>NC_090922.1:769936014-770561014 GCF_040938575.1 Ambystoma mexicanum
TAGTACCGGGTGCTGGAGTCCACACCCAAGTGCCTACGTTTGCAGCCTTCCCCGGACTCTGTGGTTTCGGCGACAGCAAGAAAGAAGTCCTCTAACCCCCTCGTCTTCGTCCTCCAGATAGCGAGGGCAAGAAGTGAGATTCCATGGGAAGAAAGGTGATCTACTCGACAGCATCAACATTTAAGGCAGTCAATGCACTTGAAATCCTGGCCAGGTATGACAGGGAGCTGTGGTATAAGATGGCTCCACTGCTGGAATTTGTACCTGACAAGCAGATTGAGGCCCTTTCCATCCTCCAGGAGCGGGATGTGGCATCGGACCATGCCATCACAGTGGCCCTGGATGTCGCGGACAGTGTTCAGACAGATGGGGAACATTGTCTGCCTCTGTCGTCGTAGCTGGCTGAAAGCCACCAACTTCCATTAGGTGGTCCAGACAAGGTTGCTGGATATGCCCTTCTCAGACAACCTCTTTAGGAAGGCAATCGACAAGTTGTTGCACGCCATCAAGACTGACACAGAGACCGCCTGTGCCCTTTGCCCTGGGCACTCTTCAGCAATACCACCCTTCCTTTCGTGCCTCCGGCGGCAAGTCCAGCAGATCGTCGAAAGGTTTCGGTGGAGGGTACTCTTCGTACCGTCAACCAACCCGATCCATGACCCAGGAGGCCTACAGAGGCCGTTCCAAGGCTTTTGGTGGAGGTGGCCGATGTCGTCACTCCCAAGGCGGCACGCAGGCCCTGAAGCAAGATTGAACCGGCCAGGTTGTCGGGACCCCACAAGGCCGTCTGGTGAGCTTCGTCAGCAAGTGGAAGAGGATCTCCACCGATGAATGTGTGTGCTGGACGCTCTTGCCCACGGACACTCTACAGTTCCAGCAGAAGTGAATGGGGGTGACTCGGCAGGAGCAGCACCTTCCTCAGCTCCTGCAATAAGTACGGGCCATGGTAAGAAAAGGGGCAATAGAGCTGGTTCTAAAGTGACTCTGGGGCTCCGGAGTCTACTCCAGATACTTCTTGGTAAAGAAGACCGGGGGCTGAAGGCCCTTTCTAGACTTGCAGCCTCATCAAATACCTCTAGTCCCCAAAATACAGCATGGTCACATTGCAGCACGTGCTCGGCCAACTGGAAGAAGGAGGCTTCTTGAGGTTGCTGGATCTGGACGACGTTTACTTCCACATCACGATTCACGAGAAGCATTGGAAGTTCCTGTGCTTCGTCGTACAGGGAAGGAACTACCAATTCAAGGCCCTCCTTTTTGGACTAAAGTCGGCGTCCATAGTGTTTACTGAGTGCCTGGCACCAGTGGCGGCCCATCTGCATCTACAAGGGAATCCACGTGTACACGTACCTCGAAGACTGCCTCATCCGGGCCAAGTCAAGGGAAGTAGCCATCGAACACACGGAGAGGACTGTCCAGCTCCAGACGGATCTGGTGTTCTACGTCAACTATCCAAAGTCCTGCTTGATACCATCGCTGAACATGCTGTTCCTGAGGGCAAGGCTCAAACACGGTCTCCTGCCAGCAGGCTCTCTCAGAAGAGAGGATAGTGGCCCTTCTGAGCAAGGTGTAACGGCTGTTGGCACTGAAGAGCGCCACGGTGCAGACCATCAAGTCACTGCTCGGCATGTCGTTGTGCATATACCTGATACGGCTCTGCAGGTTGCGGATGTGACCCCTTAAGGAGTTTCTTGACGCTCGCTGGATCCAGGTGTCCGGAAGCTTCGCAGACCAGATTGATCTCGACAGGGAGTTCCATTGAGCGATAAGGTGGTGGGGCGTGCGCTCCAACATCACCGGGGGGCACAGGATTTCAGAGCCGCCTGTGACAGGAGACAGTCACCACAGACGGTTCCCTGGAGGGTTGGGGAAGCCCACACCAGACTGGATCTCCACATCAATATCCTGGAGCTGCGGGCAGTGTTCTGGGCCCTCAAGTCGTTCCGTCTGTCCCTCAATGGCAAAGTGGTGAAGGTCTTCATGGACAACACCCATGATTTTCTACATCAGGAAGCAGGGGGGCACCAGATCCCAAGCGCTCTCCAGAGAGGCGCAGGACTTGTGGCACTGTGCCGTCGCCCAAGATATGTTCCTCAAGTGAAGAACACAATCGCCGACTCCAGCAGGGAGCTGTGCTCCTGCCACGAGCGGGAACTTCGACAGGATCAGGAGGACTGCCTCTTCCGCAAGTGGGGCAGACCCCAGATAGATCTGCTTGCGATGACGACTAATTCCAAATGGCAGAAATTCGCCAGCAGGTTCCACCAGCCGAGGAGCATGGGGGACGTGTTTTCCTTCCTGTGGCAAGGCCTGTTCTTTACACGTTTTCTCTGTTGCCTCTCCTGCTGCGAGTCATCAATCAACTCAAACAGTGCTGATGCAGGATGATCCTCGTCGCCCCGGCGTGGCCGAGGCAAATTTGGTACCGGACCTTCTCAGCCTGTCAACGTCCTCTCCTGTCAAGCTGCCAGTGGTCGCGGATCTACTCGCCAGAGAAGGAGGCACAATCCTGCATTACGAACCAGGGTCTCTGAACCTTAGGGCTTGGATCCTGGAGCCTTAGAGTTCGGAGGGTACGGGTTGCCGGCAGACTGCAGGGAGGTCCTTGCGTCGTCGGCTCTGAAGTGCTACGGCACAAGTGGAAGCATTTCGCTGTGTGGTGCCGGGTGCAGGAGATCAATCCCTATGAAGGTCATGGCCCCACAGGTTCTTCAGTAATTGTTGTCCTTGGTCAAGGCGGGGCTGGTGCACTTTTGCTGGACTTTTTCATTTTTAACCTAGACCGAGTGAGAACCTTTTTCCCACTAGTGTGTTTTAATGTGATTTCTTTTTAACACTGGTTCTTTTGGTTGTGGATTCTGACAAACTCCATAGGCATCATTGTTAGGCAACATTTGTATGCAGTACCCTCTCGGAACACTACAAACAACTGACTACAGGTATAAGAAACCCAACCTTTGGTATAAGCTTGCACAGTTTTGGTAGCGTGTTGAGCAGCCAGGCTTATCTCAAGAGGGGTCAATGTGAGCTGTAGGAACGTTACAGAGATTCATAGTGACCAGTATTCAAATAAACTCTTACACTCAAGGTTTCCTGAATAAACGATTATTCATTTATCAGTCAGTTAGAACAAACTTTCATTAGAAGGGAGCAATATAATAGTAACACACAAATGCACTTTAATACTGTACACTCTTAGTATCTAAATCAGTAAATACCCTTTTGGGATGGCCCACAGACACAACTACACCCTCGGGTGACTTCAATTGCTAGGGTGCTGGGGACATTAATATCGTACTGTTTGCATTTAGAATACTGTTAGAAGTTGGTGAAAGGAAAAGATTATTAGAGCAAGAGACTACAAATATTCTTAAGCAGACAAATACTTTTGGATCCCCACAGCAATCAGTATAACAGGCTAGGTCAAAGTCAGTGGGCAAAAGTCTTATATAGGATGAAGCACTTCTGGTAGGCAAGTAGAAAAGACTTTGCACAATGTTTTGGAAATCTTTGAAGAAAAGAAGAATCAAATGTAGGGCCACAAGCCGTTAGACTTGTGAGTGGTAGAAGATGAAACAAGAGGCAAGTTCTCTGCGATTTTGTACAGTACCTTTTGAATTAAAGAAAAAGTGCAGCAGATGACTTCTGTTCCTGTGCAGCTCTGCAGAACTCGCTGTTCCTGGGCCTCAGCCGTGGGGCCAAGATGGAGGACTTCTGGTGACTCCTGCACTACAATGGGATGGTCATCGCTTGCAACCAGCAATCTTCGAATCAGTGGCTGTTCAGTGTTTCAGCTCCTCGCGTCTACCAGGTAAAGGGTAACCTAAAATTGTTACATGAGAAGCTAGCCAAAGGGAATACTAGGTAAACCCTCCAGTTCCCTATTGTAAGATAGTTTCTGATGCTCCTTAATCTGCTTAGAATCTTATGTTGTGCATATGGTCCGACATCCACTGGTAACCGCAGAGTATTGCATATTGTCTTTAGGGGACCGAAAAGGGACGTCAACATAGGTGTGTCTGTAACACTATCCCTATTGTGACCTGTAGTGTACCCAAAATACCTCACGCGTCGAGGTCCCTCAGATTGTTTTTTTCCACCCAGATAACTGGTCGCCTTATTGCGGAGCCCTTCGTAAGAGACATTGTTAATCCTTGTTTACCGACTTTGTCGGTTATTTCCTCTACAGTCAGTTCGACGGTGTTCAGATACTACGACGAAGACTGTGGGAACTTTTGACGGCAGTGGACTTCAATGCCTAAAGATCCGATGGCAGAGCGATCCACGTGGCCGGGCACTCTGGCCTGCCTACAGAGTAGGGAGAGTGTGGTCTCCTCTTTCACCCTCTTTACCCTGTTGGTCTGGTCATCACCTTCATTACCTTTCGCTATGGAAAAAACACCTTTTAGGTTTTGCCCCTCTTGCAGGGTCAGATACCCGTGAAAGGACGAGCACAATAGGTGCAATAACTGTCTGCCCCTTGACCACGAAGCGCGGTTCGCGGCCTGTAAACTCCTTCGACCTAAAACAATTAAGGAGCGCTGCGTTAAGCAGTGGGCCGCCTACGGCATGTCGCGGGCTGGATCTTCTTGCAGTGGGCCGCCTATGGCATGTCGCGGGCTGGATCTTCTTCCCCCGCCGCCGCACTAGTGATGACCAAGCATCCATACTGGATGCCATCGACCTTAAGACTGACTCTTCTAGGTGCGCCACGCCCATCCCCGACCCCACTAGGCCTGATGCAAGTCACGCTATGGGGACAACATCTGGCGACAGGGGCGTGCAAAAAAGCCACACTAAACACACAACCCCAACCCCGGTTTCGACAGTTCCACAAACGGGTGAAAGCGCCGACAGGACCACCGAAGATTTCAACGGATTCCTCTGATCTTGAAGATCAACTGCCTTCCCCGCATCCACAGCAGCGCCTTGCGACTGGGCCTTCGAAAATAAAGGGCGCAACCTCAAAAACACATTTGGCCTGCGAAGCGCACTCAGTTGACGCTCCGACGCCCCTAAAGTCCAGGTAGGCGCAAAATCTACCGTTAGGCCTCCTAGTCAGACGGCACAGGCTGCTTTGCCGGACATCGCCGAAAGCATCACAGGAATTACTTCGGCGGTGGGACTGAAGCCTAAAGAGTCGACGAAGCGTAAGGAGCATGCCACGGACACATCGAAAGACGCGGCACAGCACCCCGATGCTCATGAGGCCTACGAAGACAATCGTGAGCTTTTGTCTAGCGCTATTAGTAACGCATTTCAGCGCCATAGGGAGGAATATGAAGATTTTCCACCCATTGACCCTTCTGGTTCAACTAAATGGACCAGGGAAATATTTGAAGGGTGCATGGACCGTTAAAGGTTTGTCTCGCTATCAGAGCACCCTACCCCCAAGAGACCTCGGGGGGGGGGGGGGGGGGGGACCCTCCTTCTGTGTCAACTTTGAGATTTCCTGGAAATATAGGACCTTCTCAAGAACATTTCACCTCCACCCTGAAGATGAAATCCAGATGGGCACTTATCAAGACATTTACGATGAAGAAGAGGATACTACCTTCCTACAGGACTACACTGCGGATGACCAGGCGGACGCCATGGAAATCTGGGAGGACGCTCATCAAGTTGAGATGCAGCCATGGGCGCTCCGTGCTCACGATCAGGATACAGATGTCCTATGTTTGGATTCCTCTCCTTCCAATCCGGCTCGCCAGGCTTCACCAGTAGACGATCCGATGACTTTCAATGCCAACTTAAGGAAGGCAGCCGATTATTTTCAGATAGACACCCAGGAAGCCATACCTGAACAAGATTTCGTGGAGGACATTCTTAAAGAGAAACCCCCCCTCTAGCCAAGTCATTCCTCTCCTAAATTCCATTAAAGGGAGATTGGCTCCTTCCCTGCTCACACCAGCCCAGACCAGGGCAGTGAATCCAAGGGTGGAGAAATTATTTTGGCCATCGCCTACCGACCCTCAATATATTAAAAGCCACGCCACCCCTGATTCCCTAGTGGTTACCACCACCCGGAAACTGGCAGGAGTACCCCTTGCTACAGGAGAGGCACCTCCCGATAAGGAGTCGAAAAGAATACACCTTTGGTAAGGGAATTACCTCCTTTTACCACACGCATATCAAACACTACGTTTCTTGCTAGTTATGGCGATGCACAATGGAACCTGATGCAAGAAGATCTCCAGGAAGTGCCTGAACCCGCAAGAACCAAATTACCCGCTATCGTGGCCGAGGGCAGTCCGGTCAACACAAATGTAATAAACACCATGGATACTGCAGAGACGGCAGGAAGGTCCCTAGCTCAGGACACCCTGCTCAAATGGCACGCTTGGCTCCGAAACTCAGTCTTCAAGCCGGAGACTCAAGCAGCCGTTATAAATAAACCTATTGAGGCATCAAACCTCTTTATTAAAGCAGTTGATGAGGCTCTAGAGACTGCCAAAAAAAGAGCATGAGACTCTAAAGTCTCCAACAAATCACTCAAAAATCCTCTCCACAGAGGGGAAGCAGTTCCCATGGGTCCTTTCGAGGCCAATCCTGTTCCTCACACAACATGTACAATAAGGGAAACAACTGGAACTCAGGGCAAGCATCCAGCACCCCGGCCAACTATCCACCTAGGGGTCAGTGGCGTGGGAAGTGTAGAGGCCGAGGCCCAAACTCCAGGGGAGCCACAGCCTCTGATCAGAAACGACCTACAGATTCAGGTCCCCTCCCATGACACCCCGGTTGGGGGGGGGCGCTTAACATCTTTCCTTCGGCATGGGAGGGAATTGCATCAGACCAGTGGGTTCTAAAAATGGTCGCCCATGGGTAATGTGTGTAATTCTCCTGACCCCCACAATTCAGACCACTGAAAGCACGAGGCCTGACGCCAGACCATCTGCGAATACTAATACAAGAAGTAGAGGCACTTGTGGAAAAGGACGCCATAGAAGCCGTCCCCATTCTGCAGGTATACGAGGGTATCTATTCAGTGTACTTCCTTGTACCCAAAAAGGACCTCACTATGCGCCCTTTGTTAGAGTTGCACCCGGCGAAATATTTTGTCAAATCTCAAGTTTCATATGGTAACCCTACAGGAAGTAATCCCACTGTTAAAACAGGTAGATTACATGGTGACTTTGGACATGAAAGATGCATACTTTCATATTTCAATGTTGCCAGTGCACAGAAAATATCTAAGGTTCATGATAGAGGACAGGCAATATCAATTTAAGGTACTCCCCTTCGGCATTGCGAAGGTCCTTGCAGTAGCAGCAGCACACTTGAGCAGACTATCCGTCCCTGTTTGCCCTTCCCTCGACGACTGGCTCATAACGGGGGACTCTTACGAAACATGCCTAGGGAATACTTGGAAGACAATAGACCTCCTGTTCAGTCTGGGATTCTCCATCGAGAAGAAATCCAGCTTAGACCCCAATCAAGTCAAGCAATTTCTAGGGGCCCTGATTCGGACAAGGGACGGCCTAATCATCCCTCCAACGAGAGGGTTCAGAACATGCTTTCTCATATCCCTCAATATGTAGCCAGTCGGGAAGTGATGGTACGCAAGGCCTTGCGCTTGCTAGGTATGATGGCGTCCTACATTTACGTAGACATTTACGTAGATGCGCGGCTGCGCATGCGTCCCATGCAAGAGTGACAACAGCCAGTTATGTCAGGCCACCGGACAATGGGAAGATGCGGTAGTTATCTCGCCAGCCCTTGTTCTCTCTCTGCAGTGGTGGTTGAGGGAAAACCTCATTAAGGGGAAGACCTTCACCACCCCCGCAGTGGAAGCCACTCTCACGACAGACTCATCTCTCATGGGGTGTGGGGCTCACCTACTTCAGCAAATTCAGCGGATAGCGCATGAAGTGTGGTCCCCACAAGTTGTGTCCAACCATATAAATCTGTTAGAGCTGCTAGCGGTATTCAAAGCACTGAAGGCCTTTCAGACACAGCTACAGGGAAAGACAGTCCTGGTCTGGACTGACAGCACCACAGCCGGTATTACCTAAACAAACAAGGGGGCACACACTCTCCAGGGCTATCCAAGCTGTCCCAGAACATTTGGATGTGGGCTCTCAGACACAAGGTGTTCCTGCTGTCAGAACACGTTCCAGGAGAACTCGATCTTCTAGCGGATGTGCTCAGCAGCGATTTCCCACTGCCCGTAGTATACGAATGGCGTCTGCACGAAGACATTGGGAAGCCCCATTCTGCGAAGACGTTGGAGCCAGAGATCGACCGGTTTGCAACTCGGGAGAACGCCCAATGCCAAGATTATGCCTACAGGTACCCCCAGAACCACTCCGAGAGGAACCGACTCTGGATAACATGGTCAGGGAAATTTGTCTACGCTTCTTCCTCCCTGACTCCCCTACTCAACAAGATGGCGCAACCCTGGTTCGCTCATCTGATGGAAATGTCCTCTTCTCCCCCCAAACCTCCCCTCCTCCCCCCCATGTGAAAACTACCCTGCCCGTACAACATGTTGTCTCAGGACAGAGAGGGAACACTACAACCATGCCTGCCAACTCTGAACTTAGCGGCCTGGCTTCTGAGGTCCTAGAGTTTGGACACCTTCAACTCCCTCAAAGATGCATGGACATAATCAGGGAGGCTAGAAAACCTAACATTTGTTATTGCTATTCCAGTAAGTGTTAACGCTTTGTCATCTGGTGTAAGACCAAGGACGTCAATCCCATCGGTTGCTCACCTACCCACATTGTTTTGTCCCCAAATCATTTGTTAGACTCAGGTTTGGTTTTTAATTCCCTGAAGGTTCATCTAGCTGCTCTATCAGCCTACACTACGTCACAACAGAAAGTGTCATGGTGAAAAATACCTGTTATTAGGGCTTTTATGGAAGGGGTTAAAAGAATCCCCCCCCCATTTCTACCCCAGCTCCCAGATGGGATTTAAATGTGGTTTTAACCAGACTCATGGGGTCTCCCTTTGAGCAAATGCATAAAGCAAGTCTAAGACCTTACAAGACGGCCTTCCTAGTGGTTATCACCTCTGGTAGAAGGGTTAAGCGAACTACAGGCCCTTTCTGTTCTAGACTCATTTGTTATAGTACACAGGGATAAGGTGGTTCAGCGCACTCATGCCATATTTGCGCCTAAATTCATCTTGAAGTTCCATGTGAACCAATCAATCTAACTACCCACTTTCTTCCAGAATTCCACGAGCATGGCCAAGAAAAAGACTACACACACACACACACTAGATGTGTGCAGGGCAGTCAGGTTTTACCCGGAAAGAACGAAACCACTGAAGAAGACAAACCAGTTTTAAGTTTCAGTAGCAGCTGGTAGACAAGGGGATACTGTCTCTAAATCGGCTATCACAAGGTTGATTGTTAAATGCATCACACTGTTATACTCTTGCTAAGAGATAACTGCCCTTCAAGCCTAGAGCACACTACTCGGGGAAGTGGGGCTTCCATAGCATTCATTACAAATGTTCCCCTTGAGTCCATTTGCAAAGCGGCAACCTGGAGTTTTGTACACACCTTTACAAAACACTATTGCCTAGACAATCATTCTAAATCTGATTCTCAGGTGGGTGAAGCAGTATTAAGACATCTTTTCATTACTGTTCCTACTCATAACCCACCTCCAACTCAGAGTACTGCTAGCTAGTCTTTGCACAGCATGTGATTCTAAGCAGATTAACAAGCATCAGAAGACATGCATTACTCACCGTAATAGCATTTCTGATGATTGTGTCTGCTTAGATTCACATGCACCCACCATGCCTCCCCGCTCGGTGGAAGAAACAGACGTCTTACTACTTTCTCTCTTTATGTACTCACTCACAATAGCCTTGGGCTCCCTCCTGGCAGAAAAAATATAATCGGAGGGACCTCGGCGCGTGAGGGATTTTGAGTACACTACACGTCACGATGGGGATAGTGTTACAGGCACGCCTATGCCGACGTCCCCTTTCGGTCCCCTACAGACAAGATGCAATACTCTACGGTTACCACTGGATTTCGGACCATATGCACAGCATGTGAAGCTAAGCAAATAAATCAACAGAAATGCTATTACGGTGAGTAATGCATGTCATGTGCTGGGTCTAGAAAGTTACAATTGTAGGTAAAGTCAATTTCACTTCACTGCTCTAGGAAACCGTAGTTTATCCCAGAGAAGGTATTTAAACCTTTGGGAAATTTGGAAGACTTCCCTGTGCCACAGCAAAGTCAGTTAACTCTTTCCTAGAAGGAAGGCAAAAACACATAAACCGAGGAGTCATTCAGGGAGCCATGCCAGCCAGTGTTAAGTTAACAAAAGTTAACGTGAACTGAAGCACTTCTTGCATGCAAGTAAAAGTCTTGCACTATGTTTTAGGAATCTTTGTAGCAAAAGTAGAATCAAATGTAGGGCCACAAGCTGTTAGGCCTGTGAGTAGGCGAAGATGCAAGCAACTCTACAGGAGCAACCAAGACTAGTCTCAACTGAGAACGAGCAGGGTGGCACAACAAGAGGTAAGTTCTCTTAGACTGTACAGTACCTTTAGGTTGAAGAAAAGTGCAGCAATTGGGTTCTGTTCCTGTTCAGCTCTGCATATCATGGTGTTCCTTGGCCTCAGTCGTGGGGAAAAGAGGGAGGACTTCTGGGGACTCCTGCACTGCTATGGGGCGGTCACCGACCGCAAACGGCAATCTTCAAACAAGTGGCACTTCAGTGTTTCAGCTCCTAGCGTCTACCGGAAATAGCAACACCGCAGGTCCTGAGTCTGCCGGGCGTAGAGACCCAGATAACAAGGGGGGTCCTGGGAGACTCTCTGCCAGACAAGAGTCCTGGTTACAAGAGCCTTACCCAGAGTCTTTAGCTCACTATCTTTCACAGAGAAGAAATATCCCAAACATATCAGTCTTTGTCCTGCCCTGGGGCAGTCCAGCACCGAAATGCTAGGCAATTCTCCTCTGAACAAGAGTACCAACAGCAACCCCAGACCCAAGCTACTCCTCACTGATGACGCCCAACAAGGCTGAAACATGTCTGGGAATGCTTGTGGTTTTGTGCAGAAGGGATGTGACCTAGCAGTTCGGGCTGGACTGCCCCTTTTGGGGTAGGACCAAGCCTGATTTGCATATGGTTTTTCCCCTTCTGTAATGGCTTGGTAGGCTGAAAAATGATGGTCTGAAGGCTTGCCCAGAGCTTTGCCTGTGGTTATTATTAATTCAAAACCTTCCAGCCATCACCTTTTCTGTTTTGCTAAAATATAAAAAGATGCCTATGGAGTTTGTCAGACTCCAAAACAAAAAGAAACTGGAGTCCAAATCGGATCACAAATACATGAGTGGGAAAAAGACCCCTCTACAGGATAAAAAGTCCTGAAGTCTAGCAAAACACCTGGGGGTCTCTAAGGTAGAAGGAAATTAACACTGAATTGAGAATCCTCCATGAGAGATGTTGGGAGAGTTCTCAGAAATGTGCCAATTCCCTCTACCTTAGCGACCCCCAGTAACTTTGCTGGATTTTGAGGACTTGATTTTTTAACCTGGAGAGAGAGTCCCTTTTTCCCCACTCATGTATTTTAATGTGATTTCTGAGCTTTGTGCTTCTTTTTGGTAATGGAGCTTGACAAACTCCATAGGCATAGTCTTTTACATTGTGTCACACAGCACCTTCAGTGCAGTGGCACAGGGAAGTCTTTTAGATTTCCCAAGGTTTAAATACCTTCTCTGGGATAGACTACTGTTTCCCAGAGCAGTAAAGTGAAATTGACTAATTGACTTTACTTAGATTTGTAACTTTATAGACCCAGAAACAATAGGGGGCTGGAGGGCTTACCCAGTATCCCCTTTTGTCTAGCTTCTCATGTAACATGTGTGTTACCCTTTCCTCACTGAATGGCTGCTGGGAGTGGTTTTGTTTTTACTACCATGGCGTGCATTTACCGCGGGCTGCGTTTGCAACTGCAGTAAAGCACCCAAGGGTGCCATTTTTGTCAAAATGGCCTGGTCTTCTTTTTTCGCCATTTCTTTGTGGAAAGGTCCTACTTGAGATTTACTCTCCGCGCCAAACCAGGTTTGGTCCCTTTGTTCGTCTTTCCTTTGGCAGGATTCACAAGTGAAGTCAGTCTCTGGCTCCAGAGTGTCTGGGGTAGGCAGGAAGTGAGGGAGGTGCCTGAAACTCCCTGTGCTTTGTCTCCTAGGAGACCAAAATGCACTCTGTGGTGATTGGCTGGCTGACTGTCCGGCAAGGACAGCCACCCTGCTGGGTGACTGACAGCTAGGCTGGAATGAAAAGGAGCGGACTGAATAAAAGGCAAGTCTTTTGGCTTGGAAGGCAGAGTCGACCACTGGACGAAGGAACCGAAGAAGAACTTGAAGAGGACTCCTGCTGCAACTCCTGGACCATTGGTTAGCCTGGTGAAGCCCTGCTGCTGTGCTGAAACGCCAAATTTGCATCGACAGAAGCCCCTGCAAGGACGACTTCTCCCCTTGAGTTGGTGGGACCAATCAACTCCAAGGTAAGCCACTTGGGCATCCATCTCGAGCTGGTTGAATTTCCACAAAGTTGCTGCTGGAAACCGTATAGCCAGGGAGAGGGACACCAGATTGTGTGCGTTGCTTTTAAGTTGGCCAAGAGCTCCAGGAAGATCCTCTGGACTCTCAGGAAGCAGGACTGACTGAGCCTGGGCCCCCTCAACAGAGTGCAGGACCCCAGAAGCAAGGAAAGTCCATCTCAACAGCCAGGAACTGCAGTGTTGCTATTTGAGGTAGAGGCAAGGAGCTGAAACGCCGAACAGCCACTGAAGGTGAAGTTTGCCGGTTGCATGTTTTGACCGTCCCAGTGCAGTGCAGGAGTCCCCTGACCGCCTCCCTCTTGTCCCCACGACTGAGGCCCAGGAACAGTGAGATCTGCAGAGCTGCACAGGAACAAGTCATCTGCTGCATCTTTTCTTCATTTTAAAGGTACTGTACAAAGTCTAAGAGAAATTACCTCTTACTGTAGAGTTGCTTGCATCTTCTACTACTCACAAGTCTAAACAGCTTGTGGCCCTACATTGATTCATCTTTTTCTTCAAAGACTTCTAAAACATTGTGCAAAGACTTTTCTACTTGCCTGCAAAGAAGGGCATCAGCTCATATAGACTTCTGCCTATTGACTTTGGCTTAGCCTGTTTCACTGAACAACTTTTATTGGGGGATCTGAAAGTATTTGCCTGCTTAAGAATAATTGTGGTATCTTGTTTGCTCTAATAACCTTTTCCTTTGACTTGCTCTTAAACGAATTCTGAATGCCAACAATAATACATTAATGTCAACAGCACCCTAACTATTGAAGTCACCTGTAGGTCTCTGCTGTATGCCATCCCAAATGGGTATTTACTGATTCTGATCTTAAAGAGATTGTATAGTTTTGAGGTGTATTTGTGTGGTGTTTTACAGTGCTCCCTTCTGAACAAGGCTTACATTAACTGACTAATAATGTAATAATTGTTTCATCAAGAAACCCTGAGAAACCCTGTGTGTAAGTGTTTGCTTGAATCCTTGCCTCTGTGAATCTCTAACTCCCCTACAGCTCACATTGACCCTTCTTGAGATGAGCCTGGCTACTCGTCCACACTACCAACCTGTGTAGTACAGACTTATACCAAAGGTTGGGTTACTACTGCCAGGCAGTCAGGGTTGTTGTAGGGCACCCTATGGGTACTGCATACAATCTTGCCTAACAGGTATCTGATTTAGCTGTAGGGGAGTTACACAGGGGTTCACAGTGACAGTATCCAATCAAACATTTACACAAAGGGTTTCTTGATAAACCATTGTTCATTTATTTACCAGTCAGTTAATGTAAGCCTTCTTTAGAAGGGAGCACTGTAAAATACCACACAAATATACTTCACAATTGCACAATCTCCAGAGACATCCTAGAGGCACAAGAGACAGACTCAGTTGGGATTGACAGAGTGCAAAGAGTGGGCCCAAAGAGAACTGGAGCGCCAGGGGAGAGACCACGAGACATACTAGTGGCCCTCTCCTCATACCCACAAAAAGAGCAAATCTTGAGGTGGGCGAGAGGAATGGACCACATAAGAATGAATGGGGAGGACATTCAGCTGTACCAAGATCTGGCCCAAGTAACTTTGCAAAAAAGAAGAGAGATGGCCCCATTGGTCAAGGAATTGGTGGCAAGGCAAATTCGCTACAAATGGATGTTCCCATTTGGGTTGCTGTTCACATGGGAAGGCAAACAAAGAAGAGTGACCACCTGGGAGGAAGGCCTCAACATGATCGGGGTACAAGTAAACGGACTGGAGGAAAGGGACACTAAAGCTAGGGGCGAGCACCAAAGAAGACCGAGGGGATGGGAAACAGTTCGGCAAAGGAAGAAGAATACTGGAAAAGAGAGCTGCAGGATGCCCCCGGACGAGTAATGCGGGAAAGGACAGAACCGGTCACTCCGCGGGGGGGGGCAGGATTGGAACACCGGGAGGAAAGAGGTGTGAGCAAATAACAGCATCCAGAGTATCGTTAGCACAGCGGCCCGGGGTAAGCCACCGGACTTGGAACCCGGTAAGGACAGTGGCAGATGTGGGGTTTAGGAACCCCCGCGAAGCTCATACTGAGTTTAAGGAGGGCAGGGAGCGATAGGTGCAACGCCCTAGCATCCTTAGGAACACGAGCCCTACGCGGGAGAAAGTTGTTTAGTGCTAAGTTAATTGTTGGGGTGGGAGTTATCGTGAGTGGGGGGGGGTGTCCCAGAAGACGGAAAGCAAGGCGAGAATGGGGAACACATGGCTTTGGACAATGGCTAAGACGCCATGGAGAAACTTCGAATTCTAAAATACAACCTAAGGGGTCTTAACTCCCCGATGAAGAGGAAAACGCTGGAGAGCATGCTTAATAGGGATAGTTTAATTCCAAGTTTTATGTTTGTATTCGAAAACAATAAATGCAATTTAAAAATAATGATAATTACACAATCTTAGTTCAGAGTCAGTAAATATCCATTTGGGATGGCATATAGTAGAGACCTACACCCACAGGTGACTTCAATTGCTAGGGTGCTGTTGACATTAATGTATTGCTGTTAGCTTTCAGAATTGGTTAGGAGCAAGTAAAAAGGAAAAGGTTATTAGAGCAAACAAGTTACCACAAGTATTTCTTAAGCAGGCAAATACTTTCAGTTCTCCAGCATGGGGTCTGGCATGGATTCACATGCTCATGAATATTCCCCGTCGTCAGGCTGGGAATCCTCGGTAAAGAAAAAACCAGTATCAGTTTCGTTTCTGATCTGTCTTTCGTAGTAATAACCAATCACTGGTCTCTGCGTCATACTGACCACAGCCAATGACTGCCCTCTACCTAAGCACCGCCTCTGGCAGCCATCTTCAGATTTTTACCGCACGTTCATGTGTTGGGATCCTCGTGCTATTGCTCTCGAGCGTTAGTGCTTTTTTTCGCGCTTTTTTCACAAAAAACTTCTATTCTTTCGGTCAAAAGAGCCTCAAGCTCCACCGATCCTACATCCGATCAACGGGGACCCGTGTCGGATTCGTCTGCGCCCCTCAAGGGTGAAGATTCGTCGAGCTACACTTCGGAGGACTCCAGAAGCTTCTCAGGCCCGGTCTCGGAGATGGCCCAGGAGAAGGGAAGCTCGACGCCCGGAAAGCTGTTCAGGGTCTGCCCTGGATGCCAGCTGCAGAACGTCTTTAAGGAGGACTGTTAGGCAGAAACCTGTGCAGTTCCCTTGGGGAACACTGCAAAAGATTTAAGACTACAGGTATAGCAGTAAACCCACTTGGTAGCAGTCTGCACCACCCAGATTTACCTGGTAGCTGTGGCTGAGCAGTCAGACTTCCCTCAAGAAGAGTTAGGCAGTATGCAAAGTATACACAGTATGTACTCAGACACAATAGCACAAGCAAACACTGACCAGAGCTTGGTTTCAAAAGTATATAGTTATTTATTTTTTTAAGAACACATAAGTTGAAAACACTCTAGCAAAGTATAGTAAAAACACTTAAAACACAGTTATAATGAAAGCAGTTTCAACCCTTACTCCTATCTAGACAACTCTAAGTTAACTCCACATAATTAAAACAGAGGTGAGCGCTTAACGTTAGATGACACTCTAGTAGGTTTAAGGAAGGGGTAAAAAGAAACAGAAATGGGTTAAACACACCACTCTAAGGTTCAGAACACTTGCAATAGGCTCAAAGAAGCACAAAGTCACAGGTGAGCAAAAGTCACTAGGCAGGGCCCACTCTTAGAGTAGCCGGAGCGAAAATGTGCCCAAGATCACACTGTTATTAGGGATTCAAAGTCTTGCAAAGAGTTAGAAAGAGTTTAGAGTGGCTTAGAAGTTTAGCCAGGGTATTCCAGGCACTCCCAGGTTCGAAAGCCGGGGGCTAAATCTACCCCGTACAGTCGGTGGCAAGGGAGGCCAGGCGGGACACGGTACCTTAAGCGGAAAGGATCCTCCAGCGGTGGCAGTTGTTCCAGGCAGTGGCAGCAAGGCTCGACGTCGGTCAGGGGAGAAGAAGTTCTCGCAGAAGAGCAGAAGAAGGAGGTCGTTGCACTGCCCGGGAAGAAACCAGCCGGGGAGTCCTCCGGTCAAAGGGTTGTACCGACTTTCGTGGTTGGGGTAAAAAGTGGTGGGGTTCCGGTTGCCGGGGTGCTTGGCACTGGCAAGGCGGCCACGAGATACCTCGAGAAGCGAAAAGAAGGCGAAAACTGGTTGTCCCCACCAGTCAAGGGAAGGAGCCACTCCGTTAAGAGTTCTCCTCGGTCGTCGGGAAAAGTGGTGAGACGGTTCAGCAGGGCTCCACCGGGTGGTGTCGTCGAAGCAGGTCGGCTCAGCTCTTCCCTCGTCGGATTCTTGGTCCTGTGGCGACTTCTAAAGTTCCAGTCCCCAAAGCCCTGCTTTTATGCAGCAAACCCCCATTCACCCAGCCTAGCTGTCACTCAAACTTGCTAAGTGGTGAGCCGGCCGGCTCACCACTTGGGCCAATCAGGACGGAGTGCGACTTGAGTTACCAAGGTAACTCAGTCCAGGGTGCCTAAATCCCCCTCCACCCCTCCTAAGTACCCCAGACAGAGTGGCACCACTTTGGAGGGCTTCTGTGGAGAAGCCCGCCAAAAGTGGGACAAAGGGCTCCACTTTGGGTCAGAGTTACAGAGGCGAACGCCAACGCCATTTTAGAATCAAGTTTTGGCAAAAAGTCCCAACCGGAGTTATAATAATAAATATATAAACCGGCGGTATGTTTAAGGCTACCGTAAATAAATAATTAAATGTGTTAGCCTAAAACAATGGGAAATCCCATAGGAAAATATTCGCGGTTGAATATAAAACGTAGTTTCCACTGCCACCAGCCAAAACTCGATCAGGGGGGACGGAGACGTGCCCCCTCGACTAACAGACCCTGGGGCAATCGAATTGCCCCAGCCAGTACGTCCACAATATGATGGTTTGTACTGGTTCTGTTCAGGATTCAAGACTAGCAAAGTCTTTGGTGACTTTACATGCCCTGGGAGACAGTAGTCAGTCCCAGGGTATGGAGTCTATGTTGGGGAGTCCCTAGGACACCCCTGGGTCACGGCACAGAGGGTGCTGTGTAACCCACATCACAAAAATACATGAGGCCCTATGGAGTAAAAGACCCCATAGCCCATTCAACACAAGGTTTAACCAAGAAAACACACTTCAACATGTCCAAGAGTGAGGGTAAAAGAGTCCCACTCTTGGCAGGAGAAAAAAAGAAACCCCAGAAATCCAGCAAAGCTGCTGGGGGACTCACTAGGTAGGGAAATTCAGCCTAAACAGAGAATTCTCCCTAACACTCGCCCCCCCCAGACTAAGGGACAGGAGGATTTAATCCACTCCTGGATGAACCTCATACCTCTAGTCGATGATATACATCCTAGAGAGTCCATCAGCATTTTGATGGTGACACCCTGACCTGTGCTCAATGGTGAAATCAAACCCTTGCAGGCAGATTGACCATCTCAATAGTTTTGGATTTTCCCCTTTCATTTGCATTAACCATCTCAAGGGTTGGTGGTCAGTCTGAATAACAAAAGTAGAACCATACAAGTATGGCCTAAACTTCTTCAGTGCCCACACAATAGCAAAGCATTCTCTTTCGATAGTTGCCCACCTTGTCTCAGGATCCTTCAGTTTTCTACTGAGGAAGCAAATGGGGTGCTCCCTACCCTTCTCATCCAGTTGGCTTAGAACTGCACCTATACCTACATTGGAAGCATCAGTTTGTACAATGAAAGGTTGGTGGTAGTCAGGAGCTCTCAAGACTGGAGCTTGGCAAAGAGCTCTCTTCAGTTTTTCAAAGGCCTGATTGCACTCCTCATTCCATTTTACCTTTTTAGGGAATTTGGGAGAGGAGATTACATTCAGTGGAGAAGCTATGATCCCATAGTTCTCAATGAAATTCCTGTAATATCCAGTGAGGCCTAGAAAAGCTCTCACTTGGGTTTGAGTAGTTGGTGTTGTCCAATTTTGCACAGCTTCAATCTTGCTGGGCAAAGGCCTTATTTCTCCACCTCCTACCTCATGTCCAAGGTAGACCACTTTACTTTGACCAATCTGGCACTTACTGGCTTTGATTGTCAAATGGGCCTGTTCCAGAGCCTGCAACACATGTCCTAGGTGGGTCACATGTTCTTCCCAGGAGTGGCTGAAGACTGCAATGTCATCCAAGTATGCCATGCTGAAGTCTTCCATCCCAGCCAGAACCTGGTTCACCATCCTTTGGAATGTGGCAGGTGCATTTTTTAGTCCAAAAGGCATGACCTTAAACTGGTACAAGCCAACTGGGGTTGAAAATGCAGTTTTCTCCTTGGCATGGTCTGTCAGGGCTATTTGCCAATAGCCTGACGTCAGGTCAAATGTGCTGAGGTACTTGGCTGCACCAAGTTTATCCACCAACTCATCTGTCCTGGGCAAAGGGTGGGCATCAGTCTTGGTGACTGCATTTAGAGCTCTATAGTCCACACAGAATCTCACGTCTTTGGATCCTGCCTTTGGTACTAACACAACTGGGCTAGACCATGGACTAGTAGAGGGCTCTATTACCCCGAGATCAAGCATCTTCTTGACCTCTCCTTTGATGTGGGTTCTGACATGTTCTGACATTCTGTATCCTCTGCTTTTGACTGGCAGACAGTCACCAGTGAGTATCTCATGCTGACCCCAAGGGGTCAAGCCTGGTGACAGTGAGAACAGGGAGGCAAACTGATTTAACATAGATTTGCACTCCTCTTGTTGCTCAGGTGTCAGGTCTGAAGAGAGATTGACTCCTTCAACTTTTTCGTCTAAAGGCACACCTCTGAGGAGATCAGGGAGAGATTCACTCTCTTCTTCCTCTGCAGCTGAAGCTAGAAGCAAGGCTCCTACATCAGGTCTGGAGATGTATGCTTTTAGTCGGTTGGTGTGGAAGACTCTAGGAGCTTCCCTGGGTCTGCCCAGATCCACCAGATAGTTGACCTCTCCAAGTTTTCCCACAATCTTGAAGGGTCCCATCCATTTGTCTTGCAAGGCCCTCTGCCTTGTTGGGAGCATAACTAGAACTAGCTGGTCTTGAGTAAACTCAACCATGTTAGCCTTCTGGTCGTGCCAATGTTTGACCAGAGCTTGACCAGCTTTCAAGTTGTCACTTGCTTCTGCCATCATGTGTGACATTCTCCTCCGGAGACCTATCACATAGTCAGTCACTCTGACTGGCTTGAGGGGAGGAGCACCTTCCAATCCCTCCTTAATCAGGGCCAATGGACCTCTGACTGGATGGCCATAGAGAAGCTCAAAGGGAGAATAACCTACTCCCTCCTGAGGGACTTCTCTATAAGCAAAGAGAAGGCATGGCAGTAGAAGGTCCCACTTTTTCTTAAGGGGTTCTTCTAAAGCACCTATCATGCTCTTCATGGTTCTGTTAAACCTTTCAACCAACCCGTTTGTCTGAGGGTGGTAAGCGGTTGAGAACTTGTGGGTAACTCCACAGGTTTTCCACATGGCTTTCATGTAGTGGGACATAAAGTTTGACCCTCTGTCAGAGATTACCTCCTTAGGAAACCCAACCCTGGTAAAAATACCGAGGAGGGCCTTAGCCACAGCCGGAGCTGTAACAGTCCTCATAGGAATTGCCTCAGGGTACCTAGTAGCATGGTCTACTACAACAAGGATAAACCTGTTGCCTGAGGAGGTTGGAGGATCAAGGGGACCAACAATATCAATCCCTACCCTCTCAAATGGGACTCCCACAACTGGGAGAGGCACTAAAGGTGCCACATTCTTGGAACCAACCTTACCAGAAGTCTGGCAGGTATGGCAGCTCTTACAATATCTATCTACTTCAGCCCCCATCTTTGGCCAATAAAAGTAGAGTGAGAGCCTTTCCTTGGTCTTCTTGAAACTCAAGTGACCAGCCAAAGGTATCTCATGGGCTAGTTGTAAGAACTGTTGTCTGTTCTCTTGTGGGACTACAAGGCGTTTGTAGTCTCCAGGTTCAGACTCAGTGGGTTCACTGTAGAAGAGGCCATCTTCCCAGTGTAACCTATACTTCCCAGGCTCTTGCCCATCAGCTTGAGAAGCTGCCTGGTGGCGGAGACCCTCCAGAGTTGGACATTCTCTTTGCCCCTTACGAAAAGCTGCCCTGCTAGGCCCACCTTCTGCCAGTAAAGACTGCAGCTCAGGATGGTCCTCAGGGTCCAAATCTCCAATAAGGTTGGGGCCTCCTTCTAGCTCTTCCTCAGAGTCTAGCTCAACCACACAGGGTGGTACCTCCCTCTCAGCCTCAGCTGGAGGTGGAGTTACAGGTGTAACTTTGGACAACCTAGGGGAAGTCCTTGTTGGAAGCACTGGGGTTCTTGCTGCTGGCTTTTTCCTAGGAGTCTTGGGTTGCCCCTTTGCTCCTGCTCTGGTAGTTACTGCAGTAAGTTGCTCCAGTGGGAGAGGAGTGATTTCTGTCATCATCTCCTGAGATAACCCTCTCAGGGTTTTCTCTCTTGCAGGTTTTGTGAGTTCCTGTAACCTTTTGCTAGGGGGTCTGGGGGTATGAGATACAACTCCAAGAGCTTTGAGGTCATTACCCAACAGAACCCTACCTGGCACTTCACATTGTACACTGACAGGTATTTTTACAGCCATATCATTACATTGGATGAGAACTGGTAACTGGGGACACATCTGCACAGGCCCACCAGCTAACTTGGTGAGGCATTTGGGTGCCTTAGCAACATCCTCTGCCTTGAAAAATGATTCATCCACCACAGTTATGCTGGCTCCAGTGTCCCTAATGGCAGGAGTCTCCTGACCATTCACCTGGACACTGTCCTTATAATACTCTTTAGTATTATCTGGGATAGAGTTATAGACATCTAAATTCTGTTGTTCCCACAACCCCAGAGAGACTAAAGAAACACTAGCTGAGACTCCAGTGGGTTCATCAGCTAGTAATAGAAAGTTTCCACTTGCCATATGTACTTCCTCTTCTGGAGCGAAGGCTAAGGAGGCAAGCTGGACCCCTGAAGGTTTACCCTTACATCTGGGATCTCCTTTCACATGGTCAGTAGCCTTACAAACAAAGCATGAGCCAAAGGCTCGCTGGAATGGAGGCTTGTTCTGACCTCCTTCTGGTCTGGGACCAGGAGGTACACTAGCCTGATTTGGTTTCCCTGGTGGCTTACCCTTATAGTTTTGTTTGGGGCCCTCTTTGGAATTTGTAGTATTAGAATTCTCTTTAGAGTCCTTTTTAGACTGTTTCTCCCCATCCTTCTTCTGAGTGGCCCCAGAATCCTTGTGAGTGGCCCTGTTGGCAACCCACAAGTCAGCAGCCTTAGCTAGTTTCCGGGAATCCAATTCCCTGGAATCAGCCAAGTGTTGTCTGAGCTCAGGAGAGCAGGCATCATAAATAGTCTCCAACATAAACAAATTCTTCATACCTTCATAAGTGTTCACCTTGTAACCCTTAATCCATCCCTCTAAGTTTTTCAAACATTCATTCACCCAGGTAGCCCAAGGGGTACCATCATGCTTTTTGAGGCTCCTAAACCTCTTAAGATACTGGGAAGGGGTTTTCCCAAACCTAGCTATCAAAGCTAGTTTCACACATTCATAGTCCTTCCTATCCTCCTCCCCCATCTCCATTACCACATCAGTTGCAACAGGGGGAAGCCTAGAGAACAACCAGGTGAGTAAGTCATTTCCTGTGATGTTCTGGAGCCCATGATTATATTCAAACAGAGACAACCAATCCAACACATCCAACTTAGGCTCATACATACCAACCAATTCTTTAGGCATCCGGGGTCTTTTAGGACTGGAACTTCTAGAGGAGCCAGAGAGAGAAGCATTCTCAACAGATAATTTCTTCATTTCTAAGTCATACTTGAGCTCCATTTCCCTTAGCCTTAGTTCTTTGTCAGTTTGAGCATTAAGTTTCTTATACTCCAATTCTAGTTTCATTTTCTCCAGTTCAAAGTATTGAGGACTAAATGTGGGACCTGGTAAAGGTCCAGTAGGTACAGCAGGTAGAGCAGGCAGAGGCCTAGGGGGGACAGTCACAACAGCCTCACCCTCCTCTTCTGACTCTTCCTCAGAATCATCAACATTTTGCTCCATGTTAATTTCAATACTGTCATCTACAGTTACTGGAGTGGTAGGTTCCTCTGAACCATCACCCAGGCTTTGGTTAGCTAACAATCTTTCAATCAGCTCCATTTTCTTGCCCTTAGTCAGGAGATCCTTATGTTTACAGAGCACTCTTAAACAATCAGCAGTTTTGGCTGCAAGGGACTCTTGACTATAGCTTTCTATAACTGACATGTTAGAGGATTACTTTTACAGTGCTAAGCTTTGTGGTTAGTTGCACTAAGGTATCTAAAGCACAATAAAATGTATACTCAATACAAATCCCACCGCTGTACACCAGTGTTAGGCAGAAACCTGTGCAGTTCCCTTGGGGAACACTGCAAAAGATTTAAGACTACAGGTATAGCAGTAAACCCACTTGGTAGCAGTCTGCACCACCCAGATTTACCTGGTAGCTGTGGCTGAGCAGTCAGACTTCCCTCAAGAAGAGTTAGGCAGTATGCAAAGTATACACAGTATGTACTCGGACACAATAGCACAAGCAAACACTGACCAGAGCTTGGTTTCAAAAGTATATAGTTATTTATTTTTTTAAGAACACATAAGTTGAAAACACTCTAGCAAAGTATAGTAAAAACACTTAAAACACAGTTATAATGAAAGCAGTTTCAACCCTTACTCCTATCTAGACAACTCTAAGTTAACTCCACATAATTAAAACAGAGGTGAGCGCTTAACGTTAGATGACACTCTAGTAGGTTTAAGGAAGGGGTAAAAAGAAACAGAAATGGGTTAAACACACCACTCTAAGGTTCAGAACACTTGCAATAGGCTCAAAGAAGCACAAAGTCACAGGTGAGCAAAAGTCACTAGGCAGGGCCCACTCTTAGAGTAGCCGGAGCGAAAATGTGCCCAAGATCACACTGTTATTAGGGATTCAAAGTCTTGCAAAGAGTTAGAAAGAGTTTAGAGTGGCTTAGAAGTTTAGCCAGGGTATTCCAGGCACTCCCAGGTTCGAAAGCCGGGGGCTAAATCTACCCCGTACAGTCGGTGGCAAGGGAGGCCAGGCGGGACACGGTACCTTAAGCGGAAAGGATCCTCCAGCGGTGGCAGTTGTTCCAGGCAGTGGCAGCAAGGCTCGACGTCGGTCAGGGGAGAAGAAGTTCTCGCAGAAGAGCAGAAGAAGGAGGTCGTTGCACTGCCCGGGAAGAAACCAGCCGCGGAGTCCTCCGGTCAAAGGGTTGTACCGACTTTCGTGGTTGGGGTAAAAAGTGGTGGGGTTCCGGTTGCCGGGGTGCTTGGCACTGGCAAGGCGGCCACGAGATACCTCGAGAAGCGAAAAGAAGGCGAAAACTGGTTGTCCCCACCAGTCAAGGGAAGGAGCCACTCCGTTAAGAGTTCTCCTCGGTCGTCGGGAAAAGTGGTGAGACGGTTCAGCAGGGCTCCACCGGGTGGTGTCGTCGAAGCAGGTCGGCTCAGCTCTTCCCTCGTCGGATTCTTGGTCCTGTGGCGACTTCTAAAGTTCCAGTCCCCAAAGCCCTGCTTTTATGCAGCAAACCCCCATTCACCCAGCCTAGCTGTCACTCAAACTTGCTAAGTGGTGAGCCGGCCGGCTCACCACTTGGGCCAATCAGGACGGAGTGCGACTTGAGTTACCAAGGTAACTCAGTCCAGGGTGCCTAAATCCCCCTCCACCCCTCCTAAGTACCCCAGACAGAGTGGCACCACTTTGGAGGGCTTCTGTGGAGAAGCCCGCCAAATGTGGGACAAAGGGCTCCACTTTGGGTCAGAGTTACAGAGGCGAACGCCAACGCCATTTTAGAATCAAGTTTTGGCAAAAAGTCCCAACCGGAGTCATAATAATAAATATATAAACCGGCGGTATGTTTAAGGCTACCGTAAATAAATAATTAAATGTGTTAGCCTAAAACAATGGGAAATCCCATAGGAAAATATTCGCGGTTGAATATAAAACGTAGTTTCCACTGCCACCAGCCAAAACTCGATCAGGGGGGACGGAGACGTGCCCCCTCGACTAACAGACCCTGGGGCAATCGAATTGCCCCAGCCAGTACGTCCACAATATGATGGTTTGTACTGGTTCTGTTCAGGATTCAAGACTAGCAAAGTCTTTGGTGACTTTACATGCCCTGGGAGACAGTAGTCAGTCCCAGGGTATGGAGTCTATGTTGGGGAGTCCCTAGGACACCCCTGGGTCACGGCACAGAGGGTGCTGTGTAACCCACATCACAAAAATACATGAGGCCCTATGGAGTAAAAGACCCCATAGCCCATTCAACACAAGGTTTAACCAAGAAAACACACTTCAACATGTCCAAGAGTGAGGGTAAAAGAGTCCCACTCTTGGCAGGAGAAAAAAAGAAACCCCAGAAATCCAGCAAAGCTGCTGGGGGACTCACTAGGTAGGGAAATTCAGCCTAAACAGAGAATTCTCCCTAACAAGGACGAACACTCTTTCTGCCTTTACTGCCTTCATGAGGACAAGACGCACGTGGAGAAGGACTGTGCGTTTTGCTGCAACATGTCGGAACGGACCATGAAGGACCGCCATCAACGTCTCGCCAACTGGCTGGAGGGTAAGAGCCCGTCTGGCGAGAAGAAGAAATCCGAGCGGTCTTCTAAGACCTTTGAGGGCGCCCCGGCGACGGGGGCCCAACATAAGGCTAAGCACCGCGAGTCCGCTGGCACCGGGAGCGCCGAACGGTCGGGCTCTACGGGCGCCAGGCAGGGCGCACCCTCCCCGGCACCATCAACCACGAGCCAACGCTCTGGGTCGGGTAAGAGGAAGGCCGAGCACCCGGCGAAGCTCCTGGAAAGGCCCCGGTCGAGCTCTAAGGCAGAGGAGGAGCGTGGCAGTGCCCCCTCCCTCAAGGATAAGGCGGTGAGCGCACCTAGGGTGGCGAAGGCCTTGATCCATCCGACCAAGCCCTCTATCGAAACGGCCGCGGCGGCCCTGGCTCAGCCTGTGGAGGCTGCACCAGTGGTGGCGACCTCGGGGCCCAGAATCTCCCTGCCTCCTCGGAGGGAGTCTTCTTTTGTGCCCATCGATAGGACCCCCGTGAAACCCTCCGTGGGGAAGAAGGGGGGGCAGGGCGTCGTCGTAGATTCGGCCTCAACCTCAGAAGAGGAGCTGATCGAGGTCTTAAGCCACGGCCTAGGCGTGGAAGAAGGCCAGCCCGTCGGAATGGACCCCGACGCAGGTGACGACGACATCGTCGAGGATACCGACGGGGCCCCTGCTCGCCCGTCGGATTCCCCTCTGCCAGCGCCGCAAGACAACTCGGCGGCCATTTTGTTGGCCATACAGTCCTTATGCTCCGAGATAAGGACGAGGCTACCGTTACAGACGGAGGAACCTCTCCCGTCGGGGGATCCAGAACCGGGACCTTCTGGTGTTCCCCCTACCAAGAAAAGAAGGATCCATCCACCACCTCCTTTTCAACCGTCGCGCCCCGTCCAGCCCTCCTCCCCGTCCACCCGAGGGGATGATACGGGGACTGACACGGCAGCGACGGGTACGGACGACGAGGCATACGACGAGGATTTTCCGTCGTCGCCTCCCGCCAGGGCTTCTCCGCCCGACGAGATCGGATCTTTCCACTCCATGATCTCCAGGGCTTCCGAGCTTTTCCAACTCTGCCCTGAGGAGAAGAAAAAGGAAGGCTTCCTTTATCAGCGGCGCGAGGCCAAGAGGAAGACGGTCCTCTCAGTGCCTCTGTTGGACGACATTTGGGATGAGGGCCTTTCCCTCCTCAAGAACCCTTCCACGACGCCAGCTAGAAGAGACCGGTACGAGAAAAAGTACCGGGTCCCGGACACGGCCCCCCTGTGCCTCCGGGCGCAGCCTACCCCGGATTCCGTCGTCTCCGCGGCAGCCAGGAAGAAAGCGGGGGGGGGGTGCGGCCTCCACATAGACTTCCCCGCCGGACGGCGAGGGAAAGAAATTGGATGCTATGGGACGTAGAGTCATCTCGTCGGCAGCGACGACGATTAAAGCGGCCAACGCCTTGGCTATCGTGGCTCGCTACGACAGGGAGCTCTGGTACAAGATAGCTCCCCTGCTGGATTTTCTGCCGGACGACAAGAGGGCGGAGGCCCTGGAGATCCTGCAGGAAGGTGAGGTGGCCTCGGACCACGCCATCACCGTGGCGACGGACATCGCCGACACTGGGTTCCGCCAGCTGGGCAACGGCGTTTGCCTTCGACGTCGTGGATGGCTCAAAGCTACGGACTTCCGGCAGGACGTCCAGACCAGAGTCCTGGACATGCCCTTCGACGGGAACAATCTGTTTGGGAAGACAGTGGACGATTCCCTTCAGGCCATCAAGGCGGATACTGAGACGGCCCGGGCCCTTGGAGTTCTGCAGCAACGACGGACGCCCTTTCGGAGCAGCGGAGGCAAGGGCGCCTCCAAAGGTTCCGGCGGCGGTTTCGCTTCCTACCGTCAAGCGGCCCGCTCGTCGTCGCAAGAGGCCTACAGAGGACGAGGCAAGTCTAGCGGACCCCGCCGTCGTCGCCAAGGAGGTCAAGGCGGCAAGGCCGCGTCCAAGCAGGATTGAACCGGCCGCGGGGTCGGGCCCCCACCGAAGCACCCCGGTGGGAGGCCGGCTGGCGGGCTTCGTCAGCGTGTGGGAGTCCATCTCCACCGACCGTTGGGTGCTGGACGCCCTGGCCCGGGGCCACGCGCTCGAGTTTCAAAGAAGGTGCCCGCGCGTCCCCCCCGTGGCCAGGAAAGAACTTCACGTCCCTCAACTTCTCCTGGAGGTAAAGGCGATGCTCAGGAAGGGCGCCATCGAACTCGTCCCAAAGAGGCTTCGGGGCTCCGGAGTCTACTCGAGATACTTCCTCGTGAAGAAGAAGACGGGAGGATGGCGCCCCATCCTAGACCTGCGACGTCTGAACAAGTTCATCAAGGCGCAGAAGTTCCGGATGCTCACCCTCCAGCACGTCCTGGGTCAGCTGGAGGAAGGAGACTTCCTATCGTCGTTGGATTTGGAGGATGCCTACTTCCACATTCCCATCCTAAAGGGGCACCGAAAATTCCTCAGGTTCGTGGTCCAAGGGCGTCATTACCAGTTCAAAGCCCTTCCCTTCGGACTACGGTCGGCACCCAGGGTATTCACCAAGTGCCTCGCACCGGTGGCGGCGCAGCTGCGCAGCGAGGGGATTCACGTCTACCCCTACCTGGACGACTGGCTCATCCGCGCCAAGACGAGGGAGCTCGCCGGGGTCCACACGGCAAGGACCGTCCAACTCCTCACGGACCTGGGATTCTCCGTGAACTACGCCAAATCCCACCTGGTGCCCGCGCAAGTCGCACTGTTTCTGGGAGCGAGGCTCGACACAGTGTCACTTCTGGCCTCCCCGTCGGAGGAGAGGACCAGGACCATCTTGGGCAAGGTGCAACGGATGTTGGTGGCCGACGCGGCCAAAGTGAGGTCCATCAAGTCCCTCCTCGGGATGATGTCTTCCTGCATCTACCTCATTCCCATGTGCAGGCTCCGGATGCGCCCGCTGCAAGAATTCCTGGATGCGCGCTGGATCCAGACGACGGGCAGCTTCGAGGAAAGGATCAAGCTCGACGAGAGCTTCCGACGAGCGATACGGTGGTGGGGCACCCGCGCGCATCTGACGGCGGGCATGGACTTCCAGACCCCAGCCCACCAGGAGACTGACCACGGATGCCTCCCTGGAAGGGTGGGGAGCGCACACCGAAAATCTGCACGCAAGGGGACTCTGGCTCCCGACGGAGAAGTCCCTGCATATCAACGTCCTGGAGCTCCGTGCAGTGTTTTGGGCCCTCAGGTCCTTCCTTCCGTCCCTCAAGGGCAAGGTGGTGAGGATCTTCACCGACAACACCACCACCATGTTTTACATTAGGAAACAGGGCGGAACCAGGTCCCCAGCGCTGTCCAAGGAGGCGCAGGACCTGTGGCATTGGGCCGTCGCCCAAGGGTTTTTTCTGGTGCCGTTTCATCTGGCAGGGATAAAAAACACCATCGCCGACTCACTCAGCAGGGAGCTGCGCTCGTGCCACGAGTGGGAACTACGGCAGGATCTGGTGGATCGCCTCTTCCGACGGTGGGGCACACCCCAGATCGACCTGTTCGCGACGGCGACGAACACCAAGTGCCGGAGGTTCGCCAGCAGGTTTCCCCAGACGAGGAGCATGGGCGATGCTTTCTCGTTCCCCTGGGAGGGCCTGTTCCTCTACGCGTTCCCTCCCTTGCCTCTGCTAATCCGGCTCGTCAACCAGCTCAAGAGGTCACGGTGCAGGATGATCCTCGTCGCACCTGCGTGGCCGAGGCAGATATGGTTCCCGGACTTGCTGGACTTGTCAGCGTCCCCGCCGATCAAGCTGCCGGCGGACGCGGATCTACTCTCCAGGGAAGGAGGCGCCATCCTCCACCACGACCCGAAGTCGCTGAACTTGCAGGCCTGGCTCCTGCAGCGCTAGAGTTTGGAGGATACGACATACCGGCCGATTGCAGAGAGGTTCTTGCAAAGGCCAGGGCGTCCTCGACTCTTAAATGCTACGGACACAAATGGAAGAGGTTCTCTGTCTGGTGCCGCGCACAGAAGATTAACCCTCTACGGATTACGGCTCCCCAAGTACTGCCGTACCTGCTGACGCTGGCCAAAGCTGGTCTGGCACACGCGTCCATCAAGATTCATCTTGCTGCGATCTCCCGATACACCAGAACCACGGGGCGGACGTCCTTGTGGTCTCATCGTCTGGTGAAAGAGTTCATGAAGGGACTGTTCAGATCGTTCCCGCCGGTGAAGGCTCCGGCCCCGGCGTGGGAGCTCAACGTGGTGCTGACCAAGCTCATGGGACCTCCGTTCGAGCCTCTGCACTCGGCCCCGTTGAAGTTTCTATCGTGGAAAACAGCTTTTCTTGTGGCCATCACCTCCGCACGACGAGTGGGAGAGATCCAGGCCCTTTCCTGCAAGGCCCCGTACTTGACTTTCCACGACACGAGGGTAGTGCTCAGGACGCACCCCTCCTTCATGCCCAAGGTACCGTCGGACTTCCATCTCAACGAACCCTTGGTGTTACCTGTGTTCTTCCCGTCGCCTTCGTCGCCGGCTGAGAGGACTTTGCACTCGCTGGATGTAGCTAGAGCGCTGAAGTTCTACGTGGACCGCACGAAGGGTTTTCGGAAGACGTCACAACTCTTTGTGAACTTTGGACCTGTCAATCAGGGGAAGGCTCTCTCGAAGGCTTCCATCTCCAGATGGCTCTCCGGCTGTATCATGTGCTGTCACCGGTTGGCAAACCGACCGCTGCCTGGCCGTCCGAGAGCCCATTCCACCAGAGCGATCGCAGCTACCACGGCGTTCCTATCTGGTGTGCCCCTGCTGGACATATGCAGGGCTGCTACGTGGATTGTCGACGCACACCTTCACGAAATTCTACTGCGTCGACCGGGATTCCAGGGAGGAGTCCAGGGTCGGCCAAGCAGTGCTGCGCAACCTGTTCGCCTGAGGTGAGCCTGGTGAGGAGGTAAGATGCTTAATGTTGAGTTGATGTGATGCTTAATGTTGAGCCTTTGCCACCTCCCGTGGTTGTGCATGTGTGTACTGCTATGTATTCTTTATTCATGAGCATGTGAATCCATGCCAGACCCCATGCTGGAGAAGGAACAAGTTACTTACCTGTAACTGTTCTCCAGCATGGGTCTGGCATGGATTCACATGCGAACCCTCCCGCCTACCCCTCTGCGGCTCTTCACTTGGTCATACTGCCACTTCACGTGCTTCCAAATCTGAAGATGGCTGCCAGAGGCGGTGCTTAGGTAGAGGGCAGTCATTGGCTGTGGTCAGTATGACGCAGAGACCAGTGATTGGTTATTACTACGAAAGACAGATCAGAAACGAAACTGATACTGGTTTTTTCTTTACCGAGGATTCCCAGCCTGACGACGGGGAATATTCATGAGCATGTGAATCCATGCCAGACCCATGCTGGAGAACAACAGTTACAGGTAAGTAACTTGTTCCATCCCCCAATAAGAGTTAGTCAGTAGAAACAGGCTAGATCAAAGTCAATTGGCTGAAGCACTTCATTGAAGGCAAGTAGAAAAGTCTTTGCACAATGTTTCAGAAGTCTTTCAAGGAAAAAGATGAATCACGCAGGGCCACAAGCTGTTTAGACTTGCCAGAGTAGAAGATGCAAGCAATTCTACAGCAAGAGTTAAGTACTTTGTACAGTACCTTTTTAAAATGAAGAACAGGTGCAGCAGATGACTCCTGCTCCTTTGCAGCTCTGCAGATCTCACTGTTAGTGGGCCTTAGTCGTGGGGACAAGACGGAGGACGTCGGGTGACTCCTGCACTGGGACGGTCAAAACTCGCAACTGTCAAACTTCACTTTCAGTGGCTGTTCAGTGTTTCAGCTCCTTACGTCTACCGCAAATAGCAACACCATGGTTCCTGGCTGTTGAGATGGGCTTTCCTTGCTTCTGGGGTCCCGCACTCTTTTGAGGTGCCTCAGGCTCGGTCAGTCCTGCTTCCTTGGAGTCTGGAGGATCTTCCTGGAGCTCTTGGCCAACTTAAAAGCAACGCACACAAACTGGTGTTCCTCTCCCTGGCTCTTCGGTTTCAGCAGCAACTCTGTGGAAATTCAACCAGCTCCGAGATGGATGTCCAGGTGGCTTACTTTGGAGTTGGTTGGTCCCACCAACTCAAGGGGAGAAGTCGTCCTTGCAGGGGCTTCTCTGTCGATACAAACTTGGCGTTTCGGCACTGCAGCAGGGCTTCACCGGGCAAACCAAGGTTCCAGGAGTTGCAGCAGTCGTCCGCTTCAAGCTCTTTGGTTCCTTCGTCCAGTGGTCGACTCTGCCTTCCAAGCCAAGAGACTCGCTTTTATGCAGTTCTCTCCCATTCATTCCAGCCTAGCTGTCACTCACCCAGCAGGGTGGCTGTCGTTGCCAGTCAGCCAGCAAATCCCCAGAGTGCATTTGGGTCTCCTAGGAGACGAAGCACAGGGAGTTTCAGGCACCTCCCTTACTTCCTGCCCACCCCAGACTCTCGGGCGTCAGAGGCGGTCTTCACTCTTGAAGCCCGCCAAAGGCGAATGAACAAAGAGACCAAACCTGGTTTGGCGCGCGATGAAAAATTCTAGAAGGACCTTTCCACAAAGAAATGGCGAAAAAAGGAGACCGGGACCTGTTTTAACAAAGGGGGCTCAAACGCCATCTTGAAAAAAAACATGGCTCCCATGATTTAACGTTTGGGGGAGCTACGAATATTTCACTGTCAGGTGAAAAATCATGGTAGTTCGTTGTAAAACCACCGCCACCAGCCATTCTGAGAGGAAAGGGTAGCATTTGACTGCTACATGAGTATCAAGACACAGGGGATACAAAGTAACCCCTCCGGAACGCTGTTATGATATAGGGTGTGCTGGGTCTAGGAATTTAAGACTAGTAAAGTCAATTTCACCTTACTTACTCTGGGAAACAGTAGTTTATCCCAGAGAAGGTAGTCAACCCTTGTCCTGTGTCACTGTACTGGGGTTGCTGTGTGACACAATTGAAAAAGATGATTGAATGAGGTTTGTTAGACTCCATAACCAAAGAAAACACAGAAGTAAAACACATTTTAAAATACATGAGAGAGTGGGGAAAAGGGGTCACACTCTGGCGCGCAGAGTAAAGCTCAAGAAGGACCTTTCCACAAAGAAATGGCGAAAAAACACCGGCCCATTTTGACAAAAATGGCCCCCTTGGGTGCTTTACTGCAGCTGCGAATGCAGCCCGTGGTAAATGCACACCCACAGTAGTAAAAGGGAAACCACTGCCACCAGCCATTCAGTGAAGAAAGGGTAACATAAAAATGTTACTTGAGAAGCTAGACAAGGGGGATACTAGGTAACGCCTCCAGCACACTATTGTAAGATAGTGTGTGCTGGGTCTAGAATAGTTACAAATGTAAGTAAAGTCAATTTCACTTTACTGCTCTGGGAAACAATAGTTTATCCCAGAGAAGGTATTTCAACCTTGGGAAATCTAAGAGACTTCCCTGTGTCACTGCACTAAAGGTGCTGTGTGACGCAATGTAAAAGATGCCTATGGAGTTTCAGACTCCACAACCAAAGGAAACGGTGTATAAAAACCACATTAAAATACATTAAAATGGGGAAAAGGGGTCTCTCTCTCTCCAGGTCAAAAAAATAAAATCCTCAAAATCCAGTAAAGTTGCTGGGTAGAGGGATTTGGCAAATTTCTGAGAATTCTCCCTAACGATACCCATTGGGGATGGCACGCAGACACCTCCTACACCCCCAGGTGACTTAAATAGCTAGGACACTGTGGACGTTGATTTATCACTGGTACATTTAAAGCAATATCGAGTTTAGTGCAAAGGATTAGATGGGGCAATAAAACAAAGGTTAACTATTAATTCATAAACTGGTAATTACTCTTTAAACCCTCCAATGCAATGTACATTCACCCTTTCCTGGAGGAAAGGTAAAAGCACAAAGTCGGAGGTAAGAAGAGTCTTTCAGGGAGCCAGGACAGTCAATGTTAGTTGAACAAAGTCTAGGGGAGCTGAAGATCTTCTTTGCAGGCAAGTAAAATTCTTTCACAGTGTTTGTAGAGAAGTTTGTAGAAATAAGATTCACTTGAAGGACCACACGCTGGCAGGCTTGTGAGGGGCATAGCTGCAAGCAACTCTGCAGTGCCAACCAAGCCTCAACTGAGTCCAAATCACATAATACATGAAGGAGTGGGAAAAAGGTCTTACTCTCTCCATCTTAGAAATTAAAAGTCCAAAAGCCCATCAAAAAGAGCTGGGGGTCTCTTGCTCCACCACTTCAGTGATGGAGTTCCTTCTGTCACTGACCTCAACAGGCCGTCAGGTTACCACAGTCAAAGGATATTTGGCGTCATTGTGTTCAAAAGGTCCCCGGACAAAGGTTTTTGCTTCACTGTTCCGGTCATGGCCCAGTTCCTGAAGGGCCTTCTGAATACGTTTTTCACATCTCCCTTTGTTGTCCCCGATTGGAATCTTAATCTTATTTATACCCTCTTGATGGCGGCTCCATTTGAGCCCATGCCCTCATGTTCCTTAAAACTGTTATCCCTTAAAACAGCCTTCTTGGTTGCAATTACATTGGCCAGGAGAGTTTGTGAGTTTCAAGCATTGTGCTGCAAAACTCTGTTTTTACGGTTCGTTTGCGTGAAAGTTTCTCGTAAGGTCAGACCTGGGTTCCTTCCTAAGGTAGTTTCTCCTGTCCCAATCTATTGATCTACCAGTCTTTTACCCTCCCATCACATCCCTCGAAAGAGGAAGAGCTGTTCCACCGCCTTGACCCCAAAAGAGCGTTAAGCCTTTTTGTTGCTCGTACATCTTGAGTTTCGGAAGTCAGACCAGTTATTCGTGGCCCATTCTTTATCTCTAAAAGTTCTCACTATAACCAAGAAAACCCTGTCAAGTTGGATTATTTTGTGTATATCCGAGTTACCATTCGGCAGGCACAGAGCTTCTGACGGGCATCGAGCACATTTAACCAGAGGGGTCTCAGCATCTACAGCCCTTCAGAGTGAAGTTCCTGTTAGGGACTTATGTCGGCCAGCCACTTTGTTGTCCTTGCATACATTCACCTAGCATTATACCTTGGATGTTGCACATGGAGCTGATGCACGGTTTGGTAGGGCAGTTCTGCAGAATCTACTTTAACACTTTCTGCCCTCCTGTTATTCTAACTGCTTGGGGAGTCTATCAAGATGAGGAATCTGCGGCAGAAAGGCAATCAATTGACAGAGAAATTACTTATAATCTTTCTATGGATTCTTCTCCTGCAGATTCTTCATTGACCCATCGATCCTAGCTGAGAAAGTCCTTGTGGCTTGGCGCTTTTGTTCAAACGAGAAGACATCTGATGTCTTCTAAGACCTTTGAGTGGTTCCATCCCGCGGGGGCCCAACATAAGGCTAAGCCCTGCAAGTCCACTGCCACAGGGTGCGCCATTGTGGCGGGCACCTCGGTGGCCAGGGCGAGTACAGCGTCTCCAGCGCCCTCGACCACGAGCCAACGCTCAGGATTTTCAAAGAGGAAGTCAGACCACCCGGGCAAGCTCTTGGAGAAGACCCAGACAGGCCCTACAGAGAAGGCTAAGTTCAGACCCTTCCCCAAAGGCGAAGAGCGCGGGCTCGACCAAAGCCGTCAAGGCCCAGATGCATAAGGCTCAGCCTTCCATCAAAGGGGTGGTGGCATCCCTCGCCAAGTCCGCCGTGGCTGATCCGCAGTGTCCCTGCCGGCCAGGAGGGAGTGCTCTTTTCAACCCATCGAGAAGACGCCGTAGAAGGTGATGCCAATAATTTCACCAAAACAGTCTCCCTTGATTGTAGAGAGGGGGGGGGGGGTGTGGTAGCACCTCAAGCGCTTCAAGATATGGACATCTCCTATGAGTGAGAGCTTATCAACATTCCGTTCCAGGGGGACCGATGCATCGAGAGCAGGCCCTACGGGAAGGATCCCAACGAGGGCGACTATGAGGGCAGCAACGACAAAGAGACTGACGAGGAGCAGCAGGGCGGTGTGAACGTGAAGGACCAACCTCTGCCGCAGACGCCAGCTACCCCGTCACCGCTTCCACCTGGAGATATCTCGTTGGACATCCTCACGGCTCTGTACACCCTGTGCTCGGAAAACCGGACAAGGATGCCGCTTGCACCAGCAGCCCCTCCCGTGGCGCTGGGAACATCAGGGGAGCCACCGTTCAAGGAGAGGCAGGTTCTCACCCATCCCCCGAAGGGATGAGACGGATCCGGACACCGCGCCGATGGGTACAGGGACGGATGACGACGGCGGATTGGGAGATCTCCCGTCTCTGCCCCCCAGATCTTTGCCACCCGACGAGATGGGCTCCTTTCACGCCATGATCTCAAGTGCCTCGTCCCTGAGGAGAAGAAAGAAGGGTTCCTATACCATTGCCATGAGGCTAAGAGGAAAACCATGCTTTCCACCCCCCCTATCCCCCCTCTTGGATGACATTTGGGATGAGGGATTGTCCCTCATGAACCCTTCCTCGGCCCTGGCAAAGAGACTGTTACGAGAAGAAATACAGGGTGCCGGACTCTGCGGCCAGGTGTTTGCCATCTCAACCATCGCTCAACTTTGTGGTTTCGGTGGCAGCAAGTAGTCGTCTTCGGATTCTTCTGCATCTGTGGCCTCCTCCCCTCCGGACAGTGAGGGGGGAAAAGTTGAATGCCATGGGGCAAAGCGTTCTTGGCGGCAGCGACAACCGCCAACGCCCTCGCCATAGTGGCGCGTTATGACCGGGAGCTCTGGTTTAAAATCGCTCCCCTCCTGGACTTCCTTCAAGATGACAAGAGCGGAAGCTTTGGATATTTTACAGGAAGGCGAAGTGGCTCGAACCACGCCATTACGGTGGCGACCGATATCACTGACGTGGGGTTCCGCCAAATGGGCAATGGTGTTTGTTTGTTTGTTTGTTTGTTTGTTTATTTAGTATAGCGCGCAAAACCCAGAGGTAACAGGGCGCAACAGAGGTCAGGAAGATAGGATTACTTAAAAACTTGGTTACAGAATAAGATAGGCATGAGAAAAAGTGCCTTCGTCGGCGGGGTTGGCTGTGGCCACTAATTTTCGCTAGGATGTTCCGTAGAGAGAATTCGTTCGACAAGACTGTGGACGAATCGCTGCAAGACATCAAGGCGGCCCCCGAGACGGCTCATGCCTTGGGCACGCTTCAACAGCGACGGCCGTCCGTTCCGCCTTCCGGTGGAAAATTCCAAGGTTCTGCCAAAGGACTCAGTGGAGGTACTTCGTCCTGCCAGCAACCCTCCCGTTCGTCGGCCCAGGAGACCTACAGAGGCCGTGCCAAGTCTCGAGGAGCACGTCGTCGTCTCGAAGGCCCTAAGCCTACACTTCGTCAGCAAATCAGGATTGAACCGGCCCTGGCGTCTGCCCCCACCAGTGTACCCTGGTAGGAGGCCAGCTGGCCTACTTTGTCAGTGTGTGGAAGACCATCTCCACTGACCGTTGGGGGCTGGACGCTCTCGCCCACGGACACGCCCTGGAATTTCAACAAAAGTGTCCGCGTATACCACCGGTGGCTAGGCAGGAAAACCACATCCCTCAGCTGTTGCTGGAGGTGCGGGCCATGCTAAGAAAAGGCACGATTGAGCTCATCTTGAAGAGGCTCCAGAGTTTACTCTCGCTACTTCCTCATCAAGAAGACGACCAGCGGATGGAGGCCCATCCTGGACCTCTGTCGTCTGAACAAGTACATCCGGTCCCAAAAGTTCAGGATGGTGACCCTTCAGGACGTTCTATGACAGCTAGAAAGGGGGGGATTTTGTGTCATCGCTAGACCTGGAGGATGCCTACTTTCACGTCCCCATCCACAAGGGGCACCACAAGTTTCTTTGCGTCGTTGTTCAAGGGCAACATTACCAGTTCAAGGCCCTTCCCTTCGGATTGAAGTCTGTCCCAAGGGTTTTCACCAAGTGCCTGGCCCCTGTGGAGGCGCAGCTGCGTCTAAGCGCGATCCACGTGTACCCTTATCTGGACGACTGGCTCTTCCAGGCCAGCTCGAAGGACATCGCCGTCGACCACCTGGCTAGGACCGTCCAGCTCCTCATGGACCTGGGGTTCTCGATAAACTATGCAAAGTCCTGCTTGATTCCATCACAGGACGTGCTCTTTGTGGGAGCCCGACTCAACAGTGTCGTGCCTGGCGTCTCTGTCGGAGGAGAGGATAGCAGCCATCTAGGGTAAGTTACCACGGCTGTTGGCCGTGGAGGTTGCAAGGGTGAGGTCCATAAAGTCCCTGCTCGGCATGATGTCGTCATGCATATACCTCACTTGATTGTGCAGGCTGCTGATGCGTCCACTGCAGGAGTACCTCGATGCCCGTTGGCTACAAGTGTCGGGAAGCTTCAAGGACAAGATCACACTTGACGAGAGTTTCCGTCGAGCGATACAGTGGTGGGGAGTTTGCGCACATCTAGCCGGAGGTGTGCATTTCCAGACCCCACTGCACCAGTAGATGATCACAACGGACGCCTCCCTGGAAGGGTGGGGAGCTCGCACCAGAAGTCTCCATGCAAGAGGCCTGTGGCTACCGGGGGAGAAGATGTTACACATCGACGTGTTGGAGCTGCAGCAGTGTTTTGGGCCCTCAAGTCCTTCCTTCGTCCCTGAAGGGCAGGCTGGTACGGGTCTTCACAGGCAGCACCACCACAATGTTCTACATCAGGAAGCCGGGAGGTACCAGGTCCTCGGCGCTCTCCAAGGAGGCGCAGGAGCTGTGGCACTGGGCCGTCGCCCAGGGGATGTTCCTCATCCCGTTCCATCCGGCAGAAGTGAAACAGTCGCCGACTCTCCCAGCAGGGATCTACGAGCTTCCCAAGAGTGGTAACTTGGGTAGGACCAAGTGAATCACCTGTTCCGCAAATGGGGCAGTCCCCACATCGATCTATTTGCGACTGCAACGAAAACCAAGTGCCAGAGGTTCGCCAGCAGGTTTCCCCTGGCAGGGAGCATCGGTGACGCATTCTCATTCCCATGGGATGGCCTGTTTCTATATGCGTGCCCCCCGTTGCTGTTGCTTCGACAAGTCAATCAACTCAGACTGTCCTGGTGCAGGATGATCCTCATCGCACCGGCGTGGCCGAGACGGATATGGTACCTGGACCTTCTCGACATGTCAGCAGCCCCTCCAGTCAAGCTTCTGGTGGTCGCAGATCTTGCCAGGGAAGGGGGCGCAATCCTGCACCACGAGCCGGGATTGCTGAGCCTGCAGTCTTGGCTCCTGCAGCATTAGAGTTCAGCGGCTACAATCTCCCAGCAGACTGCAAAGAAGTGCTTGCCAAGGCCAGAACATAGTTTACTCTTAAATGCGATGGGCATAAATGGAAGAGGTTCGCCTTTTGGTGCCGTGCACGGAAGATCGATCCTCTGAGTCACGGCTCCACAGGTACTGCCATTTTTGCTGTTGTTGGCCAAGGCTGGACTGGCCCATGCCTCCATCAAAGTTCATCTGGCGGCTATCTCCTGTTACACCAGATCTCCGGGACGGTCGTCGTTATTGGTCACACTGTCTGGTTAAGGAGTTTATTAAAGGACTGTTCCGTTCGTTCCCGCCAGTGAAGGCCCCTGCCCCGGTGTGGGAACTCAATGTGGTACTGACTAGGCTCATGGGTCCTCCGTTTGAGCCTATGCATTCGGCGCCTCTGAAGTTTTTGTCGTGGAATATTGCTTTTCTTGTGGCCATCGCCTCCGCACGACGAGCTTGAGAGATCCAGGCCCTCTCATGTAAACCACCTTACTTGACATTCCACGTGACAAGCTTAGTGCTACGGACGCACCCCTCTTTCATGCCCAAGGTGCCGTCTTACTTTCACCTAAACGAGTCCTTGGTGTTGCCTGTATTCTTTCCGACGACGGAGAGGACTTTGCACTGGCTGGATGTGGCTAGAGCGCTGAAGTTCTACGTGGACCTCACAAAGAGTTTTCAGAAGATGTCACAACTGTTTGGGAACTTTGGCCCTGGGAACCAAGGGAAGGCCCTCTTCAAGGCTTCCATTTCCAGGTGGCTCTCCGGCTGCATCATGCACTGTCACCGGTTGGCAAACCGATTGTTGCGTGCCCGTCCGAGAGCCCATTTGACCAGAGTGATCGCTGCAACTACTGCATTCCTGTCTGGGGTGCGCCTGCTGACTTCTGCAGGGCTGCTACGTGGAGGTCGACGCACACCTTCACGAGATTCTACTGTGTCGACTGGGATTCCAGGGAGGAGTCAAGTCAGCCAAGCAGTGCTGCGCAACCTGTTTGCTTGAAGGTGAGCCTGGTGAGGAGGTAAGAGATGCTTAATGTTGAGCCTTGCCACCTTGCGTGGTTAGGGCTGGAAGAATATTTTGGGTCTGCAGCAGTAATTCTGGTATTTCACAGGATTGAGATAGTGGTCAAACCATATGTTAATGCAAAGGGCTCACAAAAACATTTACCAAATACAATACTTTTTTTATTGCATTCTCCCTGTTCTTTTCTCACTGCATAATAAAAGCATATACAAAACATGTTAAGTAATTTTGATATGGAGAACTTACAATTTGCTTTTCTGTTATGTATGGATGTATGTGGTGTATGTTTTGTTGTAAAACAATGCAATAAGCCCTTTGGGAACATTTATATGGAGGAGTGCTGTTAGTGCACATTACCCTCACCCACAAGAATATAGTATAGATCACCCTGCCAGCGTTGTGCATGTTGGTGGGGCAGATGATTGGAGTCCAACAGATACGGGCATGGCAAGTGCGCTCTCCCCCTATTCTTTGCAGGATTTCTGTATAGAGAGGCAGCCAGCATAGCAACTAAGGTCCACAACTGCCATCTAAGGAGGGGAGGCACAAGGGGGGGGGGGCGGGAGGAGAGGCACAAAATTTTGTAGGGAAGGCAGGCCCCCTTTGGCCCTACCCTAGGGACGCCACTTAAGGAGAATCCCCAGCACCATCCACTTTAGAACCCCAAGCTTAGCATGGCCACCCGGGATACTCTCTGCTTGCCCCGCCCACCCCTGTTTAGAGGTCTCCAGTCACGTGACTCACTAGACATCAGACACTCCCATGGCAGTCTTGCATGGTCAGCTGGCTAGGTGATCTGGCAAAGGGAACTTTCTAAGGCACCTTCGAGCCCTGTTTGCTTATCTGCCCTGGCACCCCAGCACTGCAAGGTATATCTGCTGCTGTCTGCAGCGACACAGGTAGGGTACTTAGTCATGATTGTAGTGTTACATTTTGAATCTTGCTAGTGTTGTGTTCCACTACATTTCATTTTCTTCCACAGCGCATCCTTATTTGGGTTTGGTTTCATTCTGCATCTTGCTAGTATTGTGTTCCACCACGTTCCACCACGTTCCACCACGTTCCACCACGTTCCATTTTTCTCCCACTAGGCCACCTGATAGGAGTTTGGTTAAATTTTGCATGTTGCTAGCATTGAATTCTCCCACTTTGCTCTTTCTTTCGTCAGGACTCAGAACTTGGGTACTTGTTTCGAGTATTGTAGTGTTGTTTTGTGCCACCACATTACATTTTCCTTCCACTGTGCTTCCTGGGCTGGGTTTGTTGCATTTCTAAATCTCTATAGTGTTGTGTTGTGCTATGTTGCACTTCCTTCCCACAGTGCTCCCTAGGTTTGATTCTGACTTTTCAACTTTGCAAGTGCTCTGCTCCACCACACTGTTTTCGGACTCCCGCAGCAAGTATGGCCAATGCCTGTAGTTTGCCACACATGCGTTCTGCCTGACTAAGGTTAGTGAGGGTTCAGAAATCAAAGCCGGACACAACCTTGTCATGTTTTTGGTTAAATACTTTTATTAACCTAAAACGGGTTTGGAAAATGCCTTTTTAACCCTGCTCTAAGAGTAATTGCCCTACCTTTAACCAAAAACTAAGGATCTGTATTGGTCAGGATGTCCAAAGTCAAAAACTGTCCTTGTCCAAAACATTCTATCCTGACCCTTGTGTTGCAAACTAAATAAGGCGAGAAGGGAAATGTCTTTGACCTGATATTTTCAATAAGTTTTCATAAATGAAAATATAACCGCACCATGTTAGGTAAGAATTGGTGCAGTCCAACCGGTGTGGGACTAGACAACTTATCTCCTTGGTTTTAGACCCACCTTTTAATATAGGCCTGTACTACACAAGTTGGTAGTGCGACTGAGCAGCCAGGCTCATCTTTAGAGGGGTAATGTGAGCTGTAGAGCTGTGCAATGAAACTAGTAAACGGAAGTAACCAATTAAACACGTACACACTTAGTTATAATTATTTATTTGTACAAAAAGACATTTAAAGGATTATTTAAAAAGCAGTAATTAGCTGTAACATTAATCCCAAGTTAGGATTCAATTCAGAAAGTGAACAATAAAGCAGGTGAGTAATTCATTCAGATGTTACACATGTTCCAGCACTCAGAGGTGACTTCATTTGAGGTCAGTATAGCATTTATATAGTATCACCTTTGCAATATTATGTTTTTCAGGAAGGAAAGGTTGGGGTTAGAGCAGAACGGACTGAAAGGTTTTAAGAAGTTAGATTCTCCCAAAGGGATGTAGGCAGTCAATTATCCCAGCATTAGTGTTCAACGTTTTAGACCTGTAAGCGAACAAGCACTGTCAAAGCTAATGGGTTCAGGAGGCCTTTAGGAAGCCAGGACAGCCAAGTCGATGGACAAAGTCAAAGTTCTGATGCTCTTCCTCTTAGAACAATGTTGTTAAATAGTCGGTGTTCAAAAGAGAACTCGCAGCAACTCAAGAGAAGTCACCCTTAGAAAGCACAAGCTGTAAGGCCAGTGCAGGTAAGTTGAGGTCAACTTGGTGTTGGGTTAGATCGCACTCCTAAAGATAGGAAGCACCCCTATTGGCAAAAGGATAAAATACCCCAAACCCCACAGTACCTTAAAAATGAAGAAAGTGTTCCAGCTGTTTGCCTTCACAATGCAATGCAGTAGACCCTTGTTCCTGGTCCTTAGTCGTGGTGACGAAAGGGAGGTCGTCTGGCTGGCTCCTGGGGCAGCACTCTAGAGGGACTCGACAGCAATGGATTTCTGTTGATTCAGCAGCTCTTTGTGGTTTTGACACCTTTTTCTCAGGGCCAATGAGCTCTGGTTAGGATTTCTTTGATCCTCTCTCCAGGACTCTGGTGTGGGGACTTTGGACGCAGAGTTCTTGCTACTTTTGGGTCCTCTGGATGCCTATGAAGATCTGGCCGGATTCGTTCTTCAGTAGACATTGCACTCAAAGTGGTTGATGTACCGTGGGTGTTGGGCTTCTCTAGCCTTGGAAAGTCGCAGCAAGTCGGGGGTTGCGCCAACATAGTTTGTCTCGAGGCTAGTTATTCCCACCAGCCTACGGGAGGAATTCATCCTTTACAGGTCTTCCTGTCGATTCGGAAACTGGGTCAACACAACTGCAGGGCTTCACTGGGCACTTTGCAGTCCAGGAGGGTGCTGCTAGCGACTGCTCTAGTCTTCTGCTTCAGATTCTGTCTTCGAGTGGTCTACTCTGCTTCTAGTTCCAGAGACCTCACTTTTTTAATGCAAGTTTCCATTCATTCACAGCCCTAGGCTGTCAATCACACAGCAGGGTGGCCAAGTGGAACTGGTTTCACAGAGGCACACCTAGAGACAAAGGACAGGGAAGTTCCGGGACCCTCCCTGACTTCCTGCCTTTCCAGACACACTGGAGCCTGGACGGTCTTTAGGGCTGAAGCCCGCCAAAGGCAAACTTCACAAAGGACTCAAACCTGATGCAAACAACGGAGTAATAGCCTAGAAGAAACTTTCAAGAAATGGCGAAAAAAGAAGACATGGGCCATTTTGGGAAAATTGTCACTTTTGTGTGTAGCACTGTAGCTGAGGTATCGGCCTGCAGATAAATGTCACTCGGTAGTAAAAAAAAGAAACCACTGCCACCAGCCATTCAAGTGAGGTAGTGTAACAAAATGTTACATTGGGAATGGGTTAAAGGAATTACTAGGTAATCCTCCAAGCACTCAACATAGGGCGTGGTGTGCTGGATCCATCAAGTAAAGTTAGTAAGACAGGGGTCATCTTACTATTCTTGGGAACAGTATTTGACCAAAGAAAATGTAGTTAAACATTGAGAGAATTTCAAGGGACCTCTCAGTGGCACTGCACAAAAGGTGCTTTGAGTTACAATGTAAACGCAGATGCCTATGCAGTTTACCAGACTCCATAAAACAGTAAGGAACATAGAAAATCATAGTCAAGAAAACAAAGGAGTGAGTGAGAAAAAGGACTCACTCAGGAGTGAAATTTAAAAAGTCCAGAGTCCAGCAAAAGAGCTCTGGGTCTCTAAGGTTAAAGGGAATTGGCACAGAAATGAAAATTCTCCCTAACACTCCAACACAAGTTCTCCAGGGTAACAGAATGTTGGCTCCAGAGGGTGGCTCCTTTCCCCGGGATTCTTTAATGGAATGGCTATGTCTCTTAATATAACCGTTCTTTATGGTTTTTATTGGTTCACAACAATCCTGTTGGGTCCAATGCTTTTTAGCCTTGTAATCTCCTTCTTTAAAAAGTTCCTTTGTTCAAGCAGTGTCCTTTCATGGGACGTCTGTGTAGGTTTGCATTTGCCTGGTATACTTGCCTGCCAGGACTACTTATTTTCAGATGTGTAATTATTTCTCTTTACATTCACAATTGTATCTCTCTCTCGCAATTCAGTATTTCTTGTCGTTTCAATGTTCACTTTGTTTTCCCCATAATAGAATTCCAAGCACTCCTACAGTGTCAGGGGTTGTCTTTGTGTGCTGCCTTTTTGACTCATAAACAATATTATCATTTGTCTCTGTGGCTTTACAAAGTGCAAATTGTATTTTGCATGGTCGTCAAAATGCCCCGGTGTCCCCACTTTACTTGGTCTGACGCACCGGCTCTGTGTGACGTATTTGGTTCCGTCTGTGCTTATGTGGTTTAGCTTTGCCGCTTGCCTTCCAATCTGGACTGCCGTGATGTCTCCAACATCTATTGCGGTTCTGCTCGCCTCCTGCTCCCCGCAAGGGTAATGCTGCTTCCTCCAGCTGCTGAATGCCCAGGAATAGTCTCGTGGTTCCTGGTGTTTCTGTAACCCAGCTTGCTCACGTAGTGACACCTTCCCTCTATGCTGGCGAGCCCCTTGGCTCTGCCACACCGGCACGTGCCTCCAGGTGCCACATGCTTCCAACGGAGATACTACTTCTCCTGAACTCAACCTCATAGATTTGTTTCCATTTTTAAATGTCCCGCATGCAGGTGGTTCCACAACACAACTAGCACGTTAATTAAGTTTGAGGCTGCTCCAACTCTGTATTAGGGAGAATTCTCTTTCAATGGCTAATTTCCCTTACCTAGTGAGTCCCCCAGCAGCCTTGCTGGATCTCTGGGGTTTATTTTTCCACTTGGTAAGAGTGTACCCCTTTCTTTGCACTCTTACCTGTGTTTTGCCATGTGTATTTCATCTGTTTTTGTGATTGTGGACTCTGGAGTACACCACTTCAGTAGCCCCCTTCTTTTTGTGTGTTACACAGCACCTTCAGTGCAGTGACACAGGATTGTCTTTTGAACTTCCCACCGACTCCATTTCTGAGTCTGACTACTGTCCCCCAGAAAAGGGTAAAGTTACCATTAACTTTACTTAGTCATTTAACCACAGATACAGTACAACCCATCTTACATGGAGTACTGGAAAGGGATAATTTTTAGCCCTTGTTATCTGTACCTTCTAGAGCATTGTTTCACTCTTTTAACATTTAGACTTGGCTGGTGGCAGTGATATCTACCCTAATTTTCTACCGCGATTATACTATATAAACATGGTATTGTTTTAGGCTATTATATTAGCCTCGAACTTAAACCCGCTTGACCAAATGCTTTTTCTTTTGGCTCTGGTTGGGTTTATTCTCCATTTCTCTTTGTTAAAGTCCTTCTTGTGTTTTACTTTGTGCGGCAAACCAGGTTTGCCTCCTTTGTTCACTGTCTTTTGGCAGGCTTCTGCCCAGAAGCCCTCCTCTAGGCGCCTGGGTGTCTAGGTGGGCTGAATGTGAGGGAAGGGTGTAGTCACCCCCTGCACAGGGTATCCTAGGAAACCCAAGTTGCGCTTTGCCATGATTGGTGAGGTGGTTGTCCGGGCCGGATAACCCCCCCCTGCTGCGTTATTGACAGCCAGGCTGTGTGAATGGGGGATTTTCTCATAAAAAGCAGGTCTCTTGATCTGGAAGTGAGTCGCCACTGGACTACAAGGAACCGAAGAGAAGCGGAGAATAAGTCGACTGCTGCAACTATCCCGTCCCGTTGAAGCCCTGCTGCAGTCCTGAGCGATCTACCCTCGACAACCAGAGAAGATCCAGTCCGGAGTGGTCTTCCCTTGAGCTTGGTGGGGATAACCAGCTCATCTTCTACAGCCAGAGGATCCACTTCGTAGTTGAAATCACTGCACTCTGCTGTAGTGGTCCGGATAGCCATCTGAAGAGCCTCTCCTGGTTTTTAAGGAACGCACCTTTTATTCACTGTCTCTGCTGCCGGCTTCAGCCCTGTGTGGTGCAGTCCCCTCCAGACATCCTTCGGATCGAAGCACCAGGAACCGAGGGACTGCAGGAAACTACCAGGAACAACTGCCGTGGCACCAGCATCTTCCTTGAATAAGGTACTCTGTTCTGCTCGAGGAATTTGTGTGAATCCCTTTTCTTCGCCTCCAAGGCTTGCCCTTGTCTTCCCTCCTTGTAACTTTTGCTTCCTCTGTTGACAATATGTAAGTACTTCTGGCTCCACCGAATTGTGAACTATCTGACTGTGATCCTCGACAACAGGAACCCGGTTCCACTTGACACTGGTTCTGGCCTATTGACTTTTGAATTTCTGTCAGAGTGTTCTGGTTCTGTCTGCCTTGACAAAAGTATTGCCTGTGATTTTTTGCCCCCAACTCTCTCTGTGTATCTCAGGTGCTAAGTGTGTTTTTGCCCCGGTAACATTTCTTGCTGCGGATACGAGTTTCTTTAGTAAGAGCGAACTGCCATTACTGTCAAAAAGTGATCGCAAGTGTATTCCCGGTAACGTCTTTTGTTTCATAACACCCGTCCGCTAAAACACAGGGTACTTACCTTGAAGTATACCGTAAAAAGTGAATTGGTTAGTTGTAGTATATTTTACGTGTGGTTTTCGAATTAATAGAAGTGTTGTGTTTATAACAACTGGTTTAAAAATAAATGTACTTATATTTTTTACCTGAAACCTTGAGTCAGTGGTTGCTTGAGTCACAGTAATTGTGGTCCCTTTGTGTAATCTCTGCTACTGCTCATATACTCTTGAGATAAGCCTGGCTGCTCCGCTACTGCTACCACTTTAACATAGTAGTAAAGGCTTGTACCAAAGGTAAAACTTGTAGTCTTGTGTGTAGTGGTCCCTAAGGGAACTGCACAGGATTCTGCCTAACACTCTGCATAATTTCCTTCATCCTCCTTGTCTCCGTACTTGGGTGGTTGTGGGAATTTGAGTCCATTGATGTCAACCAATGCATAGTACTTGTAGAATCTCCCTCAATGGTTCCATATGAAAGATCAGTTCAAAATTAAGGGGAATTGGAACTAAACACGTTTTTCTTGGAGCTTTTACTTATTAGACCATGGATGGGAATTTGTCCTAATGGGTATTGGGAAAAGGTTCTCTATTTTCCCTGAAGTGGGGTGAGGGGGGAACAGATGCATGGCCATAGGCCATTAGGGTATTGGAAATCAGTGGATCTTTTTCATGGGCAAATGGGGATGCCATGTCTCATCCAATGAAGCCTTGATATCTCACAGGTGGTTGTCTGCTTCCATGTGATCCTCCCTCATATAGCTGACCCCAGGGTCAGGGCCTGGGAGGAGGTCACTGTCAGGGGGGTGAGTGGGGTGGTGAAATATCAGTGATCATTCCATCACATACCTCAAACTGATATTGCGACTATAGAACTAGTACTTTTTGGACTCCAATGCTCAGAACCTACCACTACATATTCTGGAAACCTTCAACCCCTACCTCAAATACTACTATTGTAGAACTGAGTTCCCAAGCATCGCAAAGTACCGGAGACTAAGATACACCACCACAGGGAAGCTTTCGCCACTGTGAACCGATAAAAATACAAAACTCCAGCAACCTAGGGCTCCCAAGCCCCCACAAGACTGTGAGACTAAGTCAACCACTATAGAGATACTAAAACCACTCTGTCAACCATCAATACAAGGAATCGTCACTGCGTGAACTCTTGACCAGGAACCATAACGCAATAAGAACTTACCACTCAGAAATGCAGCTCTTAAACTAAAATAACTTTGCCCTGAAATACCTGAGGACACGGACGGCTCAGCCACCCCTTGGACGGGCCATTTTTAGGATAGATTTTCATGTATATGCCAAATTACCTTCACATTGAGACCCCCAGCACGTTTTGCTGGACTTTAGGACTTTTTCATTTTAAGCCTTGAGTGAATGAGCCCTTTTTCTCACTCCCTCATGTGTTTTGATCTGATTTGAAGTATGTTTTCTTTGTTTTTGGAGTCTGACAAACTCCATATGCATCTACTTTTTGTATGGTGACACACTGCACCTTCAGTGCAGTGCCACAGAGAAATCCTTTAGATTTCTCATAAGGTTTAAATACCTTTTCTTGGGTGAACTACAGTTTCCAGAATCGTAAAGTGACATTGACTTTACTTTTTCTCTTTGTAGGTCCCGCACACACCATCTTATTTGGAGTGCTGGGGTGGGGGGTCCTTAGTCACCAGGGAAACCTGAATGCATCCAGTCCTGACTGACTGACTGGCGGGCTGGCCTTGCAGGACTGCCACCCTGCTGTGAGTGACAGCTAGGCTGTGCATCAATGGGAGAAACCTGCTTAAAAGGTGAGGCTTCTTGGACTGAAGACAGTCGACAACTGGGGAGAACAACCCGACGAAGAAACCGTGAACAAAGCTTACTGCATCCTCCTGGACCGTTGAACTGCCCGGTGAAGCCCTGCTGCTGTGCTGAAACTCCTTTTTCAAATCGACAAGAGAAGCCCCTGAGAGGACGACTTCTTTCATTGGGTTAGTGGGACCAACTAACCCTGAGACAAACTTTGTTGGAAGACCTTCCCAGACTGGCTGTACTTCATTGCTGCTGCAGGAACCGAGTGCCAGGGGTCGAGAATCCAGCCAGAAGCTCCAGGAGTCTCCTAAGGACCCTACAGAAGCAGGATGACCAGAGCTAGTCCCATCACCAGAGTGCAGGACTCGAGGAGTGAAGGAAGCCCAACCAGTCTCTAAGATCCGCGGTAGTGCTGTTTACCGAGCGATGAAAACGCAAAGTGCCGCTGATCCGAAAGGAGCCCGTAGCTGCCGCCTCTTGTCCCCACGACTGAGGCCCAAGAACACAGGATCTCCATCGATGCAACCAGACAGGAGACAGCTGGACACTCTTCTAACTAAAGGTACTGTTCTGACTTTGAGGTACTTACCTCATTGTCTGTAGCTTGCTCTTCTCGGGTGAGACTTGCAGTAGCTACTTTTCTAGAGTTGATCTCCGCTCTAACCTTCACAAGTGTAACAGCTTGTGATCCTACAGTGATTTTTCTACAACAAACACACTAACTTTGTGTGAGACTTTGACTATCTAAGAAGCGCTTCTGCTCCATAGACTTTACTCCAATTGACTTTGGCTGTGCTGGCTCCTTGCAGATTCTTCTATTCCATTGACTTTGATTCTTACTGCCCCTCATAGGTGATGCATTGGTTTTAAACACTTATTGCTGGGAAAGAAGTTTATCTAGGCTTCATTGGAAGATTTAAAGCACTCGCATGCTCTGAGAACCTGTCTAATCTTTCATTTCTTTAACCTTTCCTTTCTGCCAACCTCCGAATCTACCAAAATATATACGGGTGATATAAATGCCATTACTGTCCTAGTTAGTGAAGTGTGTATGAAACATTTCTAGAGAGTATCTACTTGATTGGTGTTGGAAAGTATTTTGAAGTGTATTTTGATTGTTGCACATTGCCCTTTTTAAAGGATGCTTATTTAAAACTGGCCGTTAAATAATTATTGTACTAGAAAACCTTGAGTGTAAGCGTTATTTGGATACTTGTATTGGTGGATTTCATAGCTACAGCTCACATTTACCCCTCTTGAGATAAGTCTGGCTGCTCAGTCACACTACCAAGTTGTGTAGTACAGACCTATACCATTAGGTGAGTTACCTAATACCAAGAGGTCAAGTGTTGCGTAGTCTCCCCCAGGGTTAATACATCAATACTTTTTCCCCACTCACCATTTTTACTTTTTTAATGGGTGTAATTTTTCTGATTCTCCATAGTTTGTTTTTAATCTGTCATGTCTTATAACTTTTTGTGCATCTACATCCTGTTATTGTACCAAACAGCCCTTTCTGTGCAGTGTTGCTGGGTTGCTCCCTGGGCTTCCCTTTTAAATGTTCTCTTTACTTACCTTGCAGAACACATGTTTGTTTATTTAGTATGGCGCACAAAACCCAGGGGTAACAGGGCGCAAACAGAGAACAGGATGGTAAGATTGCATAAAAACTTGGTTACAGGATAAGGCAGACATGAATAATAGGCATAACATTACATTGCATGGACTGTACATATAGAAAATAAATTGCTTACATATTTACATATTTGATGCTGTGCATAGAGGCGGTCAGGTTTGACTAAGGGCATAGGCATGTGGGTGGTCTTAGTCATGGGGATCATTGGACCATAACTAGGTGAGGGTGTTTCTCCTGAAGCAGTAGTAGAATTGCTCTGTACTAATGTTGAGTGGGAGGGCATTCCAGTGTTGGGCTGCCAAGACAGGTAAACTACTGCCACGGGTTTTCTTTTGTCTGAGTTTGGGTACCTGCAGGCAGTGGGAGTTAATCGATCTGGTGGGGCGGGTGGAGGTTTGCGAGATAGGGGGGGGCTGCATTGTTTAAACATTTGAAAGTGAGTGATGCTGTTTTGAGAGAAATGCGGTCAGAGATTTTGAGCCATTTGCTTTCTCTCCTTTTGTTGGAGATGTGTTCCTTGGATGGTAGCTTAAGGGCTGTTCTGAGTGCGTTGTTTTGTAGTGTCTGTAGTTTGTTGATTATGCATTTGTTGGCTCCTAGGTACATGGTATTACAATAGTCGAGTCTGGATAGTATTAGGAAATTGGCGATGATGATGCAGCTAGCTTGGGTGAGGAAGGCTCTGCTTGTCCTGATTAGCTTGCATGTGTAAGCGGTAGAGGATGCTAGTGAGTTGACTTGTTTTTTTAGTGACATGGTTGTATCTAGGTGAAAGCCTAACGTTTTCACTGTTTTGGCCACTGTGATGGTGTTGCCATCAATGTTGAAGGCCTTATAGTTGTGGCTGAGTTTTTTTTTTATATTGGTGTTGGATCCGAGGAGCAGGATTTCGGTTTTCTCATCGTTCAGGCATAAGCCGTGTGTGGCCATCCATGCCTGAATGATGAGATATATTTTGTTTACCAGGGCCGTATATGAGTCGAAGTTGCCCGAAAGGGGTATGCGGATCTGGGTGTCATCTGCATATTTTGTGTAGGAGACACCCAGTCTGTCCAACTTGTCAAATAGGGGCTTGGTAAAGATGTTGTAGAGGGTGGGGGAGACGCAGGAGCCCTGGGGTACCCTGCAGGTTATTTTGATGGGGTCTGCTGAGGCTAGAGTGGAGAAGACACTCATAGTTCGATTGTCCAAAAATGATTGGATCCAGGCTCTGGCCTCTTTCGAGAAGTGGGCAGCTGAGGCCAGGTGTTTGCACAGGACTACGTGATCCACCAGGTCGAACGCTGCCGACAGGTCTAGGAGGAGTAGCATGGCGGTGTTCCCTTTTTCATTAATCTCGTTGATCTAGGTTTTAAGATCGATTAGGGCTGTCTCAGTACCGTGCTGTGGTCTGAAGCCCGATTGACGAGCGCCTATTAGTTTGTGAGTTTCAAGATATTGCTGAATTTGCAGGTATGCTACTTTGCCTATTATCTTTAACAGGAACGGCACCGTGGTGATGGGCCTGTAATTGGTGGGAATAGCAGGGTTTGCTTCTTGAGGAGGGGCAGGACCCAAGATTATTTGAGGTTACTTGGTATGGTGTTGGAGGAGAAGGATGCGTTGATCGGTTTGGTTATAAAGGGGGCTAGGTCCCTGGCCGCATCCCTGATTATCTGGGGAGGGCAATTGTCGCCTTTGCAATTTGATGGTTTAAGTGAGGCTATAACTCTTTCTGTTTCTGGGGTAGATATTTTGGTGAACCTGAAGGGATTCGGGCCTAGTGGGTTGGTTGCTTTAGCTTGGTTGCTGGGAGGTGCTTCGTTAGTGGTGAGGGAGTCTTTTTTTTTTTGTGCAATTTTGGTTTGGAGAGTTTTGATTTTATTAGTTGGGGCGTTTTGGACGCTGGTGCACCATACTTTGTCCTTGAATATGTTGTCTGGCGGGGGAATGGGGGATTCTAGTTCCCTTAGTATAGCAAATAGTTCCCTGGTGTTGGAGCTAGATTTTTCGATTCTTTCATTGAAGAGATTCTTTTTAGTGAGTAGGATTTCTTTTTTGTATTTGGTCGCAAAGAGTTTAAGTAGTGATTTTGTTCTCTTATGTGGGGGAGTTGCGCCATTGCGGTTCTAGTTTCCTTTTGTGCAATCTAAGTTCTTTCAGATGGGGGGTGAACCAGGCGTTCAGGTGGGCTTGCTGTTCTCAAGTGTAGAAAGGAATTTTCATCCCCTTTACATTGTATATTGTGAGACTAGCCCACCCCACCTTATGTAGAGGGCTGGAAAGATGCATGGTGTCCTTTCCCACTGTTCCTGTAACATTAATGTTACAGTGACAAGCTTACAGATGGTGGCAGTGGACATACTTTACTTACTTTTGTGTGACTTTTACTCGCAGGCTCTCTAACCAGCCACAGTAATGCACAAAAGGGTCACCATTCTGATAGATTACTTGTGCCTTAGACTAGGGAAGGAATTCCAAAGTCTAGGGCCACTATTAGAAATTAAGTACTTATTTGCTGAAGTGCGTGTGCTGTAACTTTCTCTAAAATGGAATACATTTCAAAGTGGTAGGGAAAATGTTCAGCTTCTGGGCTAATTCCCTTTAACCTTAGAGACCCCCCAGCCCTTTTACTGGAATCTGGGATCTTTTTGATTTTTAACCTCCTGAGCGAGTGGAGCTTTTTATCACTCACTCATGTATTTTTCTCCATTTAATGGAGTCTGGTAAACTGGATAGGCATCTGCTTTTTGCATAGTGATGGAATCTCCATTAAAACACTTGCTTTAATGCACAAAGCAAGGGGCGAATCTTGCCCCAGCATACCTCACCAACAGACTCTCTCCACACACTTCCACAAGGCCACTAAGAGCTGCTCAACTTCACACCATGTCCATCCCTAAATTTAAGCTCCAAAAATCCAGTTTCCCTGTTCTGGAGGCCAAGCTCTGGAACATGCTTCCCACCTCCCTCAGATCCGAATCTTCCTTCCAACTATTTAAGAACAATGCTAAACTTTGGCTCCAGGAGCTACATCTTGTTGGGCAGCACTCGTAACCTTAGCTTTTCTTGGCTGGGAGTATTGGAGTGTTCTCCTTTCCACACTTCCCCCTACTAGTCCCTTCTATATAATGCAATCTTACTGTGCTCCCTTTATGGCACTGCCACTTGCTGTTACCCGTTTTTATTGTACCTGCCTGTATTCAATACTGTGTATTGTCCCGACTTCATGCTTTACCCTATGTAAAGATTGTATATTTTTTGCGTAACGCCATGTTCTGTAAGACATGCGGCCAGATGCCCCAGCACCAGGAGCGCTTTACAAATAAAATAAATACAAATACTCTGCACCCTCTGTGCAGTGCCACTGAGAAGTCCTTTGGACCTCATGTTTAAATAGTTTCTTGTGTGAACTACAGTTCCCAAGAATGGCAAACTTTTCTCTTTTTCTTTTTGTGGGTTCAGCACACACCACCCTTATCCCACTTATTATGTAACTCTGTTACACTAGCTTGAATGGCCGTTGGCAGTGGTTTCTTTTTACTATTTTTTGTGTGTGGTACTAGCAGGCTTACTTCTCATCTGCAGTACAGCATCCATGGGTGACCATTTTTCCCTTGTCTTTATCCACCATTTCTTGTTTGTTCCTGCTGGGCTTTTACTCTGTTTAGTCTAGGTTTGAGTCGGTTGTGTGTTTTGCCTTTGGCAGTCTTCAGCCATGAAGCCCACACAGGCTCCACTATGTCTGTTAAGGCAGGAAGTGAGGAAGGAGCCCGAAACTTCACTGGCCTTTGTGTGTAGCCATGCGTGGCTGAAACCAGTTCCAACTGGGTGGTTGGCTGTCCTAGAGGATGACCCCCCCCCCTAAGTGATTGTCAGCTGTAGGGCTGTGAATGAATGGGATTTCGCATATAAGACAAGGATGTTGGGACTACAGGTGAAGCCTTAGAGTGCATTGTCTTCCAGAGAATGAATCCTGCCAAAACTTTGTGGGCATCCTTGTGGACCTACAGAAGCAGGAAATATTCATCCAGAGTCCCCTCACCAGAGTCTGGGATGGAGAAAAATCCAACTAGAGGTATTTGTTCTTTCTTGGCGCTGAGGAAAAGGCACCAAATCCACTGCTGCCGAGTCCCTCTCTAGAGTGCTGCTGCAGAAGCCTGACAGGCGTCCCCCACCTCCCCCTTTCGTCACCACGACCAACGTCCAGGAACAAGGGTCTGCATCAGGAAGGAATCCAGCTGGAACCTTATTCAATTTGAAGGGACTATGGCGCTTGGGGTATAAATACCTCTTGCGATTTGTTTGTGCTTCCTGGCTTGGGAAGTATTATTCTCACCCCTCTAGAGTTGACCTCAACTCACCCGTGCAGCCTTCCAGCTTGTTCTCCAACAGGTAGGCTCCTCTTGAGCTTGTGAGATTTTTCAATTAATTCCTGACTGTTTGCATCAGAACTGGAACTGTCCCATTGACTTTGGCTGTCCTGGTTTCCTAAAAGCTCCTCTTCTGAACCCTCCTGGCTTTGCAGTGCTTGTTCCCCTGCAGGTTTTAATTGTTGACACTACTTCTGCTGGGATAAGACTACCTGCATCCCTCTGGGAGAAACTACATATTGAACCAGTTGCTACAGTGTGTTCTACTTCGACTCTAACCATTTTCCCTCCCCATCTCAATTTTGTAATGGTGAACAGAAAGAAGTGCTAATACTAACCTTTATTGACATCATTCAATGTCCTGGAAAATGTTTAGCATAGAAAGAAACTACTCACCTGCATTATTGTTTCTTGTATAAATGAATTCTAGCTTTCATTGAATGGTACTATTAGTTACTACCTTTTTTAATGTTTGCTTCATTTGCCTTGTGTATATAAATAATGGAATATAACTCTTAAGTGTGTGTTTACTGATTTCTTTGTGCTGCTCTACAGTTCACATTACCCCTCCCAAGATAAGCTTGGCTGCTCAGCCACTCTACCTACTTGTGTAGTACAGGCCTATATTAAGAGTTGGGTCCCTAATACCAAGAGATGTCTTGTGAAGTACCACACCAGTTGGACTGAGCCCCACGGCTTCTGGAGTGCTTCTTGCGACTGGCCGCCATGGAAAAGGGAGAAGGGACTATGGCAGTCCCTTCGCCCTTTCCATGGTGGCCATTTGTTATTTTATTCACATAGATTTTGGCTTTTTTCCTCTCGAGTCAAATGGTATGACGTGCCGGGATACTAATGGCAATATGACCCTCTGAGGCGGAGGCCCATTACCAGTCGGCAAATGCCCCCCCACTCCCCTCCGAGGGTCATAGTTCCTAAATAAGTTACATATGTTGCAAAGTGCTTACCTGTTTGGTGGTGTAATTGTATTATTCCAGAAACCGAATAACGTATACAAGTGTCTAGGTACTTGTAACAGTGTTGGTAAAACTATATTCTGATGCTTGTGAATCTGCTTAGTCACATGCTATGAATATTGTCCGACATCTAGTGGTAACCGCAGAGTATTGCATCTTGTCTTTAGAGGATCGAAAGGGGATGTCGACATGGACGCGCCTGTAACACTATCCCTAACGTGACGTGTAGTGTAGCCAAAATCCCTCCCGCATCGAGGTCCCTCAGGTTTTTTCTGACCGGCCTATACAGTAGGGAGAGTGTGTTACGGGGATTTTCCACCTTTTTTAAGAATGCATTTCCTTCTCCCCTCTTTGCCCCTCTGGTTTTGTGGTTTAGCCATCGCTATAAACATTGAGGTATGGACAGGACACCATTTAAATGTTGCCCTCTTGTAAAGGCAAGTACCCATGGAAGGACATGCACCAGAGGTGCAATAAGTGCCTCCATCGAGATCATCACGCTGCGTTCTGACTTGTCAGCTCTTAAATCCTAAGACAATCAAAGAGCATTGAGTAAACGGTGGGCGGCCTACGCCATGATACTGGCAGAGGTTATCTCCCCAGCCGCCACAGGCGCCTAGAGAAATGAGGCATTAAGCGACAGCCGTGGCTCTGATACAGATGCCATCGACCTTCCATCGGAGCGATCGCACTCCGAACCGTCTGTCCCCGGCAGGCAGGACAATAGTTCTGCTATGGGGAGTGTACATCCCGGCGACGGGGATGCACCCGCTGCTCATAAAGGCAAGCACACAACCCCCAGTGCCCCCTCGACAAATTTGTTGGGACGGGCTAAGATGCCAACGGGTACGTCGAGCTACTCGACTGCAACCGCCGGTCCACGCTGTCGGCAACCCTCCCAGCAACCGCGTAAGTAGCATGCATCCAGGCACTCGACAGACAAGGGTGTCAACACCAAAAGTCACAAGGCCGCCGAGCCGCCTCTCAAGAGCGCGCCGAGGCATAAGGTTCCGGCACCGTCAAAATCTACGGCAAAGCCGTTTGAGCAGTCGAAACCCCTCCCAGAGATGCCGAACATATGCGAGGGTCTCGCAAAGATTGTTTCGGCGGTCAATAAGCCGAAGGACAGGTAAAAAAACACGTCCACATGCCCAAAAAGGCAATAAAACCATGCTGACAGCCCCCATCCTCTATCTGGGACACTCAGAGAAAACTCGACATTCCAAGCAGGTAGATCCACAGGAGGAGACCTTCCCCCTCTGGGTCCTCATTATGGACCGGGGATAGGTTTGAGGGGTGTATGAATAGGCTAGCAAAGTCTGTAGACTTTTCTGAGAAGTTTACCACACCCATGAGGCCTAGTGAGGAGGAACTTTATCCCACAGTGTCTAAATTCCAGAGGACATCCTGCCATGATATGATATATTTTATTTGTATTGTGCTCGTGCACAAGTGTTTAAGAGCGCGACTAGGCAAGGGAGGGGAACAGGAGAGAACACAACAACAGCAATGATCTTACTAGACCCAGTGACATTGAGAATGCGCAAGTGCATGGGAAAAGGGAAAAAGTGCATGGAAGGGGCAGAGTGCAAAGTGTAGAGCAGAGGAGAGCAGATAAATAATAATAAATACAAAATAGAAAATGGGGGCAATAAACCGTGGTAGTGCAGCCAGCAAGTGGCAAGTGCTGTGTTTAAGGCAGCAGACTGGGTAAGTCTGATAAGTCCGAGGCGAGCCAGGTGGAAGAGGAGCCCCGTAAACTGAGCCCTGCTTTAGGCGATGCAAGTCCCACGTCTCTGTCTCTCGCTGGGCAGAGGGGATGCCTCGAGGGATGCAGCGGGGATCCGTCGCTGTGCGTATTAAGCGGTGCGCCTCCGTCTCCCGAGCCCCACTTCAGGCGCTGCAAGTCCCCGCGTCTCCACGTCCCGCTGGGCAGAGGGGATCCCTCAAGGAAAGCGATGGAGATCCGTCGCTGTGCGTGTTCAGCGGTGCGCCTCTGTCTCCGACCCCCCCCAAGCCTCAGGATCAGTGCCCGGCCGGAGTCTGCCATCTTGCCTCCCGTCCGGGGCAGCAAGCCCACAACCGCCAGAACTATGCAGGCAGCTCTCGTAGCGGATCAATACTCCGGCAATAGTATCAACGGGCCCGGGAGTTGCCAAGGAGCCCATTGATCTCCCCTCTTCGAGGCAAAATCTGACCACCTTGACTGGGCCTTGGCCCGTCCTGGACGCTTTGCTGACTCCTGGGACTGGTTGGTCCCCACTCACATCCTAGTGGAACGAGTGGAACGAGCAGTGCTGAGTCACCATGTCCAAAGCCAGCAAATCTGCCAAGCAGATGGACATTTCCACGCTATTAACCATGCCTGCTTGGGGGGGGGGGGGGGGATAAAAGCAAGAAGGGTGAGCGCAATGAAGGTGCGACGGGGGATGGCCTCCCCGATGACCAAGCGGCCGGGGTGGCTCAGGCAGTCACAAAAGCAGACCTTCATGACCTCCTATCAGCCCTCACCAGGGAATTCCAGAAAGGCACAGAAGAAGTAAAGAGTCAAATTGCCCGGCTGGACAAGAGAGTAGGGGAAATTGAATCAAGAACCGAGGAGATTGAGACTACGCTATGAGACCAGAACTTTGAGATCGGAGAGGGGGCTGACAGGATCAGAGCCCTGGAGTGCAGGTGCGACGCCCTTGAAGCCAGACAGGAAGACGCTGAAAACCGTTCGAGGCGGAACAATATCAGAATCCGGGGAATTCCGTCTGCAGTCTCAGAGAAAGACCTCCCATCATGTTTCCGATCTCCTCCGTCACATCACCCTCCCAGACAACTCTCCCATGGAGCTGGACAGAGTGCACAGGGCTAGACCCAGGCAGAGGCCCAGTGGGGCGGCCGACGTTTTGGTCCGGGTCCATTTCTACAGGCTCAAGGAGGAGATAATGCAGGAGGCCAGAGCCATGGGACAAATCCACTTCCGGGATTCAGAGAGAGCCTTGTTCCAGGACTTGGCAGCATCAACCCTGGCCAAACAAAGAGCTCTTAAACCCATGGCTGATTGGCTACGTGAACGCAAGATTCCCTACCGCTGGAGCTTTCCTTCGGGCCTCGCCTTCACCTGGGAGGGAAAGACTCGGCAAATCCCCTCACCTCGGGAGGCTGAGGAGTTTATGAATCCGGACGCGAGGGGGGAGGTCCCGGGGGGCTCGGATCGCTCACCCGGGGGAGTTGGCGGGGAGTCCCTCCGCCCCTGGTCCCGGGTATCCGGTCCACGTAGGATGCGCAGCCCTCCTGCAAGGGGAAAGAACCGCTGAGGGCACCGGCCGCCTGGATTCTAGTGCCTCCTCCCTGGCGAATAGTGGCCACCCCCCTCTTCTAGGGGTCCCAGCAATTGGACCCAAAGCCTCACAAATATTCGGGCCACCTGGACAGCCGCGGAAAGAAACTCAACTCAACGCAACATCCTCGCTCGTGGTGGCCGGCGGCGATCTCTCTCGAACTGCAAGACTTTCACCATCACAGCATGAGACCCCAGGGTCTCCCACACAGCTGGTGGCCATGGCCCTGCCAACAGCTCTGTTGGTAAAAGGCTGGTCTGGACACCTTCACTTGTTTCCTGTTTCAGGTTTTGTTTTAGTTAATTTTGTTGGTTTATCCCGGTCAGAGGCAAAGTAGGAGCTGGAGTTGGGAAGTGGACTGGAGGCGAGGGGGTAGCGAAGGTCAAAACATAAGCTGACAGGGTACTCAACTCTGTCTGGAATCGCCATGGCAACAGCGGATTGGCCCACCGGAGTGGGGGGGGGGTTTCAAGCTCCACAACTCGAAATAGGCAGGGTAATTCAGCCATCGAACCGAGCCACCAATGTCTCTACTGAATAGGGAGCTCTCGATCCTGACCTGGACTCCACAAACTCAGACTCACCTCCTCAGCACTGACGAACGCCGCATAGCCTTTCAACGCTACACAAAAAGGTTCTTCGCCTCGGCTGATCTCAAGAAGAGAGGGGTTGCCATTCTGCTAGGCTGAGACTTACCCTTAACTAACATAACCACCAAGAGAGACCCAGAGGGTCGGTATCTCTTGCTTAAAGGCCTCTTAGTAGAGCTTCCTATCACCATTGCTGCCATATACTGCCCAAATACAGTGCAGAGCACATTCCTCCGGAATCTCCTTCCCATTCTTGTCACTTTCACGGAAGGTCGCTTACTCATTGGGGGCGATTTTAATCTGACTCCAGACCCAAACCTGGACAAAACGCTCCCTCCATCTTCGGAGGACTTCAGCAAGGCCCTCGCCATGGCAGAATTCCTGAGGGAAACCGACACTATAGATGTGTGGAGAATGGCCAACATGGGAACAAGGGACTATACTTCTCATGTTCATCTGGGGCACTCAAGAATCGACCTGTTACTCTCCAGCGCTCTCATTCCCTGTGTCGAATCCATCCAAATTGGGCACAGAGCCCTCTCGGATCATGCTCCAGTCATAATGAACCTGAGGGTATCGAGCTTCCCCGAGCCGCCTCAGCGGCAATGGAAACTTCAAGACCAGATCTTAACGGATATCGCAATCAGAACAGAAATGGCAGAAGCCCTCAAGAACTACTTCAGGGAAAACACCACCAAAGACACATCACTGGCCACGATCTGAGATGTTATGAAGCCCGTCATCAGGGGCACGGCAAACGACTGCACAGCCCGACTCAGACGGCTACGCAAGCTGCAACAAGACGCATTCGAGGCAGAAGTGAAAGAGGCGGAACGCATCCGTAAAAGAGGCCAGAACAGGAAAGCGAGGTTGCGTGCTCCAAAGGGGGAAGCGTTCCTTAGAAATGCATCTAGCTGACAGTGGCCAGAGCACTAACATACACCAAACAGTTTTATTATGTGCACAGTAACAAAGCAAATCGGCTCCTGGTCCACAAGCTAAAAAAGCTACAATCAAGAAATTCCATCCATAGCCTCTTGGATGCGCAAGGGACTCTTCGCTACTCTATCACGGAGAAAATGGAAATCATGACAGCTCATCACAGAGGTATCATGTCGGGTACTCCCACGGCCGCATCAGCACAAGTCGGATATCTTGCAGGAGTACAGCCGGCCGTTCCACACCCTCAACTCACGGCCCTAGAGGTCCCTATCTCAGCAGAAGAAGTGAGCGAGGTCCTAGCTAAAATGAAAAACTCAACTCCTGGCCCGGATGGGCTCACAGCACAATTCTATAAAAAGTTTTCATATATCCTCTCACCCCACCTGGCAACCCTCTTCAACTTGTTCCTATCATCAGGAACGACCACCCCCTCGATGGAAGAATCACTAACCGTGCTGCTATTGAAACCTGGAAGGGACCGGAGCCATTGCGCCTCCTACAGACCCATCACCCTCCTGTTCTACGACGCTAAAATTTTCACCAAAACCCTTGCGAACAGGCTGGCTCCCCTGCTCCTGACCATCATCCATCCGGATCATACTGGATTCATCCCTGGCCGCAGCACCCATGATAATATAAGGAGAACCATAAATGTCATTGATTCAGCCAACAGGAAGGGGCGGGCACTGATGGTACTATCCCTCGACGCGCATAAAGCCTTTGACATGCTCGATTGGGGCTACATCCAAAAATCACTCCTGCACTTCGGCTTTGGCCCAAATTTCATAAAATGGACATTAGCGAACTACCAACATCCTTCCACCAGACTTAGGATCAATGGGTCCAGGTCCGAAATAATCAATATCTCAAGAGGCACCAGGCAGGGTTGCCCCCTGTCCCCCCTGGTATTCGCCCTCTCCATGGAGCCATTCGCGAACAGGGTACGTCAAAATGCAGGGATCAAAGGCCTGACAGTCAAGGCCCAAACATATAAAGCCGCCCTGTACGCCGACAACGTCCTCCTTGCGCTGATCAAGCCAAGGGAATCCATGAAGGCCCTATGGAAAGAACTGCTTGAATTTGGGGAAGCCTCAGGATTTAAGGTTAACCTACCCAAATCAACAGCGCTAAGCATTAACCTGCCTGGTCCTCTGTCAGATCTGGAAAAAGAATACCACATACCCTGGGCAAAAAAGAATCTCCCATATCTAGGGGTCCAGCTCCCAGGCGCCCTCAGACTATACAAAGCCAACTTCCCGGCGCTCCTTAAAGAATTCAAGAATGACCTTATACGCTGGCAAAAGCAGGAGATTTCCTGGTTCGGGAGAATCACGGCCCTGAAGATGAACCTCATTCGATGACTACTTTACCAGTGCGCAGCCATACCTACCACAATTCCGAAGCAGGCGATCCAGAAGCTGCAAAAGAACATTGAGTTATATCTGGGAAGGAAAACGGCCGCGAATCCCACGGAAACTCGTGCTCCGAGGACGGGCGCTGGGTGGACTGGGAGCGCCCAAGGTGGCCAGATATATCCTGGCCGCTCAGCTCTCATTAGCGTTCGCTTGGCTTCCCTCCATCCATAGCCCCGCTGGCTGGAGCTGGAAGAGGCCTGGAACCCAATTCCAATAAACTCGCTACCACACCTGAAGCAACCCAGCGCAGGCGAGGACGTGGGACCCCTGGCGGCAACCCGAAAATACAGTGATGAGCTGGAGGAGGGCGGCGCGCCTGTGGAATCTCCGCAGCACAACGGGTCCACTCACCCCGGTCTGGAGGAATCCAGAATTCACCCCGGGCTATAACCCCAAGAACTTCACGAGGTGGAGAAATGGAGGGCTGGAGTGGGTGCAAGATTTCTATGAGGAGGGAAACCCCCTTGACTTTGAGGCCTGCAAGGCGAAATTCAACGTGCCGGAAAGCGAAAGATTTAGATATACCCAGCTCCGACATTGGCTCTCGAGTAGGGATATGAAGCGCCTCGGAAGCAGAGACATCACTGCCCTGGAACTCACTCTCACAGGATCCCCACCAAAGGGCAGAATTTCTACCCTCTACAGGCTCTTGGACAGAACTGACCCATCCCGCAAAGCGCCGTACATGCTGAAATGGGAGAAAGACATTGGGAGGCCCATCGAACTGGAGTGGAGCCACATCTGGGCAAGGGCAAACAGTAGCTCGAAATGTGTTTCCAACAAGGAGGGGGCATTCAAGGTATGTTTCAGGTGGTACCGGACCCCAGAGACACTTAACAAATGTAACCCGACAATTCCTCTGGTGTGCTGGAGAGGATGTCCAGATAAAGGCACACTCTACCATTTTGTTTTGGACATGTCCCAAAGCCACCCAATTCTGAAGATCCGTGCTGTATCACATCAACAGGATCACAGGACTCACTATCCCATGGGATCCGGGCATTGTTTTACTGGGAGCAAGCGGGGAGGGCCAATTCCCCCTTTCAGGGCACAGAGCAGAGCTATGCTCTCACCTGGTGACGGCCGCTAAGATTTCTGTGGCTAGGCTGTGGAAAAACCCAGAGGGCCCGGCAGTACAAATGTGGTGGAAGAAATGCTGGGATATAATTGCAGCGGAAAAAATAACTGCCCTCCGGTTCGGGAACAGAGACAAATTCCTCCAAATGTGGGTCCCCTTCCTGGACTACACCCAGAAATACCCAGGCTTGGCCCGACAACCTCCCTCCTTACGGTGGATGGACAAAACTGAGTGAAAACAAAGGGGACAGCACATAGCAGAGGATCCAACCGGGGTAGCTGCTCGCCTGCTCGTAAACCCAGGAACGAAACATTGAAGGCCGGGTAGGCCGGTGATCCCCGCTTTCTGCCTATTACCCTGATCCCAAAGCATGTACAATGCCCCTTTTCTGCTGTCATTTAACTAATACTGACTATCATGGCGCCACTGCCCTCTTGACTCCCCCCACGAACATCTCTCTGACCTGTTATTGTTTGTTCTTTTTGTTTATTACATGCATCTCTAAGCACGACTGCGCTGCTTGTAGCGCTCTTCAAGTACTTGCCACACTTTGATATAGTATAAAATCAATAAAAATATATTTAGAAAAAAACAAAAAAAAACTGCATGCCTGGTTAAAGAACTCAGGGTTCAAACTGGAGATACAAACGTCCCTCATCAACAAACCGGCGGAGGAGTCTAACCTGTTTGGCAAAGCTGTTGATGAGGCGCTGGAAACAGCAAAAAAGAACATGAGACTTTGAAATCTTAAAACCAGATCACTGAAAGGCCCTTTAAGCAGCGAGGTGGAAGTTCTCGCCGCTCCTTTCGCGGACAGTCCTATTCATGTTACCCAAATAACCAATATGGAACAGATGACACATGGTCCTCGGGACAAGGGTCTGCTGCCTCAAATCAGTATCCACCTAGAGGACAGTGCTGTGGGAAACAAAGTGGTCGCAATGCCACCCCTAGTGGCTCCCCGGCCTCCAGTCAGAAGTGACTTGCAGATCCGGGTCACCTCCCATATTTCCTCGGTCAGGTTTGAACGCCATGACGGAACACAACCAAACCCGGTATGTGTAATATAATTTTCTGTAATAATTTTCTTTACGAAATTCACTCGATGGTGAAAAATTGGGAATGAATCATAATGATGGGAATGTCACTGATTTGCACATTTTTTTGTACATAATAGTGTTGATAGCCCTGATGATGGACGGAGGTCCGAAATGCATTGGCAATAATTTTGGAACACTGATTGGCCAGGAATAAACATACATATCTGATAAATCATATCAAGAATGGTGGATTGTTATTGAGGAACTAATGAATGAAACCTTCCATCAAAGGCGTGGTGGCGTCCCTAGCAAAGGCCGCTGATGCGGTTTTGCAGGGTACGGTCCCCAAGGCGAGAGTTTCTCTGCCTGCAAGGAGGGAATCGTTTCAGCCCATAGAGAAGACACCAGAGAAGGTGATGCCCATCATCTCCCTGAAACCGTCCCCCCTGGTCGAGGAGATGTGGGGGGGGGGGGGAACGGTAGCCCTGCAGGGCACGGACATCTCTGAGGAGGCGCTTTATACTCTTAGACCATCTTGGAGAAGTGAGTGAGACCTTTTTCTCACACTCATGCATTTATCTGAATTTGACAAACTCCATAGGCATCTACTTTTTGTATGGTGACACACAGGACCTTCAGTGCAGTGTCACAGAGAAGTCCCTTGGATTTCTCTTGATTAAATACCTTTTCTTGTGTGAACTACTGTTCCCAAGAATAGTAAAGTGAAATTGTCTTTACTTACCTTTTCTCTTTGTAGGTCCAGCACACACCATCCTATGTGGAGTGCTGCGGAGCGGGGGCTGAGGGGGTTACTTAGTAGCCTCTCTTCCCACCTACTCGTGTAACATTTTTTGTTACCCTCACTACTTTAAATGACTTGTGGCAGCGGTTTAATTTTCCTACCATTGTGCGTGTTAGGGAGAATGCTTAGAAATGTGCTAATTCCCTTCTACCTTGGAGACCCCCCAGCTCTTTTGCTGGACTTTAGGACCTGTTATCTCTCATGCAATTTTAATGTGATGTATTCTGTTTTCTTTTTTACTTTGGAGTCTGACAAACTCCATAGGCATCATCTTTAACATTGTGACACACAGCAACCTCAGTGCAGTTACACAGGGAAGTCTCTTAGGTTTCCCAAAGGTTTAAATACCTTCTCTTGCTGAAACTACGTTTCCAAGAGCAGTGAAGTGAAATTGACTTTACTTACATTTTGTAACTTTCTAGACCCAGCGCACACCATCTACCATAGGGTGCTGGAGGGGTTACTTAGTATCCCCTTTGTCTAGTTTCTCCTGTAACATTTTTGTTACCCTTTCTACAATTAATGGCTGGTGGCAGTGGTTTACTTTTTACTACCATTGTGTGTTTTTACAACGGGCTGTGTTCGCAGGCACAGTAAAACACCCATGGGTGCCCATTCCTTCAAAATGGCTGTTGTCATCTTTTTTCGCCATTTATTGTCGGAAAGGTCGTCCTTGAGATTTATTCTGTGCGCCAAACCAGGTTTGGTCCCTTTGTTCGTTTTCTTTGGCGGGAATCACTAGTGAAGCCCACCTCTGGCTCCAGTATGTGTGGCAGGGGCAAGAAGTGAGGGAGGTGCCCGAAACTCCCTGTGCTTAATCCTCATGGTTACAGGAATGCACCCAAAGGTGATTGGCCAGCTGGCTGGCCGGCAAGGACAGCCACCCTGCTGTGTAATTGGCAGCTTGGCTGGAATGAATGGGAGAAACCTGCATAAATGGCGAGGCTTTTTGGCTTGGAAGGAAGAGTTGACCACTGGACGAAGGAATACAAAAAAGAACTTGCTGAAGCTCTGAATTCGCCTCGACTAGAGAAGCCCTGCATGGATGACTTCTCCCTTTGATTTGGTGGGCCCAATCAACTCCAAAGTAAGCCCATCTGGACATCCTCTCTGAGCTGGCTGTACTTCCACAGCGCTGCTGCTGGAACCGAAGTGCCAGGGACAGGAACACCAGATTGTGTGCGTTGCTTTTAAGTTGTAACCGAGCGCAGGACCGACCAGGCCTGAGCCACCTCAACAGCGTGCTGGACCCCAAAAGTAAGACGTCTGAAGTGGTATCCAAGAACCGCAGTGTTGCTATTTGCTGTCAGACGCGAGGAGCTGAAACACTGAAGAACAGCTGAATCGAAGTTTGCCCATTGCTGCCGCTAACCTTCCCATTGCAGAGCAGGAGTCGCCAGATGTCCTTCCTCTTGTCCCCACAACTGAGGCTCAGGAACAACAGGATCTCCAGAGATGTACAGGAACAGAAGCCAGCTGTAACCATTTCTTCTAACCAGAGGTTCTGTAAAGTCTAAGAGAACTTATCTCTTGTTGTGTAGCCTTGCTTGCTCTGGGTTGAGACCTGTCTTGGTTACCTTGCAGAGTTGCTAATGCTTTGCCCCTCACGCCTCCCAGCGTGTGGCATTTTAAGTGTTCTATTTTCAACAAACATTTCTAAAAACTTTGCAAGACTTTTTCTCTACCTGCAAAGAAGATCTTCAGCTCCCCTTGACATTGTGCTATTACCATTGGCTGTTCTGGCTCCCTGAGAGACTCCTCTTTACTTCTGACTTTGTGCTTTGGCCTTCCTCCAGGAAAGGGTTAATTCACTCTGCATTGGAAGGTTTTAAAAGTATTTACCTATTTGTGAATTATTTGTTAACGTTTGTTTAATTCCTCTATTCTATCTTTTACACCAAACTCAGTATTGCTCTAAATGTACCAGTGATAAATCAGTGTCCACAGTGTCCTAGCTATTTAAGTCTCCTGAGGGTGTAGGAAGTGTCTGTGTGCCATCCCCAATGCGCATCATCTGATATAGAGAAACTGAGTGTGTTTTGAAATTTATTATAATTGTTACATATATTGCTCCCTTCTGAAGGTGTATACAACTGACTCAAATAACAATTGTTTTATCAAGAAACCTTGTGTTTACTGCTACTGTGAAACTGTGTCCCAACATTACTGATCACATTGTCCCCTCTTGAGATGTGCCTGTGTGATCAGACACACTACCAACCTGTGTAGTTCAGACTTATGCCAAAGGGTGGGTCCCTATTGCCAGGAGCTCAAGGTTATTGTAGTGCACCCAAAGGGTACTGCATTCAATCTTGCCTAACAGTGCGTTTTTACAGCAGGCTGAATCCTCAGCTGCAGTATAGCACCCATGTGTGACCATTTCGTCAAAATGGCCCCGGTCTTCTTTTTTTCACCATTTGATTGTAAGGTCGGTCTTGGGTTTTACTCTGCGTGTCAAACCAGGTTTAACCCCTTTGTTCGTTTTGCCTTTGGCGTGCTTCAGGTTTGAAACCTGCCTCTAGCTCCAGTTTGTCTGGCAGAGCAGGAAGTGAGGGAGGTACCAGAAACCTCCATGTCCTTAATCTCCTTGGTTACCTGAATGCACCCATTCCTGATTGGCTGACTGGCTGTCCTTGCAGGACAGCCCCCCGCTGTGCGAGTGACAGCTAGGTTGTGCATGAATGGGAGAAACCTGCATAAAAGTCAAGGCTTCTAGGCCTGAAGGCAGAGTCGACCACTAGATGAAATATCCAACGAAACATCTGACAAAGTACTCGTGAAGAGAAGCCTGCTCTAATTCCAAATCGACTAAAGTAGCACCGGAATGGATGATTTTTTCCCTTGGGTTGGTTGGACCAACTAACCCCAAGACTAACTTTCCGGGAATACCTTCCCCAACTGGCTGCTGCTGTAACCAAGTGCCAGGGGTCAAGAAATCTGTAGTAGCGTACATCGTCTTTAAGCCGGACCGAAGCTCCAGGAAGATCCTGAGGACCCTCACGAAGCAGGATGTCCCAAGCTAGTGCCACCTCACCAGAATGCTGGACACAGAGAGCGAAGGAAGCCCATCAAGTGTCCAAGATCCACGGTGGCGCTATTTGCCAGTAGCTGAAAACGCAAGGTGCCACTGAATTAAAAAGAGCCCATAGCTGCTGCCGACCTTCGAAATGCAGTGCATGAGTCCTCCAGACATCTTCCCTTTCGTCTCCACAACTGAGGCCCAGGAACCCAGGAGCTGCAACCCTGCAACCAGAACAGAAGCCAGCTGGATCCTCTTCAAACCTAAGGTACTGTGCTGACTAAGAGGTACTTGCCTCTTTTGTCTGTAGCTTGCATTATCTCAGTGGAGACTCGCAGTAGCTGCTTCTTGAAGAGTTGATCTCAACCAACAGTGATTTTTTCTACTAACTCTCGAACTTTGTGCAAGACTTTTGGGCTATCTAAGAAGTGCCTCAGCTCCAGAGACATTGTTCAAATTGACTTTGGCTGTCCTGGATCCCTGCAGAGATTCTTCTAACCCATTGACTTTGGTTCGAACTGTCCCTCATAGGTGGTGCATTGGTGTTTAACTAGTATTGCTGGGAAAGGTTTAATCTAGACTTCACTTGGGGATATAAAAAGTACTCACATGCTCTGAGAACCTGTTAACGTTTTCTTCCTATAACCTTTACTGTTTTACCAACCTCAGAATTTACCAAGAACAAAAAGGAATATATAAATGCCAATACTGTCCTAGCTAGTGAAGTCACCAGTAGGTGTATAAAGCATCTCTAAAGAGTATCTACTTGCTTGACTTGATTCTGAAACCGTATTTTGAAGTGTATTTTTATTGTTGCATATTGCCATTTTTAAAGAAGGCTTATTTAAAACTGACCGTTTAATAATTATTTTACGAGAAAACCTTGAGTGCAAGTATTATTTGTTTACTTGTATGTGTGGATTTCAATGCTACAGCTCTACAGCTCACATTTACCCCTATTCAGATACGTCTGGCTGCTCAGTCACTCTACCAACTTGTGTAGTCCAGACCTATACCAATAGGCTGGTTAGCTAATACCAAGAGGACAAGACTGGTGTAGTCTCCCATAGGGTTAGTGCATACAATATTGCTTAACACCCAGGGACAAGCTGTACACCCTTGCATCTCACCCCCTTTATTTGCCCCTCCTCCAATCTTTAGGAAACTTTACTATCTTTCCATTTTCCCTCATACATCCCCAAGTGAACTTCAACATATTCTGTGCTCTATTTTACCCTTTATTTGTACCACAAATTAAGGATCTTCCGCCCGACATCTGTGCTTCCCTCTCTGCCTCATTAAACCTCTTTCTCAATTGTGATCTTTCTAGCCTTTTCGAGAACAGCCACAGTCATCACTCACTGAAGGAAACCAAGTGCTGACTTCAACAAACCCTCATTCTACAGACCTGTCACTCTCCTCCTTGAACTCCCAACTGAATACTCCACTAGCTTGAGGTGCACTCACTGATCCCCCTTCTATCTGGTTTCCGGTCCAAGCACTTCACTGAGGCTGCTCTCATTCATCTCACAAATTCTCCCACTGCTACCCACTTGTCATCTCTTCTCCATTTACATATTTAGAGCTCATTAATGCTCTTGTAGAGCATTCCTGTGCATGCAACACTGCAGATCATCCCTATTCTGATCTTGCAGGACTGCTTAAGGAGCTTCTTGGCCCAGCTTTGGCACAGGGGTTGGATTTTCCTGCAGGGTTTCGTTCGAGGGCGTTCAACCCTTCCTCGCATCTCTTGTGCTGGATGGACTGGGTGCAGTTGGAGTTGGATCAGCCAGCGGCATCGAGGCAGAAGCCGTACCTGCTGAGGCGTTCTCAAATACCTTAGGCATTTTGGTTTTCATCCCACTCCTTCCTAGATGCACCCTAATCGTATTCTTAATCTAATCTTATTAGTTTTAGTGGATGGAGCAGATGGAGTTGACAGAATGGATAGCGTGGCGCGAGTGTATGGAGCGGCTGGAGTGGATACAATGGACAGAGTGGGTGGAACAGATGGAAAGGATGGTGCAGACGGAAAGGATGGTGCAGATGATGGAGAGGCCGGAAGCGGATAGAACGGATGACTGAGTGGATATAGTAGATAGAATGGATGAAGTTGGATGGAACGGATGTAAGTGGATGGAACGACTGATACGTACCTGTATCCCCATGTGACCCTATACATCCTGTTGCTTTATATATGTACGCCGCTATGTACCCCTACCTGTGCTGCTCTAATGCCTGGCCGCATGCGCTTCACTGACAAACCACCAAATCACACTACTACGCTTACACTCTCCTATACACCATCATTCAACTAGAACACAGCTATGCTATGACACATTCGGCCTAGCTGTTCCCATACTAACATGACCCCACGAACACCTCAGCATCCTAATAAAACACAGCTAGTTGAGCACATTCCGGCTAGCTTGGGCATCTCCTCAGGCCTAACACAACCGGAACTCAGTGTGAGTGTCCACCCTCCAGACTGAACACATCCGACTGATGTCCTCAACACCGCACCTACCGCTACGAAGCAGCTATCATGCAACAACCACACCAGCTGCACACATATCCGGTGCGCCCTCGCACCATACCACAGTCTCTCTCTACTGACCTGAACTGCGGTTCCCGGGGGCGTTCAACCTACCAGTGCTTTGAGGTCATACCAGTGATACATAAGGCGCTATATAAATGCCAATTAACATAACCTAACATAACATTAATCGCGTCTGCGCTTTTTCTTGTACAACAATGAGGAGTGGTACAATTTGCTCCGATTCAAAGTGTTTCATTGACATTTTATGACGGCAAGCCTAACAATGTTTTCTGGCAGTCTGATCCTCAGCATCATGTTCTGATGAGGGTGGGAGTGTCTTTCCTGGGGATTTGGACGGCAGCCTGCCGAGCCACAGCTTCCCTGAGCGTTCCCTCACCGTTTTCGGGTTCATCGAAAGGAGGGAACCACATTGCTCTGTCATGCTCTACTTCGAGACACGACACTCGTAGTGTGTTGATCTGTGAGGGACGTCTGGAGTTGCAGTCCTTGCAAAGTCTGAATCCAGACGGTTTAGCCCCTGACATACTGATGCAGTAATGCGATCGAAAAACGAGCATGTCCAGAAAAGCGTTAGAAGGGGACACTGATACCCAAGGCCCACGCCCAAGGAGGACATGCATTGTAAAAAGGCAAATAAGCAGTCACACTCGCAGAATGCGTCTCACCATTCATCCTCCCACAAGAAAAAAGATGTTGATGCAGACATAACTGTGATTTGTCTGAGGAGTAAGAGTGACCTGAGGGAGAAGTGGGTGGCGTTCAAAACTCTAATGCTCCAGCTATGTGGAAAATCTGCACCAGGTATTGCCACAAATTCTATGCCGCAGGTGGCTCAGGCACCAGTTGCACCCTGAGGGTCAGGCACCAAGGTAGCTGTTAGGTAAGAATTGATGTAGTCACACTGTGTGAGACTACCCAACACTTATCTGTTCGTTATTGGGTAACCCACCTTTTGGTATAGGTCTGTACTACACAAGTTGGTAGTGTGACTGAGAAGTCAGGCCTATCTCAAGATGGTTAAATTAGAGCTGTAGAATTGAAATTCGTCAATACACGTGACCAAGTAACACTTGCACTCAAGCTTTCAGTTATAAATCATTATTTATTTGACACCAAGTTTTAAATAAGTATTATTTAAAAGGGCAATTTGTATAACAATGTAAATGTACTTTGAAAATACTTTTCAGAATCGGAACAAGTTACTGGGTAATATTTGGATATGCTTCTTACACAATTCCTACACCCTGAGGTGACCTCATTCACAAGGACAGTAATGGCATTTATAGATCACACTAGTTACTTTGCAGATTCTGAGGTTGCAGAAAGAAAAAAGGTTAAACAGGTTCTCAGTTTATGTGAGGACACTTAAATCTTCCAATGAAATCTAGACCAGCCTTTCCTAGCAATAACAGTCTAAAACAAGTTACCACCTATGAGGAACAAACAATATCAAAGTCAATAGGCTAGAAGAGTCTGCAGGGAGCTAGGACAGCCAAAGTCAATTAGGGTCACAACCTGTTAAGCATGTGCAAGAGTTGGACTCAACTCTAAAAGTAAGCTAATGCCTTTGCAAACTGAGAAGAGCACAGCCGCAGCGCAGTTCCCAAAGCCTAAACCGTACCTCTGGTTTGAAGAAGAGTGGGCCAGCTGGATTCTGTCCTGTTACAGCGGTGCAGACCCTGTGTTCCTGAGCCTCAGTCGTGAGGACAAGAGGGAGGACATCTGGAGGGCTCCTACAGTGGTAGTTTGGAGGTAGTCTGCAGCTACGTGCTCTTTTCGGTTCAGCAGCACTTCACAGTTTCAGCACTTAGTAAACAGCACCGTTGTGGATCTCGGATACCGGTTGGCATCCTTCACTCTTTGGATCCTGCACTCTGGTGAGGGGACTCGAGCTCTGGTCATCCTGCTTCTGGAGGGTCCTTGGGAGACTCCTGGAGCTTCTGGACGGATATCAGACGTTGCACTCGACTACGGATTTCTCGACCCATGGCACTTGGTTCTTGCAGCAGCAAAGAAGTACAGCCAGTCAGAGAAGATGGTCCAGTGGAGTTCGTCTCTTGGTTAGTTGGTCCCACTAACCGAAGGGAAGAAGCTGTCCCTTCCGGACCTTCTCTGTCGAATTGAAAAAGGAGTTTGAGCACAGCAGCAGGGCTTCACTCGGCAATTCAAAGGTCCAGGCGGATGCAGCAAGCTTTGTTTAGGGTTTCTTTGTCGGGTCTTTATCCCAGTGACCCCCAAAACCCTTGCCTTTTTAGGCAGGTTTCTCCCATTCATGCACAGCCTAGTCTGTCAATCGCATAGTATGGTGGCTGTGCGGAAATTCCAGCCAGCCAGCCACTCAGGACTGGTTACATTCAGACACTCCTAAAGACGAAGGACGGGGGAGTTTTGGGACCCTCACTCACATCCTGCCTTTCCAGACAGACTGGAGCCAGAGGCGGACTTCAGGGCTGAAGCCTGCCAAAGGCAAAACCAACAAAGGATTCAAACGTGGATCAATGCCAAAAACCCAAGTAAAACCCAAGAAAGACCTCAAACAGAAAATGGCGAAAAAAGAAGACCAGAGCCATTTTGACTACATGGTCACCCGTGAGTGCTATACTGTAGCTGAGGATTCAGCCTGCAGTAGAAAAGCACAATGGTAGGGACATTAAACCACTGCCACCAGCCATTTAAAGTAGTGAGGGTAACATAAAAAATGTTACATGACAATGTAGGTTAAGGGGCTATGAGGTAGCCCCTAAGCACTCCACAAAAGATGGCGTCTGCTGGTCTTACAGAGAGAAAAAGGTAAGTGAAGTCAACTTCACTTTACTATTCTTGGGAACTGTAGTTCACACAAGAAAAGGTATTTAAACTTTATGGGAAATCGAAAGGATTTCTCTGTGACATTGCACTGAAGGTGCTCTGGTCAAGATACAAAAGGTAGATCCACAAACAGCTGAAACACAGGTCAAAACACATGCGAGAGTGAGAGAGAAAAAGGTCTCACTCCAGGGTTAAAATTAAAAAGTCCTAAAGTCCAGCAAAAGAGCTGGAGGTCTCCAAGGTGGGAGGAATCAAGCACTAAAATGAAAATTCTCCCCGACAGTGGCCTAGTCCGGTCTCACACCCTTGTGCTTGACACTTTTGAAGTCTACAACGGTGGCGGTGACCCTCTGTGTCAAGAGGCCCCATCGAGGCAGTTCAGTCTGCGATGGATCAGTCTTTTATTCTGGAATAAAGTTCACAATTCCTCCAGTACACAAGGTCTATTTTTGTAGTGGTGTGTTAGGTAAGATTCCCACAGAACTGTTAAATCTTCTGACCTGGGTCAAACCCGTAACTTTTTTGCTTTATTAGTGGGATATTTTTCCTTAATACCTCAGTGAGTGGGAACCTTTTTCCACACTCACATAATCTTTAACTCTTTTTTTAATGGGTGTCATTTTTAAGACTTGCCATAGTGTCTTTTTAAAGTTATCCGCTTTAACAACTTATTGGCAATAAGTGCCTGTTGTTGCTGGGTTGCCATAGAGGCTGCCCTTTTAACTTTCTTGTGCTAACGTTGAGTGAACTACAGTTCCCAAGGGTAGAAAGGATCTTTGGATCCCTTTTTACATTTTATTCTGTGAAGCCAGCACACCCCACCTTATGTGGAGTGCTGGGGAGATGCAATGTATTCCCTTTCACATTAAAACTGTAACAGTTCTGTTACACGGACAAGCTTACCTTCAATGGCTGATGGCAGTGGTACCTTGTATTAATTTGGTGCACCTTTACTGCGGGCTGTGTTCACAGCGGCAGTACAGGCACCTAAGGGTGCTCATTTTACCAAAATGGCCCGGTCTTCTTTTTTCGCCATTTTAGTGTTTCTTGTCGTTTCTTGTTCCTTCCCCTGACATCCAGGGCAGGAAATTCCTTTGTGTGATTTGTCTTCAGCGGGAGTCTGTGGGATGTTTTTACCCATGCATCCAAGCCCTACCATAAAACTGTGCAGTACTGGCATGGAAAACATCATTAAGGCCAGAACTCCCCAGAGAGTGCACAGGGAAAACATGAAGAATAAGCTGCCACCCATTTTTGCCTATGTTGTGAGCAGAGGAGGGCACTGCCTAAAACCACCATTGGGCTACACACACAGTAGCCTGAAACCATTGGGAATGGCAATGCTGATTGCCAAAAAGCAATTCAGAACTGTGGGGAATTCATTTTCTTAATCCCAAAAATGGTTGCATTACCAGTACTCACCACTATCAGAAAGCCGGCGTTTTAAAACCACCAGACTTTTGTGTAAAACTGAACAAATGAAACAAAACCAGACCAAGGAAAGACTTGCTAAGAGGTGGATACAATGTAAAACTATATTCTGAAATGACTTGAAGGAAGTAATTATTTAATGTATAGGTAAAAATTGTCAGTTTGATTTGAATGTAGAAAACTGGGAACAAAAAGTGACATTTAGCTGAAACCTGGCTTAATGAAACTGAATTCTGCCTGACAACTACCCCCGACAGGAGTTAAAACTGGATCAACAGCCACTCTTCCCAGGCCTAGCTGCATCCTGCTGCCCCTTGCCAAAAGGAGTTGTCACCTCTCTGATTAGGTTAGGGGTGGAGCACCTGGGAACTGTAAGGGACAGAACAATGCAACTTCCTTGACTCAGGCAAATGTTATATTGGGGGCATCGTAAAATAGCTTCCTCTTGGGAGAAACTGGGGGGCAGCTGTGCCTCTGCGAACAAGCTGGCTTGGGGGAAGTGGATAAACCAGTTATTCCACCCTGTGATGTGGGAAGCCACACCCCTTTTTGACCAGAGCATAATTTTAAAAAGATGGATAACTCATAGTGCGGACTTGTCAGAATTATATAAGTAATATCATTATTTTTGTGATTTTTCTGTGAACATTTTAAGAGGCGTTAGGACCCTGTGGTGTATTCTGGGGGGTTGCTAGCAGAAAATAGGGTCTCACTCCAAATGTATGCATGTTAAAAATCTGACACTTTATCATCTGTAACCCATACCCCTGGTGCACATTTGTGTAAAATCTGGAAAGGTTTAGAGGTCGTTATCTGGATGAAAAGGGGAGAATTCTGTCATCAGTGGACACAACATCGTACAAAGACAGGGATCGGATGGTTTGGTGCTACAGAAAATGTTAACTGGACCTATAATATTAGAAAAGTGGTACATAGATAAATATGTATTTGGGTCAGAAATAGATTTGTGTGCAATCTGACAAGGGGGGGTTCCTCTGACCATAAAACCTACAGCATCACTCTGACTCACATTTCCTTCCCCCAATCAAGGGAGAGAGGAGGAATTGGCCAATGATAAGTGAGAGGGGCAGGTTTAGTTATGACCAATGCACACACCCATTTCCAAAACACATAAAAAGAGACTGCTGGGACAGGTAGAGACATTCAATTCCATTTGCTGCGGAGCATGCTGACCGACTTCACATCCAGAGATCCAGACTTCAAATCCATCAATCTCCAGAACCTGTAGCAGAAATTAACTCCAGAATGTGTAGCCGAGAGGCCAGAATCCACCAGCTGAATCCTCTTCAGCAGGCCTCAAAACTAACCAAACTATTCAACAGCCGGGCGAGCTGTTTGAAGTTTTGCCGAGAATTTTTGCAAGAACCTGTAGCAGTACCCAGAAAGCGGTGTTACATCCAGAATCCAGAGAGGCTAGAAGACCAGCAGAGCAGAGCTGACCCAGATCGCTGTGAGCAGAACCGGTGCCTGATTGACCAGCCGAGCAGACAGAACCGCAGCCGGACGTGTTGACCAGATCCGTGACGAGGCCTAGTTCAAATTTATTTTGTGAGTACCTAGCAGAACTGTGCAGAACCAAGCTCTTAGGTTAAAATAGTTTGAATTAGATTATTTTAACTAAGTAGAACTGCCTCCTAGAAATCGTGTCATCTGTCATTTTTAAAGCTGCACAACTGTCACCTGTCAATTCTGCAGCTGCAAGCTGTCGCCTGTCATTTTGAGTTTACTTTAAATGCGAAAAACTACCTTTATTTAATCGTCCGTATCTCTGGAACCGTTTGGGCTATCACGATTTACGCACTCGCGAAATTTACCGCAATTTGCGATTTTGGCTCAATTTCTCCACTTGCCGAAATAGCAGCTCCATTCTTTCTTTTGTTAAAATCCGTTTGCAACTTGGTAATAACTCCTAGAGCATTGTTAAAGTGAGCCTGAACTAATATAAAGTAGCCATCACCTACCCTGAACCTCTAGAGGGAATTAAAAGCAATTTTAGCACCTTTTCACTTCATTGCCATCACATTTAAAAGCATTTTTGGCCTGTTTCAAACCTCTACCTGTTTTCCTCTAAGCTTGCTGGGGGGAACTGCATTTCGTATTGCATTTTGTTGGGATTCTTGAAGACTGTGTGCTCTCCTTCCATTTCTTACATTGCATAGGGGGGCAGTGAATTGTTAAGGAAAAGTGATTACATTGCCTTTTGTTGAAGCAATATCAAGTTATTTTCTGTACTGCATTTCTTTCATCATTGTGTTGTCCTTGAAGCCATAAAAGCACTCTCAGCTACCTCATCCTCTATACTACTCCTAAGTAATCAAGTGTACCACTGTAACAGTACCCATTGTGGATCCACATCATATGTCTCGGTGTACTATCAGATATTAATTTATTATAAAAGTGTGATATATATATATTGTTTAATTTTTCAAATAAACCTTTTAATTTGCAAAACAAACCTACTTCTTGGGTCAGGGGGATTCTAAGAGGGGGGTGTTATACAAGGGTTGTCATCCAGAGTACTGAACTGAATATAAAAATACATCAATAAGGGTTTTCCTCAGCATCCCAGACTAGGCATTGACTTAGCTGTAGTGTTGATTGAATATCGCTTACAAGTCCCCTCGACTCCTCGCCCAGGCTCCAGTCTGTCTGAGAGCAGGAAGTGACAGAGGAGTCAAACTCCCCAGCCCTTTGTCTTACGTCTTGCTTGAATGGGGACAAATCCCAGTGAGGGACTGGCTGTCCTGATTGGACAACCAGACTGCCCCTTCTTGTAAAATGCAGGGAGAAAATGCAGAGGTTGTGCTGTAGTTCCTGATAAATACTGCGATTTCCAGTGACAGGAGAGCCTGCTGTGTAACGGGAGCCTGCTGTAGCCCTTCCTTCCAATCGACCTGGAGTCTCTGAAAACGACGACCCCGACCGTGAGCCTGGTGAGACCCACTAGACTCAAGAAGACCTGCATTTTGAGCCATCCCACGCGTTGCTGCGACCTTGCTTTTTTGCAATACCCCAATACCCTGGGACCTCGAGCCACTGTGGTGCACGGTCTTCCGGATCTCGCTGAAACTTCGCGGGCATCCTGGTGGATCTCAGGAGACATGAATCGAGTCCAAAAAGTCCCCTCAACAGAGTGCTGGGCCTTTGTAACAACGAGAGTTCAACCGCAATGTTCGGTCTTCTGTGCTCCTTAAAGGCGCCAAATCCGCAGAACCGCATTCAGCCGCGAGGGAAACCTTGCCTAGAGCCTTCATCGATCCCTGCTGCAAAGTCCCTTCTGAGGTCTTGTTTTCAGTCAGCACGACAAGGAATCCACTGGCCGGGTATTTGGCTGCAGACCCTGAAGTTCGCCTGCTGCAAAATCATCTTCAATCATGAGGTACTGTGTTTTCTTGGGTATGTACTTACCTTACGCCCGTTAGGATTTCTGTGTAGCTGTGGGTGGTTTTCTGTGATGGGGAGAACTCTTATCCAGTGCACCCAGTGCCACTGCTAGAATCCTGCTAGGGTGTCTTCTGCAAAGCCCCTGGACCCTCTTCTAACTCAGAAGTAAAAGTACTCACCTGTTTAAAAGTAACTTACTTGTAAAGAGTTGGTTGGTAAATGTAATTCTAAGAGAGAACAGTTACAAATGTTCTTACTGATCTTGTATGTGTTATACACTATTCTTAAAAGTATTGTTAACATATTTTCTTCCTTAGCAAATGTTTCCCAGTCTTACAGAAAGTAGATGTGACCGTATTCTACTCTCCTGTGAAAAGGTTGTGCCTCTTCCCAAAAGTAAAGTTTTGGTTTCACCACCTTAGTCCTTTGAGGATAATTGTATGAGAGTCCCCCAACTGGGTCTTGCTTCCCCTGACTTGCTGCTAGCCTGTCCTTAATAAGTCGGTATTAGGTTGTTGCCTACCTAGAATAACTGAGTCATTCAGTAAAGTGTAACATTGGGTTTTACTTTCCCCTTCATTGTGAGGTTAAACAAAGTATGTGGGTTTTACTTACCTTGTGTTAACTGTGCATCCAAAAATAAGTTACAAGAGTTACTGCTTACGTCAATCTGGGGTTCCCTTATTTCAAAAGCACCTGTAATGGTATATTACATCCTTGGGCTTTACTCACCTAGTAGAACTGTTATCACAAAATTAATTCTAGGTTTGTACTGCACCCAGATTAAGTGTTCCACTATTCACCTAAAAGTATATTGTCCAGTTGACTGAAGTGATTTGTACTGAGAATCATTATACAACTGGAAGGGTATACTGATCTTGCATTACTAAATGTAATAGTAAAAAGTAACCATTGTTTTTTTCTCCCCAAGAATAGGCTTGACCTATACTGAATGTGTATGAAAGGGTTTTGACTTTCCTAGAACGACTGTTGGGTATTTCAAATAAGGTCTATACTTGGGTCTGTGTACTTTCAAGTACAGTGTGTTTTTATATTGTGATTTCATATAATGTGTTAGTACTTAACCCCTAGATTTATCTGTGCCTATTGTATTTAAATAAATCCTTTATTTTTACAATACAAAGTGTTTCAGTGTTTCTTTGGATCATTTGTAGTACAATTTCACTTGTACTGATTCTACAGCCCTCTCTCCTTCCTAAGATAAGCCTGGCTGCTCTTTCTATGCTACCATGAACTCGGGTGGTACAGCCTTATTCTGCCTCAGTTGAATGGTTTTAATAAGCCCTTAGATGGACTTCAGAATAACTGTCCTAACATGGTGTGACTCAGTCCTCTTTACAATGGAGCCGATGGGTCATTGCGTTCGAGGAGCTGATTTTTTCACAGACCAGGCTGATCGGTTATTCTTGGCTGAAGGTCAAGCAAGCTTGACCCCTCACCTGACATCGACCTGCAGCATGGCATCCCCCTACGGACATGCCAGAGCCCAATACAGGATAACTGTGCAAATGGCAGTTCTGGCCCTGGGACCCCAGCCTAGCCACGCCAGTCTTACGACCTCACCGATCTCCTGAACAAGGGCCCCGCAGTTATTTCAGCTATAGCTGATCCCATTGTGACATTATGTCAGCGGCCTTGCTCCACGCCAGCCTTTAACACATAGCTGGCCAAAATAAAACAAGCTGCCACGGTTACCTCACGACCAGCTATGTCTACCACCAACTTGCCAATGGACAGACTGATGCTTTGCCCACAAAATATTTGTGTCGGAGTATGTCGCTGAAGGCAATCCATGGCAGTTGTGCCTTTGCCAAGTACTCAAATGTGCGTTGGAGGACAATAGCTGACGTGGCAGACCATCTCCCACAAGGGGAGGTGAGAGATGGTTTCTTGGATAGGATGAATGGTGGGAAGGAGGTAGCCTACCAGTCCCTTCACACTGCCCTCCTGGCAATAGGGACCCAACCTTTGGTATAATTCTGAACTACACAGGTTGGTAGTGTGGCAGCCAGGCTCATCTCAAGAGGGGTCAATGTGAGCAGTAATGTTGTGACAGAGTTTCACAGTAGCAGTTATTCAAATAAACACTTACACTCAAGGTTTCTTGATATAACAATTATTAATTTATTTCACAGTCAGTTGTATAAGCATCAAAACGCATTCTAGTTTCTCTAAATCAGATGATACTCATTGGGGATGGCACACAGACACTTCCTACACCCGCAGGTGACTTAAATTAAATCATTGTTCACAGTGTCCTAACTATTTATCACTGGTACATTTAGAGCAATACTGAGATTGGTGTAAAAGATAGAAGAGGGGAATAAAACAAAGGTTAACAGATAATTCACGAATAGGTAAGTACTTTTTAAAACCTTCCAAAGCAGAGTAAAATTAACCCTTTCGTGGGGAAAAGGCCAAAGCACAAATTCAGAGGTAAAGAGGAGTCACTCAGGGAGCCAGGACAGACAATGTTAATTGCACAATGTCTAGGGGAGCTGAAGTTCTTCTTTGTAGGTACAAAGCCTTGCACAATGTTTTTAGAAATGTTTGCTGAAAATAGCACACTTGAAGGACCACAAGCCGGGAGACTTGTGAGGGGCAAAGCTTTAGCAACTCTGCAAGGTAACCAAGACCAGTCTCAATTGAGAGCAAGTAAGGCTACACAACAAGAGGTACGTTCTCTTGGACTTTACAGTACCTCTGGTTAGAAGAAATGGTTCTAGCTGGCTTCGTTTCCTGTACAGCTCCGCAGATCCTGTTGTTCCTGACCGACTCCTGCTCTGCAATGGGAAGGTCAGCGGCAGCAATGGGCTAACTTCATTTGAGTGGTTCTTCAGTGTTTCAGCTCCTCGCGTCTGACAACAAATAGCAACACTGTGGTTCTCGGATACCACTGTGGACTTTCCTCGCATCTGGGTTCAGAACTCTTTTGAGGTGGCTCAGGCTTGGTCAGTTCTGCTTCAGGGAAGTCCAGGGGATCTTCCTGGTGCTCGGGTCCAATTTAATAGCAACACACAGTCTGGTGTTCCTCCCCCTGGCTCTTTGGTTCCAACAGCAGCACCAATGGAAGTTCAGCCAGCTCTGAGAGCATGTCCAGACGGGCCTACTTTGGAGTTGATTGGTCCCACCAACTCAAAGGGAGAAGTCGTCCTTGCAGAGCTTCTCTAGTAGAGGCGAATTCGGAGCTTCAGCACAGCAGCAGCGCTTCCCCGGGCAAACCAACGGTCCAGGAGTTGCAGCAGGCGTCTCTTCCAAGTTCTTTGGATTCCTTTGTCCAGTGGTCGACTCTGCCTTCCAAGCCAAAAAGCCTCACCTCTTATGCAGGTTTCTCCCATTAATTCCTGCCTAGCTGTCAATCACACAGCAGGGTGGCCGTCCTTCCCAGACAGCCAGCCAGCCGGCCAGCCAATCCTCTTTGGGTGCATTCCTGTAACCAAGGGGATTAAGCACAGTTTCTTGCACCTCTCTCACTTCCTGCCCCTGCCAGACATACTAGAGCCAGAGGCGGGCTTCACTCATGAATCCCGCCAAAGACAAAATGAAAAAAGGGACCAAACGTGGTTTGGCGCGTGGAGTAAATCTCAAGAAGGACCTTTCAAACAAGAAATGGTGAAAAAAGACGAGCGGGGCCATTTTGAAGAAATGGGCACTCAAGGGGTCCTTACTGCGGCTGTGAACGCAGCCCGCGGTAGAAACACAATGGTAGTTTAAAAGTAAACCACTGCCACCAGCCATTAATGTAGAAAGTGTAACATAAAAATGTTACATGAGAAACTAGACAAAGGGGATACTAAGTAACCCCTCCAGCACCCCTATGGTTTGGTAGTATGTGCTGGGTCTAGAAAGTTACACAATGTTAGTAAAGTCAATTTCACTTCACTGCTCTTGGAAACAGTAGTTTCACCAAGAGAAGGTATTTAAACCTTTGGGAAATCTAAGAGACTTCCCTGTGCCACTGCACGGAAGGTGCTGCGTGTCACAATATAAAGATGATGCCTATGGAATTTGTCAGACTCCAAAGTAGTCTAAATCACAATAAGAATACATGAGAGAGTGAGAAAAAGGGCTCACTCTCTCCAGGTTAGATACTAAAAGTCCAGCAAAAGTGCTGGGGGTCTCTAAGGTAGAAGGGAATTGGCATATTTTAGAGAATTCTCCCTAACACCTAAAGTTCTTCAAAGATCACACAATTGCAAAATATTCTCGTTCTATTGTTGCCCACCTTCTCTGGCTGTCCTTCAGGTTTCTACTGATGAATCAAATAGTGTGTTCCCTTCCTTGCTCATCCAGCTGACTCAAGACTGTCCCTCTTCCTGTGTTATATGCATCTGTTTGCACAAAAAAATGTTTGGGTGTAATCAGGAGCTCTTAATACTGGAGCTCTGCAGTGGGCATCATTCAACCCTTCAAATGCATTGGCACACTCTTCATTCCATCTCACTTTCTTTGGAAATTTGGTTGAAGAAATGACATTTAGTGGAGAAGCTATGTTCCCATAGTTCTCTATGAAGTTAAGGTAATACAGAGTGAGACCTAGAAAGGCTCTCACTTGGGTCCAAGTAGAGGAGTTGGCCTAGTCCTGTACCGTTTGTACTTTACTAGGCAACGGCTTAATCTCACCTCCTCCTAACTCATGTCCAAGGTAGACCACCTTACTCTAGCCATTTTGACATTTCCTTGCCTTTATGGTCAGATGGGCCTGTTCAATAGCCTGCAACACACATCCAAGGTGATGAAGATGATGTTCCCAAGTGGGGCTGAACACTGCAATGTCATTCAAGTATGCCATGCAGAAGTTCTCTAACCCATTCACAACGTTTTTCACCATCCTTTGCAATGGACAGGTGCATTCTGTAGTCCAAAGGGCATGACCTTGAATTGGTACAAGCCTCCAGGGGTAGAGAATGCAGTTTTCTGCTTGGCATGGTCTGTCAGAGCTGTTTGCCAGAGCTGTTTGCCAATAACCTGAAGTTAGGCCAAATGTACTGATGAACCTGGCAGCTCCAAGTTTGTCCACCGGCTCATCTGTCCTAGGTAAAGGATGGGCAACAGTGTTGGTGACTGCATTCAGAACCCTATAGTCCACACAGAATTTCAACTCTTGGTTCCTGCATTTGACACTAGTGCAACAGGACTAGCCCATGGACTTGGAGGATTCAATAACCCCAAGGTCAACATTCTTGCTGACCCCTCCTTTTATGAGTTCTTACATGATCAAACATTCTGTAGCCCATGCTTTTGACAGGGAGTCTGTCACCAGTGAGGATATCGTGCTGGCCCCAAGCGGTCAAGCCTGGTGTCAGTGAAAACAGAGGGATGAACTGAGTTAACGGAGCTTTGCACACCTTGTTGCTGCAGTGTCAGATCGGTAGGGATTTTTACTCCTTCTATAGTTTCATCTGAAGGGTGTCCCCTGAGTCTGGTCTGGAGACATAAGCCTTTAGACGATTAATGTGAAAGACCCTAGGGGCCTCCTTGGTGTTGCCCAAGTCCACTAAATAATTGACTTCTCCAAGTTAGCCTACAACTTAGAAGGGACCAAACACATTCCATTCCTAACACATGGAACCCTAATACCTTGCAAACCACAATTGAACTCCAATGTACCCAACCAATCCAACACATCAAGCTTTGGATCAAACACACTCGCCACCTCTCTTGGAAGGTCAGGCTTCTTGGGACCATCAGACTGAGTAGACCCTGAAAAGGAAGCCGAGTCGAGGGACATTTTCTTCATTGTATATTCATGTTGCGTTTCCCTTTCCCTGTGACTTCTTTCTTTTTCTTTGACCTCAGACCAAAGGGGCAGTTTCCTGAATTAAAGTTCAATTGTCATTTTAGCAAGAGATGGATAATCTGTGCTTATATTGTGACCCAGTGAGGTCATGGTGGGAGCTAACTGAGGTACAGGGGAAGGCTGTTGAGGGGTGGGTTTCAAGACCCTGGAGGACCCTACTCTCCTTCTGATCCATCGGACAAGGTTAGAGCTAAGCCCTAAACTCTCATCCTTGGGATTCCCTTCCATATCGATGTTGGAAGTAGGGGTTACAGGCCTACTCCCAGGTTTTTGGGGATTTAACCTGTATTAACTCATGTTTTCCTCCCTTAAAACTCGGGCATCTTGGCTTACACAATTCTTTCAGTTGTTCCACTGTCAGTGAGGCAAGGGCCTGTTCATTCAATTTATCTGTTTCAATTTGCTAGAAGTTAATTTTCGTTTAGTGGAGCTAGCCTTGTGGATGGTTTTCTTGGACAAAAGTATAACCAATAGTCACTGTAATCTACACTACACCAATCCCACCACCTGCCCCCAGTGTTAGATAAGTATTGCTAAAGTCCAACTGGTGTGGCACTTCATAAGACATAACTTTTGGTGTTAGGGGCCCCAACTCTTAATATAGGCCTGCACTGCATAAGTCTATATAGTGATTGAGCAGCCAAGCTTGCCTTAGGAGGGAGTTATGGGAGCTGTAGAGCAGTACAATGAAATCAGTTCACACAGGTATCCAAGCAAACATTTACTCACATAGTTATATTACTATATATTTATTTATATATACACAAGGCACACAAGCAAATATAAAATGCAGCAACTAGCAATAACATTCAATGTGAAATTAAATCAATTTATATAAGAAATAATAATGCATGCGAGTAACTTTTTCTATGCTTTACATATCTAGCACACAATGACGTCCATTATGGTCAGTATTAGCACTTATATAGATCACGTTTGCAACAATCAGATGGGAGGGAAAGTTTCAAAGTTGGGTAGAACACAACTAGCAACTGTTAATAACCAGTACACTTTCCCAGAGGGATATAGGTAGTATGTTTCTTAACAATTAACACCTATGGAGGGACCAGCATTGCCAAAGCCCATAGGATCAAGAAAATTGATCTTCAGAGGAAAAGTTAGTTAACCAGTCAGGGGCTCTTGAAGAAACATAGGAGCTCAAGGGGAGCCTACCTACTAGTGCACAAGCTGCAAGGCCTGCACAGAGGAGTTGAGGGCAACTCTCAATTTCCTGTCCATCAGAAGCCCATGCAGGCTAAAAGACTCAATGCACGACATAGAGTTCTATGAAAAATAAGATTTTAAGGGGAATTACTGGACCAGATAAAATGAGTATATTGAGTGAAGAGTATTGCGGGAAGGTTTGTTTATATATAAAGGTTTATAATATAGCAAAATGATGATAACCAGGAGCTACAATGTATTCTTGCATAGGCAGCAGTATTCTAAGTTGTTTGTCCTGAAAGAAATCCCGGCCATGCAAGAAGGAAGACTGCAGCAGAGTAAGGACAGTTTGGATGAGCCATGTCGGTATCCAGTAACCAAGATGAACAGTATGTAAGGCTCCTCCTTGGCACCAGTCTGCAATGCAGGAGCCAGCCACAGAAGAGGGACAAAATGCCGGTCCAGGGGGGGGTGGGAGTTCTTTGCCCAATCTTCATTACTGTACATATTAAACTTAATGCAAGATAAAGACTCTCGGCCTTAATTCCTTAGAGGGGTGAACTTTAATCTTGTGTGAGCGTGAATAGGGGTACCTGTGTATTTAAGGGGTACCCCTGTAAGTTGGGCTAAATTTCAGTAGCCTCAAGACTGCTCACTGCCAGTTGCACCTTCTGGGACATTTCCGGGATCCCAAAGTCCTGGCATCTTTTGTCACTGAATTTTCAAGCGTAGACTGCAACCAGTGCCAGCATGTCCAGTCCGGACTCCGAAACTGTGCTTTGTGCAGGGGACCACTGGCCGCCTTCACTGCAATCTTTGGCCTGAATAGTCTTCCCCCAAAGGCGTCTGACTTACCTAGGGGAACTGGGGACTTGCACGCATACCCTTTTTGCTATTCTACTAGACTGCGTAAGTCTCCATAGTGCGTAAAGTCCTTACCTGTAGCAACCTTATGCTGCTGCATTGTTGTTTGAAACTGGATGTAGGAGTCTTGTTCCGGGTCCCAATGATGGGACGGCTTTTATTTTGGGTGAGGATCGCATGGGGGGGTGAGAATGGATGAAACATGGTAGCCCCCTTTCCTTTTTAGGGATATCCCCTCCATTCCACATGCTTTGATTGCGTATTGTAATCCCCTGCAGCAAACCCACAAAGCATCTTTACGATATCTTTCAATATTCTGAACGCAACCTACTGACTCGACTAAGCAAGCAACCAGAATGAAGGTTGCTCAACTGAAGCAAAACTAGTAGTCTAGTAGTTTCAGAAATCTTATTGGCTCTGAGCATCTCCTTTTCTCAGCGTGGGAGTTCAAAGATGGAACAGCTGTGCAACACAGGGAGATCTGACCGGCTAGCCTACGCCGGGTAAACCAAGCTGTCAGGAGGACAGACTATCATGGAGCATGGAGGCACGAGAGAATCGTGAGGGGAAAAGGAGGAAGCGAGGAAAGCTGAAAGGTGGAGAGAAGGCAAGGCGGTGTCTGTGTTGGCTGCGCAATCCCACAAGCACCAGAGACACCAATGAGGGACGCAAAGCAGAGAGGAAGCTTCATGTTAGCATGGGAACCTGGGGCGACACAGAACACCATCTGCCGCTGAGCTGTCCGAACTGAGCTACAGGAACTTGGTTATTCTTTTTGAACTTTTTACTTTGATGAAGGGAACCATCCCCTAGAACTGTGAATACTATCCATTGGCGATTTGTTCCATTTAGATCTTTTGTTGAACTTACACATTTGTGCACTCTTTCAAGCCAAAGACATCCTTAGCACCTTAGTTATTTCTAGTGTGAGTATAGGATTTCAGACATAGGACATTTTTGCTTTGGACATCTTGACAACGGACAGACCCTTAGTTTTTGGTTGAGCTAGGGAAATACCTCCTAGTTTAGGGACAGTGAGGCCTTTCCCAAAGACATTATTATTTCAATAAAGCTTTGTATCCAGAAACATAAGTCTTCTGTGTCCACATCTCATTCCTGATTCGTCAGAGTAAGTACCAGTTTAACTGCACTCTGTTGATTGTCCCACTTGAATCCTTTGGAAGGGCATTTTGTAGTACTCCTAAAGTAACTGACAATTACTTACTGGACTCTGGTTGTAAATACTTGCTAAGGAGATATGGATGGCCTTCTTAAGCAATACTGAAAACTTCAAATGTGGGTCTTATTTTTCTAAATAAAATATTTTTTTGTTAATTTTTTATTTTATTTGAATTTACAAACATTTAAATAAATAAGATCCAAGTTTTCACTTTTCACATTCTGTCAAACCATTTCGTTCTGAATCTCACGAGAATGCCCATGAGGTAATCTTCATTGAAGCAGTTGTTTTACTAACGCTCAGGTATAACTGGGCAAACTTTCCGAATAAACTGGACTACTGCGATCACCCATGACGTCGAAGTCCCACTCATCAATGCAGTCCATCGTTGGTAATCATCCAATGTTTGTAGGGATCGAAAGAAAAGTGTTAAAAATGGATGACGCTCTGCAGTCAAGCCGGGACAGTTAATCATCACGTGTTTGATTCATTTTCGAACTCAACCTTGCAGAATTGGCAGCCAAGTGATTGGTTCGTCCCTCTAATAGTCTGGATTTCGTTAGTTGGAATTAAGTTAAGGTGAATTCTCATAAACGTGTTTCTTATTTGCCTGTCCGGAAACTTAAGAAGATACGGCATCAGCTCATTTCTCTTTCGAAAAGGATATGGTATTTCACCAACCAATTTTGAGACACTATCCAAAGTTCGAATCCAATCAGCACGAAGGAGTTTTTCTTAATAAAATATATATTAACCTTCTACATTCTGTGTCTGCAGCTGTGAATGTTTAGATATACATGCTTTGCATAGGTCATCTAGTGCTTTGTCCAGAGTACTAAAGTTGTTTACTACCAAAGTAAAAAGTGAGTTCACAGGAGCGTTACTGCGTCACTCCCTATCCTACATGTACAGGTATCCATGATGCTTAATGTGCAGACGTCATACGCACACACTCCTTAACGGGGCCGGCACACTCATTGAACACCTATTGTTGACTCACAGCTTCGCCTGGCGTTAAATTCGGAAGAGTGTGGAGGCTCGACTTTTTCATGAGCATTGAGAATGCCTTCACAACTCATGACATTGGTATTCCTAGGATGCCTTGGCTACTTCACTGCAAATGGATAGTATGAGAGAGTTTAGTCTTCTCAATGTAACTCTAAGCTCCCATGGAAGGAGACTCACGTTTCCTGTCATTACCTTTTAGTTGACCACACTGAAGAAAAGTGCCCAGCAGTTATATTATGGAAGTATAAACCCATACAGGAAGCAGGGTGAAAAGCTGGGCGGCCTATGCCTTGCAGTCTGAGAACTCCGAACACAGAGTCCTTTACTTCTGATGAAGTCATTGAAGCCAAAGAACCGAGTGAGTGGGGGATGTTTACAACCCTAAGCAGCCTTTAGAAGAGGGTACCACAGGAACCCCCTCATTTGACCCCCAACCCCTCGGCCCCAGTTGGCCCGCTTAAGGAAATACCTTCTTATGTGAACACAACTGTGACTGGAGCTATATACGAGTCTAAAACACCATCCAAGGTTGAGTTGCTGATCAGAAAAGCAAATACCAAAATTAGGGGATTGGTGTGAAACAAACTGTCATCTATCGATCGAAGATAGTCTAAGCATGGCATCAAAATGCCTTTGCAGATCACGAAAAAGCTCAGTGCTCAGCGCCCCCAGCACATATAGCAAAGGTGTAACACAATTTGAGGGGTGCTAATAATGAGCTTCCTACATCAAAATCCTCCCTTTCCCAGGCAGCATGAAAGAGGAAACATTAGACTCAGAGCCATGTGCCCAACACACATTGTTGTCTGTCATTTTGACACCGAAATTGGTCTGCAAAGAAGACCTACGTGCAGCCACGCCAATCTGTTTTCACCCTTACAAACAAGGGTTTGCTACAATTTACCGCAGCCATAAGAACAAACCTGATGCAGATGAAGTAGAGGCAGAGAAGGACACAGATTCCTATGGAAACTATTTTAATGCCTCTTCAGTCCTCTTGTGTGGGTGGTGGGTGTGTCAGTTTGTCACTACCATGACCATGATTGCGCAAGTTGTGAAGGGAAGAAAAGCCTTCTGCTTTGCCTCGCCTTGCTTTTGCTCACTTTCCTTGGGGAACCTGATCAGTTCTTAAGACTATCAGTACTCGGAATCTTTGTTGCTAATGCTTGTGGATCTGCTTAGAATCGCATGCTGTGCATATTGTCTGACATCTAGTGTAAATTGCAGAGTATGCCATCTTTCTTTCGAAGATCGAAAAGGGGACGTCGACTTGGGGGTGACTGTAACACTATCCCTAATGTGACATGTAGTGTACCCAAAATCCCTCATACATTGCTGTACCTCAGATTGTTTTTTTTTCAGCCAACCTAGTTGGTCGCTTATGCAGAGCTCGTAAGTTTTATATTGCTAAATTCTTTTCCACGACCTACGATCGTCTAGTCACTTCGACAACCTCTGATGACTGCTTTGTGGGTTTTCTGCGCCAACGACATCTACAACTGGTCGACGACTGTCTACCATGTGGCCTCGGCCTTCCGGCCAGGCCCTTACAGTAGGGAGATTGGGAGCCTGGGTAGTGTTCCTCTTGGAGAATGTATTTCCTTCACCCCTCTTTCTCTTCTTGGTCTGGCTGCCGCTAACCTCTGCTATGGAGAGGACTCCTTTTTAAATTCTGCCTGTCGTGTAACAGCAAATTACCATGGAAAGACGCCCAAAGTTCCATGTCTTCCTCGTGACCACGACGAGCACTCCGGCAAGGCCTGTAAGCTCTTTCGACCAAAGACGTTGAAAGACAGGCATACTAAATGGTGGGCGACCTATGCTATGCAGGCCGAAAACCTTTCCCGCGCCGTCGCTTCGGAGGATGAGGAATCTGATGGCAGCCATGGCTCCGAATTGGAAGCGATCGACCTCTCAGCGGAGCCTACGTGATCCCAGATGCCCATCCCTGACAGGCCAACGGGCACCGTTTTGGGGAGATCACACCCCGGCTACAAGGGTACCCACACATCACGTGTACACAAGCACACAACCCCTTAGGCCTCTTCAGAGTCGTCGAAGAAGCGCTCAAAGCCCACAGGACCGCAGAAAATTTCTACAGCACCTGCCAAACCTCGCGTTTCGATGCCCTCCATGCAACCACATTCGCGGCATGCGACTTGGCATCCTTCTGGAATGGGCGTTCCCACTAAATCCTCTGTCGACTACCTGGTATCCAAGGGTGTACAAGCGCCGAAGGGCCCGGTGGAGTCACAGACCACAATTGCAGTTTCCGGCTAGTCAAGCCCTTCTATACAGCCACCGAAGCTTCGCGTAAGCATTTTGGAAATAATTTGGCAGCCAAGGAGTACAAGGGCACCCTCTCTCGTCGAGAGGACTATTCTGAAGCCCCTCAGCCTCTCTCTAAGGCCTTATTGTGAAAATCCCCCCTTCTGGGCAGCCCCTCCTTCCTCCTGACCTTCAGCTTCCTCTCTATGGACTAGGGAAAGGTTTGAGCAATACATCGACAAAATATCCCAGTTCATTGAATTTTCAGACCGATATATTGTACCGAAGAGACCTAGGGAAGTGGACTCTTGCCCCATCCCCTCCAAATTGCAGAAACTCCCCACTTCTGCACAGGCACACCAAGAAGACATCTTGCAGGTCCCAGATGACCCAACTCAGAAGGATTCTTATGAAGAGCTTAACCCCTTTTGATCAAGACCCAGATGATCGGGACCCAGACTGGGCGGAGGACCAGTGTCCTTTGCTTACACTGACACATACTGACGACCCAGACACCATCTGTCTGGATCCCCCTTCTACGCCTTCACAAAGAGAGGCGTCACCTGTTGACAACCAGATGTTATTCAACTCCATTTTAAAAAGAGCAGCTGACCATTTTAAAATTGCAACACAAAACGCTGCTCTAGACTCTGACTTTGTGGAGGATATCCTCAAGGAAAAGCCTCCAACTAGCCAAGCCATTCCTTTACTGAATTCTATAAAGAAGCACCTGGCCCCTTCTTTGCTGTCCTTATCTCTCACATTGCGTTGCAAGTCCTTTACCTAACCCACCTGTTAGATTCAGGCCTGATTTTCAAATCTCTTAAAGTCCACTTAGCCGCGCTTTCGGTGTGAACCATGTCTCAGAGCAAGGTTTCATGTTGGAAAATTCCTGTAATTAAAGCCTTTGGTCTTCTTTGCTGGAATTACGTGCTTTTAACTGTGGAAACGAACGTTTTTTTTTTCTCTTCCTTGAACTTGCCTGCACTGCGAGCTGCTACCAGGCTCTTGCAGGACCTCGAGTGCTGCAGTGAGGAGGCGGGGCCTGTGCTAGTCACGTGAATCATCACGTGACCAACTCCATCCTTAAAGCAGCCTGCCATCCACCCGAGCGGCGCTAAGCCCGGAGGAGACAAGCCCGCTGGCTGTTGTGCGGCTGTTTGGCGCTAACGGCGTGAACGGGAGACTGCGGAGGTATCCCCTCTTTGATCCCGTTCCTGAGACTAAGGTAAGCCTCAGCAACACTGACTGCCCGTAGGTCTAGGGTAAGGTCTAGGGAAGAGTCCCGCTTCGTCTGGACGTCTTGACTTTTTCTCTGTGCTTCCCAAAAGAAGAGGACTGTTGCCGTGGACTACTCTTCCCACAAGGCATTCTGTAACATCCAGTGGCCGTGTGTATAAGGCAACATCTGCACGTGAATCGCGCTCACGCACCCGAAGAGTCCCGCTTTGCCGCTTCGCCGCGGCTCCCGGGGATCCGGAGGTGCTTTATTTCACTGCCCGTATCATATGTTAACTCAATTTCTACAGCTTGAGTGACCAGCACACATTGTTTGTTTGGTTAGAACTAAGGAGAAACACCCTTGCGTGACTTATGACTTCGAAGGGCATCTATCGTTTAACAACTGCGATGCCGGTAAACATTCGGCAGCGAATTATGTCGGAATCTCAACAAATTTATGAAGAGCAGCCAGCAACTAAGGCAGCCATGAACGTCTGTTCAACTCCAATTTTGCGAACTCCCCGACGTAAAACAACAAACAATAAGAAAAAAGGGGGAGTGCAAGATAACATTGATATTCGCAAATATGGTTTTGGCAATGTTGCTGTGTCTCTGCCGTCCATGAAAGATGTTTCAACAGCTCCTTTACCAGTTCAAAATATTGGCTTAGGTGACACGAATTCCAAAGTGGGAATGTCTACCAACGGTCCAGCAGATTCCAAGGACAGTATACAGGTGGAAGTACAGCCTAATTCTGATGGCACTAGTACTTCCCTTACGGATAGCATGATCCCACGCAATGCACTGTCAGGAGCTCCGGCTCAAGTAATTTTGAATTCATCCAACTCTAGCCAAGAAGCTGTGATTGAATTAGACTCTAAAAAATCCTGTTCTTTGGCTATCTCAGAGGATGCAAATCTCTCTCAATCTCCTGATTTGTTCCGGCAACCTGGCTGCAACATATCGGGAATAGACGCATCCTATAGAGCACCTACACCTCGGAGATCCAATGGAGACTTGCCAATGTCGGCAAAAAACATTGAGCCCTCCAAGACCCCACATTTGACCTTAGAGGTAATGAATATTGCCTTAATGGCACTTGCCAAATTATTTGAATCTGTTGATAATAGTTTGAAAGATCTTTCTGAAAATGTCAACATTATGAGACATGATCAGTTAATTATGACCACAGCGTTTGATCATTTACAGAATAGTCTAAATGAGAAACTAGACAAGGCAATTAAAGCATCCAAAGAGTGTTCCCAGATGCTGGTTGAGAAACAGAAAGGTCCTTTAAATGCTATGGCAGTTTATACTGATGGTGACACACAAACAACCAAAATTACTGAGTGCCATTCTGTTATAACTGTTTCGGATTCTATTGCTAGTGAAAATATCATGCCTTTGAAAACTGCGACATTGAAAACATCATTGCCTTATGTTAAAGGAATAATTAGAGAAAAATGTGTAGCATCTGATTCAACATCTATTCCACTTGACACACAACACACGAGTCACCCTAATAATCCTATGAGTGGCTCTCATGATTTGAAATCCCATACCCTGTTTTTGATGTAAGGACCTCCAACATCTTGATCCCAAAGAATTTAAACCCTAAAAAAACCCATGCGCAAAAGAAAACGAAAAATGTGAAGACTGTGAAACTAGTTGCGACCTCTGCCACAAAACAGTTTATTAATAACTTAACGCGTGCAAATAGCAGAACTCTTGCTGTATCCAATAATATAACAAAAAAATATACAGCGCTGGTAAATTTAAAGAAAAACAAACACATTGAATCAAGTGTTTCTCCCAGAAAAATTGACCATCCTCCATTAGATGAACTGATTAAATTAGCAGTAACCCAGCAGACATCTCAATCAACAATCATTGAGAATCAATCGCGTCCTTCTCAAACTGTTCTCGCCAGTTGCGCCTCCAAAATACAAAATGGATCTCTCAAAAACCCTACTGATGCGAGAACAGCTTTAAGGCGAGAAATTGATTTGTACCTAGAACAGCGCACATTTGGTCCTCCTGCCATTCCTATCATTACAAATGGACCTGCTAAATGCTCTTCTGTTCTCCCAATTTCAACTGCACTGTCAATGATCCCTAATGAGAATAAGAGTCTCCTGTCTAAAAAAGTATCATTTGCAGAATTGGAGTCTCAGGCGACAGATTACACTTTGTCCAAGAACACGAACTATGCACATTCTTCTCCAAATGAACTTCAGGAGTTAAGAGACTCAATTGCTCAGTTATGGCAACTGAATGAGAGACATGGTTCAATGTCCCAATCAGGTAATCCAGTAGAACGCAAAGGCCAAAAATCTCAAACAATGTATAGACAGGATTCTAGCATTATGCCGGGGTCATCTCAAAAGCGTCCATTACCCCCTACCAAAAAAACAAGTTCCATGCCAGAAACGAGATATTCTATGTTATCATGTCGTCCTGAAGTCTCTCCTGTGTATATTATGAATCGTCAGAGTATATTAAAAATTTTCTCTGATACTTTTGAGCTACAAGAAATTCGATCAGGGGACTTAGATCAGATTGAATTCCCCAACCAAAATAATTTGGGTTCAGCTCTAATATGGACTTGCTCCTTAATAATACATAATATCATTTGTGCTGCAGAGGTTGCCCTGTTTAACTTGGGATTCTTTGTTACATCGAATTATAATGTTAAAAGTCCTTTAAAATCTTGTCTTAAGAATCCGCGGAATCCTGTTTCTTACATTCCTAGACAAAATGTTCTAGAACACAAAGAATTTAATCACACCACCAGAGTGTAACTAGATTCCGTTACTGACAAAGTGAGCTTAACAGTAATTAGTTGGAATACCCGAGGTTTTAGCCATTTTATTAATAACCCTCGTTCTATTCTGGGAAATTACGATCTTATTCTCCTCCAAGAAACCTGGCTGACTAGTTCTCCGGTTTGGAACAACTATGATATTAATCTGGTACCAATGTCAGGATTGCTAACTGCCTCTAAATCTACATCTAACTTACATCTGCATTCCTTGCCCTCTGTTAATCCTTTTATACAATGCTCTTTTTTTGTTATTAATCACATCAAAATAGCATGTATTAACATATATTGGAACCCTGTGGGCATATCGACTAACCTGTTTTTTAAAAATCTGACATCCTCAATGGAGCATATCATGTTGGAAAGTGGCATCATTTGTCATCATTGCAGGTGATTTGAACAGGTGTCCAGTCAACTGGTCGACTGCAATTTGGTCGACTGCAATTTGGTCGACTGCAATTTGGTCGACTGCAATTTGGTCGACTGCAATTTGGTCGACTGCAATTTGGTCGACTGCAATTTGGTCGACTGCAATTTGGTCGACTGCAATTTGGTCGATTTTTTTTTTTTATATATATATATATATGTGTTTTGTGGGTTTTCGTGTGGGGAAAAAAAAGAAAAAAGAAAAAAAAGGGGGTTGGGGGGGGGGGGGGGGACCCCCCCAAAAAACCAAAAAATGGGTAAAAAAAAAAAAAATTCAACCATTTGGCATTCGACCAAATGGTGTCGACCAAATTGTCTGTCGACCAAATGTTTTCGACCATTTGACTGGTAACCATTTGAACATCCATCTTGTAAATAAGCCCGTATCAGGAAACCAGGACCGAGTTAAATCATGGAACACTTTTTCCAAGGCTTGGAATTTGGTAATGCTGAATGGAACTAGTGTGGATGATTCTCCCCCAAAACCAACTTGGGCCTGCCGCAACCAGAGTGCGATTATTGATTACATTTTTGTCACCAGAAACTTGCTTGTTCACACTTTAGAATTTGCAGTAATATCATCTGAATATAGCGATCACAAACCGCTAACTTTCAAACTGGTCATATCATCCCCCATTTGTCCACAAAGACAATGGTTTCAAGGTGTGGTGAATACAAATAACTCCCAGAACCGATTAAAATGGTCGGAAAAATCCCTTGTTAAATATAGAGATCATCTGAAAAGATTTGGTCAGACGGGTATGAATGACACAGATGAGGACTATGTAGCGCCCTTTGATTTAATGCAGTTGTATGCTACTTGTCAGAACGTAAAATCAAAAATACCTCGCTTTAATGATAACACTGTTAGCATTAGGAAAGCATTATTTAAGAAGCAGAAACGTCAAGCCTGTTTGGTACCTGCGGCTTTTAGAGATGCAGCCTTGAAATCCATTAAAACAGCTTATAGAAATTGGATGATTGAATACAGACAATTTTTACAACAAAAAGAGGGTGAGAGCATGATAATGCATATTCAAAATAAGAACACTGCTCAGATCTGGCAGTTGCTTAATGCAACCAACAAGGCTCCACCATTAACATCAGAGCTAAATGGAGTCAAAGAAAATGACTGGATAGACTACTTCTCGGCCATTTATGCTTCTCCTGTTCAACAGGTTGTTGTAAGTCCTATGCCTATCGTTTTCAATCTACAATTTGACAAAGATGACATTCGTCTTTATATTAACAAGGCTAGCATGTCTAGAGCCCCGGGTCCCGATGGACTTTCAAATGCAACATTGAAAAAAAATGTTGACCTATGGGTACCAATTTTGTACACTTTATTCAAACTGATCATATGCAACCAAGAGCTGCCTAAATCCTGGACTCATTCAATTATTGTGCCATTATACAAAAAGGGCGATCGACAAAATCCTTTGAGCTATCGGCCTATTGCACTCTTAGATGTGCCAGGAAATTTTTTTTGCAGATTAATTCTACGTGATTTAAATGCTTGGTCGTTGGAGCATCAGTGCAGAGACCCGTTTCAAACGGGTTTCGTTTCAGGTCTAGGTACCTCTATCAACCTCACATTACTTAACATTATCAAGTCCTCATGCACTACACGGAAACAACCCATATACATGGCTTTTGTTGACTTTCGCATGGCATTTGATTCTGTTGACAGAAATCTTCTCATAAAAAAATTGATGAAATACAAATGCCCTGAATCTTTGATAAAATTGGTGAATCTTTTGCACACAAAAACGTCCATACAAATAAAGCTCAATATGGAAGGCCTCTTATCTAGGACTATACCCACCGCCAGAGGCTTGAAGCAAGGCTGTATTCTTGCTTCAACATTGTTTAATCTTTTTCTGTTGGACATTTCGGTTGACTTGGCTCTAGCTGTTTCAGACTCTCCAAAGATAGAAAACCAAATTATATCTTGGCTGCTATACGCAGACGATTTGGTTTTAATCTCACAAACTCCAGCAGGTCTACAAACTCTCCTTGATACACTGGAGCGCTATGTATGTGCCAATAATTTAACGGTGAATGAAGACAAAACACAAATAATGATATTGAACAAACCAAAATCCTCTTTCTCAAACAAGCATGAGTGGTCAATTTCTGGGTCAAAGCTACAGATCGTCTCAGAGTACAAATATTTGGGGATGATGTTTAACAACTTAAAATCGGATAAATCGATTGAAATAATATCATCTTCAAAACTTACTATGTTAACATCACAAGCAAAAATAATTTTGGCGAAATATTGTAAGTTTACATGTAATCCAATTATGTCCTACTACCAACAAAAGGTCATACCTGTGATTACTTATGGAATGGAATCCATGTTGCCCAATACCCCACTATTTTGGAACCGAATAGAGGCTAAATTTTGGAAATCTGTGCTTAATCTTCCAAAAGGTACTCCTACTATGCTATTAAGATTTGAATTAGGGCTTTTGTCTATGCATTTGCAAATTACTTGGAAAATGTGCACACTGTTGAGAAAATGTATGCTGGGTATATCTAACAGAAATAGTCTAGCCATCCTAGCGAACCATTTATTGACCTCAAATCAGCTATTTCCATCCAAATGGCGAAATTATGTATTAAATGCACTTGCCAATGCAGAAATCTCAATTGAATTATTGCTCACAAATCCGTCTAGAGCGAACAGCAAATTATATCGGTTCGATTGGATACTCACTCAAGATCAATGCATGAAGCTGAAAGATTTTGATAGGACTGTCTTTGGTCATAAGAGATTTCGCTTGATGGCTGATTATCTTGTGAAATGCCCGTCTGCTGTCCTCGGACAGAAAATTCTAAGATTTCGATTGAACCTATGGCCGGTAAATGAGATTTTGTTTAGAAGAGGGTAAGTGGAAAAAGATCTAATCTATTGTCGATTCTGTAAGAATTTATCTCATACAGAAACTCTGTCATATTGTCACAGAATGTGAGGCTTTTGTGGAAAACCGAATTAAATTGGCCAAATGCATGCAACATAAGTTTAATACAAGATCTGCAAATGAAATCTGGGCCGAAATTTTCAGCACTAAAAAGATTTCGGTTAGAATTGCAACCATTAACATACTTGATGCTGCATTTCCATTTGATCAAAAGAAATAAAACAGTGGTCATGTGATAAGGAAAAATGTAACTGTGCTGATAACATTTGACGTCTTTGGAAGATGATTGTTTTATCTCCTAAATTTTATCCATTATGTGCTCTTACTTTTTCTTTTTATTGTGTAACTTGAATGATGTAAATTAATTGATTATATTGTAATAATGATGAATATTTTATATATTTGTAAAGTTGATATTCAACTAAATCAAATAAATTTAAAAAAAAAAGCCTTTATGGAAGGGGTAAGGGGACTTCATCCCCTTATCTCCAACCCAGCTCCCAGGTGGGACCTGAATGATGATCTTGCCAGACTATTCAAACCTCCCTTTGAATGGAACCTCCCTTTAAACCAATGCACAAGGCTAGCCTTAAAGCACTCGCCTACAAGACCGCCTTCCTGGTGGCGATCACTTCTATAAGGAGAGTTAGTGAACTGCAGACCCTTTCAGTTCGTAACCCATTTGTTACGATTCACAAAGACAAGGTGGTTTTTTGCACACACCCTCGCTTTGCGCCCAATTTATCTCAAAGTTCCATTTAAACCAGTCCATAGAGCTACACACCTTTTTCACATGCGAACCCTCACGCCTACCCCTCTTCTCTTGGTCCTACTGCCACTTTACTTTCTACCAAATCTGAAAAGGGCTGCCAGAGGAGGGGCTTGGGTAGAGGGCAGTCATTGGCTGGGGGCAGTATGACCCAGAGACAAGTGATTGGTTGTTAGGAGATAGACAGTTCAGAAGTGAAACTGATTTTTTTCTTTACCGAGGATTCCCATACTGACAACGGGCAATATTCATGCGCATGAGTAACTTGTTCCTTGCCAAACCTTACCACTACGTTACAAAAGAGTGTGGGATAATGCTCGCAAGAAAAGAAAAGTGTTCTCAAATTGAGAAGTCAGGATGGTATAGCTGGAGTCTCCCTTCCCCCATGTTTTTAGCATGGGACAAGGCAGGACTCTTGAGCACAGCACATTCCTGGGCTTCTCCAGCACATGCTTAGTTTGTTTCCAAAATATCAGCGCCTTCTCTGGCGAAGTCTTTCGCAGTCTCTTGCCTCAAAGGACCTGATGTGCCATAAACAACAAAAGTTCCTTTCTGTAATCTTCACAGCAGATGATATTCCCTTCACCCTCGGATCCCCTCAACCGGGCTCCGATCCTTCTTGCAATTTTGCCTTCCTTCAGTCTGGTTCACTACTGCCTTTCATTCAAGCGTAACATTTAAGAGTCTCAATGTCTTTTTAGAACTACTCACTGTGGACATCCCTCAGTCGGGTTCACGCTTATCGCATTGTTCACAGGTGTATCACTGTTCACCCGAACTCGCAGGCATCCCTCAGCTGGGTTCACTTATGCAAATATCACAGTTCACTTTGCTTTATCACAATACAGGATTTACTTCTCTTAGCTCTTCCCTTGGCAGCCCTCCATCGGGTTCATATGGCCATTCTGACACAGTTCATGATTTTCTATCACAGTTCATGATTTGCTCATCTCATCAGAAAGCGGGGTTTCCTTTCTCAGCTTTCTTTTGGCATCCCTCCCGTCGGGTTCACACTTGCCACAGTTCACAAGACAGTCATTTTAGACCCCTTGGGTTCTTCCCTTTAGTTAAGTTCGGGTCTCTGCCCCCAGCCAGGCTTTCCTTAAATCCCCCAGCCAGGCTTCACACAGTTCTATTAATACATAAGGTTCCCCTCTGTTGGGCTCAAACATTTCTCAGTGGCTCTTACACCTTGGCTTCCCTCGGTTGGGCTAGAGCCACTTCGCCTGCCACTGTTTGTTGGGTCAAAGACTTTCGAGTGGGTGAGGACTTTTATGGGAACTGCAGCTTGGCCACTCTGACCATTATTCTGCTGTCGTCATTCCTTTTGTATGTTTTCCTCAGCCGGGCTCGAGCTGCACTGGTTTACACATTTGCCCCAATGCCTCTTGGGACTTGTAGTTGCTTTATATTTCCTCTGGGTTTCCCTTTCTCTCTAGTACCCCTTCTGCTTCGCTCCCATTCCAGGCACCCACACGCTTACCGGGTTCCTCTCTTCATCCGCCTTGAGACTTACTCGGCTAGCGTGGCGCTGGTGGGTAGCTTCCTTGAGGGTGGGAGAGTTCTGGTAGGAGGTCAGGGTCGCACCACCTGCCACCCCTGCACCTGGACTACCTTTCATGTGCCCAGGGGAAGCAAGCTTTGCATTTTAACACGACCAGCAGGCTGCAGTCTGCCTTCTTTTGCTCTATAGAGGTATGGCTCCTTAGCTGGGCTGTAGCCCCACACAGGTACTGGCTCAGCACCTCACCCTTCCTCCTCCTCTGGGCACCCTCCACTGCTTCCTCTGCCCCCTCCTGCTCCTTGGTGTGCTTGGGTCTGTGGTAGGGATCCTCTGCAGCCTCCCTCCTCTGCTGCCAAGAGCAACTGAACTTTCCTCACCAGCAGCTTCCCTTTATACACCTGTGTGATGTCAGTGGGTAGTTTGTGTAAGATTAGAGTTGGGTCTGCCTGACCCTGCCTGACTTTATTATGGGGAAAGCCTGCTGTCAGAGTGTTGTAGTCCATCTTCTGTGTCTTAGTGGGTTTTTCACTTGTAATCTTCACCCCTCCAGATCGCCGCCTCTTCCCAGTATTCTGTGAAAATGGGGCAAGGTGCAGATGTTATGTGTTGAAAAATACCCCAAAAAGACAGAGGGGGTTGTGTGGTTGTGGATAATGGGTGAGAGGGCGATACCATGTCTCGCTGTAAAGACTGGAGCGGGGGGTCTGTACTTCTGCTCTCTATATGGTAGAGGAGAGGCACAGAGGACCCCAGCCAAGATTCTCTATTGTTGGTTGCAATGGACGAGCAATCAAGGCCTAGCTTCTCAGGTGAGGCAGGGTGGTTCTTAAGTACAGTTTAGTCCCCAAGCCCCCCACAAAGGAATGTCCACACACTATTAGTTAAGTCTTTATATAATTAAGTTCAAGGTTATATACAATCACAATAACTCATGTTGTGCTTAATCTATAATGGCAAATAAATACATTTGTAAGTGGCACCACAATTCTTATCAGATCTCATTAAAGTGCATCAACTATACTCTGGTTAAATGTCACACAGATCACTTAATAAAGGTAACCAGTAATAGACATAGGAGGAAAGCAGTTGGTTAGAACAATTGGCAGAATACTGGCCTCTACCGTTAAACACAGTTCTGTGTGGAGATCCCCCCCACCTGGGCAACTTGTAAAGTAAATATATATCACAAGCACAGTCCATATATTGTTCTACAAGTCTTATTTCCTTCTACAATGTTTGTACCACCCCAATGTACCTGGAATAGCAGAGTTCGACGTCGGGTCGTCGACGGATCCTTCTTGAGCGGCTCCCTTTAAAGCAGGTGCCACTGATCGTCGAGATCCCTTGAAGAAAGTGAACTCGGCGTCGAGGCGGCAGCTTCTGTCCCAGCGGTGCTAGTCAACGACAGAGCGTAGGCGTCCTGCAAGGAAGAGACGTGCGGGGCACCTCGATGTCAATAGTTCAGGATCGCAAAGAGATTGTGACGAACTGTGGCCCAACAAGGGCGTCAAGTTGTCTGGCGTCTCTACGGTCGTTGGGTGGTGGGAAACCCACCGGCAGATACTCCTCGGCGTGTCGACGGCCTGGCCTTCTCCGGCGGGCAGCAGTGCGGACAAGCGTGTCAGTGAATCAAAAGTCTTAGGCAAAGGAACGTTCGGCTCTGGTCGTTGGCGGCACGATGTCAAGCGGTCTCCTCTTCTGGGAAACCTGGCTTCAATGGGCCTCCAGCGGTTCCAGCAAACTTGCAAACCCTGGTCGACAACGGTGGATTGAATGTCCGGTGCTGGTCTTCGTTCTCCTCGGCGGTCCCAGTCCCCGGTCGGCAGCCTTTCGAGGGGCGCTTCGGCGAAGGTTAGCAGTACTCGATAGTCCCTCGGAGCACGGGAAGAGGGCGCCTAACCAGGTCCTCTCTTGGATCAGTCTCGATGGCTTTCGTATTTCAGCGAAGGGAGACCGCAATCAACCTTCCTCAGACTCAGCTTTGAGATTAAGTGTCAGTTTCAACTTCAGCTTCTGAATGATTTCTAGCAGTGAGAGGCTCCCAGATATACTAGTTGATCTCCCATTCATTCTGCTGGGCCACATTCGGGCAACCAACCACTCAGAAGGGCATTAAGCAGTCAGTCAGCCAATCAGGCATACAGTGCATTCAGGCCATACTCCTCCCTCTCAGACACTCACAACAAGGAATGTGTATTGGGACAAGAACCCAGCCATTCAACACTACACACTGCATTCATGCCAGTTTCGGGCAGGGCTGTCTCAGTCTTTGTGTCAAACACCAGAAACCAGGCATCCACAACAAGAAGTGCATATTGGTCACACACTCCATTCACCCAGGTCCCACCCACAGGGTGTCCCACAACATCCAGTCACTGGGAAGGCTCCAGCCAGTCTGGCCTGGACCTCACAACACCACCATATATGGAACTTCCACCCAACAGCAATTCAGGTGGAAGGGACAGAGTCAGGGCTTCCCAGGACTTTGGGAAAGCAAGGTAACCAGCAATAGAAAGCAAGAGGCACAGGGGCCAGCTCTCGCGACCCTCGCCCAAAACCCCTTCTGGCAAACCCATTGGCCAGGTGGAGTCAGGACTTGGCCCTCTAGAGCCTGGCATCCTCTTCAAAAGCCCTCATGGGGCCAGTCCTGGCGCCTATGGCGCCAGGCTCATACACCATGAAAAACAATGTGCTTGGGAACTACCTTATTGTATTGTCAGCCAACATGGAGGCATCCACATAGCTTGGTTCCTAAGAACCAAGCTATGCGGTCTAGTGTTTTGGGTGTGGTAGCCTAGGGACTACTTTACCTGGACTATTTTGTTGGGGCTATTTAAACCACACCCGAGCAAGACAACACGCTTCGCGTTATTTTGCAGCTTGCAACGTGGCGCTCACCTTGTCCAGCTATTCCCTTGAACCTTGGAGAAGCAGAACCTGCAAGGAGACAAAAGGAACATCATTAGCAGCAGCATCTTACCTGCAGTCTTCATCTTTAAACACTTGCAGCTACTGAGAACAGCTTTCTCGAATCTGCACGCCTCCCGGACAGAACGACCTGAAAGAGGAAGATAGAGGCAACATTAAGAAAGCAGTAGAGACATTTACAAATTACGAACTGCTCAAAAGGCTTACCTGGCTGGTCGTCTCTCGGCTGGCACCACTCCGGACATTCCACTCGCGCTGAAGAACACCGCGACCTACAAGGAAGGAAAACGCAGGTTAGCAAAGGCAAGAATTTGCTGCGCTGCGCATAGCGCTTACTTACCGCATCATAGCGCTCTTAATGCGCCATCATTTACCAGCAGGGCTCAACCAAGCCAGTTTGCCACGCTGAAGCTCTGTATACCTAAGGGAGAAAAGAGACATTTTAAACAAAGAAAGGTATGCATAATAGCAACTAAAGAACAGCAATAAGACCTACCTGAACAATATCAAACGGGCCGGTGTCAGTGAAGTAACTGGACCGCACTCGCCCATGAAAGACAACGCGCCCCTGAAAAGAAGGGAGGGCGGAGAGCACGCCAAATTCTACCACAAGGCAGAACCTTCCCCGCAGACCACATCAGGGCAAAGCTGAGAAGCATACCAGTGAGTAACCCGGCTTTGTGGCGTCCCTGTGGAGACCAGGTGAGAGTAACACCATCTTGGTTCCTATCAGGAATGAACTGATTCCAATGGCAGGGCCTGGGTATCCCAAAATGGAGGATACTCGGAGCACCTGTCAAATTCAGCATGGAGCTGCCACCAGCTCAGACCCTGCTCTGTGGGCCACACACAGGTGCACAAAAATATACACTAGGGGCACATGGTTGTATCCCCACCGATGGGTGCCCTAAGGGTATTTCATGGGTCTGTACACCAAACCAAAAACCAGAAGAGCTGCACTGCCAGGAGTCCCACATGGACTCCTGGGCAGAAATCAATAGAGAACACAAATGAAAAAGGGCTACAGGACAAGGACAGAGGCTCTGTCCCTCCAATACATTTCCAGCATCACACTTGCCTAGGGTAATCCCATGAGAATGATCCCGGGCTCCCCTACTGTGGTGATTCTCCCGCACTGGTCCACACCCAGCGTCTGGCTCCAAAGGTGATGGTCGTGCCCTGGCCACCCGAATGGAGGATTCCCGGCATCCAAATGAGATAATACCCCTAGGTTTCCCACAACAGCAAGTCTGATGACGAAAGGAGCCCAGTCCAAAACTCAGTTTATCGACAGACAAACGAGGGAGAAGTCTGGGGAGGACCCATCAAAACGAAGACTTCTCAGCCTTCCAAGTCAACCGATTCGACAACAGCCTTGTCGGCGACAGCATCGACAAGCACGTCGTCGACAAAGTCAACGACGACCACATTGAAAGAGCGGGTCCCCGGAGGTGGTACGTGCTACTTCCACCCCACACGCTTCCTTACCCACGAGGCACGATACAGCTCCGGGGGCAACTACAAAGGCAGCAGACATCCCAGGGTTGGGGCAGGCCCTGGCAAGCACATCAGTCCAGAAGCAATTAGAGAATGGCTTCTCTCACCACTCAGCCGAGGGACGTGGCACTGGATATGTTACCTACTCTACACACACACACACTGGTCTCTGAGATCCAGCAGAGGATGCCCCCTGCACTGGGGTCTACACCACCACAGGACCCACAGGAACCCTAAGGTTGAGCCCTCCTTGTTGGAAGAGAAAGCCTAAGGGAGGTGCTGGTTTTCAACATCATCTGACTCCGCCACCACTGCGTTGCGACCTGACTCCACCAGGAGCCCCGTCTCCGCGCACACACTGCTACTACAGCTTCATGCACTGACAAGGACGACTTTGTGAGGGCTGACTGGGAAACACCTTACGTGGACGACCCCCATGGGGCCTCTCCTCCGGCCAAAGTTGAATCCTTTTTTTGAGAGTCCAGGGCCTCGCAACTGTTTCAGTTAGTACCCAAGGAAACTAAGAATGAAGGGTTCCTGTACCAGCGGCACAAGTCCAGAAGAAAGACCACTATGTCTGTTCCTTTCCTGGATGATATCTGGAAGGACGGCCTGGCGCTAATGAAGAACCAGAGTCCAGCCCTGCCCAAGTGTGACAAATTGGAGAAAAAGTACAAAGTACTAGATTCAGCTCCCAGATGCTTAAGATCTCAGCCTTCGCCTCAGTGCTATCAGCCGCAGCCAGGAAGCGCTCTGCAAATCCATAGTCTGCAGCCATGGTGCCTCCGGACCCAGAGGAGAGAAGCTGGACTCAATGGGCAAGAGGATCTGCACAGCAGCCTCAAGGCAGGCTAATGCCCTGGCCATTTTTTCCTGATATGACTGGGAACTATGGTAGAAGCTGGGACCTTTTGTGACTTCCTGCCCAAAGACAAGAAGGCATTGTCAGTAAGGGGAAGTGGTCTTGGACCACGCCATTACAGTGGCAGTGGACATCGCGGACACAGTTTTCTGCCAGATGGAGAACAGCCTGTCCCTTCGTCGACCAGGGTGGTTGAAGGCAACAAACTTCCGCCAGGACGTTCAGGCGAAGGTGCTGGCTATACCGTTCAATGGTGAGAACCTCTTCGGCAAGGCCATCGACAAGTCTTTACAAGCCATAAAGACCCACCCAGAGACAGTGCACTCCCTGGGAACCATGCAATGTCGGTGGCTGTCCTCCTTTTGTTCATCCAGAGAAAAGTCCGGCAGATCTTCCTCCACTCAAGAAGCATATAGGGGTCCCTGTCAAAGCAGCAGAGGACTGCATTGGCACCGCCCACAGGGCAAGGCCCGACCCCCCCCCCCTCTGCCCCTTTCCCCCTGTAGGCCTAAACTGCCCGTGACCTTCAGCCCCCACTTATGCACCTCAGTGGGAGGCTGACTGGTAAAGTTAGTCAGAGCGTGGAAGATCACCTCCGAGAGATGAGTGCTAGACGCTCTCGGACTGGGGCTCACCTTGGAGTTCCAATGCAGGTGTCCTCCTATTCCACCGGTGCTGCGGCAAGAACAACACGGCCCACAGCTTCTGCGAGAGGTGTGGGCCATTTTACCAAAGGAACAATACCAAAATGTCAGCCCCAAAATTACAACCATTTCATTACCGCGCAAAGGCGCAGTAATGAAATGGCGACCCCTACTACACCGACTAATGGGAGCGGGGTTTGTCTCCTGCTCCCTTTTGTTGGTGTAGTGGGGGTCAGGGTTTGCAGGGGTGTCGACAAAGAAAAAAGGATCCTGTAATGCCAGTTTAGACCCACGTTAGTGGGCGAGAACTGACGCTGCAGGGTCTGGGAGAGACGGCAGCACACTTCATGGTGTGCTGCCTAAAAGGTAAGTGGGTAGGGGGGAGGCGGTTGCAGGGGATGCCGGGCACAGTGATCTTTGTGATCGCTGCGCCATAATGGGTGTCAGCAATTTAATTGTCGACATTATGGGTGGCGTGGTAATCGCATAGATTTGTTACAGAAAGGGGCGATGGAACCTGTCCCCCAGCAGCTTCGGGGTTCTGGAGTATATTCCAGATACTTTTTGCTTTGCGTCGGCTCAAAAGTGCCGTATGGTCCAGTTGCATGTGCTTGTCCAGCTGGTGGAAGGGCATTTTCTGACGTTGGATCTGGAAGACCCCTACTTCAACATCCCAATTCACAAAAAACACTGCACATTCCTTCTAATTGTGGTTCAGGGTCGGCACTACCAGTTCAGGCTCTGCCGTTCGGCCTGAAATTGGCCCAACGGTCTTTAAAAAGTGCTTGGCCCTGGTGGCGGTGTATCTTTGTCTGCAGGGCATCCACGTAAATCCTTACCTGGTCGATTGTCTTGTGCGATCCCGCTCACACATAATGGCGAGCAAGCACAGATCGAGGGCCGTACATCTGCTGACAGAGTTTGGGTTCTCCATAAACTCTCCAGACCTACTTGACACCATCTCAGAACGCGCTGTTTCTGTGCCCAGCGAACACATTTGTTAAGCCACAAAAGTTCTGCATGGTCACACTGCAGGTAGTAATTCCACTGCTATCACATGGAGATTGCATGGCAACACTGGACATGAAGGATGCATACTTTCATATTTCAATGATGTCGGCGCACAGAAAATACCTCAGATTTATGATGCAAGACAAGCATTATCAGTTCAAGGTACTACCCTTCGGCATAGCATCTGCACCAAGGGTATTTACAAAAGTACTGGCGGTGGCAGCAGCACATCTGCGCAGGCAATCCATCCGGGTCTGTCCTTACCTCGACGAATGGCTCATTACAGGGGACTCTTATGAAACATGTCTGTCAAATACCCAAAAGACGATAGATCTTTTATTCAGTCTGGTATTCTCTATCAACAAGAACAAATCCAGCATAGACCCCAGTCAGGTCAAACAGTTCCTAGGGGCTCTAATTCGAATTATGGACGGCCTTGTCTTGTCCTCCAACGAGAGGGTCCAAAACATGTTTCAGATCCCGCAGTATGTAGCCAGTCGAGAGGTGACTGTAGGCAAGGCTATGCGACTGCTAGGAATGATGGTGTCATGTATCTACTTGGTTCCTCACGCGCACCTGCGGCAAATGCAAGAGTGGCTCAACAGCCAGTGGTGTCAGGCCAGCGGACAGTGGGACGATCTAGTGGTTGTCTCGCCGGCCCTCGTTCTCTCGCTGCAGTAGTGGTCGAGGGACAACCTCTTGAAAGGGAAATCCTTTACCACCCCCGCAGTGGAAGCCATTCTTACCACAGACGCATCTCTTACAGGGTCGGGAGCTCACATGCTTCAACAAACAGCAGAGTTTGGTTGTCAGACATAGCATCCAACCACATAAACCTGTTGGATCTTTCGGCAGTGTTCAAAGCACTGAAGGCTTTCCAGACACAACTGCAGGGGAAGACGATCCTCATCCTCGCAGACAGCACCAAGGCCATGTACTGTCTGAACAAACAAGGGGGCACTCATTCTCCAGGGCTGTCCAAACTGTCCCAGAACATTTGGAAGTGGGCTCTCAAACGCAACATGTTCCTGTTATCACAACATGTTCCAGGGGAAATCAATCTTCTGGCAGACTTACTCAGCAGACACTTTCCGTTGCCCAGGGAGTATGAATGGCGATTACACGGAGACATAGTCTCCGTTTTCGCAGAATGGGGCTTCCCAGAGATAGATCTGTTCGCAACTCTGGAGAATGCTCAATGCCAAGATTACGCCTCCAGGCACCCCCAGAACCGTTCCAAGGGGAACAGACTCTGGATAACATGGTCAGGGAAATTTGTTTACGCTTTCCCCCACAGACCCCCCCCCCCCCCGCGACTACCCTTCTCAACAAGATCGTGCACAAGATGCAACAGGAACCAGTCCCGATGATACTGGTAACCCCTATGTGGGCCCGCCAACACTGGTTTGCTCATCTGATGGTGATGTCCCCATCTCCTCCAGTCAAACTACCTTGCCCGTACAACATGTCGCAAGACAGAAGGGAGATGCTTCACCCATGCCCGCAGACATTGAACTTAGCGGCCTGGCTCATGAGGTCATAGTTTGGACACCTGCCACTCCCTCAGAGATGTTTGGGCATTCTCAGGGAAGCAAGAAAACCGAACACCAGATACTGCTATTCCAGTAAATGGAAGCGGTTTGTCATCTGGTGCAACTCAAAGAGCATTAACCTGATTAACTGCTCTCCCACACACATTGTTTTATACCTAACTCATTTACTTGACTCAGGCCTGGTCTTCAACTCCATAAAGGTGCACCTAGCTGCACTTTCAGCCTACAAGACACCACAACAGAAAGTGTCATGGTGGAAGATACCAGTTATTAAATCTTTCATGGAAAAGCTTTCATGGAGTGAGTGAAGAGAATTCACCCTGCCATTTCTAACCCGGCTCCTGGATGGGACCTAAACATCGTGTTGACTAGGCTTATGGGGGCTCCTTTCGAGCCCATGCACAAGGCAAGTCTTAAAGACCTCACCCTTAAGACTGCTTTTTTGATAGCTATTCCCTCCATCAGGAGCTCTCAATCCTAGATCCCTTTGTAACAGTTCACTAAGATAAGGTGGTTCTGTGCACTCACCCTAGATTTGCGCCTAAATTCATTTCCAAATTCCATGTGAACCAGTCAATAGAACTGCCAACGTTCTTTCAGAATCCTTCAAGCCTGAGAGAAAGATCCCTGCACACACTGGAGGTATGCAGAGCTGTCATGTTCTACATGGAGAGAACTCGACCACTTAGAAAGACTAATCGGTTTTTCATTTCGGTGGCAGCAGGAAGAGGAGACGCAGTCTCCAAATGCTCCATCTCTAGGTGGATTGTTAAATGCATTGCACTCTGCTACACTCTTACTAAGAGAGAGCTGCCCTTCAAGCCTAGAGCACATTCCACTTGAGGCACTGGGGCGTCCATAGCATTCATTGCAAATGTTCCTATCTATTTGCAAAGCGGCAACGTGGAGTACTTTACACACCTTTACAAAACACTATTGCCTAGACACTCCTTCTAGGTCTGATTCTCAGGTGGGACAGGCAGTACTAAGACATCTTTTCACTACTATTCCTTCTCTCAACCCACCTCCATCTCAGGGTACTGCTCGCTAGTCTATGCACAGCATGTGATTCTAAGAAGATTAACAAACCTCAGAAGACCTGCATTACTTACCGTAAAAGCATTTCTGATAGTTGTATCTGTTTAGATTCACATGCGCCCACCCTTCCTCCCTGCTCGGATGGAAGGAGCATAGACGTCTTAGTACTTTCTCTTTTCTGTACTCACTCACGATAGTCATAAGGCTCCCTCACAGTAAAAAAAATGCAATCGAAGGGACCTCGACGCGTGAGGGATCTTGGGTACACTACACGTCACGTAGGGATAGTGTTACAGGCACGCCCATGTCGACGTCCCTTTCGATTCTCGAAAGACAAGATGCAATACTCTGCGGTTACCACTGGATGTCGGACCATATGCACAGCATGTGAATCTAAGCAGATACAACCATCAGAAATGCTTTTAGGGTAAGTAATGCATGTCATACAGGATGCAAAGTGCCATAATAGGCATATATGCAAAATACATAATACAGTTTGGTTATATATCAAAAGCCGGGTCAGCACTAAGTAGGGGTAGTTCAGGATAGATGCGGTATAACACTTAGAAAAGCAAATAGTGCACAAAGATATGTGCAGGAGTGTAGTAAGAGCCAGATGTGTTTTTATGAAAACTGAGGTGATTACTTGTCAGCATCTTTAAGCCATCTTATGAGGTTCTGCCTGAATTGTAGGTAGGATTGATCTACTCGCAGCGGAGGGAGTAAGGTATTCCACAGTTGAGCTGCCTTAACCGGAAGCTGCGTCCCCCGACTCTGTAGAGTTTAAATCTAGGGACCGCGAGGCAGTTGGTGCTAGATAGTCGGGTGGGTCTTATAGAGGTTTTTCTGGTGAGTTTCTCTGTGAGATAGCAGGGTGCCACGTTATTTAGACATTTGTATGTGAGAGAGGCCACTTTCAACTGGATTGTATCATATGTTGAGAGCCAATTGTTTGCTCTTCTGGTTTCAGAAATATGCTCTCTCCTAGCAATTCCGAGTGATGCTCTAAAAGTTGGATTTTCTTGATGGTTTCCTTATTAGCTCCAATGTAGAGAGAGTTACAGTAATCCAACTTGTACAGGACAAGAGCTCTGGCCAAGGTAATGCAACTTTTGTTCGACAAGAAGGGTTTACCTGCACTGATCAATTTACAGGTATATGATGTGGCAGATGCCATTGCATTAACTGGTTTATTGAAGGAGAGGGTTGAGTCCAGGTAGAAACCCAAGGTTTTGACTTCACTAGCGACTGTGATGAGGGTATTGGCAATGTTAAATGTTGAGTATTTAGGTCCCAGTTTTTTAAGGGTTGCGCAGGTGCCCAGTATGATCTCAGTCTTATCATAGTCAATTTGTAGCCATCCATGCCTGGATGATGAGATATACCTTATTCACCAAGGCCAAATCCTTGTCATAGTCACAAGTAAGTGGTAGGAGAATCTGAGTATCATCTGCATAGTTAGTGTAGGTGACACCAAGATGGTCCAGATCATCGAAAAGGGGGCTTCTTGAAAATGTTATATAAGGTAGGAGAGACGCTTGACCCCTGGGGCACTCCGCAGGTGATGGGGTCCGTGGACGCCGAGGGGGAGAAGACTCTCGTTGTCCTGCTTAGAAAGGATTCTATCCATACTATAGCTTCTTTAGAAAAATGTGCTGCCGAGTCCAGATGGCTGCAAAGGACCCCGTGATCCACAAGGTCGAATGCAGGTGAGAGGTCCAGGAGAGGGAGGATAGCTGATTTCCCTTTATCCCTCAGCTCGTCAATCTGGGTTTTTAAATCTATTCAAGCTGTTTCTGTCCCATGTTGGGGCCGAAAGCCTGACTGGCGAGCACCTAGCAGATGGTTGGATTCCAGAAATGTATGTATTTGTAGATATGGCATGTTATCTATAATTTTCAAAAGGAAGGGCACTGTAGTGATCGGGCGGTAGTTGGTGGGGATGGCAGGGTCTAGCGTTGTTATTTTAAGTAACGGGAGCACCCATGATTCCTTGAGGTTACTTGGTATAGTACCAGAGGAGAATGACACGTTAATAAGTTTTGAGATAAAGGGGGCCAAATCTCTGGCAGCGTCTTATCAGTTGGGCAGGGCATTGATCTCTCTGACAGTTGGAGGGTTTGAGCGTTAGAATAATTTTTTCTGTCTCGATGATGGAGACTTTTGAGAACTTAAAGCGGGGCGGGCGAGCAGTATCTATAGGTGGTGTGGTGGCGATTTGGGGGTGGTCGTTGTGGTTAGTGATGCTTTTTTCTTAGCGGTTTTGGCTTGTAAAGTCATAACTTTGTTGGATAATGCTTGCTGTATGTTGGAGCACCTTCTAATTCCTTCATAATAACAAAACATTCTTTTATACTTGAATTGGCTTGAGATATTCTGGTGTTGTAGGTTTTGCGTTTGGCTGATGTTTTTTCCCTTTTATATAGGGCAGATATCATGCTGAGGTTAATTTTATTTTCCTCAGAAGGTAGTCTCCAGGATACCTGATATTGTCTTTTTTTTTTTTAAAGCGTAATGCTTTCAAGTGTGGTGTGTACCATGAGTTGAGTTGAGGTGAGTTTTAGGCTTACTTACACATTTTTAGTGGTGCGATTGAGTCTAATGAAGTAGACCTAATTTTATCATACTCATTCACCAAGGCCTCGGGGCCCAAGTTTTCTGATGGAGAATTAACTTTAGGAAGTATCAGTGGGAGTAAGTTGTCTGGGGTAATGTTCTTTTTGTTCCTTGTTGGTATAGGAGGGGCCAGCTGGGTGGGGGTAGAAGTTTGTCATTTAGTTGCTAGAGAAAATGTCACAAGGTGATTATCGGTCAAGATCTGAGGGGAGATTGACAAGATGGATGCATTACAGTTATGGTCTGCCACCCAGTCAAGTATTCTCCCTTTGTTATGGGTGGTGCCACCCAGTCAAGTATTCTCCCTTTGTTATGGGTAGTGCCACCCAGTCAAGTGTTCTCCCTTTGTTATGGGTGGGCTGGTGGGCTGGTGCACTCTTTCGGTAAGGCTGAGGTCAGTCAGGATATTAGCCACTCTCAGTGCATGAGGGTCTTTAGGGTCGTTAAAGCCCAGGTTAATGTCCCCTAATACAATGACTTGGGAATAGTTTTTTAGATTGTTGGAGAGGCTAGTGGAAATATCCTCTTCAAATGTTCCAATAGGACCTAGAAGTCTGTAGATCAAGTGGGTAGTGAGAGTTTGGGAATTATTAATAGATAAATTGGCTGTGAGATTTTCCCATGATTTAATATCAAGGGGCGAAGCTAGTCTTATTGAAAGGTTGGATTTGACGATTGGGGCTATACCTCCTCTGCGCGCTTCATTTCTGTCAGCTCTTAAGATGGTGTATCCATTGGGAATCCCCATCATGAGGGGCGGGCCTGCAGCAGCATGTAGCCAGGATTCAGTGATTAGCAAGAAATCATACTTTTCAGATTGAAGTTAGACTGTGAAGTTAGGTGCGGTGGTAGTAGGTGTGCAGGCTGTTCCTGTAAATTGTGTCTTGGTGGTAATGTGAGTGCGTGGCCTAATGGGAATAGAATTGATGCTTATGTATTTTTGGCTAATGTGGCAGTTGGTTTTCTGATTGGCTGGCAACAGCCCTCCCTGCAGTCTCAGAGTAGGGTTTTCTGTCCCTGTCCCACCTATGCCCCAAAGGGCTGTGGTCAGTCTGCCTTTTTGACACCTTGATATACTAAAATATTTATAGAATTTTATATTTTCTCAATTTCTGTTCTAATTATTCTTGGCACCACTTCTTGGACTCCCAAATTATTTTTATATAAATTACCACATTATGTTTCACTTTGTTCACATTCTATGCGCCCTTTGCATATTTTGCAAAGCAGGGACATGTGTATGTATATATTGTCTATTTTGTGAAGAATGAGATTATGCTCTTCTATTGCACATGACTTTGAAATGTGTTAAATTAGTGATGCATGTGAGAATAGAATATTTGTGGATATTGTGACAATTTTACATGAATTACACGATTCAATTAAATCTTTTAACCAGTCATCAATTTCTAACGTGACCAAACCCCCTTGTATGTTCGGGAAAGAATGCAGGCCAAGTGCTTCCCTGGAGGTAGTTGCCCAGAGGGGTGGCGTGGCAAAAGCCACCATCCTCGCTGCACCCCAGGGCACAAAACCTCAGTGACTGGATATGTCACTCAACAGCGGTGGTTGGAGGCTTTCTCTGTTCAACCCGGAATGGTCAAGGACCACGTTCGATACTTGGGCCTTGCAGGTCATCAAACAGGGATATTGCCTCCCGTTCTTAGCGCACCTTCTGGACCTCCTTGGAGGAGATCCATCCTGCTTCTGTCAAAGAGCACGGTCGAGCTGGTACTGTGCTAAGAACGAGGCAGAGGGTGGTACTCCACCTATTCTCTGGTGCTGAGCAAGGACAGAGGTTTGCGTCCCATTTTGGATATGCGGCTGCTGAATGTATTCCTGCACAAGGACCAAGTTCAAGATGATTACACTGGCTCAGTTCCTGCAAGCCCTTGGTCTGCAGGACTGGTAGGGGGTCAATGGACCTTCCGAATGCCTACTTCCCCATGCTGATTTTTCGAAAGCACAGGAAGTAAAGGAGGTTCATGGTGGGCCAACATCACTACCAGTTCAAGTCCTGTGTTCGGTTTTTCTTTGGCTTTGAGGGTTTTCACCAGTAGCGGCGGCTCACCTCAGGAAGGGTTGGGGGGGTCATCATGCCTTTCCCTACCTGGACGACTGGCTCATCTGAGCTCGCTCCCAGATCCCGTGTTGCAGCATCTACTCTGCACATGCACACTATTGCACAGCCCAGGCTTTTCCCTGAACTTCAAAAAGTCTCATGTTTCTCAGATCCAGTCCCTCTGATTTTCTTCGCAGCGTTCTTGAACACTCACCTGGGCAGGGCCTTCCCACCCGAGGACCGAGTGGCTAACATCTTTCGGATGGTCAAAGGCCTCCAATCCAAGGGACAAGTCCTGGCCTCTGTTTTCTTGCGCCTTCTGGGCCTCATTGCCTCCAGCATATACTACAGGTGCCGGAGGCGAGGCTGCACATGAGATCGCTTCAGTGACTTCTCTGTTGCTAATGGCCACAGTTTCTGGGCCACATATTTGCAGGTCTCGGACCAAGCAGCTCAGGATCTTGTATGCCAGCCATATGGGACAATTGGCTGTGGCGCTTTGTTTCGTCAACCTTGGCCCCAAGTGACATGGTCAGACTCATCTGACCGGTTGTGGTGCTCTGTGAGGCAGACATGGTATCATAATTAAGGACACAGACACAAAAGGTACAAGTTTCAACACCTTTATGAAGTTTGACTGAGGTTGGAGACTTCCTAACTGACCCTAATTCTATAATGGGAGTAGTCTAGACCAACAAAGTAAAACAAAATGGTCTCAGCCAGTCAGTCAAACAAATGAAAAAGTCTGTGTCAAAAACTTATACTTGCCCCCATGTTTCGTAATAACTAAGTGTGGGAAAATGGATCAATGAAAGTGGCTACCCACTCCCTTCACCAAGTTTAATTCACTAGGGTTCTTACAAAGTTCCCTCAAGGTGGGTAGTATACACATTTCAAAGATCTCCCATAAATCTGTTAGGCTTTCCGCGCCTATTTCAACGCCAGTGCAATATACATCAGTTCTCTTCAAGGGATTCTTTTGGGCTTCCCTCACCCAGCTTCAAATACTTAAACATGGCTGAAACACTTTCCAGCTAAACAGCTCTGCTTCTCAGAGCTCGGGGAAATCTCCCTTCCCCAACCTTTGTACTACTTTCACAATGTTTACCTGTCGGAGACCTTCGCAACTGCACACCATTCTCACCCCAGTGCGTGACCACTCTGACAATAGGGTTAGTTTCTTTTTATCCGTGCCTCTTGCACTTGGTTTCGCAGAATGGGCCCTCAGCCACTCTGTTCCTCATTTCATAAAAGCATATAGTTCCTTAGGACAGGCCTGCAGCCACTCTGTTCCTTGTTTCACAAAAATTTCCATTCACTTTCCCATGAGACTTTTGGGATCTCTGCATGCTCTTTCCCTCATGCCCTTCCCTTCAATGGCTTTCAACACATTTCACTTTCATTGTTCACTGTTCCTTTATCTTTCATGAGTGTTCAACAACGTGCCTTCTCACACGGCACTGCTGTTAATTTGTTTCTCATTGGCTCCCTCGCTGGTTAAATACTTTCAATTCAATGTCTTTATCCTTCAACAAGAATCGACTATGCAAACTGCCTCTACCTCGCCCGTTTAGCTGCTACTAGGTACCACTGGGTGGTGGAACTGTTGAGATACCAGCAAACACTGCACAAACTGAGGTGTGAGCACTGGCAGGTGCACTAGCCATGTGGGTGAGAGTCGGGAACATGCAGGGTTGTTGATGGAGGGGGCAGAGGAGGCAGCGAGATGTTCAAAGGGCCTCAAATGCAAAAACGGGAACGGACCATCCAGAGGCACAGGGGTCGCCCAAGCACCCCATCGGGTGAGATTACGCAAGCCCAACCCCTCAACTCAGGATAGAGATGCCAACTAAACAATACCACTAACAATTTCCTCCTCTACATACTCCCCTCTAACTCCAAACCAAACACAACCACAAACCTCCAGCACAACAAACCGCACAAACTTCACTACACCGCAACAACAAAACAATAAACACACATAGACTCGCACATCAGCACACGACACTACCAGCCGCAAACACCCCAGGCCCAGCCGATGGAACCACCAGGCTGAGGCTGCCAACTGCACATCCCTGCACTCTTGCACTTTTCCAGCCTCCTCCCACTAACTCACCTTCCCTGCCTCTTTCAGAGCCGCCAGAGCACCAGGGGACCACTCCGGTGGTGATAGTGCACGGTACAAATGTCCTTTAACATTAACACCTAGCCTTGCTTGCAACATTGTAGCTTTCACAATCGTGCATACCACAAACCGGGCTCTCCCTTTCTTAGAACTCACCGGCAGTGATTGCATTTGCGTGTCCTTCAGTTTTCAACACGTCAGGGTCTTGCCCACCTCCCCCTTAGACAGTCCCGGGTGGCCTCACAGCCCACGAGAGGAAGCAAGCAGTTTGCTGGTGCATGGTGGAAAGAGACTAGACTGCCCCTCGGCTTCCTTTTCTGAACTCGCCTGGTTTATTGGAGACACAGCTCCCCAGCCACACTTTCTCCTGCCTCAACTCGCAGCCTGTCAGCGTCTCTGCGTCCCGTTCTCCCTGGCCTGGTTCTCGGCTGCTCTCAATCAGCTGCTCCTGCGTCCCAGCATCCAGCTCACCATCCTTTTTGGCCCCTGCCTTCCTCTCTGTGCTCCAGCTTTTATAAAAAATGGTCCAGGAGTTTCAGGTATGTGTGATTGAACCTGCCCTTGCCTGGCCTTATTACTGGGACAAGGCCAGTACATGTTACTAGTGGTAATCTTCCTAGTCTGTCTTCTCAGTAGTTCATCTTATTAGGGAAAAGGGGGAGTTATGGGAGTTGTAGTATCCCATAAAGCTCGGGGGAATGGTAGTTAAAAATCTGTACGGAAATGGGAATACCATGTCTCACCTTCCGTTGTCTCATCCCCACTTTCTGAGGACCCCCTACCCAGGTGATCCTCCCTCGTTTGTCCACCCCCAGGGTCGGGATCCAATTGCGATGGCCCTTCCCACCTGAATAAGGGATCCCAGGGCACTGAGTTGTGTAACAACTTCAGGTTTTTCTCAACTCGCATGTCAGATCTGACTGGACTTTGGTCTCCCGTGGAGGCTTGGGAACATATAAACTTGCTGGAGCTGAGGGCTATCAGGTTGGCCCTAGTCTGTTTCCTCCCCTCTGTGAAACACAAGACTGGGCAGGTCCTGACTACACACAGTGGCCATGCACTACCTCAACAAACAAGGTGGTGTGGGGTCCTTGCCTCTATGCATAGAAGCAATGCGACTGCATTTCTGAGCTCTGGAGAAAGGTGTCTCTGACGGCAGCTCATATGACCAGAAGACCGTGTCACAGCAAATGCCTTCAGCAGACAGACTTCTGCCTTGCATAAATGGGAGCTCTGCCAGGGAGAGTTCTGGAGGCGATCTCCTTTTGGGGGGCTCCTCAAACGGATCTCTTTGGTTCCAGTGTAAACAGGAAGTGAGTTCTTCTCCAGGCAGGTTCCTCACCAGGGAGCTCAGGTGGACACACTGACTGTGTGGACTTTCAACCTCCTTTCTGCGTTCCTGCCGATTCCTGTCCTTCCGCTGGTTCTTAGGAGAGTACACCTTTTATTTAAATGTATAAGGCGTGCAGTGGCCCTGGGGCATCGTGGCGCTGTTACAGAATACTTGATTGGTACAGGCATAGTTAAGAAGAGACGGTGCAGACAATTCTGATTAAATGCATGTTCTGTTGGTTACAGGGGAACAGCATAACAGGGTTGAGCAAATAAGTTACAGGAGAGTGCACAGATTAGTTGAACAACTTAGTTTTCAGCATTTTCCGGAACACAGTATGACTTTTTGTTTTGGGGTATAGCGGGGAGGGGCTTTCCAGTTTTTAGGTGCTAGGCGTATAAAGCTGGAGCCTCCGGTTTTGTTCCTTCTTAAAAAGGGGACATAGATTTGGTTGGTGAGGTGGGATCGGATGGGTCTGGATGAGGCGATGTGGGTGATCTTTAGGTAGGGAGGGGCTTTGAGTGAGAGGCATTCATGTGTAATGGCTAGGGTTTTGAACAAAATGCATTTTCACTGGTAGCCAATGAGTGTTTTTTTCTTGCCTGGGAGATGTTCCCTTTTTGGAATACTCAAAGCTGCTCTCAGAGCGTGGTTTTGAGTGACTTGGAGCTTGTTTATATTTTTGGCTGAGGTGCCCAGGAATAGAGCATTGCAGTAGTCGAGCTTAGTGCAGACAGTGGATCTAACGATCGCGAGGCAGTTTTTGGGTGACAGGAAAGGTGTGAGAGCGTTGATAATTTTTGTGGTAAAAGCTGCAGAGGAGGCTATGGCGCTGACCTGTCGTGACATGGATAGGGAGGCGTCAAGATACGCACCAAGTGTTTTTACTGCAGATGAGGCAGTGATGGTAATGTTGTCGATTTAATATGTTGTATTGGGGGGAGAGGGGGAGTTTATTTTTCTTTAGTGCCTACGACAAGGATTTCGGTTTTGTCCCTGTTAAGACAGTCCCGTTGGCTGCCATCCATGTTTGGATGGCTGTGTTGATTTTGGTAAGGGCTACAGAGTCGTGTTCATAGATGCCTGTGAGGGGGAGTAGGACTTGTGTACCGTCGGCATCATTTGTGTAGGCTGTGTTTTGATGATCCAAGTCGTTGAAGAACGGCAGGGTGAAGATGTTCTACAAAGTAGATGCTGTTACTTATCGCTCGGGGACTGGGCCTGGGAAAAGTGGTATTCAGAGTTGCTGTGCATGGGCATTTGTTTGCAGGTGGCTTATATTTTTGATTTGGTGCAGGTAGACCGATCTAAATCCTTTATTCTGTTAGCTATTGCTTGTTTGGCATTTTATGCTATCCTTTGCCCAAGCGGACCTGCAGGTAGGCACTGTAAAGGGTTCTCTCTCCACTGTTTCAGTTTTCAAGTGGTCCCCCAAACAGAGCTTGTTCTTCACAATCCCAACTGTTATGCATCTCTTGCAGGGTTTGTGTAACCGGTTTCCTCCCTGCCAGTTTGTGATTCTAAAGTGGGATTGAAATTTAGTTTGGACATTCCTTATTTGTGCTCTGTTTGAGCCCCTCTTTCTTGTTTTATTAGATTAATCACCCTTAAGGTAATTTACCTGGTTGCCATCACTTCTACGAGTCAGGTGAGTGAGCTCCAGAAGTTCTGTTTTACCGCCATATTTGTTTCTTTCCAAGGAAATGGTGACTTTGAGAGTGAGGCCCTCTTTCCTGCCGAAAGTTTTCTTCGATTTCCATCTCTCTCAGAAGATCCATCTTCCATTGGCTGGACCCATTGCAGGCCCGTAAAATCTTACATGTCTCATACTAAGGAGGCTAGGAAAGATGACCAGCTTTTCGTGGGTTATGCTGGGGCTCATGCTGGCAGGACTGTCACCAAAAAGACCCTGCTGAGGTGAATCATTCTCTGCACCTCAAAATTCTATGATCTGGATGGCGGCAATGTCTCTGAGGGTCTCATAGCACATTATACAAGAGGGGTGGCTGCCACCTCTGCCTGAGTGGAGAACCTGTCCATCTGCCAGGCTGCGACGTGGGCATCTCTGCACACATTTGCTAAGCATTACTGCTTTCATTCCCTTCTGGGACGGGATGCCCGTTTTGGTAGGGCAGTCCTCCATAGTTTTCTTGTCTACATGGTATCTTTGCCTCCTTCAGATTTACGTACTGCTTTGGCAGGCTATAATAGACGAGGAATCCTTGGGAGGAAGGAATCCATTAGAAGAACAAATTACTTAACTGTCTATAATGTTCTTTCTGATGGGTGTTCCTCTCACAGATTCCTAATCGCCCTCCCTACCTTTCCCTCTTGATGTCACATCAAAGTGTTATGCCTGGAATTAGGGAAAAAAAGGGGGAAAACTGCCTCAGCTAATTCTTCACCTCCCCTTGCTGTTGTAGAGTCGGTCGAGGGGACACTAGGCCACCCTCAATGAAGCCTAAGAAGTGCTGCCCTGGAACAGGTTAGGGAGAGATTCAGATTGCTGTCTTTTCTGAAACCAGGAGCAGGGCTCCTATTTCATCCCGAAGGACAACATCCTTCATTCTATTCATAGTAAATTCTAGGTCTTCCAGGGTACACTGAATAGTTTGTTTTACTGAGTCTTTCAACTCATGATCGGGTTTTTCAACAAGTGTTAGGGAGATTTATCATTGTTATGCTTCATCCCCTCTCTTAGTGAGACCCCGAGCCCTTTTTGCTGGACTTCTGCACCTTTTTCTTTATATCCTGAATGAGTGGACCATTTTTCTGCTCATTCATTCTTATGGGCTCTACCTTTTGGGAATGTACGTTATAATATCGTATCCAAAAAGACCAAAGTACAAAATCCCAGAGCCCACTAGACCGCATTTTGTAATTCGGTCTTTTGGGATTTTGGCCGTTTGTCCCCCCGCACTGCCTACAATGTATGTGGGGGACACCCCCGCAAACCCTTCAGACCAAATAACAAATTGGAGGTGCAGGGACACATCCACAACCCCTGCACCCCTGTTCAGTATTATGGACTTAGATCTTATCTACTATGCCGAATGCGCTCTAATCGTGCATTCAGCATTTTAGATGCAATCTTTTCGTGCAATCCCACCTTTTGGAACTCTGTTCTGTGTTATACTTATTCTACGGAGTCTGCTTTCCTCCATATCTTTTAAGGCATATGTATTTTACTTTTGCAGCACATAGCTCCTTATGGGCCATGCTGCTGGGAACCCTTTGGGTTCTTCTTTGAGATTCTTACCTTATCCTTAATTTCTACAGTTTCTATTCTTAGAGATTGGCACGCACCACCTGATGTGGAGTGCCAAACTCTCTCCTGCTGTGACTTTTGTAGTCACATAGACAACTCTCTAGTCATGGCTGGTGGCAGTGGACTTGTTCTGCCAACTATTTTATTTTTACAGCATACTGTGTTCATTCTTGGTTGTACACAATAGTCACCCATATATTTGCCTTTACTAGCATGGTTGTTCTTTAGTCGCCCTTCTACCATTCTGGGAGGGTGGGGGGGGTTTGTGTGAGTTTGCCTTTGCCAAGAACCCTTGGGTGTCCCTGCCTAGGCTCCAGTGTGTCTGACAGGCAGGATTTCGGGGAGGGATTTTTCCCTCCCCTGCTTAGTCTGCCAGAGTGCCTGACTGGAACCAGCTCCAACTGGGGGTCTGGCTGTCCTGATTGGACAGCCACCCGCCCATTTCTGTAAACTGATGAGATTGCAGAGGAGCGTATGCTGAAACTGAATAAATGGTGAGGTTCCTGAGGTGAAAAGCCAGTCGACCACAGGAAACTGAAGTAACCGATGAAGGCGACGACCAGAGACACCTGCAGACCGTTTACAACACCGTGAAGCGACCTCTGCTGTCCTGACCCTGTTTTCTATGCGACAGAGGAACTCTGTAGAGGACACCTTCCATTTGGCTGGTGGGACCAACCAGCCCTAAAACGAACTACAATCTGAGACATCGCCTGAGGTGCTGGGCATCCAGAGCTGTGGACCGCAAATACCAGTAGACCTCTGACCCAATTGTAGTGCATCATCTTGCCACGGTCAAATCTGTCCCAAGTCTTTGTGTCTCTGGAGGTTCACCTGGAGCTCAGCAATCCAACTCATCCAAGTCCCCTCGCCAGACAGCAGGACTCCATGAATTGAAGATTGACCAGGCGAATCGTGTCTTTTCTTGGTGCTGCAGAGAAGGTGCCAAAACCGCAGAATGAACAGAGAATCTGATCAAATCGGTGCCAAAGTACTCCCTCAAGACTTCTGCTAACAGATCACGTCCATTGTCCTGCCTTTAGTCACCAGACCTAGGAATCGGAGGTCAGCTCCAGTGCGATCACATCGAAGAGAATCCAGCCACAAACATTTCTTCAAACCAGGTACTGTTGGCAGAAAGGTATTGCTTACCTTAATCCGAAAAATCACTCCACAGCGTTGGGAGTGCACGTAGGAGTCCAGGGCATCCCCCTCTTAGCTCCGACCCAAGCTTCTGGGTCTCCAGCATTGGTTTTAATCTTCTTGCATATTAGTCTAGAAAATATCCACACAAGTTTTCATTGTTCTGCTGCTTTACAAGACTTGGAGCCTCTCCGAACTACCTTTTTAGCTAGGGTTTGCGTTTGGGGTATAGCGGGGAGGGGCTGTGTGAAGAAACTGCCTCTACAACCTTAACCGCTGCTAGTGTTACTCTAACCAACTGTTTCCCTTCCTAAAAGTCATAATCTTATGTGGTTTTGCCAACTAAATACAATTACTGTGTTATCTTTGTGTGTGCAAGTGCACGTTATTACCGATAGTACAGTAGAACTGTCAGTGTCAAACGCTGTAACAATTGTAACGGCAAGCAACTACAAACTAAGCTGTGGCCTTTGAAAAGTAACTACAAGTATTCTAATGTGTTTTGGTTGAATGTGCTGAGTATTTGAAAGTATATCTTATGTAAATGTAATCTATATTTTAATATACATGTATGCGTGTTTCTTTGACTTACATTACACACTTGGTTCAGTATACTTACATAAAGCTCACATCTTCCTCTTATGATAAGTGTGACTGCTATGCCACTCTTCCAGGGTTCCATGAGTAGTACAGACTGATACTAAGAGTTAGGGGTTTGGGGGGCCTACAAAACATTGGGATAATTTTGTAAGGTCTACGCTCAAGGTGGACTTTAGGAAAACTCCCAAAAAAGCAAATATGATAGAAGAAGGTCCCACTGCCTTCTTTTGTACTTTTTAAGGGCTCCAATCATACTTTGCAGAGTTCCAATTAATCTCTCATTCAGACCAACCGATTGTGGGGGAGATATAGATAACAAATAAGTCACCTTCTCTGCCTGCCACAGAGCCTGGCTATACCTGGACATGAGGCTACTGCCGGAGTCAAGCACAACTTCTTCAGGGAAGCTACCCCTGGTAAAAGTATCCAGTAAAGCTATAATAACTGACTTGCAGTCATTATGAGTGGGTTGGCTGCAGGATACCTTGTGGTGTGATCAGCAACCACTAGGATAATCCTATTGCCTGAGGATATATCAAGATTCAGCTGTCCACGTTAGACCCTTGTCTCTTCAAAGGATGCACCTGTTAGGGAGAATGCTCATTTTTGTGCTAATTCCTCTCTACCTTGGAGACCCCAAGCTTTTTTGCTGGACTTTAGGACTTTCATTTTTATCCTGGAGTGAATGAGACATTTTTCTCACTCATGTATTTTTGATCTGATTTGGATCTGGTTTTCTTTGGTTTTGGAGTGGAGTCTGACAAACTCCATAGGGTAACTCATGGTTCACCCCACACCTAAGAGAACTTCGCAAAGAAAAACGCACGGCTGAATCCCGCTGGAAAAGCCTCCCCTCTGACGCTAACAAAGACACCTTAATTATTGCGTCCCTTAACTACAAAGAGGCGATTTTCCAGGCTAAAAAAGATAAATCGCATTATGGAAGCCAAATCTAACACCAAAGAGCTCTTCAAGATTCTCAAAGAATTTGAATCTCCTGCAACCCTCCCGGACACCTGTAGTAAGAACAGTACTTGGTGTACAAACATACAATCTGCTATCCTTGACAAAATCGCCACACTCCAGGCAACAATAAATGCTAAACAAACTTGTCTCCTGACTGACAATCAGCCACCTCCTCCCACTCGCACCACCTCCACCTCCCCTACTCACAAGCCTTTCAGTTTCACACCTCTTAGTACCATAGAGGTTGAAAACATCATTAACAAGCTCAAACCGTAAAACTGCCAAGGCGACTTGTGCCCTGCCCTTACTATTAAGGAAGCTGTACATGAATTAGCCCCTTTTATCACCACCCTCATCAATACATCTTTCAAAACAGGCATTGTCCCTGACAATTTAAAAGATGTGTGGGTCATCCCCCTGCTCAAAAAGCCCTCCCTTGACCCTAGTACACCTACCAACTACAGGCCTATCACTACGGTCCCGTTCCTGCTTAAAATCCTGGATCGCGCTGCTTACCTTCAGATACAGGAGTACCTCGAATCTAACAAACTTGGTGGCCTCAGGCAATCGGGCTTCTGGCCTAGGCACGGAACAGAAACTGCCCTCATCGATCTGAAAACACAAATTGAGGACCTAAAAGACAAAGGGAAATTCGCTCTGCTGCTCCTACTGAACCTGCAGCCTTTGACTTTGCCAACCACTGTATCCTTTGTCAACACATCTTTTCAGCGGCCAATTTTTCTGACTGTCACATCCTGGATTAGATCATTCCTTGACAATAGATCTATGCAGGTCTTCTTCCCCTCCGCGGCCGCTGAGCCCTCACCTGTTCTTTGTGGCGTTCCCCAGGGCTCCTGTGTGTCGCCTACACTTTATAACGTGTTGACTAAACTTCTTTTTGATATTCTTGACTATCTGGGTGTCACTTACACGAACTATGCCGACGATGCTCATCCCTATCACTGGAGACCATATGGTGGACACTAAATCCTTGAATGACGTTTACCTGGTTATCCAGGCTTGGATGGCTCTACACGAGCTTTGTCTTAATGATGAGACTGAGCTCCTCATCCTTGGCTCACACCATCATCTTAGTAAACTTGATCCTGCATTCAAGTCTTTTATCATCGACGCCAACACCATCAATGTATCTAATGACACCAAAACCCTGGGTATCTACCTTGATTCCACCTTGTCACTTTCCAGACAAACCAACTCTGTTACATCTGCCTCGGCCTACAAGTGCAAACTCATCACCGCATGCCCGCCCCTTCCTTTCCACGGCTAACTGCATCATTTTAGCCAGAACACTTGTCATGTCCAAGATTGATTATTGCAACGCTCTCTATCTGGGGACTAGCCAACGGAACTTAAAAAAGTTGCAGGTCACTCAGAATAACGTCATCGGGGCAGCCCGTGACATTCAGAGAAATAATCACATATCAGACAACAGACGCAACCTGGGCTGGCTCTCAATAGCCCAGAGAATCTCACTGAAAACCCTGACCCTCACTCATAAGTGTCTTTCTAACCAGGCTCCCACCTACCTTTCGATACGATTTACAACCCGCACTTCCACTCACCCGCAGAGATCTGCCCAAGCCAACTGTCTCGCCCTCGCCAGGTTCAAGCTGCAGAAAGCAGTGGAAGCAGCTTCCAGGTGCTAGCTACCAAATTATGGAACTAACTGCCCACTACGCTCGGGTTCGAACCTTCTTTCTCCAGCATGGGGTCTGGCATGGATTCACATGCTCATGAATATTCCCCGTCGTCAGGCTGGGAATCCTCGGTAAAGAAAAAACCAGTATCAGTTTCGTTTCTGATCTGTCTTTCGTAGTAGTAACCAATCACTGATCTCTGCGTCATACTGACCACAGCCAATGACTGCCCTCTACCTAAGCCCCGCCTCTGGCAGCCATCTTCAGATTTTTACCGCACGTTCAAGTGTTGGGATCCTCGTGCTATTGCTCTCGAGCGTTAGTGCTATTTTTTCACTTTTTTTTTTCCTCAAAAACTTCGATTTTCGGTCAAAAGAGCCTCAAGCTCCACCGTTTCTTCATCCGATCAACAGGGACCCGTGTCAGATTCGTCTACGCCCCTCAAGGGTGAAGATTTCATCGAGCCACGCTTTTGGAGGACTCCAGAAGTTTCTCAGGCCCATCTCGGACATGGCCCAGGAGAAGGGAAGCTCGACACCCGGAAAGCTGTTCAGGGTCTGCCCTGGATGCCAGCTTCAGAATGTCTTTAAGGAGGACGAACACTCCTTTTGTCTGTACTGCCTACATGAGGACAAGACGCACGTGGAGAAGGACTGTGCGTTTTGCGGCAATATGTCGGAGCGGACCATGAAGGACCGCCATCAACGTCTCGCCAACTGGCTGGAAGAGCCCGTCAGGCGAGAAGAAGAAATCCGAGCGGTCTTCTAAGACCTTTGAGGACGCCCTGGCGAAGGGGGTCCAACACAAGGCCAAGCACCGCAAGTCCGCTGGCACCAGGAGCGCCGAACGGTCGGGCTCTACGGGCGCCAGGCAGGGCGCATCCTCCCCGGCACCATCAACCACGAGCCAACGCTCTGGTTCGGGTAAGAGGAAGGCTGAGCACCCGGCGAAGCTCCTGGAGAGGCCCCGGTCGAGCTCGAAGGCCCCATCGGAGGGAGAGCAAGGCAGTGACCCTCCCCCCAAGGAGAAGGCGGTGAGCGCACCTAAGGTGGTGAAAGCCTTAATCCATCCGGCCAAGGCCTCTATCGAGACAGTCGCAGCGGCCCTGGCTCAGCCTGTGGAGGCTGCACCGGTGGAGGCGACCTCGGGGCTCAGAGTCTCCCTGCCACCGCGGAAGGAGTCCTCTTTTATGCCCATCGACAGGACCCCCGTGAAACCTCCGACGGAGAAGAAAAAGGGGGGGGCAGGAGGTCGTCGTGGATTCGGCCTCAACCTCTGAGGAAGAGCTGATCGAAGTCTTAAGCCACGGCGTTGGCGTGGAAGACGACCAGCCCGTCGGGAGGGACCCCGACGTGGGAGACGACGATAACGTTGAGGGTGCCGACGGGGCCCCTGACCGCCCGTCGGGAATCCCCTCAACCAGTGCCGCAAGACAACTCGGCGGCCATTTTTTTGGCTATACAGTCCTTATGCTCGGAGATAAGGACGAGACTGCCGTTACCACCAGCGGAGGAACCGCTCCCGACGGGGGCTCCGGAGCCAGGCCCTTCTGGGAGCCCTCCCCCTAAGAGGAGGATTCATCCTCCACCTCCTTTTCAGCCATCGCGCCCTGTTCAGCCCTCCTCCCCGTCCACGACTCGTGGGGATGATACGGGGACTGACACGGCCGCGACGGGTACGGACGACGAGGTTTACGACGAGGATCTGCCGTCGTCCCCTCCCACCCGGGCTTCCCCGCCCGACCAGATTGGATCCTTTCACTCCATGATCGCCAGGGCATCCAAGCTTTTCCAGCTCTGCCGGAAGAGAAGAAGGAAGGTTTCCTTTATCAACGGCGCGAGGCCAAGAGGAAGACGCTCCTCTCCGTACCTCTACTGGACGATATTTGGGATGAGGGCCCCGCCCTCCTCAAGAACCCATCCACGACACCAGCTAGAAGAGATCGGTACGAGAAGAAGTACCGGGTCCCGGACGCGGCCCCCTTGTGCCTTTGGGCACAGCCGACCCCGGACTCTGTCGTCTCCGCGGCGGCCAGGAAGAAAGCGGGGGGGGCGCGGCCTCTACGTCAACCTCCCCGCCGGACGGCGAGGGAAAGAAATTGGATACGATGGGACGCAGGGTCATCTCATCTGCAGCGACGACGATTAAGGCGGCCAACGCCTTGGCTATCGTAGCCCGCTACGACAGGGAGTTGTGGTACAAACTGTCCCCCCTGCTGGACTTCCTACCGGACGACAAGAGGGCGGATGCCCTAGAGATCTTGCAGGAAGGAGAGGTGGCGTCGGACCACGCCATTACGATTGCGACGGACATCGCTGACACTGGATTTCGCCAGTTGGGCAACGGCGTGTGCCTTGAGCGGCGTGGATGGCTCAAGGCTACTGACTTCCGTCAGGACGTGCAGGCCAGAGTCTTGGACATGCCGTTCGACGGAAACAACCTGTTTGGGGAAAACAGTGAACGATTCCCTTCAAGCCATCAAGGCAGACACGGAGACGGCCCGGGCTCTTGGGGTTCTCCAGCAACGGCGGCCGCACTTTCGGAGCGGCGGAGGCAAACAGGGTGCCTCCAAAGGTTCCGGCGGTGGATTTTCCACCTACCGTCAAGCGGCCCGTTCGTCGTCGCAGGAAGCTTACAGGGGACGAGGCAAGTCAGGCGGACCCCGCCGTCGTCGCCAAGGAGGTCAAGGCGGCAAAGCCTCGTCGAAGCAGGACTGAACCGGCCGTGGGGTCGGGCCCCCACCGAAGCACCCCGGTGGGAGGCCGGCTGGCGAGCTTCGTCAGCGTGTGGGAGTCCATCTCCACCGACCGTTGGGTGCTGGACGCCCTAGCCCAGGGTCACGCGCTCGAGTTTCTAAAGAGGTGCCCGCGCGTCCCCCCTGTGGCCAGGAAAGAACATCACGTCCCTCAACTTCTCTTGGAGGTAAAGGCGATGCTCAAGAAGGGCGCCATCGAGCTCGTCCCAAAGAGGCTTCGGGGCTCCGGAGTTTACTCAAGATACTTCCTCGTGAAGAAGAAGACGGGAGGATGGCGTCCCATCCTGGACCTACGACGACTGAACAAATTCATCAAGGCACAGAAGTTCCGGATGGTCACCCTCCAACACGTCCTGGGTCAGCTGGAGGAGGGCGATTTCCTGTCGTTGTTGGATTTGGAGGATGCCTACTTCCATATTCCCATCCTAAAGGGACACCGAAAGTTTCTCAGGTTCGTGGTCCAAGGGCGTCACTATCAGTTCAGAGCCCTTCCCTTCGGACTGAGGTCGGCACCCAGGGTGTTCACCAAGTGCCTCGCACCAGTGGCGGCGCAGCTGCGCCGAGAGGGGATCCACGTCTACCCCTACCTGGACGACTGGCTCATCCGAGCGAAGACGAAGGAGCTCGCCGTGGATCACACGGCAAGGACCGTCCAACTTCTCACGGACCTGGGATTCTCCATAAACTACGCAAAGTCCCACCTGGTGCCCGCGCAAGACGCACTGTTTCTGGGAGCAAAGCTCGACACAGCGTCGCTTCTGGCCTATCCGTCGGAGGAAAGGACGAGGGCCATTTTGGGCAAGGTGCAGCGGATGCTGGTTGCGGACGCGGCCAGAGTGAGGTCCATCAAGTCCCTCCTCGGAATGATGTCTTCTTGCATTTACCTCATCCCCCTGTGCAGGCTCCGGATGCGCCCGTTGCAGGAGTTCCTGGACGCGCGCTGGATCCAGACAGACAGCTTCGAGGAGAGGATCACACTCGACGAGAGTTTCCGACGAGCGATCCGGTGGTGGGGCACCTGCGCGCATCTGACGGCGGGCATGGTCTTCCAGACCCCCGGCCACCAGGAGACAGTGACCACGGATGCCTCCCTGGAAGGGTGGTGAGCGCACACCGAAAATCTGCACGCGAGAGGCCTTTGGCTCCCGACGGAGAAGTCCCTCCATATCAACGTCCTGGAGCTCCGTGCAGTGTTTTGGGCCCTCAGGTCCTTCCTTCTGTCCCTCAAGGGCAAGGTGGTGAGGATCTTCACCGACAACACCACCACCATGTTCTACATCAGGAAACAGGGCGGAACCAGGTCCCCAGCCCTGTCCAGGGAGGCGCAGGATCTGTGGCATTGGGCCGTCGCCCAAGGGATGTTTCTGGTGCCGTTTCATGTGGCAGGGATAAAAAACACCATCGCCGACTCACTCAGCAGGGAGCTGCGCTCGTGCCACGAGTGGGAACTACGACAGGATCTAGTGGACCGCCTCTTCCGACGGTGGGGCACACCCCAGATCGATCTGTTCGCGACGGCGACGAACTCCAAGTGCCGGAGGTTGGCCAGCAGGTTTCCCCAACCGAGGAGCATGGGCGATGCTTTCTCATTCCCCTGGGAGGGCCTGTTTCTATACGCGTTCCCTCCATTGCCATTGCTGATCCGGCTCATCAACCAGCTCAAGAGGTCACGGTGCAGCATGATCCTCGTCGCACCTGTGTGGCCGAGGCAGATATGGTTCCCGGACCTTCTGGACTTGTCAGCGTCCCCGTCAATCAAGCTGCCAGTGGACGCGGATCTTCTCTCCAGGGAAGGAGGCGCCATCCTCCATCACGAACCGAAGTCGCTGAACTTGCAGGCCTGGCTCCTGCAGCGTTAGAGTTTGGAGGATACGACATACCGGCCGACTGCAGAGAGGTTCTTGCAAAGGCCAGGGCGTCCTCAACTCTTAAATGCTACGGACACAAATGGAAGAGGTTCTCTGTCTGGTGCCACGCACAGAAGATTTACCCTCTACGGATTACGGCTCCCCAAGTACTACCGTACCTACTGACGCTGGCCAAGGCTGGACTGGCGCACGCGTCCATCAAGATTCATCTTGCTGCGATCTCCCGATACACCAGAACCACGGGGCGGACGTCTTTGTGGTCTCATCGTCTGGTGAAAGAGTTCATGAAGGGACTGTTCAGATCGTTCCCGCCGGTGAAGGCTCCGGCCCCGGTGTGGGAGCTCAACGTGGTGCTGACCAAGCTCATGGGACCTCCGTTCGAGCCTCTGCACTCGGCTCCGTTGAAGTTCTTGTCGTGGAAAACAGCGTTTCTTGTGGCCATCACCTCCGCACGACGGGTGGGAGAGATCCAGGCCCTTTCCTGCAAGGCCCCGTACTTGACTTTTCACGACACGAGGGTAGTGCTCAGGACGCACCCCTCCTTCATGCCCAAGGTGCCGTCGGACTTCCACCTCAACGAACCCTTGGTGTTGCCTGTTTTCTTTCCGTCGCCTTCGTCACCGGCTGAAAGGACTTTGCACTCGCTGGATGTGGCTAGAGTGCTGAAGTTCTACGTGGACCGCACGAGGTGTTTTCGGAAGACGTCACAACTCTTTGTGAAATTTGGACCTGTCAATCAGGGGAAGGCTCTCTCGAAGGCTTCCATTTCCAGATGGCTCTCCGGCTGTATCATGTACTGTCATCGGTTGGCAAACCGACCGCTGCCTGGCCGTCCGAGAGCCCATTCCACCAGAGCGATCGCAGCTACCACGGCGTTCCTATCTGGTGTGCCCTTGCTGGACATCTGCAGGGCGGCTACGTGGAGGTCGACGCACACCTTCACGAAATTCTACTGCGTCGATCGGGATTCCAGGGAGGAGTCCAGGGTCGGCCAAGCAGTGCTGCGCAACCTGTTCGCCTAAGGTGAGCCTGGTGAGGAGGTAAGATTTGCTTAATGTTGAGTTTGATGTAATGCTTAATGTTGAGTCTTTGCCACCTCCCGTGGTTGTGCATGTGTGTACTGCTATGTATTCTTCATGAGCATGTGAATCCATGCCAGACCCCATGCTGGAGCAGGAACAAGTTACTTACCTGTAACTGTTGTTCTCCAGCATGGGTCTGGCATGGATTCACATGCGAACCCTCCCGCCTACTCCTCTGCGGCTCTTCACTTGGTCATACTGCCACTTCACGTGCTACCAAATCTGAAGATGGCTGCCAGAGGCGGGGCTTAGGTAGAGGGCAGTCATTGGCTGTGGTCAGTATGACGCAGAGATCAGTGATTGGTTACTACTACGAAAGACAGATCAGAAACGAAACTGATACTGGTTTTTTCTTTACCGAGGATTCCCAGCCTGACGACGGAATATTCATGAGCATGTGAATCCATGCCAGACCCATGCTGGAGAACAACAGTTACAGGTAAGTAACTTGTTCTTTCTACGCCTTCAAATGTAAAACTTAACTGTGGCTATATGATTGCGACAATTCCACGAAGTAGTGATCCTACCCGCTACGCAGGCCTCACCCTGGTCATTTCCTATCATAATTAGCACACTTCTGTATATACCTGTTAATGTAAAATTTGATTGTATATGACCTGTATATATCTCCTAATGTTAATTTTGAATGTATATCACCTCATTTTCCTTGTGCTCGCTACATATCTTCTGTTTTTTTATACCTGCACTATTTCATGCTTTTATGCTGTACTTGCTTTACATGTCCATGTAACCTAACCTAAGATATGCGCCCAGATGCCCCAGGGCCAGGCGCGCTTTACAAATAAATACAAACAGGCATCTACCATTTGTATTGTGACACACAGCACCTTCAGTGCAGTGCCACAGAGAAGTCCTTTGGATTTCTCATATGATTTAAATACCTTCTCTTGGATAAACTATTGTTCCAAGAGTAGTAAAGTGAAATTGACTTTACTTAACTGTTTTTCCTATGTAGGTCCAGTACACCCCATCTTACGTGGAAGTACTAGGGGGGGAGGGCGAGGGGTGTGGGGGTGACTTAATAGCCCCTTTTCCTACTTACTCATGTAAAAAATGTTACCCTCCCCTCACGACTTTTAATGGCTGGTGGCAGTGGTTTAATTTTCCTACCATTGTGCATTTTTACCGGAGGCTAAATACTAGACTGCAGTACAGCACCCATGGATGACCGTTTTGGCAAAATGGCTGCAGTCTTCTTTTTCTGCCATTTCTTCTCAGTAAGGTCTTTCTTGGGTTTTACTCTGCGCACCAAACCAGGTTTTACCCTTTTGTTCATTTTGCCTTTGGCAGGCTTCAGTGCTGAAACCCGCCTCTGGCTCCAGTGTGTCTAGCAAGGCAGGAAGCGAGGGAGGTGCCCGAAACTCTGCCGTTGGTCTCCTTGGTTACCTGAATGCACCCAGTGCTGATTTGCTGGCTGGCTGTCCTTGCAGGACAGCCACCCTGCTATTTCAGTGACAGCTAGGGTGTGCATGAATGGGAGAAACCTGCATAAAAGGCAAGGTTTCTAAGACTGAAGGCAGAGTCGACACTGGACGAAACATCAGAAGAAAAAAATTGGAAGAGAAACTTGCTGCACCCTCCTGGACCATTGGACTGGCCGGTGAAGCCCTGCTGCAGTGCTGAAGCTCCAAATTTCGTTTCGACTAGAAAAGCCCGGAACGGATGACTTCCTTTGGGTTGGTGGGACCAACTGACCCAAACACTAACTTTGCTGCAAAGCTCTCCCCGCTGGCTGTACTGCTTCCCTGCTGCTGGAACCAAGTGCCAAGGGTCAGGAAAACCACACTCAAATGCATTGTCTTTAAGCCGGACTAGAGCGCTATGAAGATCGGGATTACCCTCCTGAAGCAGGACGACGCAAGCCTGAGCCACCTCACCAGAGTGCTGGACTCCAGAAGCAAGCCCATCAAGTATCCAACATCTGCAGTGTTGCTATTTACCGGTAGCTGAAACCGCAAAGTGCCGCTGAATTGGGAAGAGCCTGTAGCCACCGCCGACCTTCGAACTGCAGTGCAGGAGTCCTCCAGACGTCCTCCCATCTGAGGCACAGGGACCCAGGATCTGCAAGACTGCTACAAGAACAGAAGCCAGCTGGATCCTCTTCTTCCAACCTAAGGTACTGTCTTGACAAAGGGGTACTTCTTCAGTCTGCGGCTTGCTTGTTCTCACTGGAGACTTGCAGTAGTTGCGTTTTGCAGAGTTGATTTCAGTTCTGCCCTTCACAAGCCTTACAGCCTGTTGCCCAACAGTGATTCTTTTTACTACAAACTCTACAAACATTGTGCAAGAATTTTGTGCTATCTAAAGAAGTGCCTCAGCTCCCTAGACATTGTTCAAATTAACTCTGACTGTCCTGGCTCCCTGCAGACTCTTCTGACCCATTGACTTTGGATCTAACTGTCCCTCATAGGTGGTGCATAAGTTTCAGTTGTATTGCTGGGAATGGTCTAAACTAGACTTCATTGGGAGATTGAAAAGTATTCGCGTGCTCTGAGAAACTAACCTTTTTCCTTCCCCAACCTTTTCCTTTTCCACCAACTCAGAATTCTATTAAGTACAAAAAGTGATATATTAATGCTAAACATTGTCCTAGCAATTGAAGTCACCTCAGGGTGAAAGGTGTGTGTGAGGCATCTCAAAAGGGTATCTAGCTTTTCTGAGCTCGTAGAATTTGTTATGAAGTGTATTTTTATTGCATATTTCCCTTTCTAAAGAAAGCTTATTTAAAACTGACAGTTAAATAACTATTTTACTAGAAAACCTTGTGTAAGTGTTATTTGGATACTTGTAATTGTGAATCTCAGTGTTGCATCTCTACAGCTCACATGTACCCCTCTTGAGATATGTCTGGTTGCTCATTCACTCAACCAACTTGTATAGTACAGACCTATACCAATAGGTGGGTTACCTATTACCAAGAGGACATGTCTAGTGTGGTCTCCCACAGGGTTACTGCATCCAATCTTGCCTAACGGCACCCACTACTGGTGGTGGTGTTAATAGATTCTGAATCTTTGTTCCACCTTTGTCAGATTGCTGGTGAAGTGTTAACCCTGCAGTGGTTTTCCACTGGGACACCCATCTTGGGCCAGCAGGATTGCATGGGTGACCACTGTGGAGTTGATATCAGGATACACTGCCAGGTGAACTTCATGCACCAGCTGCAGGAGGAAGGGCTACACATCCTGGGGATCCACCATCCTCTAATGGTCCCCTCTAGTGGGCTCTGTGGGCGTACAAACTATTTCTAAACCCACTTTCCTGTTGTATTTTTTGCTTCACAGGAGGGTCATCCTCTAATTGGGAGCAGGACTTTCTCCATAGGTGTTTAAGTGATGTTTTTTTTCTGTTGACCCTTACTAATGTCATCCTTGGGATACTCTTCTTCTGCAAGCAAGCTTTGAAGTGCAGGAGTACCAAAGGCATAGAGAGTTTCTGACAATCCCTCTTCCACGTCTGATTCAGGGATTTGGCCAACTTCCTCAACCTCAGTTGTAGGTAGAACAGGGAGAATATTTTCCTTCCCTATTCTTGTTTTTATCTCCTTTAGCCTTATGTTTTCCCTTTGGCTTAGGCCTGCTCTTAGACTTGGCTAAGACAACCTGTTTTTGAGCCCTAGTGCTTGAAGGACCTGTAGAGTGTAGAGGACTTTTCTCCTCACACTGACCGATGCCCTATCCACTTCAAAGGCATTTCTGGGAAGTTGGGAGGGGGACCATCAGTCAAAGGAGTGGTCACCAGAGGTCTGGCAAAAGCCCCTGGTTTTACCAGTGTTGAATCTACCATCGTTCGATCGTGCCCAGTGTTCCTAATAGCAGAGGCACTTACACAATCTACCAGTACACTGTCTCCACAAAATAATTTTGTGGATAACAGGTATGGGAGCAAAAACTCCAGCAATGTTAGAATCCAAGGAAACTAAATCTACTTCAGATCCTTCACCAATGCGCAAGGTATCTAAAGAGAAGGATACCCCTGTGATTATCTCTTCTGCTTCATGAGAAAATGCAAGATTCACAGCTAAGAAGTGATCCTCTACCGACTCGAGACTAAAACTTGTCTGTGGAATGTACACTGGCAGAGGTTGGAGGGGCTTGTTTGGAAGAGAGTATTTTGTCTCCGTATGAGCCTCTCCATGTCCACACTGAGATTTGAATTGGGCCTACATTCACTGAAATCCCAGGCAGATTGGAAATTAATCTCCCGTTTGCGCTTAATTACTGCACAGGAGGATATCTTATATTTTGACATAAAAGACCATCCAGAAGCAAAAAGGTCGATGGAGGGTGTGAAAAAAAGCAGGAATAGATTTAGAGACATTGATCCATAACCCTCTCAAGGCAAAAAAGATCCTAAATGAAATAGATTGGATTAACACAATTGACAAGATGTGTTCTCGAATTCCTTAAAATCTCTTCCTAAAAGCAGAAAAAAAAACAAGGAGTCATAGCTAAATATCTTTTGAAATTCCCGGACTGGAGGATCAGGATGAACTCACTCAGGATACGACTGAATATAGCATATACAGGGGAGGTTCTGTCAGTAAGGGGCAAAGGGGAGAATTCCAATGCTTTATGCAATGTGTGTACAATTCCTACTAACCAATCTCTTAAACATCTATTGTTGGAGTGTGAAGGAACTTGGCCTGCAAGACTTTCCTTCTTCGCTAGATTTGGAGTCAGCAGAGACGATCACATTGCAGAATTGGTTTGGGACGGATTAATTTCTGGACATTCGAGTGCTCTGACAACAGCAGTGGTAAAAGTCCTTGAAAAATATGACCTTGTGATGAGCACGAAGATTCCAAAGGTCTCCCTCTGAGAACCTTACTACTCGCGGAAGTTATATCTTTAGTGAAGCTGTATATGGGCTTGAACCATATCTTTGGTTGTCGGCTGATATGGATTGTATAGGTTTTTTTTTTTTTTTTTGGGGATATTTGTCTTCAATGGAATGTCGCACCTAGATTTTTGTTTGTTTAGCTTTGCCTAGTTATTTTAAGTGGATTAGGGAAGTATGACCGTGATTGTTGTATTTTTTGTTTTAGTATTGTGAATGGAAACATGACATTTTGTAAAGTTTTTGTAACCAAATACAAATAAAAAATAAAGAAAATGCAAAATTCAGAGTGGACCCCCAAGGTCTTACCCTTACATCTGGGGTCCCCTTCACATGGTCACTTGCTCCACAAGCTACACTGGAACCCTATAGGTAGGGGGGCTTAGAGTGTCCGCTCCCATGCTTGAGCTAGTTAGTCCCACTACACTTTCCATTCTCATGGGACCTATTCCCCTTATTAACATTTTTTTTTGGCCCTTTTGGGAAGTTTTATCTGTAGACCTAACCTCTTTCTCTTTTTGCTTTCTCCCCCTCATGCTTACTAGAAGCAGGCTTGTTTTTATGGGACACTCTATGCGAAACGCAAAGATCAGCAGCAAGGCATAGCTTCTTCTGATCGACTGCCAAATGCTGCTTGCGCTCAGGCGAACAAGAGGCAAAAATGTCACAGCATTACCAAGTTGATCATGCCTTAAAAAGTGTTTACTTTATCACCTCCTAACCAGCCACTCAGTTTTTTCAAGGAATCTGTAATAAGACACCAAAGTATTCTTTCTGTAAGTTCTGAAAATCTAAGTATTGGAAAGGCGTTTTCCCAAACTTGAAGAGGAGAGCCTGGTTCAATTTATCAAAATCCCTTGTCAGCCTTTGACACAGCCATAATGGCAGTGCTGCCAGAATGGGGTAGTCTGCTGACCAACCAAGCAATCTTGCTCGGCTTACGTGCTTTGTGCACCCCACAAACATACTCAAAAGTTATGTGCCAATCTACAATATCACTCTATTCATCATACATACTGAGCAGATCCTTAGGAAATCTCGGATGTGAAGAGGATCCAGAAACACTCCCGGAACCTTTCAGAGGTGCCTTTAGAGTCTTTTAATATGGCCAACTCTCAACTGGTGATCCCTATCTTTTTGTTTCTCAAGCCTGTAAAAGTCCATGCTAAAATCTAACTCTGCCTGAGCCCCTCATAAACTCTCACAAGGCCTCAGCTTCTGAAGTTGACAACCCCTCTTCCTCTTCCTGTGCACTCTCAATAGTGGCAGTCACAAGTCCATTGATACTGCTGGGACCTGCTCCATTATTTACTGCATGACTATTACTGGGCAAATGAACAATTGGTGATCTGACAACTTCTGCATCAAATCTGCTTTGTTACTAGAGGATGGTAATCCTCTGCCAACACGACTTTTTAATGTTTTCTACTTTAAGTGCAGCAAGAGTAAACCTAGTAAATGTTTCCATGCTGTTGGGCAGAATTTCATGCAGTACCCTCTGGGACCCCCACACACAATTAGGACCACAGGTGTAAGCCAAACCAACCTTTGGTATAAGTCTGTACCACACAGTTTTTGGTAGGGAGCTGAGCAGCCAGGCTTATCTCAAGTGAATGTGAGCAGTACAAGAGGTTACACAGAGGTCTTTCAGTGGTTCAAGTAGACACTGATACTCAAGGTTTCTTGGTAAAACACTTATTAATTTATTACACAATCATTTAGAAAACATTCACAAGAGTGAGGCAACTTAAAATTATACACAAACACACTTCACTACTGAACCAATACATTTCTGAACAAGTTAGGCTCCCCTGAAATAGGAGCAAAATGGCACTTCAGTTATTTTCAATGGTAGTAAAAGGCACAAGTTAAGTAGAATAGATCACACATAGTTTCTTAGGCAATGCAAATAGTTTCAGTTCACCAGAAGAGTTCAATTCAAGTCAATAGGCCTAGGCCAAAGTCAATGGGCTAGTGTTCTGGATAGGAAAGAGCAGTTCTGATATCAAACGGTAAAGTCTTTGCAAACATTCTCAGAAGTAGTTTAGGCGAAGAATAATCATATGTCGGGTCACAGGCTGATTAGGCCTGTAAGTTGGGAAAGTTTCACAAACTTTCACTGCGAGAGTGGCGTTCTCTCAATCGGGTTGGCACAGTACCTTAGTATGAAGAAACAAATGCAGCTGAAGTCGTTGGTTCCTGGCAGTTCCTGCAGATGTCGCTGTTCCTGAGCCTCAGTCGTGGTGACAAGAGGGAGGACCTCGGGTGACTCCTGCACTGCACGGGATCATCGAAAAATGCAAACAAAATGGAGTCACTTCAATTCCAGTAGCTGTAGATTGAAGCACACAAGCTGGGATCCCTCTCCCTGGTTAATCCTAACCAGCTTTGAGAATGGTATCCAGGTGGCTTATGAGTTGATTGGTCCCACCAACGCAAAGGAAGAAGTCCTCCTTGAAGGGGTTTCTCTGTCGAGGTGAACTTGGCAATTTGGACTTGCAGCAGGGCTTCACCGGGCAAACCAACGGTCGAGGAATTGCAGCAGCTGTCCTCTTCCAGCTCTTCTTCAGTTCTTTCGTTCCAGTGGTCGACTCTGCTTTCCAGTCCAAGAGACTCGCCTTTTAAACAGTTCTCTCCCTTTCAGTCCAGCCTAGCTGTCACTCAGCCAGCCAATCACGCCAGAGTGCATTTGGGTCTCCTAGGAGACTAAGCACAGGGAGTTTCAGGTAGCTCCCTCACTTCCTGCCCACCCCAGACACTCAGACGCCAGAGGCGGTATTCAGTCCTGAAGCCCGCCAAAGGCACACGAACAAAGGGCCCAAATCTGGTTTGGCACACAGAGACCAACTCTAGAAGGACCTTTCCAAAATGACACGGCAAAAAAAGACCAGTACCTATTTAAACAAAGGGGTTTAAGGCGCCATCTTGAAAAACATGGCTTCTGTGATTTTTAGCTACCGGTGTTCGCGGTCGGGAAAAATCATGGTAGTTCGTTGTAAAACCACTGCCACCAGCCTTTTCAATAGGAAAGGGTAGCATGTGACTGCTGCATGAGTATTTAGACACGGGGGATACTATGTAACCCCTCCAGCACTAGATTGTAAGATGGTGTGTGCTGGGTATACGAATTTGGAAAGACTAGTAAAGTCAATTTCACTTTGCATGCTCTGGGAAACAGTAGTTTATCCCAGAGACATTTTTTAAACCTTTGGGAAGTCTAAAAAGACATCCCTGTGTCACGGCACTGAGGGTGCTGTGTGACACAAATAAAAAAAGATGATGCAATGGAGTTGTTAAACTCCATAACCAAAGAAATAAACACAGAAAATAAAAACACAAAGTCCCAAAGGTCAGCAAAAGAGCTGGGGGTCTCTAAGGTAGAGAGGAATTAGCACACCTATGAGAATTCTTCCTAACACATGCTTAAAAGAAAAAGGCAACTGTTACACCAACTACTAGCTTTCAAATCTGTGTTCTGTGTAAATTGGATTATACTACACCAGTGAACAACACTGGGATACCTAAGACCTTATCCTCACCGCTGAGCACCAACATCTTAAGATGTATTTCTAGAATCTGACATGGTGGACAGATTTTAGGAGACCACCTTAGTTGTAGTGAACAGAGGAATTCTGAGAGGTTAGCCAAACCCACTCAAGGTAAGTGTGGGGAGTGGCCAGTGCTATTCTCAGGACAGTGTGGGTGGAGTCAGGGATCCACAATGAGTACTCAGTGGAGCACGCAATAATTCAATTTAGACAGGTAAGTACAAAAATAGTATATTTGTGAAATAAGCAGGTATTGATATCACAATACTCACTTATCAAACATATACAGTCACCTTTTAGGTTCTTAGAAATGCAATCAATAATTTGGACAACAAAATGAAGGGAAGTAGTAGTGCTGTAGTGTGAAACCAAATCACAAGAAATATACCCAAACATTAGAAGTCCAGTCCCTCTGGTGTATGTGGCCTTGTGCCCACAGTTCACAAAGCTTCTTTGGCGAGGGCACTGATGTAGGAAGAGTTCTTGTAGTGGTGAAATGTTCCTGACAATATTCAGCAACGTAACAGGTCAGTAACATTATTCCTATCTTTTAGATACAAGCTTTTAGATCTGATGATCAAAGAGCGATGGAATGGAATAACCAAGGTTTATTCTAGAGAGAATAGTGGGAGGTGAATGCGTTACAATTACTCACACCCCCCACCAACCTACCCCACTCCCCGACTCAGATTTTCACAGATGACTAGATGGGTAGACTATGGGTTGCTTGAGGTAGGTTTTGCCACTGTTTGTTCCGGTGCAGGATGTCTACAGGTTGCGGTTCTGAGGATATCTGCGGTCTGCTGCTGGTGCAGGATGCAACCATTGGTTGTTAGGCAGAAACCTGTGCAGTTCCCTCTGGGACCACTGCAAAAGATTTAGGACTACAGGTGTTTGGCAGTAAACCCACTTGGTAGCAGTCTGTACCACACAGATTCACTTGGTAGCTGCGGCTGAGCAGTCAGACTTCCCTCAAGAAGAGTTGGGCAGTATACAGAGTATTCACAATAGGTCAAAAGAACACAGTAGAACAAGTAAACACTGACCAGAGCTTGGTGTAAAAGAGATATAATTATTTATTTGAAAACCACATCTAGAAAAACACACAGGCACTAATAGTAAGCAATTCAAAAACACGGTCACTAAAAGATATACACTCCCTTAAAAGAATATTAGACAAGTCTTAAGTAAAGCCCCACTTATTTTCAGACAGCGGTGAGCGCTTAACGTAGATGGCACTCTAATAATTTTTTTTAAAAAGGGAGAGAAAAGCAGAGAATCAAGTGGAACAGATCCCAACACTTTTTCACGAACACAACAAGAGAGGAAGGCGAAGTAACACCGTGAATTCAGAGTCAGTAGGCCGGACCCGCTTTAAGAGGGTCAAAACGAAATATGTCCTAGGTCACACGGTTGCAGTGCACAAAAGTCTTGTAACGGTTCAAAAAGGAGTTGGACCAAAGAAAGGGACCAGTTAGAGGGCCAAGGCGGCCAGCCAATCCAGAAAGTTAAGGGGTTATTATTACCTTGTAGCAATCTTTAGAAAGCGAGGCCTGGCGGACACAGTACCTTAAAGTGTTGAGAATACTCCAGCGGGGGCAGTTGTTACCGGCAGCGGATGCAAGTCGGTGCTTCGTCCGGGGGAAGAGAGGATCTCGTCGGGGAGGAAGACAGGAGTCCGTTGCACTGCCAGGGAAGAAACCAGCCGCAGAGTTTCTCAGGTACAAGGAGCGGCGGTCCGTTGGTTCGCGGTCCAGGGGTAAGTGGCTTTCCGGCTGCCGGGGTGCTTGGCACGGGCAATTCGACCACAGACCGGTCTGGGTTGCGAAGAGAAGGTAAACTGGTTGTGCCCACCAGTCAGGGGAAGAAGCCTCTCCAGCCGGGAGATCTTCTCTGTCGTCGGGAAGTGGTGAGTCGGTTCCGCAGGGCTCCACCGGTGGTGTCGTTGTGGTAGGTCGGCTCAGCTTCTCCCTCGTCGGATTCTCAGGTCCTGTGGTGACTTCTGAAGTTCCAGTCCCCAAAGCCCTGCTTTTATGCAGCATACCCCCATTTACTCAGCCTAGCTGTCAATCAAACATGCTAAGCGGTGAACCGGTCGGCTCACCACTTGAGCCAATCACACAAGAGTGTGACTTGAGTTACCAAGTTAACTCAGTCCAGGGTGCCTAATTCCCCTCCCACACCCCCTGTGGTACCCAGACAGAGTGGCACCACTTTTGGAGGCTTCTGTGGAGAAGCCCGCCAAAAAGTGGAACAAAGGGCTCGACTTGGGTTGGAGTCACAGAAGAGAACACAACGCCATTTTAGAATCGAGTCCTGGCAAAAAATACCCTCGACTAACAGACCTCGGGGCAATCGAATTGCCCCGACCAGTATGTCCACAATATGATGGTTTGTACTAGTTTCTGTTAATTATTTGGGACTAGTAAAGCCAATGGTGACTTTACATGCCCTGGGAGACAGTGGTCAGTCCCAGGGTATGGAGTCTATGGTGGGGGGGTCACTATGACACCCCTGTGTTACTGCACTGAGGGTGCTGTGTAACACACATAGTTAAAACACATGAGACCCTATGGAGTAAAGGACCCCATAGCCCATAAAACACATTAACAGTCAAAGGAACACCATAAATCATGTCCAAGAGTGGGAGACAAAGAGTCTCGCTCTTGGCAGGAGAAAAAAACAAACTCCAGAAATCCAGCAAAGCTGCTGGGGGGACTCACTAGGTTAGGAAATTCAGCCTAAAGAGAGAATTCTCCCTAACAGTGTTGAAGAAGGCAAGCCGGGTTCACCGATGCAGGACTCTTCTAGACAGGTCACAGGGAAGCGACTTCCACTGAAGGTCACTGAACAGTGACGATGGCAGGCATCTCTTCAGTTGCGATCAATGACCTTCCAGAGCAAGCTCCATAGAAGCTGAAATTTGGCTGGAAGACGACTTGTGGCACGAACCGGCGTCTACCGAAGTTCTGGTGAGTAACGTGGAACAGTGACGATTCTACAGAGGTTTCCCACAGGGAAGCTCGTCAGTCCACCGGGTGGTCCAGGGACACTTCCAAAGGCTCAGGACAGCTGGATTGTCGTGAATTCCTCAAGATTGGTTGATCCCACCAGTATAAAGGGTTGAAGCAGCACGCAGGGCCTTTCAGATCAGGTAGTCCAGCAGGGCTTCACCGAGCCAAACGTAGGAAGGGGATGCCAAGCCTTTTCTAAAGTCCAAATGTTTTCAGTCAGCTGCTCTTCTACACAGGGTACTTGGCTCCAACACAGATCTGAAGAAATGGCTGCAGGAGTCCTCTTATCCTAAATCCTGGCTGGAAGCAAGTCCAAGCCCACCAGTGGTAAGGATCTGCACCATTCAACCATCCAGCAGTGGTACAATCTGTGACCACTGCGGGTTTCACTTATGGCCCACACCTAGATTTTCAGGAGCTCCAGATGTGAAACGGGACCAGGAGGTCCCATGCATATCCTGGGTCCACACACACCAGGCCATAGTAACCTGCAAAAGCAGCAGCATTCCGGGACAAATTCATGACCATATAAGTGATTTCCTGACCTTAATATTTTGTGACGCGCCCATTTTAGGGCACTAGCCACGTTTAGTAGCCATATGTGGTAAACGTGAATGTGCACACTAAAAGTAATGCAAAAAATGTATCTGCTGCCACCAGCTTGTCTTTAGGCACACACAGAAGTAACCAAAAATCCCAAGTGTAAAAGACTAGGGGGATACAAATGGATCCCTGCTGTATTGTAAGATGCCGTGCCCACTGACAGTTACCAAAAAGGGAAACAGTTTCCCAGTACTGATAATCTGAAAGACTGATCAGTTTCCCCATAATAAAATGAGCAAAAGGCCAGGGGAGTGAAGCTGAAGGCTTCAGTTCCCTTTACAAATTCAGGACCGGTTCAAGAGCAAAAAGCTTGGGATTCAATAGAATATGGACGGAAAAGTTGTCTATAGTGAAATATTACCTAACGTGGCCCAACATAATTTCTGGCGTGTGGGTTCGAAGAGGCATCTAGCTGATGAAAGACTTTGTGCTACGCCGGATGGTGGCTAAATGTTTGACGATCAGCTACGTTGTATCATAGATGAGGTATCCGTGGGGGGGAACATCAGGAAGTACATTACCAGGAGGTAAGTAATTTATTGAAACCACACTTTTTATATATTTTTCCCCAGCGTTTTTAGGGGGCGGAGGTGTTAGGATTCTTGGTATGGCACTTGCCATAAATATGTTGGGACGGAATCTTTGGGCTAGGAGTAGTCACTATGTGGAGTAACTTTAACTGTTTGTTGAGGTTGATTTTATGTAATGCTACGATTTTGTGTACAGATTGCAAAATGTTCTCTGGGCATCTCTCTACCTACCAGTATTTAGTGTGCATTCAAGCTTTGCCATTGGTTGCAATTCTCTAAGTGCAATGAATGTGACTTGCAAAATGAAGACCTGTATGTAAATTATTTCAAATGCCAAGAAGCTTACTGGTAGCTAGTACCTCCTTTCTCTGAAAGATCTTCAGTTAAAAATAATTGTGTAGGATATTAAGAGAAACCAATGTGTACCCATAGGTTAAGTTGAAAGATGCACTACTAAAAAGGAGTTTTTTCTAAATTCTATATGAATTGAAGTTTAGCATACCTAAATAGACATACTTTATAGATGGTTTGCTAATAATGTTGCACAATCATATGATTGCAATGTGCTGCTCTTTTCTTCAGTTAAAGCGTTTCACCTAAAGTATGATGAAGTACGCCTTGACCCCAATGTCCAGAAATGGGATGTCATGGTATTGGAGATAAGTTATCACAAACGCCATTTGGACAGACCAATCTTCTTAAGATTCTGGGAAACTCTGGACAGGTAACTAAAATAATTGTTTTCAGAAGTGTTATTTTTCCATATTCATTTGGTTTTTATTAATATATTTACTCACCAGGGAGTCCACAATAGCGACTTGCTGGTTGAGGTTATGGCTAAATGTGCGTTGTAACCTGCGTTTTTGTTGGCTTATATATCTTTGGCAATCCAAATCAAACTCCCCAAAAACAGTTTGGTGAAGGTAAAAGCTGTGCCCGTTTAAAAGTCCTTAGTTGGCCACCAGATTCATTCCATGTCTAGATCTTCAGAATAATGTAGGTTGTTCCCACTGCTGATACTTACATCGAGTCCTTGTAATTCTACAGCAGGATTTTAGTCCTACCTCCTGTATCCCCAAATTGGTTATTTGTGAGAATGTCACCTAGAAATGGTGGTCAGGGGTCCGATTTTTATTTTCTGGACTCCTAAAAAGCCTTCCCCATATATTCCAGGACTGGTGTTCTTTACTATTCTAAAATCAAGTCCTAGAATAATTGAATAAAGTGCTTAATTGTAGTCTGGGATTTTTATTGGATTCCCCTCATCGTTTAGTGCCAACTTCTCAAGCAGCTGTCAGATGAATCCCTGATGTCAAATTGTGCAAATCATTAGCCACAGCACCTGTGCACCCTCTAGCCCCCTGTCAAACTCAAGTGACCCACTTCACACAGAGGCACTTTAATGCATCCTTCCCCATCATGTCTTTTCCTCCAATTACCCATTAGGACCTACACTGAATTACACATTTGTGATCCCATTCCCCCTTTACCTCCCAAATGTGGTTATGCTCTCAGGTTCTCCAGGTTTCCTTTTGCCAATTACACTTTCTTGTACTCAGATCTTGCAATAATACCCCAGTGTCACCTAATAGATTTGTGACAATCGCCTTATGTCACCATGACTCCTCCCTCCTCCCAAAATCAGGTGCTTCATTACTCCGCCTCTAATTATATTTCCTGATTGTGACTCTCCATGACTTGCTACCTTGCAACCAACTGCATTCTCTTGAGGTCTTTGATTTTGTTGGCCGTTACAGCTAAAAAAGAAATGTTAGCTACATATAAACAGAATTAGCCACACTTATCCAACTCCAATCTTTTACTTTAAGACCACACTTTATATGTGCAATAAACAAAAATAAGTTAAATTAAATATCCATGTTAAAATCACTGCATACTGTATTTGGGTAAAGTTTGATGTATGGTTGCAACCAATATTTCTGTTTTATGCATTTTCAACTTTCTGCTGTTTCCTGCAGTCACTGTATAGAATAGATCAAATATTTATAAAACCCAAGGACTATTTGTGCACAGAAGTGTTTGTTGGGTAAGAATTGGTGCAGTCCAACTGCTGTGGGACTACACAAGACTTATCTCCTTGGTATTACACACTTTTTAATATAGGCCTGTACTACACAAGTTGGTAGTGTGACTGAGCAGCCAGGCTTATCTTGGGTGTAATGTGAGCTGTAGCGCTGTGTAATGAAACCAGTAAATACAGGTATCCAAGTAAACATATTACTATAATAGCCCATACCCCCCCACATATATATATGTAGTGTAAAGGGGGTGTTTTAAAAAAAAAAAATGAATAAAGTCAGGCATTTCATCGTCGCAATTGTGAGGGCCAGAATTTGTCCCATTACCATAATTAGCTATAACAGTAATTCCCAGTTAGGATTTAATTCATAAAGTGAACAATAAAGCAGGTGAGTAATTTATTCATACGTTACACATGTTCCAGCACCCGGAAGTGACGTCATTTGAGGTCAGTATACCATTTATATAGTATCACCTTTGCAATATTGAGTTTCTCAGGAAGGAAAGGTTAGTGTTCGATCAGAACAGACTGATAGGTTAGAAGAACAGTTAGATTCTCCCAAATGGATGCAGGCAGACCATTATCCAAGCATTAAAGTGTTCAACATTTAAGACCTATAAGGGAACAAGCACTGCCAAAGCCAATGGGTTCAGAAGGAGGCCTTTAGGGAGCCAGGACAGGCAAAGTCAATGGAGAAAGTCAAAGGTCTGATGCTCTTCTTAGAACAGTTGTCTTACATAGTCTGTGTTCAAAATAGAAATCACAGCAACTTGAGAGGAATCCCAATTAGCAAGCAGAAGCTGTAAACCCAATGCAGGTAAGTTGAGGTCAACTTGTTGAAACACCCCAAATGGCAAAAGGATGAAATATCCCAAACCCCACAGTACCTTTTAAAAATGAAGTGTTCGAGCTGGTTGCCTTCACAATGCAATAGACCCTTGTTCCTGATCCTTTGGCGTGGTGATGAAAGGGAGGACGTCTGGCAGGCTCCTGCAGCAGCACTCGAGAGACAGAGGGACTCAGCAGCAATGGTTTTCTGTCGATTCAGAGAGACTGTGGTTTTGGTGCCTTTTTTATCAGCGCCAATGAAGAACGAAAAGCTCTGGTTGTGATTTCCTTGATCCCTCTGCCCTGGACTCTGGTGAGGGGACTCTGGAGGTAGATTTCATGCTTCTTTAGGGTCCTGTGGATGCCTACGAAGATCTGGCTGGATTCAGACGACAATGCACACACAAGTGGGGCTCCGGGTATTGGGCCTATGCGGCCTTGGAAAGTCGCAGCAAGTCAGGGGTTGCGCCAAAATAGTTTGTCTCGAGGCTAGTTGGTCCCACCAGCTTAAGGGAGTATGTCGTCCTTTCTTCCCTGCCGATTCGAAAACTGGGTCAGCACTGCTGCAGGGCTTCACCAGGCACTTTGCGGTCCAGGAATGTGCTGCTGGCATCTATTCTCGTCCTCTGCTTCGGATTCTGTCCTCCAGTGGTCGACTCTGCGTGTAGTCCAAAAACCCTAGCTTTTTATGCAAGTTCCTATTCATTCACAGCCCTATGCTGTCAATCACACAGTAGGGTGGTTGTCCTTTCAGGACAGCAGCCGGCCAATAGTAACTGGTTTTACTCAGGCACACCTAAAGACAAAGGACAGGGATGTTTCGGGGCCCACCCTCACTTCCTGCCTTTCAGACACACTGGACCCCGCCAAAGGCAAACTATACAAAGGACTCAAACCTGATACAGAGTAAAAGCCTGAAACTAATTAACAAGAAATGGTGAAAAAAAGAAGACTGGGGCCATTTTGGGAAAATGGTCACCCTGATATGCAGCACTGCAGCCGAGGTATCAACCTGCAGATACATGTCACCAGGTAGTAAAAAAAGAAACCACTACCACCAGCCATTCAAGTGAGTTACTGTAATAAAATGTTACATGAAGAAGGGGTTAAAGGAATTACTAGGTAATCCCCCCCAGCACTCCACATAGGGTGGTATGTGCTGGAACCATAAAGTAAAGGTAGGTACAACAGGGGACATCTTACTATTCTTGGGAACAGTAATTGTCCCAAGAAAATGTAGTTCAACATTGGAGAGAAGTCCAATGGACTTCTCAGTGGCACTGCACAAAAAGAAAGGTGCTGTGTGGCACAATGCAAACGCAGATGCCTATGGAGTTTACCAGACTCCTTAAAACAGTAAGGAACATAGAAAATCATACTCAGGAAAACGCATGAGTAAGTGAGATAAAGGTCCCACTCAATCGGGAGTCCAATTTAAAAAGCCCAGAGTACAGCAAAAGAGTTGGCAGTCTCTGAGGTTAAAGGGAATTGGCACAGAAATGAACATTTTCCCTAACAGTGTTCATCTGGGTGGTATTCACTGATGCACACTGTTTCAGGCATTCCCTGAGTGGTATCTATAGAGGCAAATGGTAAAACTTTGGCACATTCTGTGGCTTGTTTGGCAAGCATGCAACTGGCTCTGCCACATCTCTATTGCCTTTTCAGAAGTACATACGTGCTAGGGAATGTTATCTATTGATCAATAAGCTCTGCATTTGATGAGACTGGTCTCAGGAGATCTGGTTTCAAATCGTGAACTGGCTCACTTGAACATGTTTTGCAAGCATGTGTAAGTCTGGCTTTACAACTGTTTCGTTATCTGCCAACCTTGTGCAAACATACAAACAGGCTAAAAGGCAGTATCTAAATAACGGAAACAAGACAATAGACCCCACACCACTTTAGAACAAGAGGCTCTTTCATGTCCTCTGTTGAGTCCATTGTGATCGGACTATGCCCCATGTCCTGCATGGTTAATTAATTGAAAGTCTTCTGAAGCATGCGATTCTAAGGTCCAAGCAACATTTATATGTGAATATTATTCGATACATGTCCAGGTTATGTGAAGAATGGCCCCTATGGACGGCCTGGTAGGGCTGAGACCCTTTCAGACACATGCCAGGCCCTGATCTAGTTATGCCAGCATTTTGGAAAATGCTTTCTTAAAAAGCCAGCAGGTACAAATTTCTTACGAGATGTGGTTGAGTCAGTAAGGTGGTGACTCAATTACTTGGATTTTAATCAGAACACCTTTGCCTCATAAAGTCTGCTTTCTTCCATGAATGATCCTTCCCTCTTCTGCCAAATTGTCAAGATTTACTAATGGCATAAATGCCAGTATACAAATATATGAAATAAATTAACTACAATTATTGGAAGCGGAGCTTCATGCACTCCAGTATGGTGTTCATATATACTTGTGGAACATGAAACTGTATATAAGAACTGGCACCACTATAGAGACACTTGGGATTTGTCCTTCTTAATGAGTTAATGGGAACCCACGATTCTGAATAGCAAATGAAATTAATAATTAAATCGATATAAGCTCTATTCCACCAACAGAGATCTGATTACTGAACTGAATCCCGTTGATCCTCCCATCAGTTTGTAGATTCCAGTGATGGAAGGATAACTATCATTCTCCAGCATGGGGTCTGGCATGGATTCACATGCTCGTGAATATTCCCTGTCGTCAGGCTGGGAATCCTCGGTAAAAGAAAAAATGAGTTTGTTTTGTTTCTGAACTGTCTTTCTCCTAACAACCAATCACTGGTCTCTGGGTCATAGTGCCCCCAGCCAATGACTGCCCTCTGCCTAAGCCCCTCCTCAGGCACCCATCTTCAGATTTTTACCGCACGTTCAAGTATTGGGAGTCCTCGTGCTTGGCTCTCGAGCTTTTACTGCGTATTGTGTTTTTCAAAAGAGTTTACTCTTATTTTTTCGGTCAAATTGAGCCTCAAGCTCCACCGATTCATCTTCCGATTAACGTGGACCCGTTTCGTAAATCTTTAAGCCCCTCAAGGGTGAATTTTCGTCAAAGTTCACTTCTTGGAGGATTCTAGAAGATCTTGTAGGCCTACCCATCGTGGTCCTGGCCGAAGACCAAGGAGACTAGACTCCTCTGTTTAGGATCTGCCCAAGATGTGGACTACAGAACGTCTTCAAGGAGGATGGGCACTCCCGGTGCCTCTACTGCCTGCACACAGATAAATTGCACATTGAGGAAGCCTGTGCATTCTGCAAGGACATGTCCTCTGGACCATGAAGGACCGTCACAAGCGACTCGCTGACGGGCTGGAGTCGAAGAGCCCTGGCAACGTACTTCTCCCAAGAGGAAATCTGAGCGGTCTTCTAAGGCCTGTGAGAGCGCTCTGGTGACGGGGGCCCAACCTAAGGCAAAACACTGCGAGTCCGCGGGCACCCGGAGCGCCGTTGGTACGGGCCCCTCGGCTGCCAAGCCGGGCGCAGGATCGCTGAAGCCGTCAACCATGAGCCACTGCTCCGGCTTGATGAAAAGGAAGTCGGACAACCCGGGTAAGCTTCTGGAGAAGGCCCGGTCAGTTCCGACAGAGAAAGCCTAGGTGGAGCGAGGCGATGGCCCTCTTTCCTCCCCCCCCCCCAAAGGTGCACAGACTTCCAGACCCCGGCGCATCAGGAGATGGTGACAATGGACACCTCCCTTGAGGGATGGGGCGCACACACTGGAATTCTCCACGCGGACAAGTCGTTGCACATCAACGTCCTGGAGGTCCAGGCCGTGTTTTGGGCCCTCAAGTCATTCCTTCCGTCCCTCAAGGGCAAGGTGGTGCGGATCTTCACCGACAACACTGCAACAATGTTCTACATTCGGAAGCAGTGGGCACCAGATCCCCCAGATCTCTCCAAGGAAACGCAGGACCTATGGCACTGGGCCATCGCCCAATGGATGTTTCTGGTACCCTTTCATCTGGTAGGAGTGAAACACTGTCGCCGACTCACTCAGCAGGGAGCTGCGCTCTTGCCACGAGTGGGAACTTCGGCAGGATCGGGTGGAGCTACTGTTTCGAAGTTGGGGCAATCCCCAGATCAATCTGTTTGCGACGGCGACGAACACCAAGTGCCGGAGGTTCGCCAGCAGGTTTCTTCAGCCGGGGAGCATGGTGGATGCATTCTCATTCCCCTGGGACAGCCTGTTTCTCTATGCTTTCCCACCGTTGCCATTGCTTCTACGACTCATAAGTCAACTCAGACGGTCCCGTTGCAGGATGATCCTCGTCGCACCAGCGTGGCCCAGGCAGATAGGGTACCCGGACCTTATGGACTTGTCAGCGTTCCCTCCAGTCAAGCTTCTGGCAAACGCAGATCTTCTTGCCTCATATGGAGGTGCGATTCTGCACCACGATCCGTCGTCGCTGAACCTGCAGGCCTGGCTCCTGCAGCGCTTGAGTTTGGAGGATACGAGATCCCGGCAGACTGCAATCCGTTACTTGCCAGGGCTTCTTCGACTCTTAAGTGCTATGGACATAAATGGAAGAGGTTCACCGTCTGGTGCTGTGCACAGAAGATAAACCCCCTTCCGGATTACGCCCCCTCAAGTGCTGCCGTACTTGCTGTCACTGGCCAAGGTGGGGCTGGCGCACACCTCTATCAAGATCCATCTGGCAACTATCTCCTGCCACACCAGAACTCTGGGGCGATTGTCTCTGTGGTTGCAGCGCCTGGTTAAGGATTCATGAAAGGACTTTTCCGCTTGTTCCTGCCTGTGAAGGCTCTAGCCCCAGCGTGGGAGCTCAGTGTGGTGCTGAATAGGCTCATGGGTCTGCCGTTCGAGCCTCTGTATTTGGCACCTCTGAAATTCCTGTCGTGGAAGACGGCGTTCCTGGTGGCCATCCGCTCCGCACGATGAGTGGGAGAGATCCAGGCCCTCTCATTTAAGCCTCTGTACTTGACTTGGCACGCAACGAGGGTCGTGCTGAGGACGCACCCCTCCTTAATGCCCAAGGTGCCGTCGGACTTCCATCTCAATGAGCCCTTGGTGTTACCTGTTTTCTCCAGCATGGGGTCTGGCATAGATTCACATGCTCATGAATATTCCCCGTCGTCAGGCCGGGAATCCTCGGTAAAGAAAAAAATCAGTATCAGTTTCGTTTCTGATCTGTCTTTCTTAGTAACCAATCACTGATCTCTTGGTCATACTGCCCCCAGCCAATGACTGCTCTCTACCTAAGCCCCTCCCCTTGTAGCCATCCTCAGATTTTTACCGCACGTTCAAGTGTTGGAAGTCCTCGTGTTTTAGCTCTCGAGCATTTACTGCGTTTTCGCGCTTTTTCAGGAGATTTTTCTAATTTTTTCGGTTAATCGAGCCTCAAGCTACACAGTGTCTACTTCCGATAACGGGGACCCTTTTCGGAATTCTTCTACGCCCCTCAAGGGAGAAGGTTTCATCGTTACGCTTCTTGGAGGATTCCAGAAGATCTGTGGCCTACCTCAACGGACATGGCCCAGGACAAGGGAAGCTCGACGCCCGGATCCAAGCTGTTCAGGAGCTGCCCAGGATGCGGATTGCAAAATGTTTTCAAGGAGGATGAGCATTCGAGATGTCTCTACTGCCTTCATGAGGACAAGACACACGTGGAGAAGGACTGTGCGTTCTGCAAGAACCTGTCGGAACGGACCAAGCAAGATCGTTGTTCCTGCCTCGCCGCCTTGCTGCAGAAGGGCACAGCAGGTGAGAAGGCGAAGAAAAAGTCTGAGCGGTCTTCTAAGTTCTGTGAGGGCGCCGAAAAGGTCGGGCTCCTCGGCTGCCAGGCAGGGCGCGACTTCCCCGGCACGACTAACCACGAGCCAGCGCTCTGGTTCGGAGAAGAGGAAGTCCGAGAACCCGGGTAAGCTTCTGGAGAGGCCCCGGTCAATCTCGAAGGGAGCCGAGGGGGAGCGAGGCGATGACCCTCCCCCCAAAGCGAAGGGCCAGGACGCACCTAAGGTGGTGAGGCCCTTGATCCACCCGGCAAAGGCCTCTATCGTGGTTGTCGCAGCAGCCCTGGCGAAGCCGGCAGAGGCTATGCCAGTGAAGGTGGCTTCGGGGCCCAGAGTTTCCCTGTCGCCGCGGAGGGAATCCTCTTTCCAGACCATCGTTAAGACCCCCGTGAAGACCCCGGCAGAAAAAGAGGGGGGGGGGGGGCGGTGGCCATTCCAGACTCGGATTCAGCCTCCGAGGAGGATCCGGTGGAAACCGTGAATGGCCTCAACGAGAGGTTCGATGCCAGGGGACGGTTCCCGCCAATGTGTTCGAAGATGGCGACGACGAGTGCCCAGTGGAGCAGCCATCCCATCCATCGCAGCCATTACCCGAGCCCCGGGATAGCTCGGCGGCCATTTTGTTGGCGATCCAATCCTTATGTACTGAGATAAGGACGAGGTTACCACGGACCCCGACGGAGGATCCAGAACCAGGCCCGTCGGGGAGCCCTCCGAACAAGCGGAGGAGAGTCCACCCCGCTCTGCCCTTCGTGCCCGAGAGGCCTGTGGACCCCTCATCCCCCTCGCCAGACCCTAGAGAAGATATAGCGATGGATACGGGGACGGACGACGGCGGCGGCAATGAAACAACGGACATCCCGTCATCACCCACACCCCCCACCCCCCTCGGGCTTCTGCGCCCGACGAAATTGGCTCTTTTCACGCCATGATAACCAGTGCATCCGAGCTCTTCCAGCTCTGCCCTGAGGAACAGAAAAAGGAAGGGTTTCTTTACCAACGACGAGAGGCCAAGAGAAAGACGGTCCTCGCGGTGCCGTTGCTCGACGACATCTGGGACGAAGGGCTGGCTATCTGAAGAACCCTTCCACGACACCTGCCAAGAGGGACAGGTACGAGAAGAAGTACCGGGTCCCCCGATGCCGCCCCCTTGTGCCTCAGGGCCCAGCCCACGCCGGACTCTGTCGTCTCGCCAGCGGCCAAGAAGAAAGCAGCGGGTGCGGCGGCTTCAACTTCCACTTCCCCGCCGGACAGCGAGGGCAAGAAGTTGGACTCCATGGGACGAGTCATCTCGTCAGCGGCAACGACGATTAAGGCGGCAATGCCTTAGCGATTGTGGTCCGTTACGACAGGGAGCTTTGGTTCAAGATAGCTCCTCTGCTAGACTTCCTACCGGACAAGATGGCGGAGGCCCTACAGATTCTGCCATAACAGTGGCAACGGACATTGCCGATACCTGATTTCGCCAACTGGGCACAACAGGGTTTGCCTCCGACGACGAGGATGGCTCAAGGCGACGGACTTTCGCCAGGACGTCCAGACCAGAGTTTTGGACATGCCGTTCGATGGCAACAACCTGTTTGGAAAGACGGTGGATGAGTCCCTCCAGGCCATCAAGACAGACACGGAAACAGCCCGAGCCCTAGGAGTCCTTCAGCAACGGCGGCCCTTTCGGAGCTCTGGAGGCCGACAGGGAGCCTCCAAGGGATCCAGCGGCGGCTCTTCTACTTACCGCCAGGCGGCCCGCTCCTCATCCCAGGAGGCTTACAGAGGCCGCGGCAAGCAAGGAGGGTCTCGCTGCCGTCGGCAAGGAGGCCGAGGCGGCAAGACCTCTTCCAAGCAGGACTGAACCGGCCGTTGCGTCGGGCCCCCACCGAAGCACCCCGGTGGGAGGGAGGCCGACTGACGAAGTTCGTCAGCGTATGGGAGTCCATCTCCACCGACCGTTGGGTGCTGGACACCCTGGCCTGCGGACACTCGCTGGAATTTCAAAAGAAGTGTCCTCGCATTCCTCCCATGGCCAGGAAGGAGAATCACGTCCCTCAACTGCTGTTTGAGGTAAGGGCGATGCTCAGGAAGGGGGCCATCGAGCTCGTCCCCAAGAGGCTCCGGGACTCCGGAGTATACTCAAGATACTTCCTCGTCCGAAAGAAGACAGGCGGTTGGCACCCCATCCTGGATCTGCGTTGGTTGAACAAGTACATCAAAGCACAGAAATTCAGGATGGTCACCCTCCAGCACGTGCTGGGACAGCTGGAGGAGGGCGACTTCCTATAGTCACTGGACCTGGAGGATTCTTACTTCCACATCCCCATTCTAAAAGGTCACAAAGTTCCTCAGATTCGTAGTCCAGGGGCGTCGCTACCAATTCGGAGCCCTGCCGTTCGGATTTAAGTAAGCACCCAGGTTGTTCAAGTGCCTCGCACCGGTGGCGGCGCGGCTGCGCCTGCTAGGAATCCACGTCTACCCCTACCTGGACGACTGGCTAATCCGTGCAAGGTCAAGAGAACTCGCCGTCGAAAACACAGCGAGGACCGTCCGCCTGCTCACGGAGCTGGGATTCGCCATCAACTAACCCCAAATCCCATCTGGTCCCGTCACAGGTGGCACTGTTTCTGGGAGCGAAGCTCGATCCAGTGAAGCGATTGGCATCTCCGTCGGAAGAAAGGACGAAGGCCATTTTGGGAAAGCCGATCGGGGTGGATCGGCTCTTTCAACGATGGGGCAAACCCCAGATCGACCTGTTCGCGGCGGCGACAAACTCCAAGTGCCAGAGGTTTGCCAGCAGGTTCGCCCAGCCGAGGAGCATGGGCGATGCTTTCTCGTTCCCTTGGGACGGCCTGTTCCTGTACGTGTTCCCTCCGTTGCTGCTCCGTCTCATCAACCAGCTCAAGAGGTCCAGGTGCAGGATGATCCTCGTCGCACTGGCGTGGCTGAGACAGATCTGGTTCCCGGACCTTCTGGACTTGTCAGCGTCCCCACCTATCAAGCTGGCGACGGACCCGGATCTCCTCTCCAGAGAAGGAGGCGCCATTCTCCATCACGACCCGGTGTCGCTGAACTTGCAGGCTTGGCTCCTGCAGCACTAGAGTTTGGAGGATACGATATCACGGCTGACTGCAGAGAGGTTCTTGCAAAAGCCAGGGCGTCCTCAACTCTCATAGGCTATGGACATAAGTGGAAGAGGTTCTCGGTCTGGTGCCGTGCACAGAAGATTAACCCTCTGCAGATTACGGCCCCTCAAGTATTGCCGTACCTAGTGTCGCTGGCCAAAGCTTGACTGGCATTGGCGCCCTTGAAGTTCCTGTCTTGGAAAACAGCGTTTCTTGTGGCCATCACCTCCGCACGACGGGTGGGAGAGATCCAGGCCCTTTCCTGCAAGGCCCCGTACTTGACTTGTCACGACACGAGGGAGGTGCTCAGGACGCACCCCTCCTTCATGCCCAAGGTGCCGTCGGACTTCCACCTCAACGAACCCTTGGTGTTGCCTGTTTTCTTTCCGTCGCCTTCGTCGCCGGCTGAAAGGACTTTGCACTCGCTGGATGTGGCTAGAGTGCTGAAGTTCTACGTGGACCGCACGAGGTGTTTTCGGAAGACGTCACAACTCTTTGTGAAATTTGGACCTGTGAATCAGGGGAAGGCTCTCTCGAAGGCTTCCATTTCCAGATGGCTCTCCGGCTGCATCATGCACTGTCACCGGTTGGCAAACCGACCGCTGCCCGGCCGTCCGGGAGCCCATTCGACCAGAGCGATCGCTGCTACCACGGCGTTCCTGTCTGGTGTGCCCCTGCTGGACATCTGCAGGGCTGCTACGTGGAGGTCGATGCACACCTTCAAAAGATTCTACTGCGTCGATCGGGACTCCAGGGAGGAGTCCAGGGTCGGCCAAGCAGTGCTGCGCAACCTGTTCGCTTAAAGTGAGCCTGGTGAGGAGGTAAGAGATGCTTAATGTTGAGTTGTTGTATTGCTTAATGTTGAGCCTGTTGCCACCTCCCGTGGTTGTGCATGTGTATACTGCTATGTATTCTTATATTCATGAGCATGTGAATCCATGCCGGACCCCATGCTGGAGAAGGAACAAGTTACTTACCTGTAACTGTTGTTCTCCAGCATGGGTCTGGCATGGATTCACATGCGAACCCTCCCTCCTTCCCCTCTGCGGCTCTTCACTTGGTCATACTGCCACTTTACGTGCTACCAAATCTGAGATGGCTGCCAGGGGAGGGGCTTAGGTAGAGGGCAGTCATTGGCTGGGGGCAGTATGACCCAGAGATCAGTGATTGGTTGCTACTAAGAAAGACGGATCAGAAACGAAACTGATACTGTTTTTTTTTTTCTTTACCGAGGATTCCCGGCCTGACGACGGAATATTCATGAGCATGTGAATCCATGCCAGACCCATGCTGGAGAACAACAGTTACCGGTAAGTAACTTGTTCCTTCTTCCCATCGCCTTTGTCGCCGGCTGAGAGGACTTTGCACTCGGAGTCATTGGCTGGGGGCAGTATGACCCAGAGACCAGTGATTGTTTCTGAACTATCTTTTTCCTAATAACCAATCACTGGTCTCTGGGTCATACTGCCCCCAGCCAATGACTGCCCTCTACCTAAACCCGCCTCAGGCATCCATCTTTAGATTTGGTAGCACATAATGTGGCAGTAGGACCAAGAGAAGAGCCGCAGAGGGGTAGGCCGGAGGGTTTGCATGTGAATCAATGCCAGACCCACGCTGGAGAACCACAGTTACAGATAAGTAAATTGTTCCTTATAAACTAGGTGCGTTTATCCAATGTAGGGGGGAAGAAGAAAAGAATGTGTCCATAATCCATCCGGCTCGGACAATCAGAATAGTAACACGTAGACCAGGGACCACGTTACAGAACAGTTCGGCCTTGAGAATGACCGATAGGTCGAAACATGTGTCAGCTGTGTCAATTGAATAGAATCATTAGAAACGAGCATATATTGTTGAGATTAACTTTCATGAAACGACTGTTTTTACATTGGATGGTGCAAATATTGGGTCTCTGCGCAATACAGCAATACACATTTATTTAATATTTCATGGGTGATGGCCTAGGGTGGGGGGGCCCCTCACATGCTGTTTTGCGTAGCAAGGAGACAAAGTATAAAGCGTTAGGACCAGCGCACACCTTGGTGTTACTCCCTGTACTCTAGTTTTGACATGTATATAAAAACTGTTGCAGAGAAGGAACTTTTAAAATCTTATAGATGACTTCTAGTGGATGTCTTCCTCTAATGGATTCCCGATCTATATTCGATTCACAGCACCAGCAGCCTTCGGAAACCTTTTGCTAACAGAGTTGCCCAGTACGCTTCCACTTTCTACCATTACGTACCTCCCGCTGGATGTGATGGAGCCAATATATTGGGAGTTGCTGCACCCCATGACCTCTGCCTTTTTCTGCAGTCTGTATGATTTGGGAATGCGTGAATACTAGCAATTTCTGCCGGCATGTCTAACTCTGGGAAATCCTTGGGCTTCAAGCCCTGCAGACATTTTGGGAGACTGTCTTTCTCTGAACGCCACTGCAATTACATTTACTGTTTGTGGCAGTATCGCAACCTGCAGGATTGTGGATCGAGCCAATTCATGCATCCTGATGCCCTACGGTAGAGCACTGCAAAACTGTTAGTTTGCCACAGAAATTGCAAAAGAAAATCTTCATGTCGTGGTCCTTCTAGAATACGAAAAAAGTGACATTTTGTAAATGTATGTGGGAATCTATTGTGCTCTAGCACTTTGAAGCGTCTCTTGTGCATTAGCACAGCATTAGCAATAAAGATCCCAGACCATATAACCAGACAGACTAAAAGAATACGGCAAAGTACTACTTTATTCTCAATTGAACAAAGCAGGGTCAACGGGCAGAATCGGGCTGACGCTTGCACACTCGCACACAAACTTGATTACATAGAGGTTTTTTCTGATGCTTGTTAATCTGCTTAGAATCACTTGCTGTGCATATAGTCCGACATCCAGTGGTAACCGTGGAGTATTGCATCTCGTCTTTGGGGGACCGAAAGGGGACGTCGGCATAGGTGTGTCTGTAACCCTATCCCTATTGTGACGTGTAGTGTACCCAAAATCCCTCACACGCCGAGGTCCCTCAGATTGTTTTTTTCTGCCCAGATAACAGGTCGCCCTATAGCCGAGCTCTTACATAAGAGACATTGTTTATCTTATACTGGCTTGTCAGTTATTCCCCATTAAGTCACTTCGGTCACAAGAACATTTTCGATGAAGACTGCGGGGGCTTTGTCTATAGCAGTGGATTTCGGCGCCTAAGATCCGGCGGCCGGACTTTCCATGTGGTCGGGCCTTCTGCTCGACCTTTTCAGTAGGGAGAGTGGGGTCGGGGTGGCCATGTTTTCGATGTCTTTCCTCTTTCCCCCTCTTTACCCTTTTGGTCTAGTCATCTTCCCCTTTTGCTATGGAAAGGACTCCTTTTAGGTTCTGCCCCAAGTGTAGGGTCAGATATCATTGGAAGGATGAACACAGGACGTGTAACGCCTGTCTCCCTTTCGTTCACGACGAAAAGCGGTGTGCGGCCTGCAAACTCCTTCAGCCTAAGACCGTTAAGTAGCGCCATGTAAAGCGGTGGGCCGTGTACGGTATGTTGCGGGTGGAACCGCCTACCCCCACCCCTGCTGAGAGTGACGGGGGCACTTTAGATGAACAAACATCTGTTGCAGATGTAGTAGACCTTGAAGCGGATACTTCTAGGTCCGCCACGCCCGTCCCTGACCTCTTAAGGCCTGACTCTGGTCACGCTTCAGGGACAACACCAGGCGACAGGGGAGTACAAACGCACCTCACTGAGCACACAACCCCTACGCCTATTTCGACGTCCTCGTCGAAAGCGCCATCAGGGCCGTCGAAAATTTTGGCGGTTACTTTGGATCGCTCAGATCCAAAGCATTCCCCGCATCCGCAGCAGCGTCTTGCGACTGGGCAATCTAAAACAAGTAAGGGCGCTAATCCAAAAGCTTCACACATCGAAGCGTGAAAATCCAACGCTACGACAGTCCCAAAGGCCTCGGTAGGCCCAAAAATCACAACTAGGCCTCCAGTCGAAAAACCGACCGCTAGGCCCCATATCACTGCGGAAGGCAATACACCTACCGATAGACCATCAGAACCTTTTATCTCACACCGATTCAGTGGTGATCGAGGACAGGATTGAGAGAATTACTGTGGCGGTGGGACTTATGCCGGTTCCGCCGAAAATCATGGGCAAGCCGCTGACCAATCCTTTGACACGCCATGGGGCCCCAGATTCTCACGATACTTATGAGGCCAGTCAGGAGCCTCTTTCCAACTCTCTAAGAGACACTTTATCGGCGCCGTATGGAGGAAGACGTTTTTCCACCCGTAGGCCCTCCTCAGTCCAAATGGACAAGGGAGAAATTCGAGGGGTCTATAGACCGTCTGGAGAGAATTATCAGTTTTTCTGATCCTCCCCCGAAAAGGTCTTGTGGAGAGCCTAACCTTCAATCTACTCATTATCAGGAAGATCAGCCTTCTGTCCCTGTCCAGCAGGAAAATATTGTCCACATGGACACCTATAGGGACATTTACAATGAAGAGGAAGAAACTTCCTTTCTACAGGATTATGAGTAGGAACAGACGGATGCCACAGGCAATTGGGAAGAAACCCAGCACGAGGGAACGGACCCATGGACACTTCCCCATCAAGATCAGGACACTGATGTATTGTTAGGATTCTCCTCCATCTCAAGCTTAAAGTCAAGCCTCGCCTGTAGATGACCAAATGTCCTGCAACTCTATGTTGAAAAAAGCAGCTGAACATTTTCAGGTCTCTACTCAAGAGCCTGTGCCTGAACAGGACTTTGTAGAGGATATTCTTAAGGAGAAGCCTCCATCCAGCCAAGCTATTCCCCTCCTTAACTCCATCAAGAGAAGGTTGGCTCCCTCCTGGTTATCACCAGCTCAAACCCGGGCAGTGAACTCAAGAGTGGAAAACATTTTTGGCTGTCTCCTTCCGACCCACAATACATTGAAGGGCACGCCATCCCCGATTCTCTGGTAGTGACTACCACCCGGAAAAGAGCAGGGGTACCCCTGGCCACTGGGGAGGCACCCCCGGACAAGGAATCCAAGAGGCTGTATACCTTAGGCAAACAAGTCACTTTCGGCTGCCGCATACACTACGCGTATAGCAAATACCACGCTGTTGGCAAGTTATGCTGATGCTCAATGGTACCTACTCCAAGAGGGCCTCCAGGAGGTCCCAGAACCCGCCAAGTTCAAACTTCTCTCTATTGTAACCAAGGGAATGCAGGTGAACCAGAATGTGATAAACAACACTCTGGACATGGCTGAGACAGCAGGCAGGTCTCTGGCTCTAGGGACCCTACTCAAAAGACCCGCTTGGCTGCGTACCTCAGGGTTTAAACCCGAAACTCAGGCCTCACTCATTAATGAGCCTTTTGAAGAAAGTAACCTCTTCGGGAAAGCGGTTGATGAGGCATTGGAAATAGCCAAAAAAGAGCATGAGACTCTTAAGTCTCTGCAACAGATCACACAAAGACCTTCCCCCCAGAGAGGTAATAACTCCCGCAGCCTCGGGTCAGAAATGACCATAGGATCCCGGTCCCCTCCCATGTTTCCCTGGTCGGGGGCGATTAACATCTTTCCTCATGGCATGGGAGGGGATAACTTCAGACCAGTGGGTCATAAAGACGTTTGCCCACGGGTACTGCGTGGAATTCGCCCGACTTCCACAATTCAGACCACCATGCTCACAGCGCCTTTCACCGGACCATCTGGAAATCCTGAATCGAGAAGTAGAAGCATTGCTGGGAAAGGACGCCATAGAAGCCGCCCCTATTCTTCAGGTAAACAAGGGTATTTATTCAGTGTACTTCCTTGTACCCAAAAAGGACCTCACCATGCACCCTCTTCTAGACCTGCACCCAGCGAACAAGTTCATAAAACCTCAAAAGGTTTGCATGGTAACACTACAGGAGGTAATCCCACAGTTGAAACAAGGGGACTGCATGGCAACATTGGACATGAAAGATGCATACTTTCATATTTCAATGTTGCCAGCGCACATGAAATATCTAAGGCTCATGATGGAGGACAGGCATTACCAATTCAAGGTACTCCCTCCCCCTCGGCATCACTTTGGCGCCAAGGGTGTTTACCAAGGTCCTTTGAACACCCAAAAACAGTAGATCTTCTCTTCAGTCTGGGTTTCTCGATCAACAAGAAGAAATCCAGTCTAGTCCCCAGTCAAACAAAACAATTTCTGGGAGCTCTAATTCAGACGGAAGACCGCCTCGTCTTCCCCTCCAGCGAGAGGGCTCAGAACATGCTTTTCCAGATCCCTCAATATATAGCTAGTCGGGAGGTGACGGTGCGCAAAGCCATGCGGTTGCTAGGAATGATGGTGTCATGCATATACTTGGTTCCCCACCGCGGCTGCGCATGCGTCCCATGCGAGAGTGGCTCAACAGCCAGTGGTGTCAGGCCAGCGGACAATGGGAAGATCTGGTAGTTGTCTTGCCAGCCCCCCCGTTCTCTCTCTGCAGTGGTGGCAAGACAAAACCTCTTGAAGGGGAAGACCTTCACCACCCCTGCAGTGGAAGCCACTCTTGCGACAGACTCATCTCTCACGGGGTGGGAGGGGCTCACCTGTTTCAGCAGACAGCTAATGGAGTGTAGTCCACTCAAGTAGCGTCCAACCATATAAATTTACTGGCGCTATTAGCAGTGTTCAAGGCATTGAAGGCCTTTCAGATGCAACTGCAAGGGAAGACATAGCCGATTCTAACGGACAGCACTACAGCAATGTATTACCTGAACAGACAGGGGGGCACTCACTCTCCAGGGCTATCCAAGCTGTCCCAAAACATTTGGATATGGGCTCTCAGACACAAGAGGTTTGTTGTCCCAACATGTTCCAGGGAAACTCCATCTTCAGGCAAACGTGCTCAGCAGAGATTTTCCTCTACCCGAAGAATACGAATGGCGTCTGCACGAAGACAACGTTTCCAACATCTTCGCAGACTGAGGCTTCCCAGAGATTGACCTGTTGGCAACTTTGGAAAATACACAATGCCCAGATTACGCCTCCAGGTACCCGCAGAACCGCTCCAAGGGGAACAGTCTCTGGATAACATGGTCAGGGAAATTTGTCTGCTTTCCCCCGGACTCCCCTTCTCAACAAGATAGTGCACAAGATGTACCAGGACCCAGTTACCATGATGCTGGTGGCCCCCATGTGGGCCCCCCAACCCTGGTTCACTCATCTGATGTAAATGTCTCTCTCCCATCAGTGAAACTACCCTTCCCGTAAAACATGTCTCAGGATAGGGGGAAGACCCTACACCAATGCCCACAAACTCTCAATTAGCGGCTTGGTTCCGCAGATCATAGAGTTTGGACAACAACAGGTTCCTCAGAGGTGCATGGATATACTCAGGGAAGCTAGGAAACCGAACACACGTTATTGCTATGCCAGCAAATGGAAACATTTTGTCATCTGGTGTAATTCCAAGGGTGTCAATCCCCTCGATTGCTCACCCACATACATTGTGCTATACCCAACCCATCTGTTGGACACTGGGATGGTCTTCAATTCCCTAAAGGTTCATCTGGCTGCTCTGTCAGCCTACCCCACATCACAACAAAAGGTGTCATGGTGGAAGATACCGGTGATTAAGGCCTTTATGGAAGGGGTTAAGAGGATTTATCCTCCGATTTATCACCTAGTTCCTGGGTGTGTTCCTAGATGTGGTTTTGACCAGGCTCATGGGAGCTTCCTTTGAGCCTATGCATAAAGCAAGTCTGACTTATAAAACAGCCTTCCTAGTGGCTATCGCTTCTATCAGAAGAGTTAGCGAACTACAGGCACTTTGTTCTAGATCCCTTTGATACAGTCCACAGGGATAAGTTAGTTCTGCCCACACACTCCAGATTTGCGCCCAAATTCATCTCAAAGTTCCATGTGAACCAATCGATTGAACTACCTACCTTTTTCCAAAATCCCACTAGCATGGTTGAAATAAGCCTACACACATTCGATGTGCGCAGGGCAGTCATGTTCTACCTGGAAAGAACTAAACCACTGAGGAAAACAAACCAATTTGTCGTTTCAGTGGCAGCTGGTAGAGAAGGGGATCTGGTCTCTAAATCCGCTATCTCAAGCTGGATTGTCAAATGCATCACACTGTTACACTCTTGCTAAGAGAGAACTGCCCTTCAAGCCCAGAGCGCACACTACTCGAGGCACTGGGGCTTCCATAGCATTCATTGCAAGTGTTCCCCTTGAGTCCATTTGCAAAGCAGCAACCTGGAGTTCTGTACACACCTTTACAAAACACTATTGCCTAGACACTCATTCTAGGTCTGATTCTCAGGTGGGACAAGCGGTACTAAGACATCTTTTCACTACTGTTCCTACTCGGAACCCACCTCCAACTCCGGGTACTGCTCGCTAGTCTATGCACAGCATGTGATTCTAAGCAGATTAACAAGCAACAGAAGACATTCATTACTTACCGTAATAGCATTTCTGACGATTGTATCTGCTTAGATTCACATGCGCCCGCCCTGCCTCCCCACTCGGGGTGGAAGGAACATAGATGTCTTACTATTTCTCTCTTCTTCATGTACTCGCTCACTATAGTCTTGGGCTCCCTCATGGCAGAAAAAATGCAATCGGCGGGACTACACGTCACGATAGGGATATGTTACAGACACGCCTATGCTGACGTCGCCTTTCGGTCCCCGTAAGGCAAGACGCAATAGTCTGCGGTTACCACTGGATGTCGGACTGTATGCACAGCATGTGAATCTAAGCAAATACAATCATCAGAAATGCTATTACGGTAAGCAATGCATGCCACACCCTAATATGCATCAGGGATTGGTTGGGGGAAACGTATCTACTTCATTGGCTCTTATCTGTGAGGCACGGCTCGAACTTCCTCTAAATCGTTTAATCCTGATTCTGATGTTTGTTAATCTGTTTAGAATCACATGCTGTGCATAGTCCGACATCCAGTGGTCACTGCGGAGTATTGCATTTTGTTTTTCGTAGTCGACAAGGCGTGTCTGTAACACTATCCCTATAGTGACGTGCAGTGTACCCACAACCCCTCACGCGTCGAGGTCCCTCAGATTGTTTTTTTCCGCCCAGTTATTGGTCGCCTTTATGCGGAGCTCCTCGAGAGACATTGCAAAATCAATTCCTCGACCCTTGGTCGTTTATTATTACTATCACATAGATCCCTCCCTCGACGTAGCTGCCAAGCTGTTCTCCGCCGAGCAAAATCTTTGACGGAGGGACGAGCGGAGGAGATCCTTCGGCGCTGCCGAACACGTGGCCGGGCCTAGCCGGCCTAACACAGTAGGGAGAGTGGGGTTGTTGGTCATTTCTTTGTTAACACTCTGAGAATGCCTTTCTCTTTCCCCTCCCTCCCTTTCGAGGTCGTAATCGCATTTCATGCCCTCAGCTATGGAGAGGACGCCCTTTAGGTTTTGCCCGCGTTGCAAGGGCAAGTTTACCTAGAAGGACAAGCACAAACGGTGTAACAGTTGCATTCCCCTCGATCACAAAGAGGACGGCTGTGCGGCCTGCAAGTTACTTAAACCCAAAACTTTAAAGGACCGCAGGGTCAAAAGGTGGGCAGCCTATGCGATGTCTAGGTCTGACTCCTCGCCAGCTGCCGCCGCCGAATGTGACGAGGACAGTGATTACACGGCCTCCGCAACGGAGGTTGTAGACCTCTCGAATGAGCGTTCCCGCTCCTCCTCGTCCGGCCCTGACGAGCCCAGCTCACGCCCCGCTTATGGGGATGAACACCCTGGCGACAAGGACGAACACAGGAAAACACATAAGCACATACCCCACGGCACGCATTCGTCGAAGACGAAGGCAGCCAGAGCGTCAACGGAGGTGTCGGGTCCACCGGCGTCTTCCGCCGACCGTAAGGGTCGCAAGCCCTCCCCACCACCGCTTCTGCAACCGGCGACTGGGCTTTCTGTAAATAAGGGCGCTAACCCCAAATCCTCAGGCGATGCGCCTCGCAAGAGTGCGTACGTTGTCAGTAAAGACTCTGCATTGTCTAGCGCGACGGCGGGCGATCCATCGACGGAGAAGCTGATCGCCGAAGGCCTTGCGCGTATAGCTTCTAAAGATGGCCAGAGACGGACGGCGGGAGACACGTCGAAAACCGCTCACAAGGTCAAAAACGCAGAGGACGCCGGAGGGTAGGCTGGGACAACTCCCACCGTCTACAGAAGACCCTAGCCAGCTAGAGGGTTTCTCAGAAGGCGAAGGGACTCTATCTTCGACGCTATGGGACAGAACTAAGCAACTACAGGGAGAGTGAACTCCCTTTTCACTCCCAGACCTCTCTGGCCTACCTTACTGGACTGTAGAGAGGGTCCAGTCATGTATGGACAAGCTAGATAGGTTCATGGCCATCCCAGAAAATAGGACACCCAAGAGGCCAAGGGAGGTACTTCAGGAGGGGCCATGGGCTAAATACCAGAAGCTCTTCAACCCCCTACAGGAAGACATGAACTCTTACGACCTCACTGAAGAGGACTCTCACTTCCAGCAAGAGGATGAGTTTGTGAATAATGAAGACCAACAAGAGGGAGAAGGTTTTCATGATGACACTAACATAGGTGAGGAGGGCTACGAGGAGGACCCAGGTGAAGGTGGCTTACAGCCCTGGCAGTTGCCATCAGGGTCTACAGACCCCGACATTAGACATTTCTTCTCCTCAGACCACACCGGTCAGGAACCCATCTCCAGTAGACGATCAGCCCACCTTCAATGCACTACTGAGGAATGCAGCAGCGCATTTTGAAGTTGAAACTGGGGAGGTCACCCCAGATACTGATTTCGTCGAAAGGATTATTAAAGAAAAACCTCCCACTAGTCAAACTATTCCTATCCTCGCCTTGGTTAAGAGACGACGCACCCCATCGCTGTCCACCCCTGCGCTGGAAAGAGGGGTCAATCCAAGAATCAAGAAATTGTTCTCACCCTCTCAGTCAGACCCATTATATATCAGGGGTCACTCAGTCCCGGACTCCTTAGTGGTGGCTAACACAAGGAAGAGGGCTGGGGTTCCACTGTCAACCAGTGAGGCACCCCCAGATAAAGAAGGGGAAAAAGCTTTATACCTTGGGCAAAAGAATTACCGCCTCGGCAGCGTTTTCAATTAGGATTGCCAATAATAATACATTGTTGGCAAGCTATGCTGATGCTCAATGGGGAAAGCTTAAGCAGGACATCGAAGAAGCCCTTGAACCTCTAAGAACTCGCTTATTGGCTACAGTTACAGAAGGAGCTCTGGTCAACCAGAGCATCATTAAGAACACTCTTGATGCAGCAGAAACTGCTGGCCGTTCTTTGGTGCAGGGAATTCTGCTGAAGCGTCACGTCTGGCTTTGCAGTTCCGGTTTCAAGGCAGAAACGCAGGAGTCACTCATTAATAAGCCAATAGAAGAGTCAAATCTCTTTGGAAGGGCAGTGGACGATGCACTGGAAAATGCGAAGAAAGAATTCGACACCATAAAGACCTTAGACCAAATCTCAAAGCCTCCAAACAGGCAGGGATTTGGGAACAAGCACTTATTTCGTGGCCAACGCCAACAGCATTACACTGCGGGCAACTGGCCCTCTAATCAGGGTACCAGTAACCAGTATAACCAAAGGGGACAACGCCGTGGCAAGGGCAGAGGCCGGGGCTCCAGCCCCAGAGGCACCCCGGCAAGTAACACCAAATGACCCGAAGGTTCGGGTCCCCTCCCATGTGTCTCCGGTTGGGGGCTAGATAACATTGTTCCTTTCAGTATGGGAGGGAATAACATCAGACCGGTGGGTATTGTCAACCGTAGCCCACAGGTACTGTATAGAGTTCAATCGGCCCCCCACCTACAGACCTCCAAGGGGACGACGCCTGTCACCAGAACACCTCGTCATCCTCCTGCAAGAAGTAGAACAGCTGCTACAGAAAGGAGCAATAGAGGTCGTGCCCCTATCTCAGGTAATGGAAGGTATTTATTCAGTTTACTTCCTTGTACCCAAAAAGGACCTAACCATGCGCCCTGTACTAGATCTGTGCCCAGCGAACAAATTTGTAAAACCACACAAATTTCGTATGCTAACATTAAAGGAGGTAATTCCCCTGCTATCTCAGGGGGACTACATGACAACACTAGACATGAAAGATGCATACTTTCATATTTTGATGTTGCCAGCGTACAGAAAATACCTCAGGTTCATGATAGAGGGCAAACACTACCAGTTCAGAGTGCTACCCTTCGGCATAGCGTCTGCACTGAGGGTATTCACGAAGGTACTGGCAGTGGTGGCGGCCCACCTGCGCAGGTTGTCCATACCGGTATACCCTTACCTCGCCGATTGGCTCATAACAGGGGAGTCCTACGAGACATGCTTCTCAAACACCCAGAAGACAGTAAACCTTTTGTTCCAACTGGGCTTCTCCATCAACGAGAAGAATTCGAGCTTAGACCCCAGCCAAATCAAACAATTCCTAGGGGCTCTAATTCGAACAAAGGAGGGCCTCGTCTTCCCCTCCAACAAGAGGGTCCAAAATATGCTGTTTCAGATCCTCAATATGTGGCCGGTCGAGAGGTGACGGTACGCAAAGCAATGCGCTTGCTAGGAATGATGGCGTCCTGTATTTATTTGGTACCTCACGCGCGCCTGCGCATGCGCCCAATGCAAGAGTGGCTCAACAGCCAGTGGTGTCAGGCCAGCGGACAATGGGATGATCTAGTGGTGGTCTCGCAGGCCTTGGTGCTCTCGCTACAGTGGTGGCCGAAGGAAAACCTGGTAATAGGGAAACCATTCACCACCCCCGCAGTGGAAGCCACTCTAACCACAGACGCATCCCTCACAGGATGGGGGGCCTCACCTATCCCATCAGACTGCTCACGGAGTCTGGAGTCCGAGCGTAGCTTCCAAGCACATAAACTTATTAGAGCTACTTGCAGTGTTCAAGGCACTAAAAGCCTTCCAGACACACCTACAAGGGAAGACAGTGAGGGTCCTCACGGACAGCACCACAGCCATGTACTACCTCAACAAGCAAGGGGGCTCTCACTCTCCACGACTGTCCAAGCTGTCCCAGAACATCTGTAAGTGGGCTCTCAGACACAACATGTTCCTATTGCCACAACATGTACCAGGGGAACTCAATCTGCTAGCAGACGAACTCAGCAGAGACTTCCCTCTGCCCTCAGAGTACGAATGGCAGTTACACGAAGACATAGTCTTCGACGTCTTCACACAATGGGGCCTCCCAGAAATAGACCTGTGCACAACTCTGGAGAACTCACAATGCCTAGATTACGCCTCCAGATACCCACATAACCGCACCAAGGGGAAATTTGTTTACGCTTTTCCCCCCGGGACTCCTCTGCTGAACAAGATGGTGCACAAGATGCACCAGGAACCAGTCACCATGATACTGATAGCCCCGATGTGGGTCCGCCAACCATGGTTTGCGCACCTGATGGAGATGTCCCTGTCCCCACCAGTGAAACTGCCCTGCCCGTACAACTTGCTGTCACAGGACAAGGGCAAGACACTACACCCATGCCCACAGAACATGAATTTAGCAGCTTGGCTCCTGAGGTCATAGAATTTGGCCATTTACAACTCCCTCAGATGCATGGACATTCTCAAAGAAGTAGAAAACCCAAAACTCACCACTGCTATTCTAGCAAGTGGAAGAGATTTGTCATCTGGTGTAGAGGTAAGAGCATCAACCCAGTCCACTGCTCTCCCACACAAATTGTCCTTTACCTGACCCATTTACTGGACTCCGGTCTAGTGTTCAATTCTATTAAAGTCCATCTAGCGGCACTTTCTGCATACACCACCTCTCAACTTAAGGTGTCATGGTGGAAAGTCCCAGTTATCAAAGCCTTCATGGAGGGGGTAAAGAGAATACACCCTCCGATAGCAAACCCAGCTCCCGGCTGGGACCTTAATGTGGTACTTACCAGGCTCATGGGCTCACCCTTTGAACCCATGCACAAGGCAACTCTTAAAGACCTCACCCTTAAGACTGCTTTCCTAATAGCTATCACTTCCATTAGGAGATTAAGTGAACTACAGGCTCTTTCTATTCTAGACCCCTTCGTATCAGTTCACAAAGATAAGGTGGTTCTACGCACACACCCAAGGTTTGCACCGAAATTCATATCGAAATTCCATGTCAACCAGTCAATAGAACTACCAACGTTCTTTCAAAACCCTTCCAATTTGGGAGAAAAGAGCCTGCATACACTCGATGTGCGCAGAGATGTCATGTTTAATATGGAAAGAACTAGGCCACTTGTCTCGGTGGCAGCAGGAAGAGAAGGAGATGTCTCAAAGTCCACTATATCTAGATGGATTGTTCAATGCATCACTCTGTTACACTCTTGCTAAGAGAGAACTACCCTTCAAGCCAAGAGCACACTCTACTCGAGGCACTGGGGAATCCATAGCATTCATTGCAAACGTTCCCCTTGAGTCCATTTGCAAAGCGGCAACCTGGAGTTCTGTACACACCTTTACAAAACACTACTGTCTAGATGCTCACTCTAGATCTGATTCCCAGGTGGGACAAGCAGTATTAAGACAACTTTTCTCTACTGTTCCTTCTCACAACCCACCTCCAACTCTGGGTACTGCTCGCTAGTCTATGCACAGCATGTGATTCTAAGCAGATAAACAAACATCAGAAGACAATGCATTACTTACCATAAAAGCATTTCTGATGGTTGTATCTGCTTAGATTCACATGCGCCCACCCTTCCTCCCCCCTCGGATGGAAGGAACATACACATCTTTCTACATCTCTCTCTTTTCTGCACTCACTCACGTATAGAAGGCTCCCTCAGGGCAGAAAAAATACAAACAGAGGGACCTCGACGCGTGAGGGGTTGTGGGTACACTGCACGTCACTATAGGGATAGTGTTACAGACACGCCTTGTCGACGTCCCCTTTTCGACTACGAAAAACAAAATGCAGTACTCCGCAGTGACCACTGGATGTCGGACTATGCACAGCATGTGAATCTAAGCAGATACAACCATTAGAAATGCTTTTACGGTAAGTAATGCATTGTCTTATAGCGTACAAAATGGCAGCGGGTGGGTCTATGCAACATTGCATAGCAGGTTGCCCCAAAGACCCAATGATTGGTTGACATTCCCAACCAACCTTGGACTTTCGGCTTGGCTAGCAGCACATAAGAAAACTCATGTCAGATTACTCCCCACTTTCACAATTAGTCCATCATCTCATCAGTTTGACCATAGGCCAAAGTTTGCCATTTGTAGTTGACCTTGTATCTTGCTCTCTCTTTTGGGACATATAAAGGAGTGTAAGCACATCACTAAATTCATCAACAGCTTAATGAATAGCTCTTGTTCTTGACTTCTGAATCACGTGTGCGTAGACTGCAATTGTGTCCATTTAGACCTCTTATTTACTGCTATTTGATTCAATTATGCTGGGTGTCATTTGCCCCTTTTGGCCTCTAGAGACTTGCTCACTCCATCTTGTAGGAGCCTTATCTATTGTTGTCCAATACTTGGCTCTTGCAAATGTGTCCTTCTTTAATCTAAGAGAAATATGTCTCAAGTCCTATCAGTCTGCCTCCATTTGTGCTTTGCAGCAATTCCTTGAAATAGCATCCTTTAATCCCAGGCCAACAGACTCCTTCGTTTTGCATACAAAGCTAATTCTCCAGCATCTCCTGACTCTGCAGCCCTGGTCTGTTTCTGAGGTAGCTGGATTGAATCTTTGCACAAGCCGGCGTTCATTTTCCTATCATGGCCGTCCTTGCCACATTATATTTTCCTCTATAGCAAGCTTCTAGGTATCTCATCTACCTTGCGTTGCTGCATATTTATGTTTATTGGTCAGCAAGTTACTTTGTCGTCTTTGTATATACGATCACATTATCGTTTCATACACGTTTCTCTTATCACTTCAGTTACATAGTCACTCTTAAGTAATTTCATAATGTTTCAGTATGTCCCTGTATATCTTCTTCATGACATCACTCTGCACTCGTCAGATTTCACTCAGCACTACATGATGTCCAATGGTGCATACTGTAACGCTCACCTGATTCCCACGGAGGCGCAGGTCTGGCTTCGAGTGCTGATGCTTCTTCAATGGTGAAGCGCAGGACTCTGAAGATGGACAGGAAGGGCCCTCTACTCTGGCTTCTCCGGCTCACAGGAATATTCCCCTGTGCGTGAAAAGGGAGTATTACCTACTGACTGAGTTATGATCAAGCCTCACTCTCTTCCAACCCTCCACGATACCCTTCCACGATTCCCTGTGAAGTCTCACCTTAGGGTCAGGAAGGATGAGCTCTCCATCCTGCTTCTGATGCAGGGGCACGTTGAAACCCAGTTACTTCACTGGATTGAGGATTAATGGGAGTTCAGGTAAGCTTGACTATTCAGGTAAGGCTCTGTAAAAGTTCTATTGCAAGTTCAAAAGTCCAAGCTTAATAATAATGTTCATTGTCTTTTTGCAGCAAGCGCTAATGTTTGTCCTTTTTTCCCCTTAGGGGCCGGGGTTCGGAATGCCGGAGATATGGCAACGACCCGAAGTGAAACGTGCAGTTCCAGTTACAGTAAATGGCAGGTTAGTTCTGGATGAGCGCTCGGGAACTGACTTTGCATACGCTCATTCAATGTCTTTGTCTTTTTTCCCCATAGGGGCCGGGGTCCGGAAAATGCCTGGAGGCGGCAAGACCCGAAATGAAATGAGGTAAGTCTTATTCCCTTCCTTCTCTCACCTCTTATTCTTGTCTTTTTCTCTAGGCTCTGGGAAGTGGCTGTGTATCCGGATGATCGCTGCTGAAGATGGAGGAACCCAGGAAAGGTGAGTGAAATGCAGCGCTGCAGCGATCGTAACGAAATGCTTTTAAAAATGTCTTCCCTTTCAGGATCGTCGGTGATGTCTCCGTGGTGCAGATTTAGCTGGTAAGGTCTCTTGTCTCCCTTTGCAGGTGACCCAGGATGCTGACAGGCGTGGCTGAAGTCCAGGAGCAGGAGCTGACACGGTGAGCGTCCAGCTGCGAGGAGCAGAACAACGCGAAGCGTGAGTTGCTGATCGGTGTGGTTTAAATAGCTTTGGAAGAAGTCCCAAGTGTGTATCCTTCCTCTGATCAGGTATGTATCCTTCCCCGACCACACCCGGATGGAAAGTAGTCCCACAGGTAAAGTAGTTCCATTCAGGCCTCAAGAGGGCCTGGATGTGGCAGCATGGTCTGCATCAGGTAAGTGCACATGAAAACACTTGCACACATCTCTAGCTTTATGAGCCTGGCGCCTAAGGTGCCAGGACAGAGGTCCAACATGAGCCTGGCGCGTAAGGCGCCAGGACTGCGTCCAAAGGGCCCCAGCTTGGGCCCGCTGGCACTCCCCTGGGGGAAATGATGCCTGCCTCTGGGGTCGCTGGGTCGGACCTGGCTCCTTGGAGGTAGGCATCATGACAGTACCCCCCCCCCCCCAAGGCCCCTCCCAAGGTTCTTCCCTCCGGGGGTTTGGGCTTGTTCGGAAATCTCCGGTGAAACCTATGTACTAATCGAGGTGTGTGGACATGGTTACTAGGTTCCCACGATCTCTCTTGAGGTCCATATCCCTTCCAGTCAACAAGATAGAAGAGTTTCGACTTTACCACCTTGGAATCTAAAATGTCTTTAACTTCGAATTCTAATTCCCCTTCAATTTGAACTGGATCTGGAGGCTTGGACAATCGGGTTCCTGGTTGTACTGGCTTCAAAAGTGATGCATGAAAAACTGGATGAATAACCATGTTGGACGGTAGATCCAGTTTAAAGGCCACTGGGTTGATTATAGCTTTGATGGGATAAGGTCCTATGAATCTGGGATTGAAGGTTCGCAGGCCCTTGAGGGGTAAATGTTTTGTTGCTAGCCATACCTGGTCTCCTACTTGGTAAGGAGGAGTTTTACTTCGGTGCAAATCAGCGTTTTCTTTATACTTTTTCTTGGCTTGCTGTAAATGAGTTGCAGCTTCTTTGAAGGCTCGGGTTATTGTGGAATGCAGATGATTTACTGCGGGCATTTCCAGGGTCAGAGGTGGATCTAGGTCAGAGGTCCGAGGATGGTGACCATACAAAGTATAAAAGGGGGTTTGTCCGGTTCCAGAATGCACTGAATTGTTGTATGCATATTCTGCGATCCAAAGGATGTCTTTCCAATTTAACTCGGATTGGTGTAACATGCACCGAAGATATTGCTCGAGAGTCTGATTGGTTCTCTCGGTTTGTCCGTCGGTCTGGGGATGGTGGCTGGTGGATAACCGCACATCTATTTGGCAACACTTCTTCCAAAAATGTGAGATAAATTGACTTCCACGATCCGAGACTAATATGGAAGGGAAACCATGTATGCGAACTATATTCTCCAGGAATTCCTTGGCCAAGGTGGAAGCTGAAGGCAAACCCTTTAAAGGGATAAAGTGGGCCATTTTGGAGAATAGGTCCACAATTACAAGGATTGTGTTGTAACCAGCACAAGGAGGCAGATCTGTTATAAAGTCCATCGACAGGGTGTGCCATGGCGCCGGTGGAATATCCAAGGGTTGAAGTAGGCCGGCTGGCCTTTTCTTTTGAGCCTTGTTTTGGGCGCAAATTCCACAAGACAGTACAAAAGACTTTGTCTTTTCTCCAAGAAGGCCACCAGAAGTGGCGTTTGATTTTTTCCTCCGTTTTAGCGATACCAGGGTGTCCTTCCATTAAAGATTCATGATGATGGGCAATAACAAGTTCTTGCAATTCTTTACTTGGCAGAAACAACCGCTCCTGGAAGTAGGGTTAGTCATCCTTAACGGTGTAATGAGGACCCTTTTGACTCCATTCCAGTAAGGTTGAAGAGTCTAGAAGTTGTTTTACTAGCGTTTGGATGTCCTCAATAGTTTGCAATGAAGTTAAGCCTAAGATCCTTTGCTCAGGTATGATGGGCACAGGTTCTAAGCTCGAATTAGGTTCTTCCATGCCAATTCGGGATAAGGCGTCCGCTTTTCCATTCTTGCAGCCAGGGCGATAGGTAATTACAAAATCAAATTCCGCAAAGAATAGAGCCCATCAGAGTTGTCGTGAAGATTGAGCTTTGGCTGTTTTTAAATACTGTAAGTTTCTGTGGTCCGTAATTACGGTGATGGTGTGTCTTGCCCCGAGAAGGTAGTGACGCCAAGCCTTGAAAGCAGATTTGATGGCCAGTAACTCTTTATCGTTGATTGCGTAGTTGATTTCAGGAGGAGAACATTTTCTGGACCAAAAGGCCACTGGGTGTAGTTGGTTACTTTTTGGGTCTCTTTGCGACAGGACAGCTCCCATGGCCAAACTGGATGCATCGGTTTCCACTATGTACGGGAGATCTGGGTGCGGGTGCTTCAATACAGGTGCAGAGGTGAATTTGGTTTTCAGGTCCTGGAAGGCTTGTTCGGCCTCAAGAGTCCATTCGAAGCGTTTGTTTTTCTTTAGGAGAGCGGTGATGGGTTGGACTGTTCGGGAAAATTCCGGGATGAATCTTTGATAGAAATTGGCAAAGCTGAGCATGCTCTGAACTCCCTTCACCGAGCTTGGAGATGGCCATTTGAGGATGGCGTCCACCTTTCGCGAGTCCATTCGGACTCCTTGAGGTGTCAGGATGAATCCGAGAAACTCAACTTCTGTGGTATGAAAAACGCATTTTTCGAGTTTTGAAAATAATCTGTGCTGGCGCAGTTTCTCAAGAACTGCCCTAACATGTTTTCTGTGCTCAGATTCTGAAGAAGAGTACACCAGGATGTCGTCAATGTAAACAATGACACAGACATCGATAAGTTACCGAAGAACATCATTCGTAAAGTACTGAAAGGCGGCAGGTGCATTGCACAAACCGAAGGGCATCACCTGATATTCGAAGAGCCCAAACTTGGTCCGGAATGCAGTCTTCCATTCGTCGCCTTCTTTTATGCGCACCAGATGATAAGCTCCTCGGAGATCTAACTTGGTGTACACACAAGCGTCTTTCACCTGGTCGATAAGCTCAGGGATCAAGGGCAGAGGATAACAATTCTTAATCGTTATTTGATTTAGGGCGCGATAGTCTATATACGTTCTAAGGTCGCCTTCTTTTTTCGGCACGAAGAACAGAGCTGAAGAGACGGGAGACTTGGACGGGCGAATAAAACCATTGGCTAGGTACTGATCTAAATACTGACGCAAATGCAGGTTCTCAGGTTCCGTAAGAGCATAAATCCTACTACAAGGTAGTTGAGCATTGGGTACCAGATCGATTTGGCAATCATAAGACCGATGGGGAGGTAACATGTTAGCCTGTTCTTTCTGAAAAACGTCTTGGAATTCTTGGTATTCTGACGGTAGCTGTACAGGGGTGGAAGTTGCTGAGGCTAAACCCATAGCTGGATTTCTTGGATAACAAGTTGGTTCACAATCAGGAAAACTTATCTTCTTTGCTCGCCAGTCAATTCTGGGATTATGTGTTTCTAACCAAGGAATTCCAAGAATTACTTGAAATTGTGGGGCCTTGATCACATCAAACACGATTGCTTCCCGATGTCCATCCTGACCCACCAGTGTCACTTCAACAGTGGAATGCGTTACAGGCCCTGAGGCTATTTCGGTTCCATCTACTGTAGTAATGACATCTTGGGTTACTTTCGGGCGGAGAGGAAGCTTAATCCTGGAAGCCAATTCACGGTCTATGTAATTTCCAATAGCTCCACTGTCGATGTATGCTTTTATAGCATGCAACTGCTGAGGCTGTTTTGGGTCCACGAGCACCATTGGCATGACAAAATGCGAGGTCAAAGAGTTAGTTTTCAAGCTCGGCAAGCGGACCCCTACGCTTGCCGGGCTAGGTCGTTTCCCGAATCAGGTGTCACTAAATTGTTATCAGTAGCTCCAACCACCTTCTTAAGCGGTTTAACTGGACAATTTCGAAGAAAGTGACCGGAAGTCCCGCAATACAGACAAAGTTGCATTCGCCGCCTTCTCTCTCGTTCTTTCTGCATTAATGGTCCTTTAACACCACCGATTTGCATAGGTTCAGATACGTCGGTACTCTTGGAGTTAGCGTGGGTTTTGATCGGTGCTCGGTTTTCATACTTGAACCGATCTGCTTTTCTATTTTGAAGTCTGTGATCAAGTTGAACTACCAAGTCAATGTAGTCTGCGCAGACCTGGGGTGGGTTTACTATCTGAGCTAGAACATCCTTAAGCTCTCCGCGCAGGCCTCGATGAAACAATGTGTTCCTTTTGCTTTCTGGCCATCCAGTTTCCACAACCAGTCTGTTAAAGGTGGCTATGTAGGACAGAAGATCCTGATTACCTTGTAAGGATAGCAGTTCATTATCAAGGGCCTGTCCTTGAGAGTGTCGAGCGAACAATCTTTCCATGCTGGCCTGGAAGCCCTGAAAATTCTGGAGAATGGGATCATCCTGATTTACCAATGGAATAGACCAATCGGCAGCACTACCACTGAGGTAAGATAGTATAAAGGCTACCTTGGTCTGGTCGTTAGGGAAGGCTCCGGGTCTGCATAGAAAGTGTAAACGACATTGGTTCATAAAGACGGCATATTTCTTGGGATCCCCCGCAAAACGTTCAGGCGGGGCCAAAGGCATGTGTCCAGGTAGATTAATTTGTACCGGGTTACTCAAACCCGTTTATGTGGAAATGTCTCCGGAATTAGGTAAAGGAGTGTGCCCTGCCTGGGCCTGTAATAACCTTTTGGCTAGGTCATCTGTTCTTTCCTTGGATAAGATCAGTTCTCTTTTGAGAGCGTTAGTCTCCTGGCGGGCTGAGTGCACCTCTGCCCGTAATTCCCCCAAAAGCTGGGCCAGCTGGTCAGTCTCGGAAGTCTCCATAGCGCCCGGGTGGGAAATTGTGGGTAGGCTTCGCGTTCTGTAACGCTCACCTGATTCCCACGGAGGCGCAGGTCTGGCTTCGAGTGCTGATGCTTCTTCAATGGTGAAGCGCAGGACTCTGAAGATGGACAGGAAGGGCCCTCTACTCTGGCTTCTCCGGCTCGCAGGAATATTCCCCTGTGCGTGAAAAGGGAGTATTACCTACTGACTGAGTTATGATCAAGCCTCCCACTCTCTTCCAACCCTCCACGATACCCTTCCACGATTCCCTGTGAAGTCTCACCTTAGGGTCAGGAAGGATGAGCTCTCCATCCTGCTTCTGATGCAGGGGCGCGTTGAAACCCAGTTACTTCACTGGATTGAGGATTTATGGGAGTTCAGGTAAGCTTGACTATTCAGGTAAGGCTCTGTAAAAGTTCTGTTGCAAGTTCAAAAGTCCAAGCTTAATAATAATGTTCATTGTCTTTTTGCAGCAAGCGCTAATGTTTGTCCTTTTTTCCCCTTAGGGGCCGGGGTTCGGAATGCCGGAGATATGGCACCGACCCGAAGTGAAACGTGCAGTTCCAGTTCCAGTAAATGGCAGGTTAGTTCTGGATGAGCGCTCGGGAACTGACTTTGCATATGCTCATTCAATGTCTGTCTTTTTTCCCCATAGGGGCCGGGGTCCGGAAAATGCCTGGAGGCGGCAAGACCCGAAATGAAATGAGGTAAGTCTTATTCCCTTCCTTCTTTCACCTCTTATTCTTGTCTTTTTCTCTAGGCTCTGGGAAGTGGCTGTGTATCCGGATGATCGCTGCTGAAGATGAAGGAACCCAGGAAAGGTGAGTGAAATGCAGCGATCGTAACGAAATGCTTTTAAAAATGTCTTCCCTTTCAGGATCGTCGGTGATGTCTCCGTGGTGCAGATTTAGTTGGTAAGGTCTCTTGTCTCCCTTTGCAGGTGACCCAGGATGCTGACAGGCATGGCTGAAGTCCAGAAGCAGGAGCTGACACGGTGAGCGTCCAGCTGCGAGGAGCAGAACAACGCGAAGCGTGAGTTGCTGATCGGGTGTGGTTTAAATAGCTTTGGAAGAAGTCCCAAGTGTGTATCCTTCCTCTGATCAGGTATGTATCCTTCCCCGACCACACCCGGTTGGAAAGTAGTCCCACAGGTAAAGTAGTTCCATTCAGGCCTCAAGAGGGCCTGGATGTGGCAGCATGGTCTGCATCAGGTAAGTGCACATGAAAACACTTGCACACATGTCTAGCTTTATGAGCCTGGCGCCTAAGGCGCCAGGACAGAGGTCCAACATGAGCCTGGCGCCTAAGGCGCCAGGACTGCGTCCAAAGGGCCCCAGCTTGGGCCTGCTGGCACTCCCCTGGGGGAAATGCCTGCCTCTGGGGTCGCTGGGTCGGACCTGGCTCCTTGGAGGTAGGCATCATGACACATACTGGCATCCTTTCAATCTTTCAGTGTGGGAATATATTCGATACGGTTGTCTGAGTGCATATCCTCTTTGCGTGCACTCAATGCGGTATAGGCATAACACATGGAGTCCCATATTAGGGCCCTTCTCCTGCTGTTCCAGTATGCTGGTGGTGAGGGTGCAGGAGTTTGGGATAATACATCCACCTGCTCCTCTGCATTCCCCCCTCTGGTCGAGTCCTCAACCACATTCTTCTCTTCATTCTCATTCATCATCTCTTCATACTGTTTCTTTGGGACCCATATCTTTGTCAGCCTCCACTCCCCCAACCCCCTTCTCAGGTGACCTGCATTCCTTATATGTTCATTCACTTTCCAGGTCATGTGGCAACCTTCTCCTGACTGTGGACAGAATATCCAATGTCCTGCATATTTTTTTATGATTCTTGGGATAGTGAAATTTTGTTCTTGGCGATGCAAGAGTGCTCTTCTTTATATTCCCAAGGGTACTTTCCTTATTTTGCATCTGCTTATTGGTTCCAGCGCCTGTCCATCTTTATTCCAATAGCTTTCTAGTATGTCTTCTGGCACTGTCCCAAGATGATCCTTATGAGACAGAATCCTAACAGCATCAACACGAGTATTGCTCAGAGTATTTTGAAAGCATTGGCCAGCCAGGTTGGAATCTAGGACAATAGGATAGAGAACCAGTCATCTCCTGCTGTCTCATCAGCTTCATCTTCCATCTTTGTATGCAGTGTTGTCAGCATAGTTATTGTTTCTGTCAGGGTTTAATTCTCTCCATCATGGGATGGTATGAATGTACAACAAGAAGGCCCGACCTTAGGCGCCCACGCCTCCTTCCATTGCTATAATTAATTCCAGGACATACCTGTTCTGTAGAGTCATCAGCCTGATGGCTCTCAATTCTTCTGATTGCATTGAATCCTTTTACTGTTGCATTAGTCGTCTAACGGCTCCCATCTGGTGATATGCAGCCACTTGACCTTCACTGCAGTCTATAAATCTAATTATCATTGCTGTCTTTCTGAACAGTTTATGCTCATCTGGAATGCCTTCATAGGCCTTTATTGATTTTGATAAGAAGTAGTTCTCCCTTTTCAGCCGGCGAAGAAGTGATCTCTTCCTTCTCTGGTGTTCATCTTTGGAAATTCACCGATATTGAGATCACTTTGAGGGATCACTAATGCTGGAAAATGTATTAATACAATGGAACATATTCTTCCCCAATTTCTAGGCAACTGCATGTAAGGTTTGGATCCACAGGCCCAATATCGGTCCTTTAGTACGCCAGTTCCTCCATTCATTCCTGGGACCTCCAGTATCTGTTCTGTCCACATCCGTTATTCTCTTTGACTAGAACACAAGCCTCCATTCTTGAAGCACGTTGTTGCATTCTTCAATGGTATTATAGGCACTGGTCCTGCTTAGTTGTCGACCCATGTTAATTACTTGGAATACTTGGGCCATGATTCCAGGCATCCGTCATTCACTATTTGCATTATAGCTACTGGTTCTTTCTTCAATAAATGTGCAGGGCAAGATAATAGTCTGTCTTCCCATCCGGTACTGGTGGCAGCATGCCCATACACCAATAGCTGAGTTTTTTCTCCAGAATCATGGCTCTCCTGACCTTTGTAATATCTGAACAATCCATCCCCTTCATCGCAACGATTTTTATTTGTTCTCCAATCTGGGATGGATACATGTTTTTTGCTTGTCCACCCCCTCCCACCTGCCATTAATTTTGTCTTCACATAAGTATCTTCATATAGAAATGTTCCTCTTGATCACCATCGTATATTTGCCCATTTTCCTTCGAATTGCCCTGTGGTTGTACACACTGCTAGATGACAGACATATTGCATCATGTGCAGGCATCTCTTTAGCAAAGAATGTACTTGCTGCATTCATGGAATACAGTATTAAGGGACAGACATGGCAGCTTTCATCAGACATTCTCTCTCCCACCTACTTGTGCTGTTATAAGGATGCTGTTTGTGATGTGATATGGCATTTATAACACGCCTATACACAAGTGTTTCAAGGCGCGACGAGGCAAGGGAGGGGAAACGGTGGGAAGACGGACCACGATCCTACTAGGTCAGGTGTCATTCAGATCACGCAAGTGCATGGGTGGGTTGAAGGGAAAGGTGCCTGGGGGAAGGGAGAGGAGAAAGTGCAGTACACGGGATAGAAGAATAAATAACATAAATAAAAGCGGCCAGATGGTGGCAAGTACAAGGTAAGAGCAGACATAAGTGCTGGTAGGGGGACTGTAGGGATACAGAAAACATTCCCTAGGTGGGGGGGGTTGCCAGGGAGTCAGGGCAGGTGTGCAAAAGGCGGGGCCTGGACCCAAGATCAGAAAGGGTGGCCAGGTAACCAGCGCAGTTTCAGCCCGGAATTTCAGCAGGGGAGAGAGGTAGAGAAGGCAGAAGCAAAGAGGAAGGTTTTGTGGTGTTTCCAGAACCCGAGATGGTGGTTCTCAAGTTTTAGGGAGGCAGGAAGGCTGTTCCAGAGGGAGGCCCCTGCCGAAGAGAGAGAATGACCACCAACTCGTTGCTTGGAGAAGCGACTGACCCTGAGGGAGTTGGAGGCAGATGAGCGAAGAGCCCGAGAAGGAAGGTATTTGGGAAGAGGGAGTTGAAGGTATTGCGGCCCCAGGCCCCAGAAGGCCTTGTGGACAATGCAGAGGGTTTTGAACGTAATCCTTGCAGCCACTGGGAGACAGTGCAGAGATTTCAGTCCTGGAGAGATACGATCCCTGGGCCTGAGGCCAAGGACAAGTCTCGCAGTCCTGTTTTTGATGAGTTGCAGAGGGCGGAGAGTAGAGGCAGGGAGCTTTAGATAGAGGCTGCTGCAATAGTCCAGCCTAGAAAGAACCAGGGCTCTGGAGACGGTGAGCTTCTGGGGGAAGGAGAGGAAAGGAAGAATACATCTGAGTAGGTGCAGCTGGTAGTGTGACTTCTTAGAGACGTCAGAGATGTGAGGAGAGAAGGAGAGTGTGGAGTTGAAGATGACCCCAAGGTTTTTAGCCTTGCAGGAGGGAGCAGGAAGAGGGCCAAGAGAGGTCAGCCAGAGAGCTGCATCATGGGCAATAGTAACTGTTTCATTATCCCCCCCCCTGTCTGTATTAGTTCTTATAACATGCCATAAAGATCAAGAGGAAAATGCAAATCCTAACACAGAATATCACAATTATTACTCCACGAAAGCTCATCAACTTTATTGATGGCAATGAGCCTCTTATATTCTGAAACCGCCCCAATTTGTTTTAATTCTGAATGTATATATGACTCTAATTATTTATGGGTCACACTTTTAGATCAATAACTGCAAGGTGGTTGCTGTAATTATTCTAAAAATAATATAACTATTCTTTGGATTTCCCAAAAACACTATATTCACATATCTTTACAGCATACAAGAATGTGTGTATTGTTATTATAATGGGTGACATAAAGATGAAAGGTGCTTTTCATCTTTCAGCTCTGATAGTTCAATGCATTGTTCCTTTAGCCTATCTAAAAAAGTTCCAGGCTAACTGCAAGTTTGTTTATTCCTCATCAAATGTCGAAAGATATTGGCCTCTAGTCTAAAGTGCTGTTGTGCTCTGCATTTTCCTGGTCTTTACTCTTGGCCATTGAACAAGTCTGCATGCACGGAACCTCTGCTCTTCCTTATCTGTTGGTAGTTGCAGGAGGGGTCAGGGTTTCTCCTTTCTATGGTTTGATGTTGTGCACATGTAGCCAAGCTCTTTTTCCATTTAAATTGGCAGCTATAGGGGTAACTTCTTCCACCTCTTATGGTCCTTCAAAGCGGGGCTTCCTCCAAGTCTGTACAAACCTTCGTACCAGTACCTGGTCCCCTGGGTATAGGCTGCTTCAGTAGGTTGATCATCTTTGTCACTTCTTTGACCCCTCCCTTCGGTTTTTGACCTGTTGAGATATGAAAGACACTTGAAGTTGTTAGATAATCATGCATCTCATGACCTAGCACCTTCGCTACAATATGGGCATCAGTTTTGAACATAGTTGGAGGGTCAATGGGGGGTTCTCATGCCGCGTCCAATCACCAACTCCTGGGGAGTTCGATGATCTGAGCCAGGCTGGTTTCTTAGGGCGTATAAAGTCATCTTTACTTTCGCAATCCTCTCCTTCAGTAATCCATTTGATTGTTCAGACACATTCACCTGTGGGTGATGAGCAGAGGAAAACGTATGCTTAATGCCTAATAGAAGAACTATTTGTTCAAATAGTTAATTTACAAAATGCAGTCCATTGTCAGATCGCAAAACTTTGCATGCCCCATGTTGGACACGCTTCACGCACAAGGAACTTGGCAGCACACGTGCCGTCGAGGTGTGTGCATGGACCTGCCTCGATCCATCTAGAAAAAGGGCATACCACGACTAGCATATATCTGTAGCTGTTGCATGTCTGCAGCATTTCCGCATAATCTATATGTAAATTCTGAAATGGGCCATTTGCGTCTAGGAATTGCTCCTCTCATTGTTCGCAGTGTGCCCTGCAGTACATTTTTGGCACACAATGCAATTTACAATAAACTGTGCCACATGTTCTAACAGATTTGGCGAGAGTCTTCCGAGTTACATGCGTGGGGCAATGAGTTACTCCAATGCTACCCTCAGTAATGCTGGAGGCATAACTGGCTTTCCAGTGCTATCCCGTCTCCAAATTGCTTCTGTGGGGGATAAAGAACATCCCCCTCCTTTTCCCTAAAGCCTTCTCTTTTTGTGGTGCTCGACCTTGTATTTCAATTAACTGGACAATGGACAGCATGTTGAAGCCTTCCTTTACCAACATACATCGTCCGGTAATCTGTTTAACACGTTCTATTTCAAAATTAGAAATGGTTGAGTAATGAGCTGCCTTTTTGGCTTTTAAGCCTGCAGCTTCATTTCCGCTGGAAATTGCATTTTCTCCAGCATGAGGTCTTGCAAGGATTCACATGCTCATGAATATTCCCCGTCGTCAGGCTGGGAATCCTCGGTAAAGAAAAAATCAGTATCAGTTTCGTTTCTGATCTGTCTTTCTTAGTAGTAACCAATCACTGATCTCTGGGTCATACTGCCCCCAGCCAATGACTGCCCTCTCCCAAAACCCCTCCCCTGGCAGCCATCCTCAGATTTTTACTGCACGTTCAAGTGTTGGGAGTACCCGTGCTTTAGCCCTCGAGCTTTTACTGCGTTTTTGCGCTTTTTCAGGAGATTTTCTCATTTTTTTGGTTTAATCGAGCCTCAAGCTCCACCGTTTCCACTTCCGATAACGGGGACCCGTTTTGAAATTCTTCTATGCCCCTCAAGGGTGAAGTTTTCGTCGAGTTACGCTTCTTGGAGGTTCCAGAAGATCTGAGGCCTACCTCAACGGACATGGCCCAGGACAAGGGAAGCTCGACTCCCGGATCCAAGCTGTTCAGGAGCTGCCCGGGATGCGGATTGCAAAATGTTTTCAAGGAGGTCGAGCATTCGAGATGTCTCTACTGCCTTTATGAGGACAAGACGCACGTAGAAAAAGACTGTGCTTTCTGCAAGAACCTGTCGGAACGGACCAAGCAAGATAGACGTTCCCCCCTTGCCGCCTGGCTGGAGAAGGGCACAGCAGGTGAGAAGGCGAAGAAAAAGTCTGAGCGGTCTAAGTCCTGTAAGGGCGCCCCGGTGACAGGGACCCAACAGAAGGCCAAGCACCACGAGTCCGCGGGCGCCTGGAGCGCCAAAAGGTCGGGCTCTTCGGCTGCCAAGCAGGGCGCGACTTCCCTGGCACGATCAACCGCGAGCCAGCACTCTGGTTCGGGGAAGAGGAAGTCTGAGAACCTGGGTAAGCTTCTGGAGAGGCCCCGGTCGATCTCGAAGGGAGCCGAGGGGGAGCGAGGCAATGACCCTCCCCCAAAGCGACGGCCCAGGACGCATCTAAGGTGGTGAGGGCCTTGATCCACCCGGCAAAGGCCTCGAGCGAGGTTGTCGCAGCAGCCCTGGCGAAGCCGGCAGAGACCACGCCAGTGGAGGCGGCCTCGGGGCCCAGAGTTTCCCTGCCACCGCGGAGGGGATCCTCTTTTCCAGCCCATCATTAAGACCCCCCGTGACGACCCCAGTGGAAAAAGAGGGGGGGCGGCCGTGGCCATTACGGATTCGGATTCAGCCTTCCAGGAGGATCTGGTGGAAACCGTGAAATGCCTCAACGAGAGGTTCGAGAAGGTTCGATCCCAGGGGAAGGATCCTGCTGATGTGATCGAAGATACCGACGAAGTGGACGACGAGGGCCCAGTGGAGCAGCCATCCCACCCATCGCAACCTTTGCCCAAGCCCTGGGAAGCCCTCCGAACAAGCGGAGGAGAGTCCACCCCGCACCGCCCTTCGTGCCCACAAGGCCTGTGGACCCCTCAACCCCCTCGCCAGACCCTCGGGATGATATGGCGACGGATACAGCGACAGGGACGGACGACGATGGTGGAAATGATACACACGTGTTCCCGGCGTGCTGAAGGTGCTAATCTCGCTTGTGGAAACTTCATCCTCACTTACCTGACATTGCGAGCTGGTTCGAAGCTCCTGTCGCCTTTCCCGGCTTCCTGGAGGAGGCGGGGCTACAGCGGTGCACGTGACCTATCACGTGACACAGGCCGCCTTCATAAGATCGAGGCTGCCACCCTCGCGGCGTTAAGCCCGAGGGAGTAAAGCACATCGGCTGTTGTGCGGCTGTTAGGCGCTGGTGGTGCTGGAGGGTGACTGTGGAGACAAAATCATCTTCGATCCCCCCAGAAAACCCTGCAAAGTCCCACATAATCTGCAAATCCAATACATCACGGTACACGAGCAGAACATACAGAGTATCGTGCGGAGCCGCAGTCAGCGGTAGGCAGCCAGTTACCAGGAAGACTCTTGCCCATGGATACCCGTTCATTAACTCGCCTCAAAACAAAACAGACCCTGAGCGAAATTGGGTGTGGCTCACCCTCGAATCAGATGTCTATTGATTCAGACTCCACTCCCCCAACAGCTGCCCTCGGGGACAATAATAAGTCCAACAACCCAGGAGGAAAACTAGTGGGAAACGCGATCAGCACTTTGAGTTCAAACCAGGATTGCCGATTGGCCTCATCCCTCTTGCCAAATGCTCCCCTTGAACTCACCATCATTGTACCTCCACTAGCATCAGCGCTTTCTCCCTCAACTCCGGGCTGTGATGCTGCACAAAATGGATTGTGCCCTGTGGAGAGTCGCCCCTCACCTGCTGCGTCCATGGATGAGGCCATCTTAGCCCTTGACTTCCAAGTAATTGTGAGAAACGTATTGGAACAGCCTCACGCCAGAGAGGCGGCAAGCGGTGATCGAAACGGTTGTCCAGATGTCCAACGAGACCAGCCAAATGCGGGTCTCCTTGAGAGAACCGCAAACTTACCTGAATCCACCCACTCAAATACAGAACTTGCACCTGTTTTAAATACCGATTGCGTGGAACACACTTGCAAAACACATTTCGATGCTGCATGCAAGATACTACATCCACGCTGTCCACCAGTAGAGAGTAACGAGGATGGCGAAGAGTTGTTTTATTCCCCTTTTGAGGTGTCGGATGCCGAGCTCTTAAACTCGGATCCTTTACGCACCCAACAAAATCCTAAAATGTTACGATTTCATTTTCGCAATAAGGATGGGGCTCAATCTGCTGCCATTACAACTCCCCGCAGTATGTCTCAGAACAGTCATCCTCTGATTAATCAACTTACAAACAATATACCAGTTAATTTAAGTACAGGAAACAGCTTTAAACCAGCGTACAGCAATAAAGAGAACACGCCAGCAAACTCCATTCATTTTACTCCCTCTACAAGACCATTAAACACTGCAACTGATTCATCTGGTCGGGAGGTCCGACTTACACAAAGGCTACAAGCCGACTTCGATTTAATAAAAGCAAAACTGTCTGAAAGTTACCCTGAAGGAAAACACGATAATGGGACAAAAAATCAGACAGTCAGTTTTGGGGTCACCTCCCAATGTTGAATCAGGAACTACAAACTACCAACAAAAATCTAGTCCTCAAGAAAACGAAAAACATACACTGGTCATCTCACCGAAACGGGAGAGAGGTGTCGCTAGTCCACATCAGCCCCATGTACTGAAAAATGTTCGAGCTGAGAAAGTGAGTGAGACTATGCTCAGACCAAAGCTTGCGACAAACAAAAGTGGTGACAACGCACCAAAGTGCTCGACCCCCTGTTACGCTCATAAACTTGTAGCCGCCGATGCAGGTCGAGAGAAACAACTCCTACCATTCCAAGCGGACGACTCCGAATATAATGGTCACTACAAGCCAAAATTGCCTAATCCAATGGACTCATTCTCCGAAGCAAAAGCAAATCTTTCGGTCGCTGCAGCAATACAAATACATAACGTGCTAGCAGCAACGTCTCAGGCTTTAATACCCTTCATAAAGTTATATGAAAGCATGAATGAACTACTTTATAATAACGGTCCTATCATTGGTCACCTGACAGAAAAAGTATCTCTGCTGGAACATAACTTTAATCTGCAGTTGGAACAACGAACAAAAGATCAATCGGAAATGGAAGACGGCCTTAGAAAAATAGTCCTGCTGATCGGAAAAAATTCACTTGAAGCAAAGACACAAATGGATGACCTGTCGACATTCATGCAAAAATCTCTTCTGCACCCAAGTCCAGCCCCAACAAAATTGTTTACTCCGGAAAGTGGAATTTGTCAACACATAAACTCGGGCGACACAGCTGTACTGCCAATAACACTCCCTGGGAAAACAGTCCAGGTGAACGTGCAAGGTGTTACTTATCCCCAAGCAAAAGCTGAAGCAAATGCACTAAAGCAGGTGTCAAAAATGAAAGAAACAAGCTCTAAACCTGACATTCCTGCGAAACCTCAATCCTGCTTAGTGGAGGGCTCTCAATTGCCAAATGAAAGCGAAGCACCGCAAAATCTAAAAGGAAAAGTCCCTCCTAGCATCTGGGATCTCCCCCCAGCAGCTCCTAGTTGCTCAAATCTAAAGGCTTCTTTCGGGATTTTTCACGGGGGCGCAAAAACCCTCCAAACTGTTGACTCCAAGCTCCACACAAAATAGAAAACCAGGAGGTCCTCCAAGTAGTGATCCACACAACAAAAAGAAAGAAAAGACAAGATTTCTAACGGTCGCAAAACAATTTCCAATCTCAAAGAAATTCATTAGAAATCTAACAACGCCTCCAAAACCTAAAATCTTTGTCCGTGACAACACGTCAGGAAAATTGCTAAAGAGTCAATCTCTATTCCGGACCCCGGTCTCTAGCAGAGAAAACTGCAAAAAAAAAAGAAGAAGAAAAAGCAGCCAACCCTCCTTCCCTGAAGAAAATTGCGCAAAATCATGTGACTAAGTCATCAAAACCAAATCCAAACAAGCGCAGGAGGGTTGTCTCGGATTCTGGCAGTGACTCATCCATAAATGACCTTGAGGAACTTTGTAACCTGTCCACTTACTCATACGATGTGAGTGGGGAAGGCGGCCATATCCTTGATGACAACACGTCGAACATTGATAAGACCCCCCTTGAGCCTCACATCCAACCATACAACAACCCTTGGAAAACGAAAGAAAACCAAACACGTTTGCCAACAAAACTGAGTGAGAAATGCACACCAGTTGCAAGAAAGTCTGACAGTAAAATGTTCGGGGGAAAACGTCTTAACTTAAACATCAGTGCGGAAAAGTTAGTCACAGTTCTAAATCCAAAGCGTACAATTGCTCAGAATCATAAATTCAGGGATACAAGAAGAAAACGCACCACTGTGGAGCAACATCGTGTCATAACAGCAAAGAAAATCAAACTGACCAACGTATTGGCTGACGACTCCGATGTAAATTTGAATCGTGGCAATGTCATGCGCCTTTTGCATTCAGTCCCTTCTCTAAGGACAATTTCATCCGACGACATCCAGATTGTCGAATACTACTCCGAAGAAAGACTCGACTGCGTATTACTACATGTCAACTCACATGCAGTTAGAAGATCTATGATGGGGGCAAGAGAAGATATATTACGGCTTGGCTTTGAAATTCTTGAATATCTTGAATCAGCCAAACGGCACAGAGATAACCTATCTGAGGAACATGAACAAAAAACCATCCTGAGTCATCGGCGTGAGCAGATTCGAAGGCATCTAAACTCAAACCTGATACCTGCTAAGACCAACAAGACCTCACAACATGACACGAAAAAATACTAACTAGATAATGGTGGGTCAGAGGCCGTAAATACCCTGATCTCATGGAATACCAGAGGATTCGGCCACTTATACAACAACTTTCCAGTGGGCCTCGAGGACAACTTCATAATATGCCTTCAAGAGACCTGGATGCGACAGCTTCCTGTAAAAGACGGCTACCACATACTAATAAACCCTGCAAGCAAAAATGCGAGAGGTCGTCCGTCTTCAGGATTATTGACACTGATAAAAATAGGAACAGGTTGGGAAGTGGCAGATACATCGAATCCAAATGGCCATGTACAGGCAACTTTACTCGTAAGAAAAACCAGCGATTCTAGAAAAGACCTCTGCTCACCTCAACATCTTTTGCTAGTTAATGTATATTGGAACCCTGCAAAGATCTCGGCTGGGGCTTTTATCCACTCAATAACAACAACAATCGACACAAATCTAAGGAATTGTGACAATCTGTGGATAATTGTGTGCGGTGATTTAAATACATCTTGGTTTAATAGCAACCATTTGGACTTCAATCATCGCTGCAATAAGGATCTAAAGGATTCTTCTAAAAGAACAAGATGGCAGGAGGCTATGGAAGCCAGAGATTGTACCATGTTAAACGGCAATGTCCCGGGTGACACTCCGCCACAAATTACGTGGATGAACATGGGAATAAAGAAAACACTGGATTACATCTGGGTTTCAAATAACCTGATGCCGACAATCACCAATTTGCAGATCACGCCAACGAAGAACAGCGACCATTTTCCGTTGAAAATGCACTGGCAATCCCACTGTAAGCATCTAAGCGGCACGGCATGCACCCACTTAGAGGTGAACGCCAGCCGCAATAGACTTCGGATGTCCTCAAAACAGATACAATACCTCACTGCCGACTTTTAATCAAGAAATGAGGCATCGACAGTCTTCACCGATTATACTGCCATTCTCCTAACTGTGGCCAGCTCCCAATCAAGCAAGAACACGTCAATGTCTAAACATAAACACACATGGAGCGTATCTCAGAATAATGAGAAGAAGAAACTGAGGAAAGATCTGAAAGAACTAAGAGCAGAGAGTAGCGTTAATAGAGTAGCAAAAATCAAACATCGAAAACAATTATATCGAAACTGGACAAAAGCTTTTGCCCTCCAACGTGACCAAGAACGTGGCGAGGAAATGTTGTCCTTGATAAGATCTCAGAACACCAGAGACATTTGGAGAATTTTAAATATGGACCAGCCAAATCAAGCTGTAATCATGGCAAACGGTATACCCGAGGCGGCTTGGGCAGCGCATTTTAGAAACGTCTTCTCGTCCACTAGCAATATGTTGGTGGACGAGAAAAACGGTGAAAAGGTGCCCTGGGATACTGCAGAGACCGCAGAGACCATACATGGCGCCATATCAAAGTTAAAAAATTCCCGAGCAGCTGGCCCGGATGGTATATCGAACATCATGCTTAAACAACATCCCCAAGAATGGGCAAAGTTCATAGCCGATCTATTCGTGACAATAACCTCCTCCAGGACAATTCCATCATCCTGGTTGGAGGCCATCATTGTCCCGATCTACAAAAAGGGCAACAGAGACGTACCTGCAAATTATCGCCCTATCGCGTTATTGGATACCATCGGGAAAGTCTTTGCCTCGCTTCTACAAGAAAAGATCTCAGCTTGGGCACGCCGCTGCGGTTTAAACGATGTACGTCAAACTGGCTTTACAAAGGGAGTGGGCACTGAAAACAACCTTGCTATACTTAATCTACTAATGTTGGAAGCCCTGAGAAGTAAGGGAAAATTGTTTTTTGCATTTATAGACCTGCAACAAGCTTTCGACGGAATCAACCGAGAAAAACTCTGGGGAAAATTGAATAAATGGAATTGTCCTCCAAACATACTAAATCCCATAAAAGCCTTACACGAATCAACATCAGTAAGAATAAGGTTGAACGAAGGTGGTGTTCTTTCTGAAGCAATTCCAACGAAAAAGGGAGTGAAGCAAGGATGCCCTCTTGCTGCGGAACTCTTCAAATTATACATTGCAGATGTGTCAGATGCGCTAACAAATACTCACTGCTTCCCTCCCAAACTCAATGGCACTCCCGTGAGCTACTTGATCTACGCCGATGACTTTGTCCTAGTTGACAAAACGCAAATAGGGCTACATAGGCTACTAAATGCATTGAACATCTATATGACGGACAACGACCTAAAAATTAATGTTGATAAAACAAAAATTCTGAAATTAGGACATGGCGAGGGCCAGAAAAACAAGAAATTCAAATGGATTCTAAACAACGTTCCGATTGAGGAAGTGACCTCAATCCGATACTTGGGCATTCCATTCTCTATGTCTATAAGAGAATGGAGCTGGGTGTCCGAACTCGAAAAAAGAATAAAAACCTTGTCCCTATAAGGTGCAAAGATACACTCGCAATTCGGAAAATTCTCCCTGATTCCAGTACGCACCTTCTACCAACAAAAAGTGATACCATCCGTGACGTTTGGTGCTGAGACAGGTTGGAACATCGACTTTAAGATCTGGTCTAAACTTGAAGGCCTATTCTGGCGTCGGGTGTTGAGATTACCCAAATACCTGTCAGTATCAGTAATTCGCCATGAATTGGGACTCGAACCAATGTATGGAGCTGTCATTTGGAAATCAATGACTTTACTACGAAAGATGTAGTTAGAGAAGGTTGAGCCAGCATTCAAACTGTTCAACTCACAAAAAAATTTAAATTCAAACACCCTACAGGAAGTATGGGCCAAAAATGTCAAATCAATTATGCAAGCCGCAAACATCAACATGGAGATGCTGATAGAACGACCCCAAAACGCAAAAAAAAAACTGAGACGTCAGCTCTGGATCGACAACACGGAAAAACTCAATGAACTAAAGACTTTAATAGATCTGAGTATGACTCCGAACAAATTAGACTGCTTACCGAAATACCTGAGCACATTCCCGTCTCGCCATCATAGAGATGCCTTTTTGCGCCTAAGAACAAACCTCCATAAAACCAGACAAATGTGCTTTCTCCGACACATCGACAACGTAAAAGACCCCTCATGCAGGTTTTGTCGAAATCACTCAGAATCACTAAAACATCTTCTGACTGATTGTCACGCATTGAAGGACACAAGGTCTCTCCACCTACGCAAGTTCGCCCCTCAAACGGATTGCATGGAAGAACTGTGGCTCAAAATTTTAAGCGGGACCTCAGTTCACTTGACTTGTGCAGTCATAAACTTTCTGGAGCAAACTATAAACTCATGAACCAACGACTTGTCCGCTCTATTGCAGAAGCGAAGCGACTGAGGAAGAAAGTTGTAATAAAAGTTTGTAAGAAACTAGAAATTGCAACAACAAAAAAAAATGATACAACGGACATTCCTTCATTGACCCCCCCCCTTCCCCCGGGCCTTTCCGCCCGACGAAATCGGCTCTTTCTACGCCATGATAGCCAGGACATCCGAGCTCTAACAGCTCTGCCCTGAGGAACAGAAAAAGGAAGGCTTTCTTTACCAACAACGGGAGGCCAAGAGAAAGACGGTCCTCGCTGTACCATTGCTCGACGACATCTGGGACGAAGGGCTGGCTATCCTGAAGAACCCTTCCACGACACCCGCCAAAAGGGACAGGTACGAGAGGAAGTACCGGGTCCCCGACGCCGCCCCTTGTGCCTCAAGGCCCAGCCTACTCCGGATTCGGTCGTCTCGGCAGCGGCCAAGAAGAAAGCGGCGGGTGCGGCGGCTTCAACTTCCACTTCCCCGCCGGACAGCGAGGGCAAGAAGTTGGACTCCATGGGACGACGGGTCATCTCGTCGGCGGCAACGATGATTAAGGCGGCCAATGCCTTAGCGATTGTGGCCCGTTACGACAGGGAGCTCTGGTTAAAGATGGCTCCCCTGCTAGACTTCCTACCGGACGACAAGAGGGCGGAGGCCCTACAGATTCTGCAGGAAGGTGAGGTGGCGTCGGATCGTTGCCACCGTTATGGCGTGGACATTGCCGATACCGGATTTCGCCAGCTGGGCAACAGGGTTTGCTTTCGACGACGAGGATGGCTCAAGGATACAGACTTTCGCCAGGACGTCCAGACCAAAGTGTTGGATATGCTGTTCGACGGCAACAACCTTTTTGGGAAGACGGTGGATGAGTCCCTCCAGGCCATCAAGACCGACACAGAGACGGACTGAGCCCTATAAGTCCTTCAGCAACGGTGGCCCTTTCGGAGCTCCGGAGGCAGACAGGGAGCCTCCAAGGGATTCAGCGGTGGCTCTTCCACGTACCGCCAGGCGGCCCGCTCCTCCTCCCAGGTGGCCTACAGAGGTTGCGGCAAGCAAGGGGCGTCTCGCTGCCGTCGTCAAGGAGGCCAAGGCGGCAAGGCCTCTTCCAAGCAGGACTGAACCAGCTGTAGCGTCGGGCCCCCACCGAGGCACCCCGGTGGGAGACCGGCTGACGAAGTTCGTCAGCTTGTGGGAGTCCATCTCCACCAACCGTTGGGTGCTGGACACCCTGGCCCGCGGACTCTCGCTAGAATTTCAAAAGAAGTGTCCTCGCATTCCTCCCGTGGCCAGGAAGGAGAATCACTTCCCTCAACTGCTGTTGGAGGTAAGGGCAATGCTCAAGAGTGCCATCGAGCTCGTCCCCAAGAGGCTCCGGGGCTCCGGAGTATACTCAAGGTACTTCCTCGTCAGAAAGACAGGCGGTTGGCGCCCCATCCTGGACCTGCGTCGGTTAAAGAAGTACATCAAGTCACAGAAATTCAGGATGGTCACCCTCCAGCACGTGCTGGGACAGCTGGAGGAGGGCGACTTCCTATCGTCGTTGGACCTGGAGGATGCTTACTTCCACATCCCCATTCTAAAAGGACACAAAGTTCCTCAGATTCGTAGTCCAGGGGCGTCACTACCAGTTCAGAGCCCTGCCGTGCGGATTAAAGTCGGCACCCAGGGTGTTCACCAAGTACCTCACACCAGCGGCGGCGCGGCTGCGCCTGCAGGGGATCCACGTCTACCCCTACCTGGATGACTGGCTAATCCATGCAAGGTCAAGAGAACTCGCCGTCGAACACACAGCGAGGACCGTCCGCCTGCTCACGGAACTGGGATTCGCCATCAACTACCCCAAATTCCACCTTGTTCCGTCGCAGGTGGCACTGTTTCTGGGAGCGAAGCTCGATACAGTGGAGCGATTGGCATCTCCGTTGGAAGAAAGGACGAAGGCCATTTTGGGCAAGGTGCAGTGCCTGTTAGCCACGGATGTGGCCAGGGTGAGGTCATCAAGTCCCTCCTCGGGATGATGTCCTCATGCATCTACCTTGTGCCCCTTTGCAGACTTTGGATGCGTCCGCAACAAGAGTTCCTCGACGCCCGCTGGATTCAAGCGGCGGGCAGCTTCGAAGACAGGATCCTGCTCGACGAGGAGTTCCGTCGGGCGATTCAATGGTGGGATACCCGTGCGCACCTCACGGCAGGCACGGACTTTCAGACCCTGGCATACCAGGAGACGGTGACGTCGGACGCCTCCCTGGAGGGATGGGGGGCCCACACCGGAGATCTCCACGCAAGAGGCCTCTAGCTCCCGGAGGAGAGGTGTCTCCACATCAACATCCTAGAGCTACGAGTCGTGTTCTGGGCGCTCAAATCGTTCCTTCCGTCCCTCAAGGAAAAAGTGGTGAGGATCTTCACCGACAGCACCACCACGATGTTCTACATCCGGAAGCAGGGAGGCACCAGATCCCAGCCCTATCCAAGGAGGCCCAGGATCTGTGGCACTGGGCCGTCGCCCAAGGGATGTTTCTGGTTCCCTTCCACTTGGCAGGAATAAAAAACACCATCACCGACTCACTCAGCAGGGAGCTCCGCTCGTGCCACGAGTGGGAACTACGCCAGGACCAGGTGGATCGGCTCTTGCAACGATGGGGCAAACCCCAGATCGACCTGTTTGTGACGGCGACGAACTCCAAATGCCAGAGGTTCGCCAGCAGGTTCACACAGCCGAGGAGCATGGGCGATGCTTTCTCGTTCCCTTGGGACGGCCTGTTCCTGTACGCGTTCCCCCCCCCCCCCCCCCCGTTGCCGTTGCTGCTCCGTCTCATCAACCAGCTCAAGAAGTCCAGGTGCAGGATGATCTTCGTCGCACCGCGTGGCCGGGACAGATCCGGTTCCCGAACCTTCTGGACTTGTCAACGCCCCCACCTATCAAGCTGGCGATGGACGCGGATCTTCTCTCCAGAGAAGGGGGCGCCATTCTTCATCACGACCCGGAGTCGCTGAACTTGCAGGCTTGGCTCCTGCAGCACTAGAGTTTGGAGGATACGATATCCCGGCTGACTGCAGAGAGGTTCTTACAAAAGCCAGGGCGTCCTCAACTCTCAAGTGCTATGGACATAAGTGGAAGAGGTTCTCTGTCTGGTGCCGCCCACAGAAGATTAACCCTCTGCGGATTATGGCCCCTCAAGTATTGCCATACCTACTGTCGCTGGCCAAAGCTGGACTGGCTCACGCCTCCATCAAGATGCATCTAGCTGCCATCTCAAGATACACCAGAACTACAGGACGGGCGTCCTTGTGGTCTCATCGCCTGGTGAAGGAATTTATGAAGGGACTATTCCGATCATTCCCACCGGTGAAGGCCCCTGCCCCGGCATGGGAGCTCAACGTGGTGCTGACCAGGCTCTTGGGGGCCCCATTCGAGCCTATGCATTCGGCGCCGTTGAAGTTCCTGTCGTGGAAGACAGCATTTCTCGTGGCCATCACCTCCACACGATGAGTGTGAGCGATCCAGGCCCTATCTTGCAAGCCTCCATACTTGACTTTTCACGACACGAGGGTGGTGCTGAGGACGCAACCCTCCTTTATGCCCAAGGTGCCGTCGGACTTCCACCTCAACGAGCCCTTGGTGTTGCCAGTTTTCTTCCCGTCGCCTTTGTCGCAGGCCGAGAGGACTCTGCACTCGCTGGACGTAGCTAGAGCGCTGAAGTTCTTCGTGGACCGCACAAAGATTTTTCGGAAGACATCACAGCTGTTTGTGACCTTTGGACCTGTGAATAAAGGGAAGGCTTTCTCGAAGGCTTCCATTTCCAGATGGCTCTCCGGCTGCATCATGCACTGTCACCGGTTGGCAAACCGACCGCTGCCCGGCCGTCCGGGAGCCCATTCGACCAGAGCGATCGCTGCTACCACGGCGTTCCTTTCTGGTGTGCCCCTGCTGAACATCTGCAGGGCTGTTACCTGAAGGTCGACGCACACCTTCACAAGATTCTACTGCGTCGATCGGGACTCCAGGGAGGAGTCCAGGGTCGGCCAAGCAGTGCTGCGCAACCTGTTCGCTTAAGGTGAGCCTGGTGAGTAGGTAAGAGATGCTTAATGTTGAGTTGTTGTATTGCTTAATGTTGAGGCTGTTGCCACCTCCCGTGGTTGTGCATGTGTATACTGCTATGTATTCTTATATTCATGAGCATGTGAACCCATGCCAGACCCCATGCTGGAGAAGGAACAAGTTACTTACCTGTAACTGTTTTTCTCCAGCATGGGTCTGACATGGATTCACATGCGAACCCTCCCTCCTTCCCCTCTGCGGCTCTTCACTTGGTCATACTGCCACTTGACGTGCTACCAAATCTGAGGATGGCTGCCAGGGGAGGGGCTTAGGGAGAGGGCATTCATTGGCTGGGGGCAGTATGTCCCAGAGATCATTGATTGGTTACTACTAAGAAAGACAGAACAGAAACAAAACTGATACTGATTTTTTTCTTTACCGAGGATTCCCAGCCTGACGATGGGGAATATTCATGAGCATGTGAATCCATGCCAGACCCATGCTGGAGAACAGTAGTTACAGGTAAGTAACTTGTTCCTTTTTTACTATACGCTCAGCATTGTACGACTTATAGTCAATGGCATTCTTAATGCCTCAATAAGTTTATCCAATCGTGCTGTCTGCGCGGAGGAAGCCCCTTTTTTTCCCAGCGTGACAAACGTGTGTACAGTTGATGTCACATAGGCGGAGTCAGCGTGCACTGTCACTTCTTCATCTTCAAATCTTTGAAGCGCAGTGATAAGCCCTACTAATTCTGCAGCTTGTTTTGAGTAATGTGAAGGCAATCTCGCTCTCATCTTTACTTCAAATTCATCCTCTCGGTTCAGCTGATCCAGTACGCCTTTTGCCAGACGTTTGATACGTTTTTGAAGAACCATCAATAAAGAGGACTCACCCGCCAAGTATACGTTGTGCAATCATGTACATATTCATCCTCCCCTACTGGTTCAACTATGAATGTTGCTGGAGTCACTGTCTTACACCTGACAATTGTAATCACAGGATTCAATTTAATTACCTCATATCCCGATGCTCTTTCTGTGCTCAATGTACTTTTAGGTTTCTCTAAAGTCGCAAATAATGCATGCTCTACAAATAATGTTACTGAACACCCCATTGTTATACTTGAAGCTTTTTCGAGTGTGAATGCAGCAGCATCTAAAGACTGCTCACAGGGATAATGCCCTGTCGTGCCTTCTCCATTTGAATGGGAAAATGAGTAAAAATTCTTCATGATAATCAAACTTAATCTGTCCATATTATCATATTATTTTGCACTTGCCCACCTGAGCTTCTTTAAGTCCTTTTAAAAGTGGTCAAATATATGTACAGTAATCAAAACCCCAGGCCCTGCAATATTTACATAGGCCTGCACATTGTTGAATTTCCCTCACTGTTTTAGGTTCTGAGGTCTTCAGAGTTCCTTCTGCTCTCTCACGTGAGAGATCAACTGTCCTATATATAACACCTCTTCCTGGCAATATTGTAGCTTCTTTGTCCACTTTATATCCTTTCTATGAGAGCATAGTCATGAGCTAAACTGAATCGTCTCTGCATCTTTCTTCTTTCTCACTATACACCAAAATGTCATCTACATGTTGGACCATTGCACTTTCGAGCTGAGCATTGCCTAGGTCCATCTGATGGACTCTGTTAAAGATGGAGGGTGACTCGCAGTACCCCTGGGTCTAACAAGTATGTTTCAAACAATTTCTATATGAAAAGGAAGTCAAATCCTGTGAGTCTTCATGAAAGGAAATTGGAAAGAAAGCATTTTTTAAAATCGGATTGTGAAATATTTGGCCTTAGATGGGATGTTGCACAATATTGTTGCAGGATTTGGCACTAATGGAAAGTCTGCTTCGACTATATTGTTTAGGGGTGAAGGTCCTGTATAAATCTCCATGAATCCCCCATCCCCCACCCCAATTGATTCTCACTGGGTACACAGACGTGTTACATGGAGAATCGGATGGGACCAACAGTCCTTGCGTCATCATAGAGGAGATGGTCTCAAATATACCTTCATCCGACCCTCTGAACATGGGGTATTGCTTTGCATGTGGGAAAATGGCTCCTGGTTTGAGTTTAACTGACCACACTCCTTTTAATAGGCCTATATCATATGGATTTATGGTCCATAAAATGTTTGACTTTCTCCAAATCTTCCTGAAAAAATAATGGTTTATTTTTTTACCAATGCCATTCTCTGCTGTATTTCTCTATTCTCTGCTTGAATCCAATAAGTGACTTATGAAAAATACTTATTAATCATCAAAGTACTCATCTTTAAACCGCTCCTCCTCTCTCAAATCTGTCAGCCTGTATCCTTCACTGAGGGCTATTACTGTTCTCCATCCTCTTCCCTCGTCTGTCCCTTGAAGAACCACCCTGTCTTCCCTGACCACTGCTGCTTCCAACTCCAAGGGGATAATCTGCCAGCCTTCATCCATAGGAATGTCTGGTCTGAACAAACTCATATCAGGTATTCTTAGTTTACCTATCAATCTGGGTAACCACGATAATAAAACAGTCACTCCATACAAAAATACTTCTGTATCAAAGGGAACTCCTCTTAATGCCTTCTAGCCTGTAAAGGCTATTATAAACTCTCATATTCATATAATGTATCCCTGGAGTGGAACACGCTATTCCTTCATCATTAAAACATATCGTCCTATTAAGTTTCATCATTAAGTCACGCCCCAATATGTTAACCTTCGTTTGCCTAGAATATAATATTGGCATTACATGTCATGTTCTCCTATAGAGATTGGTAATTCGTCTGTAAAAGGAATTAAACTCATCGCCCCAGAGAATCCCTGCACATTCATTGCAATACAATACCTGACATTGGATACTTTCCCTCAAGGACACAAACAAGTTTCTCCAGTGTCCACAAGAAATGAAAATGTCTTGCCTCCTATCGTCAACCTGGTTCCACTTTGGGGGGTGGGCGGGGCGGGGGTAGGGGTGTCACAGATGCTACTGAACACATCAGGTTGTTCTGTGGGCTGTCCTATTGTGGATATAAATTCATCCCTAAACCTGTGAAAGGATTTCCTCCTACCACGACCACACTCACCAATGTAGGTGCGGGTGCTTGCTGGGCTCTTGTAGTCCTATTCCATTGTGGTACCATGGCCTGCTGTGTCTGAGTTTGCTGAGTTTGTACCTGTTGTGTTTGCATGGGTGCTTGCTGCGATTTGCTCTTGTGGCGGTTGTATTTGTAATGGCCATTGCTGCATTTGCTGTGGTTGCAGTGTATATGTCTGAACATGCGTGTGATCTTGGGAATAATACTCCTGTGGTTCTGCATTATATTGCAAAACTTAACTCATCCCCCCCTCTTTGAATTTGCCAATTTTGCTGCATGCCACCTCTGCTTCTACATGTCCTGGCTGTGTCCTGTTCTTCTGTAATTCTAAAATTGTTGCGGCTGTCCGCCATTAAATCCTCCTCTTCCCTGAGGGTTTGGAACTCCACCTGGTCTTACTCTGCTATGTCCATTTCCTCTTCCCCTTGACCATAAAGGTGACCCACTCTGATATTTGGGGTATGCTACGATGTTTTGCTGCACTTATTGCATCGCTCATCACCCCATCTTCATTACTCGTCAATACCGCTCGCTCTAGTGCTATTTTTGACTGGTTTTTTTAACTAACTTTGCTTCCTACTTTTGCCTGTCTTCTTCTTTTTCTCATGCATCAATCGGCAGTGATGCACGATTGTCAATTGTATTTCTGGCCATAGATTTGCTTCCATTTCCACCCGTTTCTTCATTTGCCTTTGCACTGGCTCCGAAGTCCATGACACAAAATGTGTTAAAATGATGCCACTGTTTTGTACCACGTTCACACATCTCAAGGCACCATCTCTCTTGAATGTCTTGAATATAAGCAACAGGTTCTTCATCCTCTCCCATTTTCCTAGTCATAATCCCGCACATTTCTAATGTATAGGGATATTGTTCTGAGCGCCCGTCATAAATCTACTCTGCAATTAAATTGCGCTCCATCGTTATTGTGTTTTGTGCAGTCTCAATTGCTTAGTCTGCTCGTTTACTAAATGTTGTCAAGCCTCTCCCCTATAATGTCTGCCATTCCTGATGTCATTCTCTCTAGCTCATCAATTTTTCCGCACCAGAAGTTAAACTCAGTAGTTTACATCTTAAATTGTCTTTACCCACCTTGGTATATATTGTGATTGTCTTCCCCCTTTCTCTAATTATGGAAACTCTGGAAATTCTGGTCCACAATCATACCTGCCTACACTCCTTGTTTTCCAGCCAAGGCCAGTCCCGTTCGTTTATCTCCGTCGTGGTAGTGCACTTAATCTGCTTGCATTAAGACAGGAATACATCCCCTGTACTGCACGATCGTGCTTGTGATCGATCAGCATATAGTGTCGATTCTGGTCTCTTTTTGGGGGTCCTCTACGTTTGACCCTTTTACCCCTTTTTCTACACTCTGTTCCTTTGAAAATCTCTTTGCGCTCTATCGTTTTCTTCCCTTTCTTTGACATAATTGGGCCCCAACTTGTATGACTGTTTTCCTTTTCTGCACCATCAAGATCTAGTCTACTTAAAGACAGCTTTCTGTGCTAGTCTGTTATGACGTCATCTAGCCTTCCTCCAGTTCCTTCAAGATCCTCGATATAGATCCTTCTACGTTCTCTTGTTTTTTATACCCTTCTTTATCCCTCCTTTGCATATATAAATCCCTAAGTCTTTTATCTATGCCTTCTGTGTCTCGTTCATCAGCCCATGTTGGTATTCTTGGTATCCCTTCAGCTCCCTCTTTCTTCGTCAAGTCGTCCTTGTGCTTTGATCGGCATTCTACTTCGATGACATAAGTAGTCTAGCTTGTCATCTTTTAGTCCCCTACTACTATTCAGGTCTTCTCCCTTAATTCATCTTCCTCTCGCCTTCTTTGCAACCTGCGTTTTTAATTTATTGCGCTTCTACCTCTCTTCTCTTGTAGCCTTTTCTTTTCTTGCCATGTACCTCATTCATTCTTCCCTTCACTTGCATTTTCTTTCTTTTTTTCTCTGTATGGTCTTTTCTTCCTTCTCTTTTCCCGCTCTTCTCTTCTTTCTCGAATCCCATCAATGCCCTTCTCATCCAGCTTGAGTAATATCTATCCTTCCATTCATTCTGTACTATTGTTGCTCCCTTGGCTTTGTCTTTTATTTCTTTGTTTCCTTGATTTTTCATCTCTCCATCTGTCTATCCTTTCTCTCAGAATATTTACTTTCGTCACATGTCGAATATATATTTGCGTTCTCTGCTTTTGCTGTCTTCCGCATTGTCCTCACTGTTAAAAGCTGCTTTCAATTCCTGTAAGGGATAAACTCCCTTCTCTGTGTCAATGCTCTTATTTCCAGGAGGGAAAAAGGGAGCCGAGCCAAAGGTGTTACATCCACCCCTTTATGCCGATTAAGCATCCACTCCTCCTTAGGTTGATCTTCTTTCTCACTCCGATACATTTTCCATAATTTTTAAATAGCCAACCTTTTCTGTAACTTCTGTCCCTGTATGTGTCATACAAATATGTCATATGCTGTAATAAACAACAAACCCCCCTGTGGTCACTGCATAAGTGTCTAATGAGTCGATCTCAACTGTCGATACTTACCTGTCCTTTTGTTGTTCTCTTTATTTTATTAAGTATACCACACTGATCAATTTGGCGGGCACCATTAATCGCCACTTATCTGAAAAATCAACTATGTATATGTGTTTTATAACACTTTTAAAATCTACGTAACAGCGTTATTTAAGTTCCTTTGTTTGCACTTTCTATCAATTTTTTTAAGTCTCTATTCGTTTTGATTTTTATCCTCCCGATTGACATCAATCTCATCTAATAATCACCTTGATTTTTTACTATCGTTTTGTATCTTGGTTTAAACACAACAAAAGCTTTATACTGACATATGCATAACCCCACATGTGAACTGTTTAAATGTTTCTGCGTACGCCTTATTTAACTATCTTTAGTAAATGTATCTCCACTCATTTTTACTCCATCTTGGAGCTTGATACTCCCTCTTCTTGCTGGCCTTGACCCCTATTTGGAGTCTTTTAGTGCATATCCGTCTGTCCCCTTAGAACCAGGAATCGAGTTATCTACTTCTCTTCTTCGTAATCCTCCAAAATCCTGTTACTTATGTATTATTTACAACCCAGTCCCTCACCCTATTTTTGCCACTCTCAATGTTCTACTTAGTCCGTGGCTCAGCTAGAGTCCCTCGGAATCAACTCTACAACCGACCAGTTCGCCTTCTATCCACGGGGCACCTGCGGAAACCGGACAGGAACTGGGCGAAGAAATCAATTTGTTTGACGCCGTGGACAAAAGTGCCATTTGCAGGTTTTAAATCCGCATTGCATTTGTGATGCAAACTACCCAAAGTGTTGAAAACATTTTAATCTAATGAATTTCCCCTGATGAATGTTCAACCAGTGTGGTGATAGGAACAGAAACATGTTGGGAGTCTAGTGTATATACACTGAGTGCCAAAATTAAAATTTGTCAATTGTCTGGTGTAGTGTATTATGGTGTTATTCTTTACCTTGTTGATGTTAAATTGTATTGAGTCATCATCCGCTTTGTAATTCTATGGGTGGTGTTTTAATTTGTTTGTGATATATGAACTAATAAATTGAATCAATTTGGTAATGTATATGTCAGGACTATTGGTATTGAGAGAGACTGAGACACATCACCTTCTATGAGAGAGTTGTGTTCGGAGTTTCGAGTATCTATCTCTTTTCTTATACGTAGATTGGAGTCAATCGATGGGGTGGTACATTTACCTGTTTTCGGTATATACTTTTTTATCTTCATGACATCAATCTGTCCTCATCGGATTTCACTCAGCACTACATGATGTCCAATGGTGCGTACTGGCATCCTTCCACACAACATCATTCAGTGCGAGGATACATTTGGTACGGTTGTCTGAGTGCATATCGTCTTTCGTATACTCAATGTGTTATAGGCAAAACACACGGAGTCCCATATAGGTCCCTTCTCCTGCTATTCCAGTTGGATGGCATGTAGGGGGTGGGAGTTGGCTTTTTTTAAAAAAAACTCTTTGGTATTTTTCAATGTTAAACAAACAGGCCACGCACCAGCCGCAGCGACAACCCTTTCCGCACCTCCTCCTCCACCCCCCTCCGTCCCCGAACCTCTCGTCGCTTTCTGTAGTCCTTGTTCAGTTATCTTTGTTACACCCTCTCTCCTTCATTGGTGTTCTGATGTGTCTGGGGGCCTTGGCTTGGGTCCGGGGATCCGGATTGTGGGCTCTGTTAGGCAGAAACCTGTGCAGTTCCCTTGGGGAACACTGCAAAAGATTTAAGACTACAGGTAGAGCAGTAAACCCCTTTGGTAGCAGTCTGTACCACCCAGATTTACCTGGTAGCTGTGGCTGAGCAGTCAGACTTCTCTCAAGAAGAGTTAGGCAGTATGTAAAGTATACACAATATGTACCAAAACACAATAGCACAAGCAAACACTGACCAGAGCTTGGTTTCAAAAGTATATAGTTATTTATTTAAAATACACATAAGTTAAAAACACTCTAGCAAAAATATAGTAAAAGCACTTCAACACAGTTATAATGAAAGTAGATTCAATCCTTTCTCCTATCTAGACAACTCTAAGTAAACACCACTTAATTAAAACAGAGGTGAGTGCTTAACGTTAGATGACACTCTAGTAGTTTCCAAGAAAGGGAGAGAAAAAGCAGAAATGGGTTAGACACACCACTCTAAGGTCCAGAGCACTTGCAATAGGCTTAAAGAAGAATAAAGTCACAGGTGAGCAAAAGTCACTAGGCAGGGCCCACTCTTAGAGTAGCCGGAGCGAAAATGTGCCCAAGATCACACTGTTAGTTAGAGATTCAAAGTCTTGCAAAGAGTCAAAAAGAGGTTAGAGTGGCTCAGAAAGTTTAGCCAAAGTGTCCCAGGCACTCCCAGGTTCGAAAGCCGGGGACTAAATCTACCCCGTACAGTCGGTAGCAAGGGAAGCCAGGCAGAACACAGTACCTTAAGCGGAAAGGATCCTCCAGCGGTGGCAGTTGTTCCAGGCAGTGGCAGCAGGGCTCGACGTCGGTCAGGGGAGAAGAAGTTCTCGCTGAAGAGCAGAAGAAGAGGGTCGTTGCACTGCCCGGGAAGAAACCAGCCGCGGAGTCCTCCGGTTAAAGGGTTGGTACCGACTTTCGCGGTATGGGGGTAAAGTGTGGTATTCCGGTTGCCGGGGTGCTTGGCACAGGCAAGGCGGCCACGAGATACCTCAAAGAACGGAAAGAAGGCGAAAACTGGTTGTCCCCACCAGTCAAGGGAAGGAGCCACTCCGTTAAGAGTTCTCCTCGGTCGTCGGGAAAAAGTGGTGAGACGGTTCAGCAGGGCTCCACCGGGTGGTGTCGTCGAAGCAGGTCGGCTCAGCTCTTCCCTCGTCGGATTCTTGGTCCTGTGGCGACTTCTGAAGTCCCAGTCCCCAAAGCCCTGCTTTTATGCAGCAAACCCCCATTCACCCAGCCTAGCTGTCACTCAAACATGCTAAGTGGTGAGCCGGGCGGCTCACCACTTGGGCCAATCAGGACGGAGTGCGACTTGAGTTACCAAGGTAACTCAGTCCAGGGTGCCTAAATCCCCCTCCACCCCTCCTAAGTACCCCAGACAGAGTGGCACCACTTTGGAGGGCTTCTGTGGAGAAGCCCGCCAAAAGTGGAACAAAGGGCTCCACTTTGGGTCAGAGTTACAGAGGCGAACACCAACGCCATTTTAGAATCAAGTTTTGGCAAAAAGTCCCAACCGGAGTTATAAAAATAAATATATAAACCGGCGGTATGTTTAAGGCTACCGTAAATAATTAATTAAATGTGTTAGCCTAAAACAATGGGAAATCCCATAGGGAAATATTCGCGGTTGAATATAAAAAGTAGTTTCCACTGCCACCAGCCAAAACTCGATCAGGGGGGACGGAGACGTGCCCCCTCGACTAACAGACCCTGGGGCAATCGAATTGCCCCAGCCAGTACGTCCACAATATGATGGTTTGTACTGGTTCTGTTCAGGATTCAAGACTAGCAAAGTCTTTGGTGACTTTACATGCCCTGGGAGACAGTAGTCAGTCCCAGGGTATGGAGTCTATGTTGGGGAGTCCCTAGGACACCCCTGGGTCACGGCACAGAGGGTGCTGTGTGACCCACATCACAAAAATACATGAGGCCCTATGGAGTAAGAGACCCCATAGCCCATTCAACACAAGGTTTAACCAAGAAAACACACTTCAACATGTCCAAGAGTGAGGGTAAAAGAGTCTCACTCTTGGCAGGAGAAAAAAATTAAACCCCAGAAATCCAGCAAAGCTGCTGGGGGACTCACTAGGTAGGGAAATTCAGCCTAAACAGAGAATTCTCCCTAACACTCGCCCCCCCCAGACTAAGGGACAGGAGGATTTAATCCACTCCTGGATGAACCTCATACCTCTAGTCGATGATATACATCCTAGAGAGTCCATCAGCATTTTGATGGTGACACCCTGACCTGTGCTCAATGGTGAAATCAAACCCTTGCAGGCAGATTGACCATCTCAATAGTTTTGGATTTTCCCCTTTCATTTGCATTAACCATCTCAAGGGTTGGTGGTCAGTCTGAATAACAAAAGTAGAACCATACAAGTATGGCCTAAACTTCTTCAGTGCCCACACAATAGCAAAGCATTCTCTTTCGATAGTTGCCCACCTTGTCTCAGGATCCTTCAGTTTCCTACTGATGAAGCAAATGGGGTGCTCCCTACCCTTCTCATCCAGTTGGCTTAGAACTGCACCTATACCTACATTGGAAGCATCAGTTTGTACAATGAAAGGTTGGTGGTAGTCAGGAGCTCTCAATACTGGAGCCTGGCAAAGAGCTCTCTTCAGTTTTTCAAAGGCCTGATTGCACTCCTCATTCCATTTTACCTTTTTAGGGAATTTGGGAGAGGAGATTACATTCAGTGGAGAAGCTATGGTCCCATAGTTCTCAATGAAATTCCTGTAATACCCAGTGAGGCCTAGAAAAGCTCTCACTTGGGTTTGAGTAGTTGGTGTTGTCCAATTTTGCACAGCTTCAATCTTGCTGGGCAAAGGCCTTATTTCTCCACCTCCTACCTCATGTCCAAGGTAGACCACTTTACTTTGACCAATCTGGCACTTACTGGCTTTGATTGTCAAATGGGCCTGTTTCAGAGCCTGCAACACATGTCCTAGGTGGTTCACATGTTCTTCCCAGGAGTGGCTGAAGACTGCAATGTCATCCAAGTATGCCATGCAGAAATCTTCCATCCCAGCCAGAACTTGGTTCACCATCCTTTGGAATGTGGCAGGTGCATTTTTCAGTCCAAAAGGCATGACCTTAAACTGGTACAAGCCAACTGGGGTTGAAAATGCAGTTTTCTCCTTGGCATGGTCTGTCAGGGCTATTTGCCAATAGCCTGACGTCAGGTCAAATGTGCTGAGGTACTTGGCTGCACCAAGTTTATCCACCAACTCATCTGTCCTGGGCAAAGGGTGGGCATCAGTCTTGGTGACTGCATTTAGAGCTCTATAGTCCACACAGAATCTCAAGTCTTTGGATCCTGCCTTTGGTACTAACACAACTGGGCTAGACCATGGACTAGTAGAGGGTTCTATTACCCCGAGATCAAGCATCTTCTTGACCTCTCCTTTGATGTGGGCTCTGATATGTTCTGACATTCTGTATCCTCTGCTTTTGACTGGCAGACAGTCACCAGTGAGTATCTCATGCTGGCCCCAAGGGGTCAAGCCTGGTGACAGTGAGAACAGGGAGGCAAACTGATTTAACATAGATTTGCACTCCTCTTGTTGCTCAGGTGTCAGGTCTGAAGAGAGATTGACTCCTTCAACTTTTTCATCTAAAGGTACACCTCTGAGGAGATCAGGGAGAGATTCACTCTCTTCCTCCTCTGCAGCTGAAGCTAGGAGCAAGGCTCCTACATCAGGTCTGGAGATGTAGGCTTTTAGTCGGTTGGTGTGGAAGACTCTAGGAGCTTCCCTGGGTCTGCCCAGATCCACCAGATAGTTGACCTCTCCAAGTTTTCCCACAACCTTGAAGGGTCCCATCCATTTGTCTTGCAAGGCCCTCTGCCTTGTTGGGAGCATAACTAGAACTAGCCGGTCTTGAGTAAACTCAACCATGTTAGCCTTCTGGTCGTGCCAATGTTTGACCAGGGCTTGACCAGCTTTCAAGTTGTCACTTGCTTCTGCCATCATGTGTGACATTCTCCTCCGGAGACCTATCACATAGTCAGTCACTCTGACTGGCTTGAGGGGAGGAGCACCTTCCAACCCCTCCTTAATCAGGGCCAATGGACCTCTGACTGGATGGCCATAGAGAAGCTCAAAGGGAGAATAACCTACTCCCTCCTGAGGGACTTCTCTATAAGCAAAGAGAAGGCATGGCAGTAGAAGGTCCCACTTTTTCTTAAGGGGTTCTTCCAAAGCACCTATCATGCTCTTCATGGTTCTGTTAAACCTTTCAACCAACCCGTTTGTCTGAGGGTGGTAGGCGGTTGAGAACTTGTAGGTAACTCCACAGGTTTTCCACATGGCCTTCATGTAGTGGGACATAAAGTTTGACCCCCTGTCAGAGATTACCTCCTTAGGAAACCCAACCCTGGTAAAAATACCAAGGAGGGCCTTAGCCACAGCCGGAGCTGTAACAGTCCTCATAGGAATGGCCTCCGGGTACCTAGTAGCATGGTCTACTACAACAAGGATAAACCTGTTGCCTGAGGAGGTTGGAGGATCAAGGGGACCAACAATGTCAATCCCTACCCTCTCAAATGGGACTCCCACAACTGGGAGAGGCACTAAAGGTGCCACATTCTTGGAACCAACCTTACCAGAAGTCTGGCAGGTATGGCAGCTCTTACAATATCTATCTACTTCGGCCCCCATCTTTGGCCAATAAAAGTAGAGTGAGAGCCTTTCCTTGGTCTTCTTGAAACTCAAGTGGCCAGCCAAAGGTATCTCATGGGCTAGTTGTAAGAACTGTTGTCTGTTTTCCTGTGGGACTACAAGGCGTTTGTAGTCTCCAGGTTCAGACTCAGTGGGTTCACTGTAGAAGAGGCCATCTTCCCAGTGCAACCTATACTTCCCAGGCTCTTGCCCATCAGCTTGAGAAGCTGCCTGGTGGCGGAGACCCTCCAGAGTTGGACATTCTCTTTGCCCCTTACGAAAAGCTGCCCTGCTAGGCCCACCTTCTGCCAGTAAAGACTGCAGCTCAGGATGGTCCTCAGGGTCCAAATCTCCAATAAGGTTGGGGCCTCCTTCTAGCTCTTCCTCAGAGTCTAGCTCAACCACACAGGGTTGTACCTCCCTCTCAGCCTCAGCTGGAGGTGGAGTTACAGGTGTAACTTTGGACAACCTAGGGGAAGTCCTTGTTGGAAGCACTGGAGTGCTTGCTGCTGGCTTTTTCCTAGGAGTCTTGGGTTGCCCCTTTGCTCCTGATCTGGTAGTTACTGCAGTAAGTTGCTCCAGTGGTAGAGGAGTGATTTCTGTCATCATCTCCTGAGATAACCCTCTCAGGGTTTTCTCCCTTGCAGGTTTTGTGAGTTCCTGAAACCTTTTGCTAGGAGGTCTGGGGGTATGAGATACAACTCCAAGAGCTTTGAGGTCATTACCCAACAGAACCCTACCTGGCACTTCACATTGTACACTGACAGGTATTTTTACAGCCATATCATTACATTGGATGAGAACTGGTAACTGGGGACACATCTGCACAGGCCCACCAGCTAACTTGGTGAGGCATTTGGGTGCCTTAGCAACATCCTCTGCCTTGAAAAATGATTCATCCACCACAGTTATGCTGGCTCCAGTGTCCCTAATGGCAGGAGTCTCCTGACCATTCACCTGGACACTGTCCTTATAATACTCTTTAGTATTATCTGGGATAGAGTTATAGACATCTAAATTCTGTTGCTCCCACAACCCCAGAGAGACTAAAGAAACACTAGCTGAGACTCCAGTGGGTTCATCAGCTAGTAATAGAAAGTTTCCACTTGCCATGGGTACTTCCTCTTCTGGAGCGAAGGCTAAGGAGGCAAGCTGGACCCCTGAAGGTTTACCCTTACATCTGGGATCTCCTTTCACATGGTCAGTAGCCTTACAAACAAAGCATGAGCCAAAGGCTCGCTGGAATGGAGGCTTGTTCTGACCTCCTTCTGGTCTGGGACCAGAAGGTACACTAGCCTGATTTGGTTTCCCTTGTGGCTTACCCTTATAGTTTTGTTTGGGGCCCTCTTTGGAATTTGTAGTATTAGAATTCTCTTTGGAGTCCTTCTTAGACTGTTTTTCCCCATCCTTCTTCTGAGTTACCCCAGAATCCTTGTGAGTGGCCCTGTTGGCAACCCACAAGTCAGCAGCCTTAGCTAGCTTCCGGGAATCTAATTCCCTGGAATCAGCCAAGTGTTGTCTGAGCTCAGGAGAGCAGGCATCATAAATAGTCTCCAACATAAACAAATTCTTCATACCTTCATAAGTGTTCACCTTGTAACCCTTAATCCATCCCTCTAAGTTTTTCAAACATTCATTCACCCAGGTAGCCCAAGGGGTACCATCATGCTTTTTGAGGCTCCTAAACCTCTTAAGATACTGGGAAGGGGTCTTCCCAAACCTAGCTATCAAAGCTAGTTTCACACATTCATAGTCCTTCCTATCCTCCTCCCCCATCTCCATTACCACATCAGTTGCAACAGGGGGAAGCCTAGAGAACAACCAGGTGAGTAAGTCATTTCCTGTGATGTTCTGGAGCCCATGATTATATTCAAACAGAGACAACCAATCCAACACATCCAACTTAGGCTCATACATACCAACCAATTCTTTAGGCATCCGGGGTCTTTTAGGACTGGAACTTCTAGAGGAGCCAGAGAGAGAAACATTCTCAACAGATAATTTCTTCATTTCTAAGTCATACTTGAGCTCCATTTCCCTTAGCCTTAGTTCTTTGTCAGTTTGAGCATTCAGTTTCTTATACTCCAATTCTAGCTTCATTTTCTCTAGTTCAAAGTACTGAGGACTAAATGTGGGACCTGGTAAAGGTCCAGTAGGCACAGCAGGTAGAGCAGGCAGAGGCCTAGGGGGGACAGTTACAACAGCCTCACCCTCCTCTTCTGACTCTTCCTCAGAAACATCAACATTTTGTTCCATGTTAACTTCAACACTGTCATCTACAGTTGCTGGAGTGGTAGGTTCCTCTGAACCATCACCCAGACTTTGGTTAGCTAACAATCTTTCAATCAGCTCCATTTTCTTGCCCTTAGTCAGGAGATCCTTATGTTTACAGAGCACTCTTAAACAATCAGCAGTTTTGGCTGCAAGGGACTCTTGACTATAGCTTTCTATAACTGACATGTTAGAGGTTTTACTTTTTCAGTGCTAAGCTTTGTGGTTAGTTGCACTAAGGTATCTAAAGCACAATAAAATGTATACTCAATACAAATCCCACCGCTGTACACCAGTGTTAGGCAGAAACCTGTGCAGTTCCCTTGGGGAACACTGCAAAAGATTTAAGACTACAGGTAGAGCAGTAAACCCCTTTGGTAGCAGTCTGTACCACCCAGATTTACCTGGTAGCTGTGGCTGAGCAGTCAGACTTCTCTCAAGAAGAGTTAGGCAGTATGTAAAGTATACACAATATGTACCAAAACACAATAGCACAAGCAAACACTGACCAGAGCTTGGTTTCAAAAGTATATAGTTATTTATTTAAAATACACATAAGTTAAAAACACTCTAGCAAAAATATAGTAAAAGCACTTCAACACAGTTATAATGAAAGTAGATTCAATCCTTTCTCCTATCTAGACAACTCTAAGTAAACACCACTTAATTAAAACAGAGGTGAGTGCTTAACGTTAGATGACACTCTAGTAGTTTCCAAGAAAGGGAGAGAAAAAGCAGAAATGGGTTAGACACACCACTCTAAGGTCCAGAGCACTTGCAATAGGCTTAAAGAAGAATAAAGTCACAGGTGAGCAAAAGTCACTAGGCAGGGCCCACTCTTAGAGTAGCCGGAGCGAAAATGTGCCCAAGATCACACTGTTAGTTAGAGATTCAAAGTCTTGCAAAGAGTCAAAAAGAGGTTAGAGTGGCTCAGAAAGTTTAGCCAAAGTGTCCCAGGCACTCCCAGGTTCGAAAGCCGGGGACTAAATCTACCCCGTACAGTCGGTAGCAAGGGAAGCCAGGCAGAACACAGTACCTTAAGCGGAAAGGATCCTCCAGCGGTGGCAGTTGTTCCAGGCAGTGGCAGCAGGGCTCGACGTCGGTCAGGGGAGAAGAAGTTCTCGCTGAAGAGCAGAAGAAGAGGGTCGTTGCACTGCCCGGGAAGAAACCAGCCGCGGAGTCCTCCGGTTAAAGGGTTGGTACCGACTTTCGCGGTATGGGGGTAAAGTGTGGTATTCCGGTTGCCGGGGTGCTTGGCACAGGCAAGGCGGCCACGAGATACCTCAAAGAACGGAAAGAAGGCGAAAACTGGTTGTCCCCACCAGTCAAGGGAAGGAGCCACTCCGTTAAGAGTTCTCCTCGGTCGTCGGGAAAAAGTGGTGAGACGGTTCAGCAGGGCTCCACCGGGTGGTGTCGTCGAAGCAGGTCGGCTCAGCTCTTCCCTCGTCGGATTCTTGGTCCTGTGGCGACTTCTGAAGTCCCAGTCCCCAAAGCCCTGCTTTTATGCAGCAAACCCCCATTCACCCAGCCTAGCTGTCACTCAAACATGCTAAGTGGTGAGCCGGGCGGCTCACCACTTGGGCCAATCAGGACGGAGTGCGACTTGAGTTACCAAGGTAACTCAGTCCAGGGTGCCTAAATCCCCCTCCACCCCTCCTAAGTACCCCAGACAGAGTGGCACCACTTTGGAGGGCTTCTGTGGAGAAGCCCGCCAAAAGTGGAACAAAGGGCTCCACTTTGGGTCAGAGTTACAGAGGCGAACACCAACGCCATTTTAGAATCAAGTTTTGGCAAAAAGTCCCAACCGGAGTTATAAAAATAAATATATAAACCGGCGGTATGTTTAAGGCTACCGTAAATAATTAATTAAATGTGTTAGCCTAAAACAATGGGAAATCCCATAGGGAAATATTCGCGGTTGAATATAAAAAGTAGTTTCCACTGCCACCAGCCAAAACTCGATCAGGGGGGACGGAGACGTGCCCCCTCGACTAACAGACCCTGGGGCAATCGAATTGCCCCAGCCAGTACGTCCACAATATGATGGTTTGTACTGGTTCTGTTCAGGATTCAAGACTAGCAAAGTCTTTGGTGACTTTACATGCCCTGGGAGACAGTAGTCAGTCCCAGGGTATGGAGTCTATGTTGGGGAGTCCCTAGGACACCCCTGGGTCACGGCACAGAGGGTGCTGTGTGACCCACATCACAAAAATACATGAGGCCCTATGGAGTAAGAGACCCCATAGCCCATTCAACACAAGGTTTAACCAAGAAAACACACTTCAACATGTCCAAGAGTGAGGGTAAAAGAGTCTCACTCTTGGCAGGAGAAAAAAATTAAACCCCAGAAATCCAGCAAAGCTGCTGGGGGACTCACTAGGTAGGGAAATTCAGCCTAAACAGAGAATTCTCCCTAACAGGCTCCATGTATCTGTGGTGGTCAGGGCCCCAGATGTCAGGGGGGCGTGCATGTAGCAGCAATTTCTCCAGCATGGGGTCTGGCATGGATTCACATGCTCATGAATATTCCCCGTCGTCAGGCTGGGAATCCTCGGTAAAGAAAAAACCAGTATCAGTTTCGTTTCTGATCTGTCTTTCGTAGTAATAACCAATCACTGGTCTCTGCGTCATACTGACCACAGCCAATGACTGCCCTCTACCTAAGCACCGCCTCTGGCAGCCATCTTCAGATTTTTACCGCACGTTCATGTGTTGGGATCCTCGTGCTATTGCTCTCGAGCGTTAGTGCTATTTTTCGCGCTTTTTTCACAAAAACTTCGATTCTTTCAGTCAAAAGAGCCTCAAGCTCCACCGATCCTACATCCGATCAACGGGGACCCGTGTCGGATTCGTCTGCGCCCCTCAAGGGTGAAGATTTCGTCGAGCTACACTTCGGAGGACTCCAGAAGCTTCTCAGGCCCGGTCTCGGAGATGGCCCAGGAGAAGGGAAGCTCGACGCCCGGAAAGCTGTTCAGGGTCTGCCCTGGATGCCAGCTGCAGAACGTCTTTAAGGAGGACGAACACTCTTTCTGCCTTTACTGCCTTCATGAGGACAAGACGCACGTGGAGAAGGACTGTGCGTTTTGCGGCAACATGTCGGAACGGACCATGAAGGACCGCCATCAACGTCTCGCCAACTGGCTGGAGGGTAAGAGCCCGTCTGGCGAGAAGAAGAAGAAATCCGAGCGGTCTTCTAAGACCTTTGAGGGCGCCCCGGCGACGGGGGCCCAACATAAGGCCAAGCACCGCGAGTCCGCTGGCACCGGGAGCGCTGAACGGTCGGGCTCTACGGGCGCCAGGCAGGGCGCACCCTCCCCGGCACCATCAACCACGAGCCAACGCTCTGGGTCGGGTAAGAGGAAGGCCGAGCACCCGGCGAAGCTCCTGGAGAGGCCCCGGTCGAGCTCTAAGGCAGAGGAGGAGCGTGGCAGTGCCCCCTCCCTCAAGGATAAGGCGGTGAGCGCACCTAAGGTGGTGAAGGCCTTGATCCATCCGACCAAGCCCTCTATCGAAACGGTCGCGGCGGCCCTGCCTCAGCCTGTGGAGGCTGCACCAGTGGTGGCGACCTCAGGGCCCAGAATCTCCCTGCCTCCTCGGAGGGAGTCGTCTTTTGTGCCCATCGATAGGACCCCCGTGAAACCCTCCGTGGGGAAGAAGGGGGGGCAGGGCGTCGTCGTAGATTCGGCCTCAACCTCAGAAGAGGAGCTGATCGAGGTCTTAAGCCACGGCCTAGGCGTGGAAGAAGGCCAGCCCGTCGGAATGGACCCCGACGCAGGTGACGACATCGAGGATACCGACGGGGCCCCTGCTCGCCCGTCGGATTCCCCTCTGCCAGCGCCGCAAGACAACTCGGCGGCCATTTTGTTGGCCATACAGTCCTTATGCTCCGAGATAAGGACGAGGCTACCGTTACCGACGGAGGAACCTCTCCCGTCGGGGGATCCAGAACCGGGACCTTCTGGTGTTCCCCCTACCAAGAAAAGAAGGATCCATCCACCACCTCCTTTTCAACCGTCGCGCCCCGTCCAGCCCTCCTCCCCGTCCACCCGAGGGGATGATACGGGGACTGACACGGCAGCGACGGGTACGGACGACGAGGCATACGACGAGGATATTCCGTCGTCGCCTCCCACCAGGGCTTCTCCGCCCGACGAGATCGGATCTTTCCACTCCATGATCTCCAGGGCTTCCGAGCTTTTCCAACTCTGCCCTGAGGAGAAGAAAAAGGAAGGCTTCCTTTATCAGCGGCGCGAGGCCAAGAGGAAGACGGTCCTCGCAGTGCCTCTGTTGGACGACATTTGGGATGAGGGCCTTTCCCTCCTCAAGAACCCTTCCACGACGCCAGCTAGAAGAGACCGGTACGAGAAAAAGTACCGGGTCCCGGACACGGCCCCCCTATGCCTCCGGGCGCAGCCTACCCCGGATTCCGTCGTCTCCGCGGCAGCCAGGAAGAAAGTGGGGGGGGGGTGCGGCCTCCACATCGACTTCCCCGCCGGACGGCGAGGGAAAGAAATTGGATGCTATGGGACGTAGAGTCATCTCGTCGGCAGCGACGACGATTAAAGCGGCCAACGCCTTGGCTATCGTGGCTCGCTACGACAGGGAGCTGTGGTACAAGATAGCTCCCCTGCTGGATTTTCTGCCGGACGACAAGAGGGCGGAGGCCCTGGAGATCCTGCAGGAAGGTGAGGTGGCCTCGGACCACGCCATCACCGTGGCGACGGACATCGCCGACACTGGGTTCCGCCAGCTGGGCAACGGCGTTTGCCTTCGACGTCGTGGATGGCTCAAAGCTACGGACTTCCGGCAGGACGTCCAGACCAGAGTCCTGGACATGCCCTTCGACGGGAACAACCTGTTTGGGAAGACAGTGGACGATTCCCTTCAGGCCATCAAGGCGGATACTGAGACGGCCCGGGCCCTTGGAGTTCTGCAGCAACGACGGACGCCCTTTCGGAGCGGCGGAGGCAAGGGCGCCTCCAAAGGTTCCGGCGGCGGTTTCACTTCCTACCGTCAAGCGGCCCGCTCGTCGTCGCAAGAGGCCTACAGAGGACGAGGCAAGTCTAGCGGACCCCGCCGTCGTCGCCAAGGAGGTCAAGGCGGCAAGGCCGCGTCCAAGCAGGATTGAACCGGCCGTGGGGTCGGGCCCCCACCGAAGCACCCCGGTGGGAGGCCGGCTGGCGGGCTTCGTCAGCGTGTGGGAGTCCATCTCCACCGACCGTTGGGTGCTGGACGCCCTGGCCCGGGGCCACGCGCTCGAGTTTCAAAGAAGGTGCCCGCGCGTCCCCCCCGTGGCCAGGAAAGAACTTCACGTCCCTCAACTTCTCCTGGAGGTAAAGGCGATGCTCAGAAAGGGCGCCATCGAACTCGTCCCAAAGAGGCTTCGGGGCTCCGGAGTCTACTCGAGATACTTCCTCGTGAAGAAGAAGACGGGAGGATGGCGCCCCATCCTAGACCTGCGACGTCTGAACAAGTTCATCAAGGCGCAGAAGTTCCGGATGGTCACCCTCCAGCACGTCCTGGGGCAGCTGGAGGAAGGAGACTTCCTATCGTCGTTGGATTTGGAGGATGCCTACTTCCACATTCCCATCCTTAAGGGGCACCGAAAATTCCTCAGGTTCGTGGTCCAGGGGCGTCATTACCAGTTCAAAGCCCTTCCCTTCGGACTACGGTCGGCACCCAGGGTATTCACCAAGTGCCTCGCACCGGTGGCGGCGCAGCTGCGCCGCGAGGGGATTCACGTCTTCCCCTACCTGGACGACTGGCTCATCCGCGCCAAGACGAGGGAGCTCGCCGTGGTCCACACGGCAAGGACCGTCCAACTCCTCACGGACCTGGGATTCTCCGTGAATTACGCCAAATCCCACCTGGTGCCCGCGCAAGTCGCACTGTTTCTGGGAGCGAGGCTCGACACAGTGTCCCTTCTGGCCTCCCCGTCGGAGGAGAGGACCAGGACCATCTTGGGCAAGGTGCAACGGATGTTGGTGGCCGACGCGGCCAAAGTGAGGTCCATCAAGTCCCTCCTCGGGATGATGTCTTCCTGCATCTACCTCATTCCCATGTGCAGGCTCCGGATGCGCCCGTTGCAAGAATTCCTGGATGCGCGCTGGATCCAGACGACGGGCAGCTTCGAGGAAAGGATCAAGCTCGACGAGAGTTTCCGACGAGCAATACGGTGGTGGGGCACCCGCGCGCATCTGACGGCGGGCATGGACTTCCAGACCCCAGCCCACCAGGAGACTGTGACCACGGATGCCTCCCTGGAAGGGTGGGGAGCGCACACCGAAAATCTGCACGCAAGGGGACTCTGGCTCCCGACGGAGAAGTCCCTGCATATCAACGTCCTGGAGCTCCGTGCAGTGTTTTGGGCCCTCAGGTCCTTCCTTCCGTCCCTCAAGGGCAAGGTGGTGAGGATCTTCACCGACAACACCACCACCATGTTTTACATCAGGAAACAGGGCGGAACCAGGTCCCCTGCACTGTCCAAGGAGGCGCAGGACCTGTGGCATTGGGCCGTCGCCCAAGGGATTTTTCTGGTGCCGTTTCATCTGGCAGGGATAAAAAACACCATCGCCGACTCACTCAGCAGGGAGCTGCGCTCGTGCCACGAGTGGGAACTACGGCAGGATCTGGTGGATCGCCTCTTCCGACGGTGGGGCACACCCCAGATCGACCTGTTTGCGGCGACGAACACCAAGTGCCGGAGGTTCGCCAGCAGGTTTCCCCAGACGAGGAGCATGGGCGATGCTTTCTCGTTCCCCTGGGAGGGCCTGTTCCTCTACGCGTTCCCTCCCTTGCCTCTGCTAATCCGGCTCGTCAACCAGCTCAAGAGGTCACGGTGCAGGATGATCCTCGTCGCACCTGCGTGGCCGAGGCAGATATGGTTCCCGGACTTGCTGGACTTGTCAGCGTCCCCGCCGATCAAGCTGCCGGCGGACGCGGATCTACTCTCCAGGGAAGGAGGCGCCATCCTCCACCACGACCCGAAGTCGCTGAACTTGCAGGCCTGGCTCCTGCAGCGCTAGAGTTTGGAGGATACGACATACCGGCCGATTGCAGAGAGGTTCTTGCAAAGGCCAGGGCGTCCTCGACTCTTAAATGCTACGGACACAAATGGAAGAGGTTCTCTGTCTGGTGCCACGCACAGAAGATTAACCCTCTACGGATTACGGCTCCCCAAGTACTGCCGTACCTGCTGACGCTGGCCAAAGCTGGTCTGGCGCACGCGTCCATCAAGATTCATCTTGCTGCGATCTCCCGATACACCAGAACCACGGGGCGGACGTCCTTGTGGTCTCATCGTCTGGTGAAAGAGTTCATGAAGGGACTGTTCAGATCGTTCCCGCCGGTGAAGGCTCCGGCCCCGGCGTGGGAGCTCAACGTGGTGCTGACCAAGCTCATGGGACCTCCGTTCGAGCCTCTGCACTCGGCCCCGTTGAAGTTTCTATCGTGGAAAACAGCTTTTCTTGTGGCCATCACCTCCGCACGACGAGTGGGAGAGATCCAGGCCCTTTCCTGCAAGGCCCCGTACTTGACTTTCCACGACACGAGGGTAGTGCTCAGGACGCACCCCTCCTTCATGCCCAAGGTACCGTCGGACTTCCATCTCAACGAACCCTTGGTGTTGCCTGTGTTCTTCCCGTCGCCTTCGTCGCCGGCTGAGAGGACTTTGCACTCGCTGGATGTGGCTAGAGCGCTGAAGTTCTACGTGGACCGCACGAAGTGTTTTCGGAAGACGTCACAACTCTTTGTGAACTTTGGACCTGTCAATCAGGTGAAGGCTCTCTCGAAGGCTTCCATTTCCAGATGGCTCTCCGGCTGTATCATGTACTGTCATCGGTTGGCAAACCGACCGCTGCCTGGCCGTCCGAGAGCCCATTCCACCAGAGCGATCGCAGCTACCACGGCGTTCCTTTCTGGTGTGCCCCTGCTGGACATATGCAGGGCTGCTACGTGGAGGTCGACGCACACCTTCACGAAATTCTACTGCGTCGACCGGGATTCCAGGGAGGAGTCCAGGGTCGGCCAAGCAGTGCTGCGCAACCTGTTCGCCTGAGGTGAGCCTGGTGAGGAGGTAAGATGCTTAATGTTGAGTTTGATGTAATGCTTAATGTTGAGCCTTTGCCACCTCCCGTGGTTGTGCATGTGTGTACTGCTATGTATTCTTTATTCATGAGCATGTGAATCCATGCCAGACCCCATGCTGGAGAAGGAACAAGTTACTTACCTGTAACTGTTGTTCTCCAGCATGGGTCTGGCATGGATTCACATGCGAACCCTCCCGCCTACCCCTCTGCGGCTCTTCACTTGGTCATACTGCCACTTTACGTGCTTCCAAATCTGAAGATGGCTGCCAGAGGCGGTGCTTAGGTAGAGGGCAGTCATTGGCTGTGGTCAGTATGACGCAGAGACCAGTGATTGGTTATTACTACGAAAGACAGATCAGAAACGAAACTGATACTGGTTTTTTCTTTACCGAGGATTCCCAGCCTGACGAAGGGGAATATTCATGAGCATGTGAATCCATGCCAGACCCATGCTGGAGAACAACAGTTACAGGTAAGTAACTTGTTCCTTTTTTATAAAGCTGATTTCTACGTCTTGACAGTATGGTACGTCAGTCATCCAACGTTGCAAGTTTGGCGAGGGTCTTCGGCCCCAGTTGATCAGAACCCTTCTGTGCGCCAGGACCAGGAGTAGGTTTAAGTTTCTGCACCTCTTTTGGTAGGTGTTTTGTTAAGCTTAGGAGTGTAAGCATGGGGTCAGGTTCCAGTCTCGCTGCAATGATTGCTGAGACTTTCTCCAGTATTGTGTTCCATAATGTTGCTACGTTGGGGCATGTCCATGCCAGATGCATAAAGTTTGCAACTGGTGCTCCACACCTGTTACACTCTGCTGATGTTGTTGGCTTTTGGGTATGTAGTTTTGCTGGCGTGTCATACACTTGATGAAGATAGTTGAAGTGAATCTGCTTATATCTGGTATTAAGTGCGACTTTCTGAGTGAGTCGAAGTATATAGTTCCACTAATCTTCTGTTATGGTGGTCTTCAATGCTTTTTCCCATCTCCTTTTGGATTTAGCTTGCGATAGATCCTCTTTGCTCATGAATGATTTGTACATGTTAGTCACCAACAGACGACCAGCTTGGGCATGTATCGCTCCGCGCAGTAGTTGCCAGGTTGGCGGCTGTTGGGGGAAGGTGGGGATGTAGATTTGGTGGGCCTGTCGTAGTCTAAAGTAGATGAATGTCTAGGGTGTCGCTTCCCCCTTTGTCGCAGACTTGCTGGGGTGACAGGAAGGTGTTCTCTGGGAAGAGATCTCCCAGAGTTTTCACTTGTAATTTGTCGGTCCAGTGTTGGAAAATCTTTTCCGAGGTGATGGGTATTCCAGGTATAAATCTCACTGGGAGGAGGGGGGGAGTATCTGACTTGGAGCTCTGCCTTTGATGCCATTTTCCTCGGGATGGTGTATGTGGTTGTGAAGATGTTCGTTTGTGCATGTGGTGTCTGTAGTTGACCAGAAATCACTGCTCGGAGTAGGAAGGGGGATGCAAGAGCTCTATCTGGACGTGAAGTCTAATGAAGTGCGTTGCATACCAGTGACTAATGAATTGTGCTTCAACAGCCCAGTAGTAGAGTTCCAGGTCGGGAAGAACCAGACCGGCCTGTGTCACTGGAAGAGTCAGTGTGGTGCATGCCACTCTTCCCTGCCCACAGTAGTTCTACACTTTTAATGTTTTAGTAGAACTCGCTGTCTCAGTACCAGTAGAATGTTTGAGAACAGGTATAGTAATTTGGGGAAGGATGATCATCTTGACCAGGGAGACTGTGCCTCAAAGTATTAGTAGAAGTTGTTTCCATCTGTTTACTTAGTTGTGGATGTCATTAACCACTTTCTCGTAGTTGTATCGCATGACGTCGCGGCTGGAACTGGATAGGAATATCCCCAGGTACCTGACATTTGTTTGTTGCCACCTGAATCCAAAGTCGTTTGAAAACTCTTGGGTGTTGGCCGTCAATGGAAAGAGAATGGATTTTGTGTTATTGATCTTTAATCCTGAAAATATGCCAAACTTTAAGACAGCTCGCATTGTAGGATTCAGGTTTTCATCTGTATCGAGTAGGAGCAGGGCAATGTCGTCGGCATATAGGGTTATGATCAGCCTGTGCGGTCCTATGGAGAGGCCTCTAAGGAGGTGGTGTAGCCGTAGATCAGATGCTAATGGTTCCATGACCAGGGCGAACAGTAATGCTGACAATGGGCATCCTTGCCTTGCCCCCTTCGTACCTTCGTAGGTGGATGACGGCAGATCGTGTGCTTCCAAGGATAATGTTAGACGTTGGATGTTTGTACAGGAGTGCAATCCATTGGATGAACTGCTTCTCGAGGCCCATGCGTTCCAGCACTGAAAACGGGAAGGGCCACTCGACTGAGTGGAAGGCTTTTTCTGCATCGAGTACCACCGCGATTGCTTGGCTTTCCGGTTCGAGGGCTTGCATGACGCCGAACCTTCTCCTGATACTGTATGAAGTATTCCGGCCTGGTATGAATCCTGCCTGATCGGCTAATACCATGGCGGGCATCAGAGAAAGTAGTCTTTTTTGTCAGGATCTTTGCTAATATTTTATTGTCCAGGTTTATTAAGGAAATGGGTCGGTATAATGTGCATTCCTCTGTCGATTTTCCTTGTTTATGTAGAAGTATGATATTGGCTCTGTAGAGGGTGGGTGGTAGTTCTCCTTTTGTGAGAGCTTCGTTGTATACTTGTAGCAGGAGTGGCACTAGAAGAGATGTGAAATGTTTATAGAATTTGCCGATGAGGCTGTCAGAGCCAGGCGCTTTTATGTTTGGTAGTTCTTTAATTGCCTCGAGGATCTCTTCTGCTTTGATGGGCTCATTGAGGGGTTTGCGAAGGTCTGAGCTTGTCCAGAACAGTTCGAGGTAATCTAGGTAATGGGCTAGGTAAAGTGGCGGTGTAGTGTGAGTCGTATAGTTTTTGATAGAATTTGCGAAAGGTTTCAACTTTTCCTTCAGAGTATACAGGGTTTCCTGATTGATCTAGTATTGCGTTGACCGTTGTAGACTTTCTTTCCGCTGTCAATAGTCTAGCAAGGAGGGCGCCAGGTTTCTGCCCTTCGCTGTACTGCCGTATTGTATGGTTTCTGGCAAGGAATTATGCCTCCCTTTCTGCTGTGGCTCTGAACTTTTCGAGTTCGGTTTTGAGCTCTGCCATGACTTGAGTCTCTTTGGATGACGAGAGTGTTAGTTCAAGCTCTTTCAGTCGGGTTTCACTCTGGGTCAGTTCTCTCCTTATTAGTTTTAGGATCCCATTTTCTGTTAGGTATATCCCCCTGACGTAGCACTTCAGTGTTTCCCAGAGAACACCTGCGGATGTCACTGAGCCTTGATTTGTCTCGATAAAGCTCAGTATTTCAGCCTGGAGCTCATCTGCAAAAACTTGGTCTTTTAGAGTGTCTGGTTTGAATCTCCAGTGAGGTTTAGTATTCTTGGTGTGAGACGTGTTGTATTCGAGGGTCACTGCTGAGTGATCAGACAGGGTTCTGGGGAGGATTCGACATTTCCCCCCCCATTGGAGCTGGCTGGGTGAAGACACGAGGAGGTAGTCCAGTCTCAAATTGGTTTTGTGGACCCAGGAATAATACGTGTATTCTCGTTCCTCGCGATGTTTGCATCTCCAGCAGTCGCTCAGATCGGAGGCTTTGCATATTTCTGCGATTTGCATGGATGCCTTGGAGGGGGCTATCTGTAAGTTGTGGGATTTGCCTTTCGCGGGATCTAGTGGTGTGTTCGTGTCCCCACCCCAGATGATCGTGGTTTTTCCGCTTAGTTCTAGATGAGTCATCACCCACTCAAAATTGTTTGTTCCGTCTGTATTCGGGCCATAGGAGTTCACCGGGATAACTTCTTCTGTCTATAATTCCACATACCAGTAGCGATCTGCCTTCAGGATCTTTTTGGGTCTATTAATTTGAATTTTGTTTTCTTATTAATGAGGATTGCAACCCCTCTGGCATAGGACGAATATGAGGAGAAATATCTGTGGCATCCCCAGTCTCGTGCCCAGGTGCTCTCTGAGGTCGGGTGTAGGTGTTTCTTGGAGCAAGGCCACATCGATCTTGTGCCTGCGTAGATATTGGGATTTTTTTTTGTTTTTGTCAGCTGGTTGCCTCCCTTGATGATCCACGTTGCTAAGTTGAATGCACTGGTCTGGTGGTGTTTCTGCAGCTGCGTTTCTGGAGGTTTATTTTCTCAGGTCTAGTCCAGTATTCCTTGGAGATTTGGCGAGTACCTGGCCAAATTCGGGTAGCCTGGTTTATGTACATAGAGTTCGGGTGGCGGCAGGGCAGTGGATGCAGCGCCCGGTGCATGTCTGAAACGGCGAACTGTATTCAACGTGGAAACCCCCAACTTGCCTGTTTCTTCCCACCTATTCACACGGGCAACCCCCAACAAGCCCGTTTTCATTGCCCTCCCTCCCTCTTACAACTAGTGTGGTAGAAGAGTAGAAGAGAACAGTGCTGTGCAAGGAGCGCTAGTAGCCTTCCAAGGTATGTGGCTCTTCGTTGTCTACGGAAGTGTGGTTCTCCGCTGGTAAAGTTGCATTAGTATCTTGTGTTGTGACCCTCATGTGTAGGATTATGGTGGGTTCCTCCTGGCCCTGTCTCTTTGCGGCAGAGTATGGTTGTGGTTGAGGGATCTGCACCCGGCTCCATCTAAACATGAGTCGGCCTCTTCAGGTGATTGGAAGAATTGAGCCTTCTCTTTTCGTGTTGGACTCCGTCTGGCAGGGAAGAGCATTGAGTAAGGTATTTGATTCTCGCTATCGTTGTTTAATTTTCTAAAAAGGATCTTCTTTGTGCTTGGACTCTGGGGGAGAAATCTGGATAGTAGTGGATGGTGTCGCCATCATATTGTATTTTGCCCCTTTCCCTTGCAAGCCGTAGTATTGTATCTCAGTCTTTGTAACTGAGTAGTTTCACAATGATTGGGCGGGGTGGAGCCCCGGAACTGGTCTGGTGGCTGGGATTCTGTGTGCCCTTTCCACAACAAACAGCTGTGAAGTTCAGTGCATATTTTTTCAATGTGATCTTCCATTTTCGACTGCAGTTGTTGTTCTCTTACCCCAACCAGTCGTACATTATTTCTTCAGGAACGTCCTTCCAAGTACTCGTTTTTGGCCATTGTTAGTTTCATTTGGGCTTCTAGTGTGGACACTCTGGCGTTCATTATTGCGGTGCCATAATCTTGACCAGACAATCTGTTCTACTGTGTCTAGGCGCTCAGCGTGTTTATCCAAACGGTGTTGTGGCTTGTCCACTTTGGATGAAAGGCTATTTTGTTATCTAGGTTCCCTATTCTGGCTTTTAAATCGAGAAGTATCTCTTTAATGTTGAATGGTTCAGGGCTTTCTTCCTGGGGCGCGTCTTGTGAGGGAGACTCGGGCCTGCTGTTGGGGCGTGCCATCTTGGAAGTTGTTCCTGTTTCAAAATTTAGCCTTCGCTGCGATTTGTCAGTTTTCCCCATGATGAGTTTGGGTTGCCCGTGGTCCGGGGTCTGGACCGCTACTGGGGTGAGGTACAATTGCTTCAATTGGCCCGGCTTGGCTTGATATTCTGTCTTGCCCCGGTGTCTTTTGATTTGCCGGTGATATCAGGTAAGTTGGGGTAACCTCACAGTATGTGGCTTGGTCGGGTGGTCTCGCCGCAGGTCGATGATGATGCCTGTTGGATATAGATTTGTGAGTCAATCCTCTGGGGAATCGGGAGGGCCACTTGAGGCATTTGGTTATAATTACAGTAGTAATCTTGTGTGACTGCTATTGGTGTAGTATGTTTTGCATTTTGAGGGATTCGGTTAGGTCTGTGGCCAGGTAGCCCCCGTGTGTCTCCCTTGTGGTTGATTAATGTTAAGTGTTCAGTTATTGTTCTATTATTGTTTAATTGTGCCTTGTAGGCTGTTTTTTGGCGGAAGCTGCTTGTTTGCTTCTCGTCTAGTGTGTGGTAAAGGTTCTGTTTGTTGTGTGTTCTGTGTGCTGTTTGTTTAGCAACAAAGTTGGGCTGGTACAGTACCTTTCGTCTGGAGGGGTACCGTCTCTTCAATTGGCGTAAAGTGGGTTGGCAGCTGCTGGGAGCCTCCGCTTGGGTTTATTTGGGTGCCTCTTCGGAGCGAGGGCCATTCTTGCTGAAGGAGTTAGTTTCCTATTCATGCCTCCGTCTGCGTGTGCAGTCGTGTAATACTTTGTCCTAGTGGCGGAGCGGGGGCCTTTTCCCCTCTGCGGCCTTCTTGTCTCCACTCGCCCCATCTACGTGCCTCTTTACGATTACCCCCTCCGCTTGCTCAGCGCCAAGATCTAATTGCGCTTGGGCGGTGAGGCCAGATTCGGCGCTGCGGTCTCTACTTCGATTGCAGCTGGCGGGCTGCCATTTTGTCCGGGTGGTCTGCGGGTCTCCGCCCCGTGGGGGGGGGGGGACAGATCAGTGCACCGGTGAGTGACACCCACGGGGGCCAGAGGCCCGAGGGGGGAGAGTGATGATCTCCTTCCATCTGCTGTTGTTCGCCGCAGCGAGTCACCCTCCGGAGCCTCCGATGTTGTTCGGGCAGGGTAAATCCGACAGGGCTGCTTTCCCGGGTGGGAGAGCGGATGACTCTCGCCACCAGCGACCGGCTGTTGGGTCGAGCAGGGAGGTGGGTTAGGCAAGTCCGTGCCATCTCCCCTAAAGGATTTCTCCTTTTTTGAAGTCTGGTTTCCGGCTGTTATGCTGGGGGTGTGGCCTGGGAGCTTCTTTTGGGCTCAGACGGCTCGAATTTTTGCCGATTTCGGGTCGGTCTGTTCAGGATTTGCACAGGGGCAGTGAATCGTGGAGAGGTTGAGAAGTTTTTCAGCTGGAGAACCGAGGATCGTTCAGGATTAATATCGAGCCATACGGGAGCTCACTGGGGAGTGTCCATCTTGGTCGGCTCTCTAGCGCCCTCTTGGGGAGTTGGGGATATTGCGTCCACCTGCTCCTCTACACTATAATTATACAAAGGTTTGCATGTGAAATTTTTTAAACAGGGAATTCATTATGATAATTTATTTTGGCGCTTTCACCAAAGTTCTTTACTTAGGACACATATACATACATTTATCATCCCAACCAAAGCTGGTACTCATTTACTCATTCGGCCTCAGAAGAATGAAAGGCGGTGTTGGTATTTTCGAACCTGCAGATCTCACACAGATCAAAGCAGTGAGCACTCAATCCATTGAGATCTTAATGGCTGTGGTAAATGTGTAAGTTATCAACTGTTCTCACATGACATTGCAAAATGCATATTATGATGTGTTGATTTCAATCGGACAGGGCTCTCTTGAAGTGAACTGGGGTTTTAACTCTGAGCGAACTAGCCTCCACATATTTGGGAGTTTTCCAGGGTATGTTCCCATAAAAATGAAACCGACATACCAAGAATATGAATTCTGTAGTCTTCAGAGAAGATTATCGATAATGGCCAGATGGTCCTTTTTACAACCCAGCATCAACGGCAAATCCATCCAATAAAAGTGATACTGTGGAACTTTGGCTGCCAATAAAACTGGACATCTGGAAGCTGGACAAGGGTCCTACATTTCCTTTCAGTAAAGGAGTAGAGCAGCCAGTGGTGAAACTATTGGCCAAATTGGCTTCAGTTGTCATGTTGTACTGTGACCGTAACGGTTATGTGGATGTGTATTTGTTCTGCATTTTTCTGATTGAAATGTATTACGAATGATAGCAATCTGAGGCAAATTATTTTTTTCGGTGGAACACGTTTCCTTTTTTATGCCCTGAATATTTGCTATTTTTTACAAAGCTGACATGTCTTGCATATTTAAGATTCTGTGTGTACATTGTGAATACACAGGTTGCACAGCAGTTGCTGAAATATAAATGTGTGTCTATATCAAACACACATTCCTGGTCAATGCTGTCTACTACATGTGTTGATCATTTTGGTCCTCTTTTTGGCCAGCTTGGGGGACAGAGGACATTTGTTTTGTCGTAGATGTTTAACTGGAAGTTTTAGGTTCTTAATAAAATTATTAAAAGGTCTTTCTTGCAGGTGTGGATGTACGTTGATTATGAATCATGTAATTTGTTGCCTACTTTTATTTTGATGCAATAGATTTTCATTATAGCTGTGTAATTATTGGTTAGTTTATGTATTATTTTTCATGATCCGACAAAGTTAATTATAAATGCAGCCCAAAAAAATGTGCTCAATCATTTGGAATAAGGTGCAAGTATATTGTATACATTCTTTTCAAACTATTGTTAACCTGTGTTTGACAAATTTATGTTCTCCTTTTTGACTTTTCCGGGTAGGTACCAGAACAAAAAGCGCTGTTTTGCATGAGTGGTTAGTTCCTCACCAGGGTCACGTGTCTTTTGACATTAAGTCTGGATATTTTCTAAACCCTGCAAACGTCTCCTTAGGCTACGTTGGGTTCTCCACATGACTTCATACATGTGATTATACATACTCCACACTTTAAATTAAGAATGATGTAACAAGGGACTATATCCGCTAGGGGTATCCGGTATGGCTTTCGTTTGAAGGTATGTAGAGGCTTCTCTCTAAGTTTGAACTCCGGTTGTCTTGATACTTTGTTGCTGACCCGTATTGCTTTGGGTTACTATTTTCACAGGTGTCGTGCCTTTATGCGCCGTATGGCAAGTTGATGAATGTCTGGCTGCTGATTATTTGATTGTTGGCTTTTGTATCAAGTCAGAGTTTAATAGTGGTATGTCACCACTCCTGAGTAAGAGATAGGCTCCTCTTAGGGTTTTGTTCCCTCTATGGTTTCACCATCCTGGGTGAATACTACATGGGTCTTATTTTTAATCATCCATGGTGTGTCAGTTGGCAATGGTGTGCTCTGAACCTATACCTTTAAGACTCTAACTTTCCTCACACGTGTTTGCAGCATTCTGGACTTTCCTTCTCTGTTTCACATCTTCTGCTCTGTTGCGTGCCCACAGAGGAGGTGAGTTGTAGGGCGCATATTGCAGGGTCCCGCCTATTGATGGTTGTGCGCTGTTGGATTGTTCAATAGGTCTTAAGATACAGATCAGTACCTATGGATCATTCAATTGACCTATTAGTGAGCTCCTTATTAAGTTTGCCACGCCTGTCATTTATTTTTGGTGGCCGCTAAGAAATGCACGGTACGTAGGTGTATTTTGGATATCCATTATTGGATTAGTCCTTACTTTAGTAATTGGGGAGTGTTTTTTTTTTTTTCTCTTGGCGATGTTGCTTTCTGTATTTTCATTAGTGGCAATTGGTTTTTATTGTTTCACATTTAGTTTCATAGAGATCCATTGATTCTTGTGAGTGGTTGATACTATCCGTCGCCTGAAATCTGTGAACATTGGATAGTCAGAACAGGAATATAGATATTCGCTCCTGTGGGTGACCAGGCGCCCTATGATATTACAGCATATTAGTTGCCCTATACCACCATGCAACTGTTTTCTGGTACCCTTGGGGGGGGGGGGGGGAGCCAACATTTAATGTATTGAGGGAAGAAACATGTATGGTCAGGCCAATGCGATTAAGGTATCGTTAATTAATCAGGGCTGTTGGGTAAATAAGTGAGTGTTACATATGCAATTACACTCCTGCTGTGGGTCTCAGGTGTGTTTTTTCACATCCATACCTGGTCTTTGTATTTTTATTTTTTCTTTGATGTATTGTTGTATGTGTCATTGGTTTAATAAAGTGTTTTAACTTTGATCAAAACATCTACTCAACATCATTCAAATTCCTCCAGATGTATTTTGCCTACTTTTGACCGTGACCTAGCCAAAAAGCACAGGGCGGCAACTTCGGGCCAGATGTTTGTTTCTGCTCGTGCATCCCCAGAGAGCTTGGTGGTGCAGGCTGCTACAGCAAACCTTAAGACCACCTCTCCTCCCAGACAGGGAGAGCAAAAGATTGAATGCATGAGGTGGGAAGATTTTGGGCTCTTCAAACCTTTGTCTCTGGTGTCTAAATGCCTCTTGCATTTTGGCCAAGTTCTCCTTTGACCTTTTGGTCAGTTATGGCTGAGGTGTCTGAGCACATCCAAGGCATAAAATAAGCACTGTTCTATAGCAATTTGCTATGCAATTCTGTAGATTTGCTAATGAAACTGACACTTGTGTAGCAAAACTAGCTATTTAAGTTACCCTGTTCAATGAAAGCACAGCTCGTCCTGCAGTCCTCTCTTGCCCTCATGGTTCTCTTCACCCTCCTTTCTCTGCAAGTTCAAAGTCCTGATGTTTTCAGTGAACATGAGTTTTGTGTGGGCAAATGGGAAAAGCCCACACAACTCCAATTTTTGATGGAGAGAGTGCAGCAGCAATAATCTCCTCCACTCTTAAAGTGCAAAAAGCCAGTGTGGGAGTGCTAGGAAAGAATTATTGTTATCCAAACACTTGTAAACCAGAAGTAATCGGGATAATACTTTTATTAACCCCACTATAACCTGTCTGAAAAGACCATTAATGGGTTAACTTTAGTTTAAAAAAAAAAAAAATTGTGCAAAACAAAATGTGAAGTTGTTAATGCATAATTACAGTATTGATGCTGTACAACACTTAATCTCCATGCTTTACAGTAAAGGTTTGTGTATGTAAATGTCATGTCAACTGTATTTCATTTTGTTGGGGGAAGATGCAACATATGGACGAGTGAAGAACTTTGAAAATGTAAATGATCACACGACTAAATGCTTTTGCTGGCAAATCTAGTTCTGCAACTTGCTGTTTGCAGCAACTGGTGTTCAACCCATGAGCTGATCATATATTCCTTAACATTCTATCTTTTCACCATGTTGCTTTATATCAGCTACTCAAAGTGAGATGTCCACAAACTACTATCATCCCCTAGTTTGCCCCGTTCTCTGCCTGCTACGCCATCCAATCTTAGTCTCGTACTTTACATATTGAATACAGAAAGTTAACTAGATGTTTACGCAAAGTACTGATCAATAGTCCATCCAGTTTGTACGTCTACAAACCTACTGCACTACCATACATTGCAGTTGTTTGATTGCATTATATATTAGCACCTGCAGGAGAGTGGTAGCCAAACAGTTTTCAGAGCCATTTTATCATGTATGTGTCCATTCATTACGTTTTACAGACAACTCATCCAGGGCTCAGTCTTTTCGCCCACTCGGACAGCCAAGTAGATTTTATGAAGGGCGAGTACCATTTGCAGGGTTTGTTAAAAACTTTTATTTAACATTTACGTTGTTTGCGGTGAATGTCAAATACAAGTGTCACTGTTCATGGTGGGTCAAACGTAAAGTGGACTTGTGGTGACATGAGCATGTGTCGAGTGCATTTCTTAGGTCGAGCAGGTAAACTGTTACTCAACCTGCAGGTCTAGAGGAATTTAAAAATTTGCAAGGCCTGATTCATCGCACTAATTTCTTCAGTGCTACACAAAACTTGTATTGTTGCTTATGTCTTGGGTACAAATAACCTGGGTGACATTAAAAATATTAGTACAAACTTGCTAATAAAATGATTGTTTGCTAATCAATTTTTGAAAACTAATTTATGCTTCGACATCCACAAAGGGAAGATTAGGGAAGGTTTTAAGTCCCTCATCAAGGACGGCATGGAATCCTCCTGATTCTGCAATCTGGTCTGAACACTGCAGATTGCGTTGCAAGGACGATGGTTACCAGCACAGTCCTGTAAAGCTTTTCCTGGCAAAGTACATCAGGGTTTGCTACAGACATCCAGGAGAAACGTTTGTACATGCCCTTCGATTGCATGAACTTGTTCGGCATCAAGTCTGACAAGTCACTCGAGCAATTCCAAGCCTCTAAGGCTGCCACCAACTCGCAACCGCAAACTGCAAGCCAGGCTGGCAGGGGAAGGATGTTTTGCCCCTTTGCCTCTTATGCTCAGAGGTAGCGGACAAACACCATTGGGCAGGAAAGAGCAGTGTCGTCCCTACAGGGGTAGAGGATGGGTGCTCTTAAAAGGAGGTGCTTCCACCTCCAGTGTCCCCTCAGAAACCCCCAGTGCGAAGCCTCTCTGAACTGGGCTTCTGCCATCTGTCTCCTGTGGGAGGCAGACTATCCCTGTTTTGCGAGGAATTAAAAAATACCACCTTAGACGCCTGGTTATACAGCAGGGATACTGTTTGGAAAGATTTCTCATTTACCAACTTTCATATTGCTATGGAACATGTGGTGAACCTGGAGGAGTCTGATGCACTGAGGACATTTTTGGTATATTTAAATAGGCCTAGCTCTCCCTTTGGCCAAGGGGATATTCCCAGCGTCACTAAGGATCTTGTCTGTCATCCAATCCAAAAAAAAAGAATGTCCTCTGTCAAACCTCCCGAGACAGCGTGAACAAGTGATTGGTTGCATTGAGTAGGAGGATTTTCGGCTGTTAGAGCCTTGGTCTCTGGTGTCTAAACAATTCTTGTGACCTCGCCCGGTTTTCCTACCGCCCATGATCAGTTATCGCTGAGGTGTCAGAGCGGGTAGGCTCTGAGGCCATCATCAAGGATGGCAAGGAAGCCTCGCATCAGATTCGCAATCTGGTCTGGATGACGGACTGCATCACAAGGACAATGGCCACCAGCAGAGTCTTGCAAAGCTTTTCTTGGCTAAGTACATCCGGGGTTGCTACTGACATCCAGTAGAAGCTTCTGGACATGCCGTTTGTTGGCATGAACCTGTTCGGTACCAAGGCCGATGAGAGGCTCCAGATTTTCCGAGCATCTAAGGTGATCTCCAAGTTGCCGGGGCCCCCAGTGCAGCAACAGTGGCCTTTGGGCAGGCAAAGGGTTTTTGGCCCATTCACCACTTACGCCCAGGTAGAGGCCAAGCACCATTGGGTAGGCAAGGGCAGCGTTGTCCCTACAGGGGTGTGGGCCCGCGTGCACCCAGAGGAGGCACTTGCACCGCCACTGTGCCCTGCACAACCCCATGCGTGAAACCTCCTTGAAGTGAATTTCTACCATCTGTCCCCTGTGGGAGACACAATATCCCTGTTTGGCGAAGAATGGAAAAAATACCAGCTCAGGCGCCTTCATAAAGGAGGGATCTGCCTCTCTTTTTCCTATCGAACTACAGACCACAACCCTTGCTTGCCACGTACTCTGGTGCTGAAGGACTGAGGTCTGAGACCCACTCTGGATCTGCTGCTTCTGAACTTGTACTTGCAGGAAGACCTGTTCAAGATGGTCACTCTGGCCCAGATCCTCAATGCCCTGAGCATGGATGATTGGATCTCCAAGATGCCTACTTCTGTATGGCTATCCACAAGAAACACAGGAATTTCCTCGGATTCAAAGTGGGGAACTTTCATTTCCATTTCAATTTCCTCCCTTTTGGTCTTTCTTCTGCACCCAGGGTTTTCACCAAGCTGCTTGCAGTAGTGGCGGCTCGCCTCTGGAGGGAAGGCTTTCATGTCTTTCCCTAACTGGATGTCCCCCAGATATAGAACACATCGGTACCGGACGTGCAGCCTATTGCACAGCTTGAGCTTTTCCCTGAACTTTACAAAGTCTCAGGTTATGCCATCCTAGTTCCTCGATTTATCGTCTTAAATACTTACCTAGGTCGGGGTTTCCCGGCCGAGGACAGAGTGGCAAACATCTTAAAGATGGTCCAGGTTTTCCATCTGCAGAAAACGGTTCCATCATTGGCTTTTCTGTGCTTGCTGAGTCTCGTGGCCTCATGCATCTTGTTAGTGCCAGAAGCCTGTCTGCGCATGAAGTTTCTACAGTGGCTTCTGAGCTCAGTTTCAGGAACAGCCATTGAACCTTATACTGGTCTCAGAGAGTGTGTCTGAAGACCTGCAATGGTGGTCCGTGAAGGACAGCCTCTTGAAGTTGTTGCTTTTTTTTTTATCAACCTTTGCCACAAGTGACTTGGGCTGGGGCGCTCCCCTTCAAGACCTTGCGATGAGAGGATTGTGGTACCCATTGGAGTGCCGAGAGCACATCAATCTGCTGGTGCTGAGGGTGATCAGGCAGGCCCTGCTCGCTTTCCTCCCCTCTGTGAAGGGCAAGAAGTTATTGGTCCTGACTAACAATACTGTAGCCATGCATTACTTCAAGGAGAGGGGTGGTGTGGGCTCCTAGCCTCTGCGCATAAAACCAGTGCGATTATGGTTCTGGTCTCTGGAGACCAGCATGTCTCTGCCAGTGACATAGGTAGTCAGCAAGGTAAGCATATTAACAGATGCACAGAACAGTCTCCAATCTCCCACGAGTGGGTGGGAGCTCTACATGGAAGTTCTGGAGGAGATATTATCCCACTGGAGATACTCCCCAGGTGGACCCCTTTACTTCCAGTGTGAACAAAGTGCAAATGGCTTTGCTGCAGGGTGTTTCCTCAGCAGGGATCTCTGGGGGATGCCTTGAGTCATACTGAACTTTGAGCTACTGTATGCGTTCCCTCCAATTCGTGTCATTCAGATGGTTCTCAGGAGACTGTCATTACAAGGCCGCGATCTTGATTGCTCTGCACTGGGCCTAGACAAAAAGGTGCCCAGAGTTGCTGGACATGGCCATGTGCCCTCTCTTGTGTCTACCACAGTCCAACCTCTGAACCCTCATGCCAGACTACTTTAAGGCTGTTGTAAGGAGTCGGATTGTCAGAGGATGTTCTGGAGCTGCTACTCTGCTAGAAGACCCTCAGCCAAATCATTTTCTGCCACTTTGTTGGATTTCTTCTGTCTTTGGCCCAGATGGGCCTACAGATTGGTACAGTGAAAGGTTATTGTGCAGCCATTTTGTTCAAGAGAACCTTGGTTCAGTGCTCCTTTTTTACACTCCCCAGTGTCTTTCAATTCCTGAGGTATCTTTCCATTGTGTTTCCCAGCGCCAGTTTGTTCCGGTATGGGATTTAAATTTAGTGTTGACATTTTTAATGGGCCCTCCGTTTGAGTCCCTTCATTGTTGTTCTTTAGGAATGCTCCACCATAAAGTGATTTTCCTGGTTGCCATCGCTAGACTATTGAGTGTGCGCGAGGCTCGGTCTGTTAGTCCTCCCTACTTTTTTTTCTCCAAGCAAAAGGTGACTGAGTTAGACCCTGCTTCCTTAACAAAGGTGGTCTCCTCTTTCTATAGCCCTCAAAAGATCCATCTCTTCAGCCTTCAAAGGCAGAGTAATGTTTCCATCAGCTTGATCCGGTTTGGGTCCTCAAGTTGCAAGTCTTTCGGAGAAAGGAAAACGGGTCTGATCAACTTTTCATTGGTTATGTGGGTTGCCGAACTAGCAGGACTAGTACCAAACAAGAACCTGTCTTGATGGATGGGAGTGGCCGGCAAGGAGCTCCCTGTGGGTCTCGGGGCGCACTCCACCAGAGGGTTGGCCACCACCTCGGCTCTGCAATGTATAGTGCCTGTTATGGATATTTGTAAGCGTCTACATAGGCTTCCTTGAAAAGATTTACCAAGCATTACTGCTTGGCTTTTATGGCTGGTCAGGACACTTGTTTTGTCAGAGCTGTCCTTCAAAGCTTGCGGGTGTCCTTTCTACCCTCCCTCCTCCAGGTCACTATACTGCTTTGGCAGTCTATTATAGATGAGAAATCCATGGGAGGCGGGAACCATTATAGATGACGAATCCGTGGCAGGAGGGAGTCCCCTCTTGGTAATGTTGTTTCTGATGGACATTCCTCATTGCCCTCCCGACCTGCCCCTCTTAAGGTAGCTAGTGCACCTTAGTTCTGGAGTCCCTCATTGTCGGAGTGCTGGGGGGGGGGAAATGTGGCACTGAGATCACAGGGCGTGCAATACGGGCCCCAATGTCTTGTGGAAGACATGTGGCAGGCCACGTGGAAGCGTCTGGTGGAGCTGCACTCTATCCCCAGTCAGTGAAAACGTTTCTGAATAGCAGCTGGCGCAGGGATCCTAGATGAACAATCGGTGGGAGGAACGTCCATCAGAAAGAACAATACAGAGAGATAAGTAATATGTTCTTCATTTAGTCAGACCTCGGTGTGAATTGATTATGGAAATGAGCGCATGTGTGAGAAATAGTGCGATGAATGCAGGCAGGTATTTTTCGTTTTTATAGACCAGCCGTCTGTGTAACATGGTGACTTCCCTTCATAAGTTGAACACCTTTGCCATTTCACCTTTTATCCCTTCATTTAAATATATTTGAATTTTGAACAAATCGCCTGTTTCTCGCCCAGAATTCTGTGGTGGGATTATATAACTAAAGTAGATGAAGGTGTCCACCTGATGTAGCCCATATATTAATAAAAATAGATCTTAGTGGAATGGGACTAGGATCTGCAGGAAAGCAGCAGCTGCACCACCCCCCCTCCTCCCAGGGAAGGGGCCAGAAAGCTGAGGGGGGGGGCATCAATGCCTTGGCAGTGCCCACTACTGCTCCAGGTGCAAAGCATCTATTAAGTGGACTTCAATCAGCACACTCGTGGGTGGGAGAATTTCTCTGTTCTGCAAGCAGTGACATTCTATCATATGTGACTCTAGAGCCTTACACAGGTCTTGAAGATGACACATGGTTGCTGTCTCCCTTTTGCTCAACACCCTCCAGACCATCCTCCTACCAACTGATCTTTGCATCCTGAACCCTCTTCATTTTGGAAAAGGTTTGTCAGCTTCTAGTAAAAGGTGACCTTCAACTTGCACCTGGATCATAACGAGGCAGTCACTAGTATTCCCTTTTCATTTTTGGTTCTGAAGGAGGACCGGGACGTGTCTCATCTTGGATCTGACGCTCTAGAACATGTTCCTTTGTATTGTATTAGTTATTTATATAGCGCTCTTTCCCCGTTTGTATGGCCTCAATGCATTTTGTGGTTGGAAGGCCTTCGGTGACCGAAGTCAATGTATAGGAGGTTCTAAGAGTTTAGATTGAGATGCTTGTGTGCGTTTTCGCTGGCTTAGGACTTAGGTGGTTGGCTAGGCTCCAGTATGCAGCCCAGAGGTCAGGAACATGGGTGGGCCCTGTTGGTGGTTTAGGATAGAGTCCTATTGCTGAAGGTTCGATGTGTGCCCATTTATACCGAATTTTATTTTCGTTGGTAGTCTCTGTATGCTAGTGGCAGAGATACGTCGGGGGTGTCAGTGTGGACGTCTATGTGCGCTGATAGGCAGGAATGGCATAGCCATGGCTCCATTCTATGGTGCATGGATGGATGGCCGTGCCTGCAACCTGTGTCGACAGACGTGGTGTAAGGTATACGTACCATATGCGTTGATGTAGTTCGGCTGCAGCCTTTTTTTTTTGTCTAGTGTGGCCAGCATGGTCTCGTTATTTGTGGTCTCTCTGGAGCAAATGTCTGAGCAGCGGGGTGAGTCACAGAGGGCTGAGGGCGTGGGTGATGTGGAGGATGATGGGAAGAGGGAGGACAACTGTGAGGGATAACCTGTCTCTGCCAGCACCCCATCTCACTGGAACAGAGAAAGTCATAGCAGATGCTTTGAGCAGATAGACTTGGACCTCCCACAAGTGGGATCTCTGGCAGGAACTTATGGAGATGATCGGCTCCTTCTGGGGGACTCCTCAGGTAGAGCTCTTCGTTTCGTTTGAAAAGGAAATACAAGGTTTTCTTCTGAAGGGATCTCTGTGGGACACATTGACAGATGAGTGGCACTTCGATCTCCTCTTTCATTTCCCACCAATCGTCATTCTGCTGGTTTTCAGGAGACTGCAGCTTTTAGGGTTGTTGTTAATTTTGATCATAAACGACTGAGCCAGGACGATATTCTACTTGGAGCTCGTGGACCTATATCCCTCTGCCTCCAGGTGTCTCCAGGCAAGAGTGCTCCTACTCCCCAGTCGAAGGGGTGGGTCCTCCATCCAAACCTCAGTAGCCTGTACCTTCATGCTTAGTTGCTGAAATACAAGGAGTGGAAATTGTCAGTTCACATCCTGGATGAACCCCTTTCAGCCAGACACTAAATATTTATGCCTGCAAGTGGCATAGATTCTCAGCTTGGTGTCAGGAGAGGCAATCTAGACCTTTTCAATTGTCATATTTCATCTCATCTGTTCTGGATTTTGACTTTGTTGTCTGGATAGGTCGACAAGTTGCCATTGTAAAGGGGTAATTGGCCACCATCTCACTTTTTAAATTGACCCAGGCAGGGCATGTGCAATCCATTTCCCCCATGCCAGTTCATGTGTGGAATTTAGTGTTGACTTTCCTCATCGTAGTTCTGTTTGTATTTGTGTTATTAAAATTGCTCACCGCCCTTAAGGTGATTTTCCTGGTCGACATCTCTTTGGCAAGGCTGGCCAGTGAGCTTCAGGGGTTGTCTGTTAGATCTCACTACTTGGTATTTTTCAACGAGAAGGTGCCTTTTATGAGTGACGCTGTCCTTCCAAAGGTTGTTTCGCACTTCGGTCTCAGTCTAAATATCCATCTTCGTATTTTAGTTTCCTCATCCTTCCAAGCAGGAGTGATTCCATCGGCTGGACATGGTGCTGGCCCTCAGCTACTGCATCTTTCCAGACCAGACACATCTGGAAAGAAGACCAGCTTTTTGTGAATTGTACTGGTGATCCTAGGGCTGTGAGTTGGATCATCTTATCAATATCTGAATGCTACGATTTGGCTATGAAGGATATGTCTGAGGGTCTCTGGGCTCATTCAACTAGAGGACTTGCTGACACCACTGCCATTCAGAGTGGAGTCCCTGTCTTGGACATTTGGCAAGCTCCTTCATGGGTCTTGCTGCACACGTTTGCCAAAGCTCTGTGGTCAAGCAGTCCTCCAGAACTTTCTGATTTAATCAGTTTACTCTGTCTCCTACCTTCCTCCAGATGTATGTACGTCTGTCGGAGACCATCCAAGGTGACGAATCTGTGTGAGTTGAATTCGTTTTAGGAAGGAATCTGTTAGAAGAACCATTTACTCAGTGTTCCAAGTGTATGAAAAGTAGTGGAACTATGTTCCCTGCTTGCCTTTACCTTGCTCCGCACAAACCCTATTGCCATGCCCCCTCCCACGTGCAATCCAAACCCTCAAAAGACACACTTCCTATTTAAGGGAATGTGCAGTGTAGTGAACTGAAGTACAAGTTTGAACTTCTGCCTACACTTTTATTCTAAAACGAAACCATTCCGGAATGGTTTCTTTTTTAAATAAAAGTATAGGAACAGTAAGACTTCAAAAAACAAAAAAGTAGGTGTTCGGCCACTTCAAACACTATTTACTAATCGATCATTAATGTTCTTACTGATGGACGTTCCTACCACTGATTCCTCGTCGCCCTCCCAAACAGACCCTCTTGGTGTATAACACGAAGACCTCATTTGTTATACGGTCCCACAATGCCGCCGTGCTAGAGTAGAAGGTTGGAACTAAGGTCATTGGGAGCAGGACGCTCTATGTATACTTGCCCTGATGTTGCGCCTGCAATGCAGAGCCAACACGGACATGTGGAGCACTGCCTAGTGGCAAATGTTTTTTTTTTTTAAATCAGCTGGTTCTGGAGATCGAAAATCAGATATAGATTCTGCAGGAGGAACATCCATCAGAAAGAACATTACCGAGACGTAAATAATTTGGTCTATACAAGTGAATGCAGAGAAGTCCTGATGTTTTCAGTGAAAATGAGTTTTGTGTGGGCAAATGGGAAAAGCCTGCCATTGCCATATCTTTACCCAATGAGTGGAGGTGAGGAGAGTGTGCCAGACCCAGTGTCCCGAAAATGGGTTGACTTATTCTGGTCTGGTGTTACAGGTACTGTTAGGCAAGATTATATGCAGTACCCTTAGGGTGCACTACAACAACCCTGACCACCTGGCAAAAGCAACCCAACCTTTGGTATAACTCTGTAATACACAGGTTGCTAGTGTGGACGAGTAGCCAGGCTTATCTTAAAGAGGGGTCTATGTGAGCTGTAGGGGAGTTACACAGAGGTTCATAGTGACAAGTATTCAAGCAAACACTTACACAAAGGGTTTCTTGATAAAACAATTATTAATTTACCAGTCAGTTCATGTAAGCCTTGTTCAGAAGGGAGCACTGTAAAACACCACACAAATATACTTAAAAACGAAACACTTTAGTTCACAATCAGTAAATACCCAGTTGGGATGGCATACAGCAGAGACCTACACCCACAGGTGACTTCAATAGCTAGGGTGCTGTTGATATTAATGTATTACTGTTTGGCATTCAGAATTGGTTTAAGAGTAAGTCAAATGAAAAGTTTATTAGAGCACACAAGATACCACAATTATTCATAAGCAGGCAAATACTTTCAGATCCCCCAATAAGAGTCATTCAGTGAAACAGGCTAAGCCTAAGTCAATAGGCAGAAGTTATGAGCTGAAGCACCTCTTTGCAGGTAAGTAGAAACATCTTTGCACAATGTTTCAGATGTCTTTGAAGAAAAGGATGAATCAATGTAGGGCCACAAGCTGTTAGACTTGATAGTAGTAGAAGATGCAAGCAACCCTACAGCAAGTGGTAAGTTCTTTTAGACTTTGTACAGTACCTTTTAAAATGAAGAAAAGATGCAGCAGATGACTGTTCCTGTGCAACTCCGCAGATCTCACAGTTCCTGGGCCTCAGTTGTGGGGACAAGAGGGAATACATTGGGGGACAAAACTTGCAACCGGCAAACTTCTCTTTCAGTGGCTGTTCGGCGTTTCAGCTCCTCGCATCTACCGCAGATAGCAACACTGCAGTTCCTGGCTGTCGAGATGGACTTTCCTTGCTTCTAGGGTCCCGCACCCTGTTGAAGTGGCTCAGGCACTGTCAGTCCTGCTTCCTGGGAGTCCGGAGGATCTTCCTGGAGCTCTTGGCCAACTTAAAAGCAACGCACACAATCTGGTGCTCCTCTCCCTGGATATACGGTTCCAGCAGCAACTCTGTGGAAATTCAACCAGCTCCGAGATGGATGTCCAGGTGCCCTACTTTGGAGTTGATTTGTGCCACCAAATCAAGGGGAGAAGTCGTCCTTGCAGGGGCTTCTCTGTCTATGCGAACTTGACGTTTTGGCACTGCAGCAGGGCTTCACTGGGCAAACCAACGGTCTAGGAGTTGCAGCAGGCGTCGTCTTCAAGTTCTTCTTCGGTCCCTTCGTCCAGTGGTCGACTCTGCCTTCCAAGCCAAAAGACTTGCCTTTTATGCAGTTCTCGCCCTTTCATTCCAGCCTAGCTGTCAGTCACCCAGCAGGGTGGCTATCCTTGCTGGACAGCCAATTATCACAGAGTGCATTTGGGTCTCCTAGGAGACTATGTACAGTTAGTGTCAGGCACCTCCCTCACTTCCTGCCTACCCCAGAACCCTGGAGTCAGAGGCAAAATCAACAAAGGGACCAAACCTGGTTTGACGCGCAGAGTAAATCTCAAGAAGGACCTTTCCACAAAGAAATGGCGAAAAAATAAGACCGGGCTATTTTGACAAAAATTGCACCCTTGGGTGCTTTACTGCAGCTGCGAACGCAGCCCGTGGTAAATGTACACCACGGTAGTAAAAATGAAACCACTGCCATCAGCTATTCAGTGAGTAAAGGGTAACATAAAAATGTTGAAGTTGGACAAAAGGAGATACTAGGTAACCCCCTCCAGCACTCTATTGTAAGATAGTGTGTGCTGGGTCTAGAAAGTTACAAATGTAAGTCAATTTCACTTTACTCCTCTGGGAAACAGTAGTTTATCCCAGAGAAGGCATTTAAACATTGGGGATATCTAAGGGACTTCCCTGTGTCACTGCACTGAAGGTGCTGTGTGACATAATGTCAAAGATGATGCCTATGGAGTTTGTCAGGTTCCATAACCAAAAAGAAACACAAAGCCCAGAATCACATTAAAATACATGAGAGAGTGGGAAAAAGGGTCTCACTCTCTCCAGGTCAAAAAAAGCCAAGTCCTCCAAATCCAGCAACGTTGCTGCGGGGGTCTCTAATGTAGAGGGAGTTGGCACATTTCTGAGAATTCTCTTTAACAGGTACTTTCTTGGGTTTTTCCTTTTTTACATGCTGAAATGTTTGTGGGAGTTTTAATGTGTTTTCTCTGTGGACTATGTTAAAACGCATCCCTGTTTCTGATTTTGAGTGTATGGCTATATGAACAAGAAGGGTGTACCCATCAGTGTTGTGGACCCTTTTGTGATGATCAGCTATAGGGTGTTTGGGTTAACCATGAGACAGGAGTTTCTTGTAGGGTTCTCAGGTTATAAAGGTCTCGGATTATAAAGCGGGAGGCATCTTGGGTGGGGAGTAGACTATAAGAAGTAAAGATTACTTGACTGATTTTGGTCAATAGACCCACACAGAGTGCAGTGTGTACCCCATACTAGCAATTAACCTGGTAGGCTCGGTCAGGTGTGTTAGAGTAGAATAGATTTGTCTTGAGCTCTGTTAGGCAAGATTGGATGCAATAACCCTGTGGGAAACTACACCAGCCTTGTCCTCTTGGCAATAGATAAACCAACTATTGGTATAGGTCTGTACTACACAAGTTGGTAGTGATTGAGCAGCCAGACATATCTCAAGAGGGGTAAATGTGAGCTGTAGAGATGTAACACTGAGATTTACAATTATAAGTATCCAAATAACACTTATTCTCCAGCATGGGGTCTGGCATGGATTCACATGCTCATGAATATTCCCCGTCGTCAGGCTGGGAATCCTCGGTAAAGAAAAAACCAGTATCAGTTTCGTTTCTGATCTGTCTTTCGTAGTAATAACCAATCACTGGTCTCTGCGTCATACTGACCACAGCCAATGACTGCCCTCTACCTAAGCACCGCCTCTGGCAGCCATCTTCAGATTTTTACCGCACGTTCATGTGTTGGGATCCTCGTGCTATTGCTCTCGAGCGTTAGTGCTATTTTTCGCGCTTTTTTCACAAAAACTTCGATTCTTTCGGTCAAAAGAGCCTCAAGCTCCACCGATCCTACATCCGATCAACGGGGACCCGTGTCGGATTCGTCTGTGCCTTTACTGCCTTCATGAGGACAAGACGCACGTGGAGAAGGACTGTGCGTTTTGCGGCAACATGTCGGAACGGACCATGAAGGACCGCCATCAACGTCTCGCCAACTGGCTGGAGGGTAAGAGCCCGTCTGGCGAGAAGAAGAAGAAATCCGAGCGGTCTTCTAAGACCTTTGAGGGCGCCCCGGCGACGGGGGCCCAACATAAGGCCAAGCACCGCGAGTCCGCTGGCACCGGGAGCGCCGAACGGTCGGGCTCTACGGGCGCCAGGCAGGGCGCACCCTCCCCGGCACCATCAACCACGAGCCAACGCTCTGGGTCGGGTAAGAGGAAGGCCGAGCACCCGGCGAAGCTCCTGGAGAGGCCCCGGTCGAGCTCTAAGGCAGAGGAGGAGCGTGGCAGTGCCCCCTCCCTCAAGGATAAGGCGGTGAGCGCACCTAAGGTGGTGAAGGCCTTGATCCATCCGACCAAGCCCTCTATCGAAACGGTCGCGGCGGCCCTGGCTCAGCCTGTGGAGGCTGCACCAGTGGTGGCGACCTCAGGGCCCAGAATCTCCCTGCCTCCTCGGAGGGAGTCTTCTTTTGTGCCCATCGATAGGACCCCCGTGAAACCCTCCGTGGGGAAGAAGAAGGGGGGGCAGGGCGTCGTCGTAGATTCGGCCTCAACCTCAGAAGAGGAGCTGATCGAGGTCTTAAGCCACGGCCTAGGCGTGGAAGAAGGCCAGCCCGTCGGAATGGACCCCGACGCAGGTGACGACGACGACATCGTCGAGGATACCGACGGGGCCCCTGCTCGCCCGTCGGATTCCCCTCTGCCAGCGCCGCAAGACAACTCGGCGGCCATTTTGTTGGCCATACAGTCCTTATGCTCCGAGATAAGGACGAGGCTACCGTTACCGACGGAGGAACCTCTCCCGTCGGGGGATCCCGAACCGGGACCTTCTGGTGTTTCCCCTACCAAGAAAAGAAGGATCCATCCACCACCTCCTTTTCAACCGTCGCGCCCCGTCCAGCCCTCCTCCCCGTCCACCTGAGGGGATGATACGGGGACTGACACGGCAGCGACGGGTACGGACGACGAGGCATACGACGAGGATATTCCGTCGTCGCCTCCCACCAGGGCTTCTCCGCCCGACGAGATCGGATCTTTCCACTCCATGATCTCCAGGGCTTCCGAGCTTTTCCAACTCTGCCCTGAGGAGAAGAAAAAGGAAGGCTTCCTTTATCAGCGGCGCGAGGCCAAGAGGAAGACGGTCCTCGCAGTGCCTCTGTTGGACGACATTTGGGATGAGGGCCTTTCCCTCCTCAAGAACCCTTCCACGACGCCAGCTAGAAGAGACCGGTACGAGAAAAAGTACCGGGTCCCGGACACGGCCCCCCTATGCCTCCGGGCGCAGCCTACCCCGGATTCCGTCGTCTCCGCGGCAGCCAGGAAGAAAGCGGGGGGGGGGTGCGGCCTCCACATCGACTTCCCCGCCGGACGGCGAGGGAAAGAAATTGGATGCTATGGGACGTAGAGTCATCTCGTCGGCAGCGACGACGATTAAAGCGGCCAACGCCTTGGCTATCGTGGCTCGCTACGACAGGGAGCTGTGGTACAAGATAGCTCCCCTGCTGGATTTTCTGCCGGACGACAAGAGGGCGGAGGCCCTGGAGATCCTGCAGGAAGGTGAGGTGGCCTCGGACCACGCCATCACCGTGGCGACGGACATCGCCGACACTGGGTTCCGCCAGCTGGGCAACGGCGTTTGCCTTCGACGTCGTGGATGGCTCAAAGCTACGGACTTCCGGCAGGACGTCCAGACCAGAGTCCTGGACATGCCCTTCGACGGGAACAACCTGTTTGGGAAGACAGTGGACGATTCCCTTCAGGCCATCAAGGCGGATACTGAGACGGCCCGGGCCCTTGGAGTTCTGCAGCAACGACGGACGCCCTTTCGGAGCGGCGGAGGCAAGGGCGCCTCCAAAGGTTCCGGCGGCGGTTTCGCTTCCTACCGTCAAGCGGCCCGCTCGTCGTCGCAAGAGGCCTACAGAGGACGAGGCAAGTCTAGCGGACCCCGCCGTCGTCGCCAAGGAGGTCAAGGCGGCAAGGCCGCGTCCAAGCAGGATTGAACCGGCCGTGGGGTCGGGCCCCCACCGAAGCACCCCGGTGGGAGGCCGGCTGGCGGGCTTCGTCAGCGTGTGGGAGTCCATCTCCACCGACCGTTGGGTGCTGGACGCCCTGGCCCGGGGCCACGCGCTCGAGTTTCAAAGAAGGTGCCCGCGCGTCCCCCCCGTGGCCAGGAAAGAACTTCACGTCCCTCAACTTCTCCTGGAGGTAAAGGCGATGCTCAGAAAGGGCGCCATCGAACTCGTCCCAAAGAGGCTTCGGGGCTCCGGAGTCTACTCGAGATACTTCCTCGTGAAGAAGAAGACGGGAGGATGGCGCCCCATCCTAGACCTGCGACGTCTGAACAAGTTCATCAAGGCGCAGAAGTTCCGGATGGTCACCCTCCAGCACGTCCTGGGGCAGCTGGAGGAAGGAGACTTCCTATCGTCGTTGGATTTGGAGGATGCCTACTTCCACATTCCCATCCTAAAGGGGCACCGAAAATTCCTCAGGTTCGTGGTCCAGGGGCGTCATTACCAGTTCAAAGCCCTTCCCTTCGGACTACGGTCGGCACCCAGGGTATTCACCAAGTGCCTCGCACCGGTGGTGGCGCAGCTGCGCCGCGAGGGGATTCACGTCTTCCCCTACCTGGACGACTGGCTCATCCGCGCCAAGACGAGGGAGCTCGCCGTGGTCCACACGGCAAGGACCGTCCAACTCCTCACGGACCTGGGATTCTCCGTGAATTACGCCAAATCCCACCTGGTGCCCGCGCAAGTCGCACTGTTTCTGGGAGCGAGGCTCGACAGTGTCCCTTCTGGCCTCCCCGTCTGAGGAGAGGACCAGGACCATCTTGGGCAAGGTGCAACGGATGTTGGTGGCCGACGCGGCCAAAGTGAGGTCCATCAAGTCCCTCCTCGGGATGATGTCTTCCTGCATCTACCTCATTCCCATGTGCAGGCTCCGGATGCGCCCGTTGCAAGAATTCCTGGATGCGCGCTGGATCCAGACGACGGGCAGCTTCGAGGAAAGGATCAAGCTCGACGAGAGTTTCCGACGAGCGATACGGTGGTGGGGCACCCGCGCGCATCTGACGGCGGGCATGGACTTCCAGACCCCAGCCCACCAGGAGACTGTGACCACGGATGCCTCCCTGGAAGGGTGGGGAGCGCACACCGAAAATCTGCACGCAAGGGGACTCTGGCTCCCGACGGAGAAGTCCCTGCATATCAACGTCCTGGAGCTCCGTGCAGTGTTTTGGGCCCTCAGGTCCTTCCTTCCGTCCCTCAAGGGCAAGGTGGTGAGGATCTTCACCGACAACACCACCACCATGTTTTACATCAGGAAACAGGGCGGAACCAGGTCCCCAGCGCTGTCCAAGGAGGCGCAGGACCTGTGGCATTGGGCCGTCGCCCAAGGGATTTTTCTGGTGCCGTTTCATCTGGCAGGGATAAAAAACACCATCGCCGACTCACTCAGCAGGGAGCTGCGCTCGTGCCACGAGTGGGAACTACGGCAGGATCTGGTCGATCGCCTCTTCCGACGGTGGGGCACACCCCAGATCGACCTGTTTGCGACGGCGACGAACACCAAGTGCCGGAGGTTCGCCAGCAGGTTTCCCCAGACGAGGAGCATGGGCGATGCTTTCTCGTTCCCCTGGGAGGGCCTGTTCCTCTACGCGTTCCCTCCCTTGCCTCTGCTAATCCGGCTCGTCAACCAGCTCAAGAGGTCACGGTGCAGGATGATCCTCGTCGCACCTGCGTGGCCGAGGCAGATATGGTTCCCGGACTTGCTGGACTTGTCAGCGTCCCCGCCGATCAAGCTGCCGGCGGACGCGGATCTACTCTCCAGGGAAGGAGGCGCCATCCTCCACCACGACCCGAAGTCGCTGAACTTGCAGGCCTGGCTCCTGCAGCGCTAGAGTTTGGAGGATACGACATACCGGCCGATTGCAGAGAGGTTCTTGCAAAGGCCAGGGCGTCCTCGACTCTTAAATGCTACGGACACAAATGGAAGAGGTTCTCTGTCTGGTGCCACGCACAGAAGATTAACCCTCTACGGATTACGGCTCCCCAAGTACTGCCGTACCTGCTGACGCTGGCCAAAGCTGGTCTGGCACACGCGTCCATCAAGATTCATCTTGCTGCGATCTCCCGATACACCAGAACCACGGGGCGGACGTCCTTGTGGTCTCATCGTCTGGTGAAAGAGTTCATGAAGGGACTGTTCAGATCGTTCCCGCCGGTGAAGGCTCCGGCCCCGGCGTGGGAGCTCAACGTGGTGCTGACCAAGCTCATGGGACCTCCGTTCGAGCCTCTGCACTCGGCCCCGTTGAAGTTTCTATCGTGGAAAACAGCTTTTCTTGTGGCCATCACCTCCGCACGACGAGTGGGAGAGATCCAGGCCCTTTCCTGCAAGGCCCCGTACTTGACTTTCCACGACACGAGGGTAGTGCTCAGGACGCACCCCTCCTTCATGCCCAAGGTACCGTCGGACTTCCGTCTCAACGAACCCTTGGTGTTGCCTGTGTTCTTCCCGTCGCCTTCGTCGCCGGCTGAGAGGACTTTGCACTCGCTGGATGTGGCTAGAGCGCTGAAGTTCTACGTGGACCGCACGAAGTGTTTTCGGAAGACGTCACAACTCTTTGTGAACTTTGGACCTGTCAATCAGGGGAAGGCTATCTCGAAGGCTTCCATTTCCAGATGGCTCTCCGGCTGTATCATGTACTGTCATCGGTTGGCAAACCGACCGCTGCCTGGCCGTCCGAGAGCCCATTCCACCAGAGCAATCGCAGCTACCACGGCGTTCCTTTCTGGTGTGCCCCTGCTGGACATATGCAGGGCTGCTACGTGGAGGTCGACGCACACCTTCACGAAATTCTACTGCGTCGACTGGGATTCCAGGGAGGAGTCCAGGGTCGGCCAAGCAGTGCTGCGCAACCTGTTCGCCTGAGGTGAGCCTGGTGAGGAGGTAAGATGCTTAATGTTGAGTTTGATGTAATGCTTAATGTTGAGCCTTTGCCACCTCCCGTGGTTGTGCATGTGTGTACTGCTATGTATTCTTTATTCATGAGCATGTGAATCCATGCCAGACCCCATGCTGGAGAAGGAACAAGTTACTTACCTGTAACTGTTGTTCTCCAGCATGGGTCTGGCATGGATTCACATGCGAACCCTCCCGCCTACCCCTCTGCGGCTCTTCACTTGGTCATACTGCCACTTTACGTGCTTCCAAATCTGAAGATGGCTGCCAGAGGCGGTGCTTAGGTAGAGGGCAGTCATTGGCTGTGGTCAGTATGACGCAGAGACCAGTGATTGGTTATTACTACGAAAGACAGATCAGAAACGAAACTGATACTGGTTTTTTCTTTACCGAGGATTCCCAGCCTGACGACGGGGAATATTCATGAGCATGTGAATCCATGCCAGACCCATGCTGGAGAACAACAGTTACAGGTAAGTAACTTGTTCCTACTCAAGGTTTTCTATTAAAATAATTATTTAAGTCAGTTTTAAATAAGCCGCCTTTAGAAAGGGCAATCTGCAACAATAAAAATACACTTCAAAACACTTTTTCAGAGTTCAGATAAGCAAGTAGATAACCTTTTGGGATGCCTCACATCCACTTCCTACACCCTGAGGTGACTGCAATTACTAGGACAACGTTAAACATTAATATATCACTTTTAGTACTTAATACAATTCTGAGTTGGTGGAAAAGATTAACAGATTCTCAGAACATGTGGATCCTTTTCAATCTCCCAATGAAATCTAGATTAGGTCTTTCCCAGCAATACAAGTGAACTTATGTACCACCTATTAGGGGCAGTTAGAAACCAAGTCAATGGGTCAGAAGGGTCTGCAGCGAGCCAGGCCAGCCAAAGTCAAATTGAACAATGTCTAGGGACCTGAGGCACTTCTTTAGATAGTACAAATGTCTTGCACAATGTTTGTAGAGGGTTTGTAGAAAAAGAATCGCTATTGGGCCACAAGCTGTGAGGCTTGTGAAAGGCAAAGCTACAAGTAACTGCAAAAAGCAGCTACTGCTAGTCACTAGTGAGAACAAGTAAGCTACAGACACAAGAGATAAGTACCCCTTCAGTCAAGACAGTACCTGGTTCCTGGGCCTCAGTCATGGGGACAAGAGGGAGGACGTCTGTAGGACTCCTGCACTGCAGTTCGAAGGTCGGCAGCGGCTACGGACTCTTTCCAGTTCAGCAGGACTTAGCATTTTCAGCTACCGGTAAATAGCACCACTGCAGATGTTGGACACTTGATGGGCTCCCCTTGCTTTTGGGGTCCACCACTGAGTTGGTGTGGCTCAAGCTTGGGTCGTCCTGCTTCAGGAGGGTCCTCTGGATCTTCCTGGAGCTCTGGTCCGGCTTAAAGACAATGCACTCAATTCTGGTGGCTCTGCCCCGGCACTCTGTTCCAGCAGCAGCAAGGAAGAACAGCCAGCAGGCAGAGGGGTTCCAGTCAAGTTCGTCTTTGGGTCAGTTGGTTCCACCAACCCAAGGGAAGAAGTCATCCGTTCCGGGCTTCTCCAGTCGATACGAAAATTGGAGCTTCAGCACTACAGCTGGGCTTCACAGGGCAAACCAACGGTCCAGGAGGATGCAACAAGCTTCTCTTCCAGTTTCTTTCTTCTGATTTTTTTTTTCCTGCGGTAGACTCTGCCTTCATTTCAAGAGAACTTGCCTTTTATGCAGGTTTCTCCCATTCATGCACAGAATAGCTGTCACTCATACAGCAGGGTGGCTGTCCTAAAAGGACAGCGAGCCAGCCAATCTGCACTGGGTGCATTCAGGTAACCAAGGAGACAAAGGACGGAGTTTCGGGCACCTCCCTCGCTTCCTGCCCTGCCAGACACAATGGAGCCAGAGGCCGGTTTCAACACTGAATCCCGCCAAAGGCAAAACTAACAAGGGATAAACCTGGTTTGATGTCCAGAGTAAAACACAAGAAAGACCTCACTAACAAGAAATGGCGAAAAAAGACTGGGGCCATTTTGACAAAATGGTCACCCATGGGTGCTGTACTGCAGCTGAGGATTCAGCCTGCGGTAAAAACGCACAATGGTAGGACAATTAAACCATTGCCACCAGCCATAAAATGTAGAGAGGGTAACCAATTTTTTTTTACATGAGCAAGTAGGAAAAGGGGCTACTAAGTAACCCCCCAGTACTTCCAAATACGAACCTACTGGACCTACATAGGAAAAAGAGGTAAGTAAAGTCAATTTCACTTTACTACTCTTGGGAACAGTAGTTCACCCAAGAAGAAGGTATTTAAACCTTATGAGAAATCCAAAGGACTTCTCCTTGACACTGCACTGAAGGTGCAGTGTCGCAATACAAAAGGTTGATGCCTATGGAGTTTCAGACTCCAAAACCAAAAGAAACTGTCAAAATCAGATCAAAATACATGAGAGAGTAAGAAAAAGGTCTCACTCACTCCATGATAAAAATTAAAAAGTCCTAAAGTCCAGGAAAAGAGCTGGGGGTCTCCAAGGTTGAATGGAATTAGCACAGAAATGAGAATTCTCCCTAACAAGCTCTTTGTAAGCTTTTCGCTCTAGCCATTTCCCAACCTGTCCACTCCAATGTTTTTTTAACCGGTTTTATTGGGATTTCGTGTACAGTATAAATATCTGGATTAGCTATAAAATGTCACCTCACAGTAAAGCGAATATATCCATTGAATGCACGCAATTTAACGCATTGTGGTTTCTAGAGCTGGTATCAAATATTGTTTACGAGCACATTTGCACGCTTTCAAGTTGCTTGACACTTTTCCATTCCTTTCTGCTTGTCTAGGACTATCTAAGTTTGTTAGTATATGAAAGCATTAAGTTTGTTAGTATATGAAAGCATTTCAGAGTAAAGGTTAATGTTAAAATGAATTTTGCACATGCTACTTTTTTTGTAAATGGTTTATGATGCACTTTAGCTGCTCAAACCTTCATAACATTGTTGTAAACATTTTCTCAAACATGTCTCAAATTTCAGGTATTTGTCACCATTTGCTATAAACAGTGACCCAAGTTTTTCAATTTCCCATTACAGGTACATGACAAAGAATAAAGCCCACTTGAGATTTTGAAACATTGGGACTCCTCTTGCTGATTGAGTTGAAGACATTAAAAGCCATTTTAATTAAAAGACCGGACTGCTGACATACACGTTAACCATGAATTTACGAAACGTTTTTGTTCACCTTGTGTTTTGTTTCCTGGCTCTTCCAGAAGCCTATTTGAGAATTTGAGAAATGGAAGATAAACGTGTGTGTTTAATTTAAGAAAAGAATGGGGGGCTCAGCTTACTATTTTTTTAAATAATGTTAGCCTTCTAGTCTGCAAGCCAAACTGTACATTTTGATAGTTATGTTATTTGTTTAAGCATTTTTTAAATGCGTTTGGTTAAACAAATTAGAACATTTGCAGATGTTTTCTTTTCATGCAGGTTGCAAATGTATTTATGTACGTTACAAGGCAGCCTCCTTCATTTTGAAAAGATTCATTTATTTCTGCCTTTTTGTTTCTTGAAAATATTTTTGGACACTTTTCTTCAATGTAGCTCAAGTGCATTGAAAACTAATCGGTCAAAAAGCTTGCTCTATGAATCAAAACGGCCACCTGTGTATGTATTGTATATTTTATTCCTTTGCAGAAAAAGCAAAAGGGATGTACAAAAATGTAAAACTATTGTTATATTCCAGGTTCTCAGATACTTTTTTACACGTTATGAATCCATGCAATTAACGTTGGGATTTTGAACCTTCGCTTTCATACAAATTGTATGAAATGTCATTTTTAGTGAGTGTGCATTTATGTACATTACAACATTGAAAGTTCTTTAAGGCATCCTATGTTTATACTCAAGATTAAAATGGTAATTTCTTAATTCTGTTTGCATATAGGACATTTTGGGCTCACACTTAAGGGCATTGCATAAAATCAAAATCAGCTTTTCAAAATACTGTCGCAACAAAAGATATGGCATCTTCAGGGTTCGAGGTACACACAGCAACATATAAGGCCTACGGCTTTTGTGTTAACAAAATCATAACTAAACTACGTCATTGAACACACTGTACTTAAGTTGTGCATCATAGCAAATGGCTTTCTCAAAAATGAATGAAGGTTTAAAGTAAAAACGTTTTTCTTTACTGGTTTTCTATCAGTCTTTGTTACATTCTACAATGACAGTTAATTCTTTGAAACCTTGGGTAATTTTGCCACTGATCTATACATTTGCTGAGTGTTAGCTCAAACTTAAGGGAACTTAGGAATGTACAACTTTAGGCAGTTTACAAATGTCATGTAATGCAACTAAGAGCATTTTAAACTTTTTCCACCCGCCAAGTATAATAGAGAATATCACCTCTTTGCAGCAATAAAGAACAGGCAAGGATTCTGTTCATTTGAGCCCTTTGCTCATTTGAAGACCTTGTACAAAATATTTATTTTAAATAGGAATGTTCATTTCTTCTGAAACTGAAACAGATTAAGTCAAAATTGTCTCTAACTGAACTAGTTTTATCTGCCTGTTGTGAACTTTGTAGGCATGTAACAACCATCCCCATTTCCAAAGAGTGCATAAAAATGCCCTATAATCATAATTTTTCAAAACCTGACAATGATTTTATATTGAGCAAACCAGTGGGACTCTTCTGTCGTAATTGCTGAGGGGATTTTGACAGCAGCAAGCACCATATGTATTCGATAATTATAAAAGAACTATGTTCTATTGAAAGTCTATATAGACATGCAGTTTCACTGTCCATGTCCACCTCTTGTCTGTCAGATCATCAGTGTGCTTTCCTGATTTTGAGTAATCATTACTTAGAGTAGAACATGCTCTGTATCTTTTAGACAAGTATGCTCTTTTGGCATAAAATATATCAAATGGGTTAAACGCCAGTTTTGGGGCTGCATGAAGATCACAAGAGTGAGAAACGCCATTATGATAGCACAAATATAGAGCAACTTTTTGAATTTTGTATCCATGACTGACAAAAGAAAATCCCTCTCAAACTTTGGAAGACAGAGGTTTAGTCAGCCCGATTTTTGACAGTATAAATGATGCACAAAAACAAAATGCTAATTTATGATTCGATTTCTTGTCTTGGCAAATGTGGATGCATTTAAAGCATCAAAGTATTATATGACCCATGTAACTAGGGCGCTTTCTTGATAGTCATGGGCTTAAGAAGAGGTCATAGGTTTTCCAAGCTGCACCAACATGGATATGTTGCACAGTTGAGTTGCACTTGAGTACACCATTTAAAAACTGTAAATGCCAAAAAGGCATGCAGACAGAATGTGCTCTTAACATTGTACTAGGCAATACAGGCCTAGCGGGGAAGGTGATACGGGTGTACACAAATATGTATTTTGTAAAAAGATTTCTGATGTTTCACTATACTTGAATTGTTTGTAATAAAAAGTCATAAAAATGAGTGACCCTGTAAAACCATTTTATTCATGTTATTTTAAGCCATTTTACTGATATATGCAGTCTGCAGATTCCTTATCAAGTATATATTCCCCAGCATCACTTGGTCTTTGCAAATCCTTTGGCTAGCCTTGAGCTCAATGGAGCTCTGTGCCTTTTTTATTTTTTTTAGTGCCACCAACTTTATAAAAATGAATGTGACACCATGGTTTGTATATATGGAGCACACTTCACACCATGACGACCTTACTTTCTCCATGCTCAGCAAGCTGTTCAGAATTCCTTCTGTTCAAGAAAGGTTTTATCTGCACCATATAGAGTGTCCAGAAAGCCTCTGTTTTCAAGCCATGCATCCTAAGGCCCCTTGCCTTCTAGGCAGTTAACAGCCCTTCATAAATGTTGCACTTATCTCTGTCTATATCCACCAACTGGTACCTCGTTTAAACCACACCCCTCAGATTTGAGGAGGAGAAATAGGTACAACAGCCGGATCTCAGTCCTCAGAGAAGAAGCAGAGTAAAGACGAGAAGAGGACGCATATGAAGAGGTACCACTCTTGAGGTAAGTTCTTCTCTAGGAAGGAATATTGGCACTCCCAGGGGATGACTACAAAGTGGATTCTCGGATCGCTCATTGCTTTAAAGAAAACTCCTGCATTTCCCTCCTCCACTTTGGAGCAATTACAAGATTTCAAAAATCAAAGGGTAGCAATCTTTCCAAAAGCCCTGTTACTAGTGGTCGATACTTCAGCTCTGATGGTGGATCCACGGTCCATTGCGCTTTTCACTGCTGGGAGAGGCGCCTCATTGAATGGCGATTGTGTGCTGGGTTGCTCAGGCCCGTGCTTAAGCCTACACTATGCCATTCATCTCCGCTCCTGGACTTTGAAGCTATAGCACAAAGTCCCTCTACTTCGGCCACTGCTTTAGTGCCATTTGATGCTATTTTGTGAAACACATGTAGAGAGGTGAACCCAAAAGTTTTGTCCAAAAGGGACAATTGTCCGGCAACACACAGCTAAAAAAGGGTCCCCGGTTAGATCTGTTAGGTTAAATATAAAATATATTCTGTTTTAAATTCCAATTTACATTTTTTTTAAAAATCAAAATTAATTAACCGAAGTGTAATTTCATACATTTTGTCGTATCAAAATATTTCATTCACAAATTCATAGGTTATCCTAAAAATGCCTTAGTTGCAACAAGCCATCATAAAGTGCATTATTGCATAAACCCTACGGCATAAAGACCCAGAAAGTGTCTACACTGCATGGAGAATAGACAAATGCTAACCATACACAAATAGTTACATATCAATAGTCCTGACACAAGTTACTTAATCATGTCATGTTATTTAAGAACCATGACTATGCACTAAATGCACTTAAATTCCAGTGTAATATCCGCATATGCTGTTTAGTTCTTTTCATGCCAACTCGAATTTTGGCTCAATGGGTGTGTTCACTCTTTTGGCCCAGTCTTCTTCAGGACATAACGTGCTTCATTGGGAGGGATAGTATCATTGCTTTCCAAGGCAACGTTCAAATTAAAAAATGTGATTACTTCAATTTAATTTAAGATTATAGGCTTCCTCTGTTTTGATCCCATATACCCAGCCATGCCTGCCTTCTTAAGCGGCTGGTTTGTTCATTCAAACGCACTAGGTACCTCCCCGTGTGTCACCATGGACAACTCCACCCAAGCGAACTTGGTAGCCGCTTGCTCTTTGCTCAGCAATGTTGCAAAGATTTGATGCCGTCTTGGCATCTCAGAACTTGGTATCATGGCAATGCGTCTTCCAGCGAAGAGACAGACAATTACACCATCAGTGCAGGGACAGATGCCTGCTGCTTCAACAGCAAAACCACTTTAGTGGAGTCTTGTACCACTCCTCTCTCTTGGCTGATGGAAGAGCCACAAAATGTTCTTTAGATGCCTGAGCACTGCAGGAATGTTTGCATGGTTACTGCTTTCCTTTCCTGTGGCACTCTCCCACAAACCCCAGCCAATGACTGCTCTCTCCCTAAGCCCCTCCTCTGAAAGTGTTGGGGGAGTCCGCGGGAGCAGGAGTCCCTGTGAACTAATCTAATTTTTTGCGTGCTTTTTCAGTAAAAAGTTTTTTTTTTTTTTTTGGGAGGGGGGGAGTTTCTCAAATAGAGCCTGTATGCTCTTTCCTACATTGGCTGAGAAGTGGGGAACCATTTGTTGGTGAATTTCAACACCCCTCAAGGGCAGAATCGTTGAAGATTCATAGAAGATTACAGAAGGCCATCGGGCCTACTTTGCACTCCGGCCCATGTCAGAGGAGAAGGAAGGAAGCTCCCTTTTCAAGCTCTGCTCCAGCTGCAGAGCGTGTTTGTGGAGGACAAACACCTTCAATGCCTCCACTGTCTCCATCCAGATCACAAGGAAGCGGATTGCGAAATATGCCTCAGGTTCTCCAAGCGAGCCTGAAGGATTGTCAGTGTAGGCTGGCGCCGTGGCTCAACGCCAAGGCCTCTACCCCATGCGGGAAGCAGGGGCATACCTCACCCAGAACTGGCCGGTCCCAAGAGCGGGCTTCTAAGTCCTCTATGGGCGCTCCATTTGTTGGGGGCACAAGACCAGGCCAAGCACCGTGAGTCCGTTTCTGTCGGCGCCGCACATGCAGGTCCCGCGATGGGCAGGGCGTGCTCATCTTCACCATCTGCCTCCATCTCCAGCCATCACTCCAGCTCTTCCTCGAAGAGGAAATCGGCTAACCCGGCAAAGCTGCGGGAAAAGCCAGAGAAAACAGAGGTGCAGGAAAAGATGACAGACCTGTCCCAGAAGGCCCAGGTGAAGTAGTCAACGATCAAGTTGGTGGCTGAGGGCCTCTCGAAGGCCGTGGGGAGCTGACCCTGACAATGTAGCCTTGGCAGTGGTCAGAGTATCCCTGCCCCTGAGACAGGAGGCTTCTGCCAAGCTGGTGGAGAGGACACCGGAGAAGAGGATGCCATCCCTGAGCCCGAACCAGACTCCCAGGGATGCAAAAAGAAAGTGGAGGCTTGAGAGGAGGCCTCAACCGTACTCCAGCGCACAGATATTTGTTCCTAGGATGAGGAGGACCAGGCATCCGTCCACATGATCCAGTAGGACATGGGGGACAACGGCTAAATTCCTGATGGGGACGACGGAGGTGACAGTGGACCTGCCACCGATGACTGAGTGTGGCCCAGAAGGCCCACCACCCGACCCCTGCGAGGGATGTATCACTGGACATCCTTTGAACCCTGCACACCCTGGTATCGGATTCAGAAATGGATACTGATGACACCGCCAGCCCGGGTGGCCCCGGATCAACCTCCGGCGAAGAAGAGAAAGCGGCACCAACCCCCTCATGTGCCACCCCCACCGCACATTTGGACAGACACGGATGACATGGGCACGGAGGGTAGTTCGCCGCAGCAGAAGGTCTCTAACCAAACCCTTCCCACCCCCCCCTGGACGAAGTGGGGTCATTCCATGCTATGGTCGCCAGAAACCTTTCCAACTGACACCGGAGGAGACCAGGAAGGAAGGGTTCCTATATCAACAACGTGTGGCCATTAGGAAGACCATCTTGATGGTGCCTCTCCTGGATGACGTTTGGGAGGAAGGCCTGGCTTTGATGAGGAATCGGCTGGAGAAGAAATGCCTGGTGCTTGAGTCCCCACCCAAGTGCCTACGCTCGCTCGCACCCTTCCCTGGACTCGGTGTTCTCGGCAGCAGCATGGAAGAAATCTTCTAGCCCCTCGTCTTCATCCTCCCTCCCTCCGGATAGCAAAGGGAAGAGGCTGGATGCCATGGTAAGGAAAGTAATCTACTCGGCGGTGTCCAAAGTCAAGGCGGCCAACACCCTTGCTATCCTGGCACGATACGACCGGGAGCTGTGGTATAAGATGGCCCCAATGCCTGAGCTTCTACCCGACGACAAGCGGGTCGAAGCACTTTCCGTCCTCCAGGAGGGGGGAGTGGCATCGGACCATGCCATCACAGTGGCCATGGACATCACGGACTCAGGGTTCTGACAGATGGGGAACTGTGTCTTCCTCCGTTGTCGTGGCTGGCTGAAACCCAATAACTTTCGTCAGGAGGTCCATACGAGGCTGTTGATGAGTTGTTTCAGGCCATTAAGAACGGCACTGAGACGGCCTGTGCTTTGGGCACTCTTCAACACTGCCAGTCCTATTGTGCCTCCGGCGGAAAATCTGGCAGCTCGTCGAAGGGTCCTCTTCATACCGACAACCCTCCCGTCAACCCTCCCGATCCACGACCCAGGAGGCCTACGGAGGGCGTTCCAAGGCTTTTGGTGGAGGTGGCTGACATCGCTCCCAAGGTGGCATGCAGGCCCCAAAGCTAGTCAACCGGCCAGGACGTCGGGCCCCCCACCCATGCACCCTGGTGGGAGGCCGGGTAGCGGGCTTAGTCAGCGAGTAGGTGAAGATCTCCACCCACTGATGGGTGCTGGACGCTCTTGCCCATGGACTAACCCTAGAGTTCCAACAGAACTGTCTGCAAATGCGTGCGGTAGCCCGGCAAGAGCAGCACATCCCTCAGCTCCTGCAGGAAGTACGGGCCATGATAAGAAAAGGGGTTATAGAGCTGGTTCCAAAGCGGCTCCGAAGTCTACTTCAGATACTTCTTGATGAAGATGATGAAGGGGCTGGAGGCCCATTCTAGACCTATGGCGTCTCAACAAATAACTCAAGTCCCAAAAATTCAGGATAATCGCGTTGCATCACCTGGTCTGCCTACTGGAAGGAGGAGATTGCTTGATGTCGCTGAATCTGGAGGACACATTTCCATGCCCCCATTCACGAGAAGCATCGAAGGTTGATGGGCTTCGTAGTACAGGGAAGGCACTACCAATTTAAGGACATCCCCTTTGGGTTGAAGTCGGTGCCCAGGGTGTTTACGAAGTGCCTGGCATCCGTGGCGGCCCATCTGCAAGGGATACATTTGTACCCGTACCTAGACGACTGGCTCATCTGGGCCAAGTCAAGGGAAGTGGCCGTCAAACACACAGAGGACAGTCCAGCTACTGACAGATCTGGGGTTCTCCGTCAACTATCCAAAGTCCTGCTTTATACCATTGCAGAACGTACTGTTCCTGGGGGGCAGGCTCAACACAGTCTCCTGCCTAGCGTCCCCCTCGGAATAGAGGTTAACTCTTTGGCTCATTGTTCCTATGCACTTATGCCTCCCCCGAGAACTGCGGATGTTCACTTTCCTCTTTGCTTCTGAACAGGGAAAGTAAGAGATTGGGCACATGGGGAAAGAAAGTTTGCCTCGAGCAGCCTTTTCCTCAGAGCGATGAACTTTTTCTTTTGGTCCCTGGTTGGTGAGTAGAGAAGCGCAACACCACCTCGACGGGCAGGTGAGAGAGGGCTTTGAGGCCATTATCCTTGATTTCAGGGACTGTGGGACATCCTATGGCTACTGGTACAATAGTCGGGTGACATTTTTAGACTTCAGTGTTCGCACGGGATGTACAGGCAAAGCTCATGGATATGCCCTTTGATGAACACAACCTCCTCTGGGCCAAAGAGGCTACTCCTTACAGAGGTCCCAATCCTCTAACGTGGCCTGCCAAATCTTTGAGTCTGCCTGTCCAACAACTGTTCAACCCATCAAGCAGAGGTAGCTGTTTCTGACCCTCCAACGCCTATGCCCAGCATGGGAGAAGTCTGGCTCCCCTGGGTAGGCAACAAACTGTTTGGGCTAGGGGCAGAGGTGGCCATAGAAGTGGATGTCGCTTCAGTGCCTCCTCTGTTGCCAGTGGTCTCAATTTCAAGAGCACATGTCGGATCTTCTGCAAGTGTTCAGTCGAGCTTCTCCAGACCTTGAATTGTGGCCCCTATTGAAAGGTATGTTTTGTCAACCTTGGCCTTCAATAACGTTGGTCACAGATGCATCCCTGAAAGGTTGGGTGCTCAGCTGTTGGATCTGACAGTGAGCAGACTGTGGTGCCCCTCAGACCCTCAGGAACACATCAACTTAATGGAGTTGAAGAAAATCAGGCTGGCTCTGGTTGCATTCCTTCCATCTGTACAGAACACATGTGTGTAGGTCCTGACTAACACCACCACAGCCATGCACTACTTCAGCAAACAAGTTAGTGTATTGTCCTTGCTGCTATGCAGAGAGGTAATGTGGCTGTGGTCTGGGCTCTGGAGAACTTGACAGCGGATTAGTCTTGGGTGGATAGCTCAGGGGCAAATGCGCTTGCCTTGGAAGGAAGACGACTCATAGCAACACAGGTTTGATCCACGGCTCCGCGCTTAGAAACCTCTGGGTATTAAGCGCTTTATAAATAACCAATTAAATGTACATACCCTGAGCAAACCTACTGCAGGCTGCCACAAGTGAGACCTTTGCCAGGATGTTCTAGAGGATATTTTTTCCTGCTTGGGAACTCCATAAGTGGACGTCTTTGCTTCCAGCATGAAAGATTCCTCGGAAGGGAGCGCTGGGGGATGCATTGATAGTAGATTGGAACGTCAACCTCCACTATATGTTCTAGCAAATACCCGTTCTCAGACTGCTCTGCTCCTGTTCTGGTCCATGTTAATATTGATCGGCCGGAACGGGGCTCGGCGAATGTGGTACCGTGAGTTGCTTGGTATGTCCATTTGCCCTCCCTGGTGCTTCCTGATGAGTGGATCTACTCTCCCAGTAAGAGGGATGGGTCCTCCATCCGAACCTCAGCAGTCTGAACTTTCATGCTTTGCTGCTGAGATGCACGGAGTGGGATTTGTCATACTAGATCTTGGATGTGCTCTCAGCTCGGAGACCCACCACTATGTCTATTTATGGCTGCAGATAGCATACATTTTTGGCTTGTTGTCAGGAGAGGGGGGAGGGGAGGCAATGGACAGCGGCACTGCACCCTCTGGTGGTGAAAATGTTTCCAAAGATCTCCTGTTCTGCGAAACTAATTTCAAAGATGAAGAATTTGTGGGAGGTCTATCAATCAGAAAAAACATTGTGAGAGGCAAGTAATTTGTTTTCCTGTAGTTGTATGTTGGGACGATACCTCATTGTCCAATACAAGACTGGCATGTTCAAAACAAGATCCAAGATTTTCTTTTTGCCAGGAGGGTACTTCGGACCTCAAGTGGAGGTGGAACTTTTCCTGTCTGGAGCCTGTAACAGTATTATTTCAGAGGACCACTGAGGTGCAGGAGCCCTCAACACTGCAGGAGCAGTGGGCTAGCCCTCCACCAGCGTGCATCCACCCTAAGGTAGGCTCCCTGCCTATTTTTAGCCTCCTGGGCTCGAAAATCCCACCCACCGAAAAGTGCTCCTCCTAGCCCCATAATTACACCTGAGCAGTGTAAATTATATTTTTATTGAAAAAAACGACCTAAAAAGTGCATTTCAAGTGTTTTATCTGTGCCTCCATTGGAACACATGAGGTGTTCCTGCTTCAACATGACCGCCAACCTCCTCCTTGCCAAGAAGGCGACCACATGGCATCCAGGAGAGCCCCCGTTGGCCAACTGCAACTACAGAAGGCTAATCAGGCGCCGGCAGGCAAACATCGGCCCCCTCATCCAAAGGATCCTCATCACAAGGAACGTTTCCTGTTTGGAGCCTGTCCGGAGGCACCTGAGGCCTGGGCTAAGGACTCTGCCCATTTTCTGGTAAGCCTGCCCTGACCCTGCAGCTTGCCCACACCTCCCCAGAACCTAACCTTTCCACCTAATCCCTTCATGCAGTATACCTCATGGGTGCCTCTGCTTTTCACTGATTTTGGACAATTGCTTGCTATCACCTGGTCTATTGTTATATAATATCTCACTATACTATTTAGCGCATTTACCAGTATTGCTTATCCGCTTGTACTGTATCCTCTTGGGCAGCCAACTGCTACCTATTATGCCCTGCCACCATTTAGCCTCTGCCTGCCCCACTTAGAAAATCGAATTTAGGCATTGTATTTTGTTGAACTGCCACCTATTATGCCCTGCCTCTGAACTACCTAGCACTAGTCGCGCGATCCCCCTGTCATTTCTGTCACATACCAGCAGCACACACCAGCTACACACACTCTCCACGATCATAATGCCCAAGAATGCACCTCCCAATCATAACATAGTTTCACTCTCCCGCACTCTCCCTGCCACACTCCGCTCAGCCAGCCTAACAGCCATCCTTATAGCCCTCACTATAATGGCCTCTACGCCTCCCCACATATTCCCAGTACACCTCACCCAGCGCCCGGCACTAAATTCACATGCCGCAGCACCAGACTACAACATCACACAGTCTCGGCCACCTAGCCAAGCCACCAGACTCCGCAATCTCAGAAATCGATCACTTCCTAGGTATTTACTCTGCTTACCCACACCCATCACAACTAGAAACACCAGATTAGGCACCCGCACTGCACCACTACCCCATGCTAAAATGAGCATAGGCACTGCCCCTCCCCCCCACCATCCCAACATGCCTCTACACTACTTCACATTAAGCTCCTCACTACCACACACCACAACAAGCACATTTCACCCCATGCTAGTACAAACAAAAACATCAAAGGCACACAACGCCCACCTCTTAAATGTGCACTACTGAACGTACGCTCCCTACCTGCACATGCCCTCGAGATTAATGATCTACTATCCACACTTAATCTAGATTTACTTTGCATCACCAAATCCTGGTTCAATGATGCCTCCTGCCCAGCCATCGCACTAGCCCTACCCACAGGCTACACCATCCTTAGGCAAGATAGATGTGATAAGTTTGGAGGGGGAGTCGCCCTTATCCACAAAGACTCACTATCCATCAGATTAGCAGACCATAGTACATGGGGTGGTAATGCTGATATCCTATCAGCCAAGTTTACGCTCTCCCCCAATAATCTAATCAACATTCACATACTATACAGACCTCCCGGACTCCCAGCTGACTTCCAAGAGTACCTCTCCCATCGACTCAGCAACAACATTAAAAAGTCCTCCAAAATCCTTCTATTAGGAGACTTAAATTTAGGATACAATGATCCTAAGGATAAATCCGCTGCAACCCTAGCTAAAGAACTCGCAGACTTAGGTTTGTCCCAAAGATCCTCACCCCTACTCACTCCAAAGGCCGCACCCTTGACTGGGTCATGGATCACAACTGTGCATCCAACATTACCTCAAACGGCGCCCTTCCTTGGACGGACCACACATGCATCGAATTCCTCATCCCCACCAACCCTAAACCTAAGACTCACACCCACACACCACCTGCCACAATAAGAAGTTCTAAAAAATTCAATGCAGACAACTTGCGTCCCCACCTTAAAAGCCCCTGCTTAGCACCACCTTTCTCTCAGGACCCAAATATATTATCAGCTATCTTCAATGATACTCTCACCAATGCCATAAACTCTATAGCCCCACTTGAAAACAAGAAGGAAAAAAAATAATTTCATTGCAACTCTTGGTTCTCGGAAGAACTCCAAACCGTCTGAGCTCAAAAGCGCCAGTCGCTTAAAAACTGGCAAACGGATCCAAGTGATCTAAATAAGAGCCTCTTCAAACAAATAGCCCTCCAATATAAAAAAAGCCATTTTAGCAGCAAAATCCGACTCCTTCAATGATAGGATCTCAAAGGCCAACTCCCAAGCTAAAGAACTATTCGCAATCTTTAATGAATTAGTCACTCCTCTGGCTACCGCTGACGAGATAACTAAAGACAAAGCCTGGTGTGCCAGCATTCAGTCCGCCATGCTCAACAAAATAAAACTCCTCCAGAACAAAATCCAAAACCACTGCAAAGCCCTCCCAAACCAAAAAACCAACCGCCCTACACAAGACAAGTGTAGTAATCTCAATCACCCTCAATTCTCCTTCAGAAACGTCACTGAACCTGAGGTCCTTAATCTCATCAAAAACCTCAAACCATCCCTCTGCAAAGCAGACATTTGCCCTCCCAAAATCATCAAGAAATGCGCCAATGATCTAGCACCCCTGATTACTGCCTTCATTAACGCATCTTTCCAAACAGGAACTGTCCCAAACAATCTCAAGGAAGCCTGGGTACGGCCACTTCTAAAAAAGGCCACAGTTGACCCAGCGCAACCCAACAACTACAGACCGATAAAGACTGTCCCGTTCCTCCTAAAAATCCTGGACAACGCAGCTCACATCCAGATCCAATCATACTTAGAAGATAACTCCATACTATGCAAAAGACAATCTGGGTTTCCTTGTCGGGCATGGAACAGAATCCGCCTTATTAGACCTACAAAATCAAATCTCACAAATCATGGACAAAGGCAAACCTGCCTTACTCCTCCTCGATCTATCAGCTGCTTTTGACCTGGTAGATCACCAAACACTCATCACCCACCTCACCCATGCAGCCCATTTCTCTAATCAAGCAGCATCCTGGATCACTTCCTTCCTTGAAGGAAGAGCCATGAAGGTCTACTCTGACACAGCTAACGCAGATCCCACCACTATAAACTGCGGTGTCCCTCCAAGGATCTTGTACAGCCCCCACCCTCTATAACCTCTTCACAAAACCCCTCTTCGACCTACTTGACTCCATGAGTGTTGCATATACAAACTATGCAGACGACGCTCAAGTACTTTTACCCCTATCTGGACACTATCACCAAGACGCCACGGCCCTTCACAACATCTATGCCACAATCCAAGCTTGGATGGCCATCAATGGCCTCTGTCTTAACGGGGAGAAGACTGAAATTCTCATCCTGGGCCAGACAAACACATTATCGAAACTAAGCCCTCAATACAACAACTTCAACATAGACAACTCAACCATCTCCGTATCATCCTCTGTCAAGACTCTAGGTGTTCACATTGATGCAAATCTATCGATGAACAAACAAGTCCGCGCCATAACCTCTGCATCAGCGTTCAGCACCAAACTCATCAATGCCTTTAAACCCTACTTATCCACCCCCAACCGCTTGGCCATAGCTAGAGCAACTATAGGAGCCAAACTCGATTATTGCAACGCCCTTCTAGCTGGCACCTCCGCCAAAAACATTCACAGACTGCAAACCACACAAAACAATGCCCTCAGAGCCGCCATGAGCATCCCTAGAAGAGACCATATATCCCACGCCAGACGTGAAGCACGGTGGCTCCAGGTCAAAGACCGTATTACTCTGAAAATCCTCACCATCACTCAGAGGTGCATCAACAAAACCGCTCCAGCATACCTATCTGAAGCAATATCAAGGACCACATCCACTCGCCCCACCAGAGCTCAGTACACCAACCAGCTACAAATACCATGCATAAAGAGAGCCACAGCGGGAGGTCTAGGCTTCTCCTATATTGCACTGAAACTCGAACTCACTCCCTGCCACCCTTAGAGCTGAAACTTCCATCTCTGTCTTCCGCAACAACCTCAAGACCACTCTCCTCAACTAGCAAGTGTATATTGTAATATAACACAAATGTAATATAACTATATTGTAACCTGTATATATACTGCTAATGACTATGTAACTATATTGCAACCTGTATATATATTGCCAATGACCATGTAACTAAGATTTGTACTGTAACAAGTGCCACGATGTCCTCGAACTGTTGTGCGCTATATAAATATGAATAAAAAAACAAAACAAATAAAACAAAACAAGTGATGACCACTGATCATAAGCTCCAAAAAAGTGGAAAGCTAGTAAATCTTTTTTCTAATGGGTTCCTTCCCACCACAGATTCCTTATCTAGGATATTCTATATCCAGCAAGCTGATCTGCAGACTCTTTTCTGCCACCAGGGGGCATGCAGCTTGGCCCTGCCCAATTCTTCTGTGTGGTACATGACGACATGGCTAGTACATATCGAGGCTCTGTGCCCCGTCAAATAAGTTCCTTTTTTCTGTGCTCTGTTCACTTGAGGAAAATGGCTATGTAGTTTTTGCTAAAATGCCTCATTCTGTAAAGGTCCCAGGCTTCAAGCCCTGCTTGGATTGCAGTTGACAGATGTCTGTTTCCTGCACCTGAAGGATCTGTCTTTACTGTTTGGGGGAGAAATACAACACTCTGGAATGTGTGTCATCAGTCGATGCATCCGAAGGCTGTCTGGCAAAACACTTTCCTCATTCCTCATCTTATGATAATTGTATCCCAGCTTCAGCTGCTTCGGAAAAATGTTTCACCAGGGGGAGCTGTGTTCGAGACCACAGAGTTGATGTCCCTTGAGGGCTGTCTTCGGGTGTCGACGTCATCTGCAGTATAAAGTGCTCGAGCAGCGCCCGTTGCCTCAGTTCAATTTTTCCGACGCCACTGCTTCGTGTCACGAAGGCGCATCTAAATATCTTTGAGGTCTTCGTCTTCAACTCCCTCCATACCCAAGACCGGATTCAAAAAATATCTGAAGTGTGGCAGGAAGATGTCTATTACCGACCCCCATCGGAATTGCCTCTGGTGCTTCAGCCCAGACCATCGGGTTGATGAGTGCGGGTCTTGTCAGGCCATGTCAAATAAGGCTCTTAAGGAACGCAGAGGTAAGCTGGCGGTGGGAGAGGACAAGTATAAGTCTTCAAAAAGACAGAAGGATTCGGACGAATCCATTAGAAAATCTCGTCACGAGTCGAGGAGGTCCAAATCGGAAAGTCACTCGGAAATCTTCCTCGTCTTCCACGAACAAGTCAAGAAAGCGACATCATGGGTCTTCTTCCTCCTCGTCCTCTTCAGAGAGGAGAGTAACTTACCCTTCAAAACACGATTCCCCAGAAAAATGGGAGGCCTTCAGGGCTTCGATGATGATATTCGAGAAAGTGGCCCAGACCCCTTCGAAGTTGCCGCGTGGTGATCATGCCTCTACTCACTCTAAAGGTGACAGAGGAAAATCAAGATCCAAGCACGCAAGGGTTGAAAGAGATGAGATTATTGTCAAGGGAAAGTTCCCCGACACCTCACTCTAAATCTAAGCCTCCGGTGCACAAATCGGGGCAAAAGGAATCTGCATCGACGTCGAAGACTAAACTTGACTGAACATTGTCGACAACCATAGCGTCGAAACGGATTACAAAGATGGCGTTGACACTTGCTTCGGAAGCATCGAATCTTTCTTCGACAGCATCGAAGCCTCCTTTGACACAGTCTAAGCAAGCATGTAACTTATCGACGCCTTTATCGAGGCCTTCGCTAATACCAAGGCCCAAGTTGACGCCATTTTCTATGCCTAGACAAGTTCCACCTTCTTTGCCTGAAAAGGCTTTTCACCCTCAATCTAGACAAGAATTCTTTACATCCATGTCTTCTATATATGAGGAACATTCCCCTGACGAGGATGTCGCCCCAGCTGGAGTTAGATTTGGGGCCAGAGAGGTCCCTGAAGAACTAGTGGACCCAAAGTCAAGAATAACAGACTTGTATGATTGCCTACAAAATGCAAGTGGCTTGGACACTTCTCCCGAAGTGGATTTTGAAAGGCCAGACCCTACAGATCATGCTGATCCCAGATATAGGAATCTTATGGGAAGAGTCATCTATTTTATGGGATGGAAAGCAGCTTCCCTGGATTTTGACCAAGATGTCATGGCTGATATCCTAAGTGAGGGTCCCTTAAAAGATCCTGTTTTACCATTCCATAAGGCTTTACAAAAAAGGGTAATGGCAAATTGAAATAACCCAGATACGATTCCAGTAGTAAATAAAAAACTGGTACCAAAATATAGACCAGCCTTATCAGACCCAGAGTATTTATCCAAGCATCCCTCTCCTGAAAGCCTTGTAGTTCGAGCTGCAACTTCCACTAGGCAATCAGCTTATCCATCTATACCACCAGATAGGGACGATAAAAAAGTTGATGCTTGGGCCCGGAAAGCCTTTACTTCAGGCAGCATGGCCCTGAAATCAACTAATGTCACTTGCACATTGGCAAGATTTACTTTACCCTGTGGGACTGTCATCCTTGACGCCATGGGCATCTCTTACACCAACTACGCCGACGACACACAGATCCTTCTCACTCTGACAGGCGACTATGACACGGACTCTGCTACCCTCAACATCTACAACACAATTCAAATGTGGATGGCTATCAACGGCCTCTGCCTTAACTCCGACAAAACTGAGCTCCTACTCGTAGGCTCCCCTGACACCATCAAGAAACTTGACGCTCAGTTCAGCCATTTCACCATTGACTCAATCACGATCCCAGTACTTGACACGGTAAAAACACTAGGCGTCTACTTAGACTCCAATCTATCCATGACCAGACAAGTAAACGCCATTGCCTCCTCGGCCGCTTACCATGCAAAACTCCTTAACGCAATCAGACCTTATCTGTCAAAAGACACCTGCACTAACATAGCCAGGGCCATAACCGGCTCGCGACTTGATTACTGCAATATTCTTTTCCTTGGGACCTCCAACAAAAATCTTGAGAAGCTCCAAGTAATACAGAACAGTGCCCTACGCGCTGCACAAGGCATTGCCAAGAGAGAGCACATCACCGCTGCCAGAAAAGCTTCCCACTGGCTCCCCATAAAGGAGAGGATCCTATTCAAGGCTCTAAGCATCACCCACAAATGTGTCCATCTTGCCGCCCCAATGTACCTTTCGCAGAGGATCCACCTGGTCTCCTCCACAAGACCCACTAGATCACCCTATGCCAGCATGCTCTCAGTACCCAGGGTAAAAAGGACCAGAGCAGGGGGCTCCAGTTTCCCGTACCTCGCTGCCGTACACTGGAACACCCTCCCTAGCTCCCTGCGCTCTGAACCCTCACTGACCGCCTTTCGGAAAACCCTGAAAACGACCCTGTTCATCTAACAATTACATGGCCTAGCCCTCATAATTGTATTGTATGATGTATTATGTGATATATCTGATCACAGGTCACTGCCTTACTGTAACCCAAGGCACAACCTGCTCACATTGTAACTAAGTCTTCCTTGCAAGTAACAGTGCCACAATGCCCCTGGGCTGCCTGCGCTCTATATAAATTTAATAAATAAATAAATATCATCAGCGGCTGAACGCATCCCGGAAGGTGAGAAACGGGATGGTTTCCTGGCTATAGTGAAGGATGGTAAAGAGGCTATGGAGGAATGTCTTCAGCCAGGATTGGACACTGCAGATAGTACAAGCAGGTCCATGGCTTCTAGCACAGACTTGCGCAGATTCGCATGGCTAAGAAAATCTGGATTTGCACCTGATGTGCAGTCTAGACTACTTAATATGCTTTTTGACGGCTTGAGTTTGTTTGGCAGAAAGGCATACGAGAGCCTGGAGAAGCTGCAGACCTCGAAAGCGGCAGCAAAATCACTCAGCGCTGCTATAAGATAACCTCATCAACACTCTTACACAGGCTCATCTTCCTGGAAGAGTCGCCCTTTTCGCTTTTTTTCCTCTTTTGGAAAAGGGAGAGGGCAGGCCAGTCACAGAGACCAACAGAGAAAACCGTTTCATGGTGGAAAAGGGAGAGGTGCTAGATCAGCCACAGCAGCGGCTACTACCTCCTCATCTGCCAAAGCCACTTTGAGGTCTTAACCCACAAAACCCCGGTGGGAGGCAGAATCACTCAGTATCTGGACGAATGGCGGAGCATTACATCAGATGCTTGGACACTAGAGATGGTGACCCATGGTTACTGTCTTCCTTTTCATCTAAGACCTCAAGATCATCCTCCGGGAGCCAACTCTGTAAAAATTCAAGACCTGCTTGTTGTGCAGGAGATTTTAACCCTGCTAGAGAAAGATGCAATAGAACATGTACTTGTAGTGGAGAAGAACAAAGGCTGGTACTCCCCTGCCCCCCCCCCCCTATTTTCTCATCCCCCAAAAAGGACAGAGGATTGAGACCCATCTTGGACTTGAGAAGCTTGAACAAGTTCCTCAGGAAGGACAAGTTCAAGATGGTGACCCTTTCTCAGATCCTTCAGGCTCTTCAGCTTCAGGACTGGCTGGTTTCATTGGACTTTCAGGATGCTTATTTTCATGTGCCAATCCATCTCAAGCACAGAAAGTACCTGAGGTTTCGCAATTGGTGGTTCTCATCAGTTTGGAGTTCTACCATTTGGGCTGACTTCTGCCCTGAGGGTCTTCACAAAACTAATGGCGGTAGTGGCAGCGAGTCTCAGGAGGGAGGGGGATTCACATCTACGATTGGGTAATCAGGGCAAGTTCACCCGAACTGGCCCAGGGACATCTGGCCATGACGTGTCACTTCCTGCTCAAATTGGGCTTCTCCCTCAATTACAAAAAGTCACATGATTCAGAGCCAAAGACTCCAATCCATTGGAGCGGTCCTGGACACCGCCTCAGGGAAAGCCTTGCCTCCCGAGGAAAGAGCTCACCACATTCTGCAGATGGTAACCCAATTTCAGAATGCCCAACATCTACCGGCGTTCGACTTCTAAGGTTGCTAGACCTCATGGCATCCCGCTTTTTTCTGGTGCCAGAGGCTCAACTGAGGATGAGATTCCTTCAGTGGTCCCTCAAGACTCAATGGTCTCAGTTTTCGGGGGAGATGTCGGATCTTCTACAAGTCCCAACCAAAGTGGCTCAAGATCTTCTATGGTGGGCTTGCAAGGAGAATATCCTCAAGGGGGAACCGTTTTGGCAACCATGGCCGGAGATAATGGTAGTGACAGACGCCTCACTCGCGGGGTGGGGAGCCCACACCAACGATCTGACAATCAGTGGTCCTTGGTCTCCATCAGAGTCCGAACTACACATCAACCTTTTGGAGCTGAGGGCAATCAGACTAGCGCTGAAGGCTTTTCTGCCCTCTGTACAAGGAACGAATGTCCTGATAATGACGGACAACACAGTGGCCATGTACTACCTCAACAAAAGGAGGCGCAGGATCACTTCCACTGTGCAGAGAGGCAATGCAGCACTGGTTCTGGGCAATGCAAGAAGGAATCTCTCGGCAGTTCACTTAGCCGGAGTGCTAAACACGGCAGCAGACGCTCTGAGCAGGCAGAGCACAGTCTCCCACGAATGGGAGCTAGCTCAGTAAGTCCTTCAAGAGATCTTCACCGTTTGGGGAGCCCCTCAAGTAGATCTGTTTGCGACCGGGACAAAGCAGAAGTGCGAACTGTATTGCTTAAGGGAATTTCCCCCGAGAGGAGCTCTAGGGGACGCATTCATAGTGGACTTGGTATTTCCACTCCTTTACGCATTTCCTCCAGTCCCCGTGATTCCTCGTGTAATCGGGAGGTTGAGAAAGTTCAGGAAAACCATGATCCTAATTGCCCCGGATTGGGCCAGGAGGACGTGGTACCCGCACCTTCTGGACATGCCCATCTGCCCTCCAATACGTCTTCCACAAAGAGTATCTTCTCTCGCAAGACGAAGGTCGAGTTCTCCATCCAGAGGTCAAGACACTCAGCCTTCACGCATGGTTTCTGAGAGGCTAAGATATAAGGCTTAGGACCTCTTGGATGACGTAATGGAGATTTTGCTTTCGGCCAGGCAGCCAGCAACAAAATCCTTGTACCGGTGTTGTTGGAATAAATTCAGTCACTGATGCAGGAACAAGAATGTGGATCCATTTCTTTGTAATACTCCAACAGTACTTTCTTTTCTATTGCACTTAGCCAATTTGGGGCTCCAAGTTGGTACGATAAAAGGTTACTTGGCAACGCTATCGATCTTTAAGCGCTCCTCGGAAGAGGTGTCCTATTTTAAAATGCCTTTAGTCATTCAATTCTTGAAAGGGTTGACAAATGTATACCCTCCGACACCTTTTCAGGTGCCCATCTGGGACTTAAATCTAGTCTTAAAATGTCTCATGTGGGCTCCCTTCGAGCCCTTACACTCTTGCCCATTAAGACTGCTCACTCTTAAGACGATTGTTAGTGGCTATAACGTTAGCCAGCAGGGTAAGTGAGTTGCAGGCACTATCTTGTAAGCCTCCTCACACCATTTTCCATAGGGGCAAGGTAATTTTAAAAGTCAAACCATCCTTCTTACCTAAAATAGTGTCCGATTTTCATTTGTCACAAAAGATTGTTCTACCTTCCTTTTATCCTCCACCTCACACTAGTAAGGAAGAGGAAAGATTACATAGACTGGACCCAAAAAGAGCTCTTGGCTTCTATATTTCCAGATAGACGAATCTCTGACAATGTGACCAACTATTTGTTGGATATACTGGGCACCAATTGGGCCTTGCAGTAACTAATAAACTCTATCCAGATGGATAATTTTAGCGATCTCGGAGTGCTATAAATTGGCTGGAAAAGAGCCTCCGGTTGGATTAAGGGCTCATTCAACCAGAGGCATGGCAACTTCCACGGCCCTTCAGAGGGGTGTCCCTGTGCAGGATATTTGTGCTTTGGCCACCTGGTCATCAATGCACACCTTTGTAAAGCACTACTGCTTGGACTCTACTTCCTACCAAGGAGGACTATTTGCAAAAGCTGTCCTTCATTCTGTCCATGATTAAAATTTCTAGTACTCCCTCCTCCAAAATTACTACTGCTATGGGAGTCTCTCATAAGATGAGGAATACGTAGGAGGACACAATCCATTCGAAGAACAAGTTACTTACCAACTGTAACGTTCTTTTGATTGGATGTTCCTCCCACGTATTCCCCATCCTACCCCTCTGTACAGTTTACACCAGTTGCACTCTAACTTCCTTAAGAGCCTAAAGACTTAAAGCCTGATCAATTGATGCGACCATGAACACCGTAAAAACAGAACTGAGGTAACGGGCGCAGCTCGAGCCCTTTATACAGCGGATGACGTCGACGCCCGATGGCAGCCCTCGTGGGACATCGACTCTGCGGTCTCCAACACAGTGCCCCCTGGTGAAAAATATTTCCGAAGCAGCTGAAACTGGGATACGATTATCAAAAGATGAGGAATGCGTGGGAGGAACATCCAATCGAAAGAACGTTACAGTTGGTAAGTAACTTGTTCTACTGTTCTCGTTCGCAGGGCAAGGAGTAGAGGTTGAAAGACCAGTCCCAGCCTGATATAAAAATTAAAAGCACTGCAAGAGGCCTTGCTCACTGATCAGCTCCTCTTGGCACCACTTTTCTTCCTGATCAAAGGAGTCACCACTCTAGCACGTCCCCTGAAATAGCTCTGCAGGTTCTTTCCCACTCAATCCTCCACCCTGGGGAAATTGGAGGCTTTCAAGTCAAAGATTCTTTACATCTTCAGCAAGGTGCTAGTGGTGCCATTAGGACCCACAGTGCTTGGACAAACCAGAAGGGATCTTGCAAAGGGCTTGACCCAGACTATTACGGACATGGACCAGTCCCTGCGCCAACATATGTTCTCTGGCATCGAATGGTCAGCACTAGCTGCCTCGCCCTCAGCATCGTCGCTGCAATTACACCAAAGCTCTGCTCCCTGTAGGGGCATTCATGTCAAAGATAGGATAAAGGTTTGATGAACAAGGTGATTCTATCCCTTTTGGGATGGAAACCACTGTGCCCTAGAGAAGTGATGGACTTCCCAGAGGAGTTCTCTGGTGAGGTGGATGGACTATGGAGGCTGGCTTCCGACTTGCAGGAGGCCAATAGTTTGGATACATCCCCAGATTTGGCCATTTTGGGGGTTAAGACTGCAAGGAAGCCATAGGCTGGTGTTCAAAACAGTGAAGACTCTCGCCTTTTCGGTGCCTCCCAGACCAAAGGTTCAGTTTGAACTTGCAAGCATTATAGATGAAGGTCTTAGGAAGGAGACCTTACTGCCTTTTAACCTAGTGGTATAGGCTCCGGAAGCATGGGGAAAAATGCACCTCCGTCTCCACATTCAGTGAAACTTGGAAAAGAACCACCACCCAGTGCTTTCAGACCCAGCTTTTCTTCCATTCACGCTTCTCCTGAGAGCTTGGTAATGCAGGCTGCTACTGATAAGCTAAAAATGTCCATGTTCCCATCACTGCCTTCGGATGGAGAGAGAGCGCAAGAGGTTGGATGCATGCAGGAAGAAGCAGTATTGCTCTTAGGGTGGAAAATGCTTCTTGTGTATTGGCAATATTTTCCTTTTGGCCTCTGGTGGGCAGTCTCTGGTGTGACCAAACACCAACCTGATGGAGTGGTGGGAGCGGCCTTTGAGGCTCCAATTCAGGATGGAAAAGATGTATCTTGTCCGATATTAGTTTGGACTGGGCACGGCTCACTGTGGGATGGGTGATGGCTATGCGTGTGGTGCTGAGGAGGCACTCCTTGGTGTGTACGTCAGGGTTTGCACAGGACATGCAGGCTAAGCTCCTGGATGTTCCTTTTGATGGGCATAACCTCTATGGGTCCAAGGCCAATGACTCCGTGCACCATTGCCAGTCCTCTAGGGCCACAATGAAGTCTTAACGTTCTGCAGTTCAGCATTGTCCTGCTCCTGTTAGCTTAGGTAGAGGGTTTTGGCCTTCCACCTCCTATGTCTACTGTGGACGAGGCCCATCGGGCTTAAGCGAACTGCAGTCATGCAGTGTTCCCAAAGGTATTGGCTGAGGAACTCCCAGAGGTGGTGTCTGCCTTTGCGGTGCTGGCCCCTGTGAAAGGCTTTTTTCATCCGTTCCCCAGCTGAAGGGAGAATTTCTCAGTTCATCGTGGAATGGTGTTACACTACGTCCAATGCTTGGGCCTTACAGGTCATTCACCTAGGTTGTCTCCCTTTCACTCAATGTCCTCTAGACCATCCTCCTTCAAGCCCATATTAGTCTCCGGACCAGCTGATGGAACTGGTATTGTGCTTGTAACAATGTAAAGGCTAACATTCTGTTTACTTCTGGTTCTGAAGGAGGACGGGAGCTTGCTGCCCATCCTGTATATAAGGCTACTGAATTTGTTCCTACAGAAGGACTAGTACAAAATGGTAACTGTGGCCTAGATCTTAATAGTTGGTTTCCCTGTGTCTTTATGATGCCTACTTACATGTACCGATTCACATCAAACACAAGAACTGCTTGAGATTTTTGGTGCGTCATATACAGTCCAGTACCAGCCCTGCCATTCGGTCTGTCTTCATCATCCAGGTTATTCAACAAGCTGCTCTCTGGTTGCATCTGGCCTTAGGAGAGGTGGGTGGTCATGTTTTTACCTACCTGGACGACGGGTGTTGGCGCATCTATTCCATATATGCAGCCTCTTGCACGCACAGATTGGGCTTCTCCCTGAACTTCAAGAAGTCTGTTTTATCAGTGTGGTCTTGGACACCTGGTTGGTGTGACGAATCGTAGGAGGGTATGGTGGTGAGCCTGCTACGCAACACCTTCCCTAGGGGCAGAGGCAAGCAGGACCTCACTGCGAGAGATTCTCCCTTTGGGGACAAGGACTCCCATTCCAGTGGGGAACTCCCTAAACTTAGGATCACTGTGCCTCTTTAACAAGATCCTATGAAGGAAAACCTGAAGCAAAAATTAAAGTTTGTTATTGTCAACCAAGTGTACCATTAATGTCTATAAGAGAAAGTTATAAAGAAACTGGGACCAAGATCCTCATTCGAACCATATTGAATGGAAATCTGAAAGAAAAGGGCTTGTCCAAAATACCAGTGAAGCCCTAGGATATCATAAAACTGGAAGGCGGGGCACTGGGAAAAGAGACCACGAATTTCAAATTTGCTGGTGCTGTTCAGCCAAGTGTAACCTCGAAGCACGGCGTCCTATGCAAGGAAGAACATTAGGTGGAAACACCAAAGTTATGTTTTGAAATGGAAAGACGCTCTGAAAGCTGAAGTGAGGAGAGCGTGTACTGATTGAAAAGCTGAACTGATGCAGGTCGCCAACGCACCACCCTGGGAAGAGGAGATTGAGAACGCTAAAGTTAAGAGAGGACTTAGTGAGAGAAGTCCTGAACGCGAAGGCAAGAAAAGTGGTAGCATGACTGCAGGTGAGACGCAGTGGCCCTATTGGTCCTTAAACAACCTAGATACCACGGGTGAAGAACTGATGGAGAAGGAAACAAATGAAAGGGCAACAAAGAAGCAAGCTCATGTTGCTGATGGACAGTCATTCTGATACGGAAAGATGATGGTCCCAGTCCACATGGAACATGGGTAACGTTACCCCTACAAAATAGAGGTAATGGAAAATGGGAGACCAGGTATGGGGACTAAAGAGATTACAGTTGAAAAAAATAAAGTATTCACAATTTTTAATGAAATTCCCATTACAACATATTCATAGGAATCAAGATCTCTATGACATAGGCAAACAAGACATTTAACTATTTTTGATACCGAACTCCCTGCCCCCCAACCTCTAAACCAACAAACGTTGCTTTTTCAACTACTCCTAGCCAGGCCCGCCACTCCCATGTATATCCTCTGTTGCATCTGTCCCACATGGTCCTGTGCAGCCTCCCTGTTCAGGTCTTTCCTGGGCTCTCCGGTACCCAATCCAGAGGTGCAAACAGTGTCACTGTTAATATATTCTAGGATGTGACATGCTCACTTGACTCCCTGCACCCTTGATAAATCACTCTGAGCCAAACCGCAGTCTCAGCCATCTCCCATTGTTGCAAGTCTTTCCAGCATGTTTCCACCCTAGGACCCTCTCCAAACTTCCAGGCCATTGCAATACTGTTTATCAATACGTTTCGCACCACGTTTACGTGGGAACACCCCCAACAGATAAGCCTCTGCGTACCTTAAGTCCAAGTCTATCCCACCCCTGGCCATTTTGTTTGTAACTTCCACCCAGTACAGTTGAATCTTTTGACAAGACCAGAACATACGCAACATACCTACATTTTCTGCCCTGCATCTATGGCAGTATTGCTTGTCGGCACCTTTAAACTGGGAGATCTTGTGGGGTGTCAAGTATTCTCTATGGGTTATTCACAGTTGTGTAAGTTTTAGTCTGGCATTTCTGGAGACCAGTTTAAGGTAGCCCACTACTCTTGCCATTTGGCATCTGTGAAAGGCGCACCCAAGTTTGTCTCCCACTATTGTTGCACACCTAAGTCCTGAGCAGATAATTTGGACAGAAACAACTCAGTCTAGAAACAATGTTCCCTCCCTCCATCACTTCATATATTGTCTCTAATTCAGTGTTTTCTCCAAGGCCCTCCTGGAGATTTGGCCACCTTTGTTCTAGTGTACGCACCAAATTCAGGTGCAATAGAAATTGCCCACTGTGTATACCAGTTTGCCCTCTTAATGTCTGAAAAGTCAACCAATGTCCTGTGCTGGAGCAGTTCGCCTACTGTGGCAACACAATTGCATTCCCAATGCCAATGGAATCCTATTACCCACTGGTGTCTCCCCACCAGGATGGACGTCAGTGAGAGGAATCTGCAGGGCAAAGGAGTCTGCCATGCCAAACATTCTACAGGCCCTATGCCACACTTATTTACCCAGTGTCGTCAGGTGTGGAAGCCTTCCAAGATGCAAGTCATGTGTACATAATATTTCTTTAAAGTAATAGGCTGAGGTAGTGCAGTGTCCAACGTTGGATCGTCTACGAGCCAGCCAACCACAAATTGCATCTGGCCGGCTAGGAAATATAATTATTTTTTCTTTATTTTTATTTGGTTTATTACAAACCTTTAAAAAAGAGGAAATTACACATCTGATACAAAAGAGTCAAAACTGCATATTTGTGTTAGACACCACCTCGTTCATTGGGCTAAGAGGGGGCCAGCAGGTAACCTTATACCGCATTTGACACCTTTGCCCTTCTTAGTAAATCATGGTCAGTTTTAGAGGTGGTTAGGATCCACTGCCACCGGAGCCACCGCCTCATCAACACAGTCCAGTCGTTTGACCATTGATTCTAAGAAAAAGGTTAGAGGCCCGATTAGTTTCCGGTCAGTCGCATCGAACATTAGCTGCCACCAGTCTTTCTCACATAAGGTGGATCTCTCAATCATAAAATTTCCAAAATGTCTTTTTCTTTCTTCGGTGAGAGCGATGCAGGATAGAACGAGGTGTTTTAGGCTTTCTTTCGGTTCATCTGTTTTATCTTTTTTGATCTTCTTGGCGGTTTCATTAGAGTAGCTACTGCTACATAGTCTGATGTCACTTCTCATCTTACGTTTTTTCATAAGGACCTCTAAGTCAAAAACATATGAGGTCTTGAAACAGTGATTTTTTAGCCCTTGTTTGTTTTCTATGAATTTTTCCAAAATTTGTTGATATTCCAGTTGGGTTTTGTCTTGGCTCTACAACTAAGTCGTGTGACCAATTCTCAGACTCTTCATGTAGGAATTGCAATTGAGAGCATCACTAAATTATGGTCACTTTCTGTCATATAGTTGACTTGTAGTTTCTGCACGTTGGTATGCACCCTCTCGGAAACAAAAAAGTAGTCCAGAATAGATTCCTGTGAATCTCTCTTCCACGTACCTCTGGGCGGTATGTCGCCTGTAGTGTTCCCGTTCAGCATATGCATGTTTCTGCTCTCCATTTCCGATGACCATAGTTGTGCCACCTTCGACAAGGCCAAGTTTTTTGGATTTAATGATGGTACAGCCAAACGTTTTATGTTTCGATTGCCGCCTAGCAAGATTTTAGCTACCCCATCTACTTCATAGATGGTATCGAGGATATTTGTTATTTAGTTAATGAAGTCAGATACGGGAATGGCTTTGTGTTGCCAGTATAGGTTAATGACATGTAAATGATCCTTTTTCTGGGTACCATGATTTGCATACTGCATCAGCGTTGTTTGAATATATGAGTTGTAATTGTGGGTTTCAATAATCTTATTACCCAAACTTTTGCGTACCAATGTCAAAAGTCCAGCCATTGGTCTGTCCACAGATTTTTTTTAGTTGCAGGGTTGAAAGCTATTTCGAAACAATCTATGACCGGGCATGTTGTCAGCCAGGTTTCGTGGGCACACATGATATCTGTTTTCTAGCCAGTTTAGTTTTTGCAGGTGCACATGGCCCCGAGTATTCCAAGTGCCTACAATTGTATCCGACTTGAGGTTTGGATGTAGGCATTAACTTTGATGTCGGTCAGTCAGGGCTTTCGAAAGCCAGCTCCAATCTTTGTTGCAACCATCAAGCGGACCTGAGGATGCTGTTTGCCTTTGTCACAGGTAAACTGATGGTTTGAGCAATAGTGATTTTGATTTGGTCACGTGAATGCGACAGTAATGTTTTCGTTTGGAAATTAGGACTGACGACCGGAACTGTGTATGACCTTTTCTCCGGGTAGTCCAAGTGGTCTGATCTTCTTGAACTGCGGTCAGTAGTTTGTACGGTACTTTTGTGAGTGATTGAGTTTTTCACTGGCTTTCTCTCCTTGATTTCAGGTTTTGTCAAAGCATCCTCTTTCTTTAGATGAGTTTCTGTGATGTCGAAGCCCATTGAGATCAGGACTGGAGCTGCTTCCAACAGTGTGTTGCATACAATTCTCAAATCAATATGGAGCCTCACCATATCGTGGCGTTCCTTGTTATGAAAATCAATGACTTTTACATCGTTTGTCTCAATCATCCTTAGTGAGGGGACATAGTGGAGCAAGCGTAGAACATTTTTGCGATTAAGCACTAAGGCGTCCTCATTACGTTCCAACACCAAACAGTATTTGGAGATGGTTTCCCGTTTGCGCCAGTGTTATGGTTTTTAGTTCCAGGACCACTTGAGGGCTTGTCTAAAGCTTTTTTATGTACATTACGCTCCCTTTCGTTGAGTTCTGTTGACAAATTCGCCGTTTTTTGGAGCTAAAGTTTGGCCAGGCTCCGGCCCGAATAGGCGGGTTGTGCATGGGTTTAGAGTCTTCGGCTAGCCGGTCCCGATTCTGGCACACTGTCAGAAATGGTTGGCTAGCTGGGCTAGGCGAAACATCTTCACGTGAAGGAACAGGCGCAATTAAGATACAAACCCTAGAACTTCTTCCAGTACCAGGAGGCAGGGGTGCAGAGGCCGGCAAGTTAACTTCCAATGGAATGAGCACAGTTGGTTGGCAGTTTGGATTTCGAGTTCCACTTCCTCATTGTAAGTTGACAGGTCAAGTAAGTTGACCCGAGTTTTCAGGGGACATAGAGAGTTTGGCTCTTCAGATTGTTTCCAAACTGTCCTTTCGAGTTCGTGTGAGGCTCCACAATCGTATGGACCTCGAGTAAGATCTACAATAGAACTGTCCTTGATGACTGTGTTCTTGGTCTGCTCTGAAACAGTTGTCACCTGTAAATTCATAAATACAGCTTTGATATTCTGCAGGAAATTTCTTGAGTTGTTTATCGTTTTGGAAGATTTGGTTTTAACATTTTTAGATTTCTTTAGCTGGGCCACTTTCATAGCACCCTGTGGGGCCCCCCCCAATTGAGTTTGTAGTTAAATATCGGGAAGGCGTCTGGAGACACAACGTCCTCATATATATTGTCTAGGTCTCAAAGTTGGCCTTCAGTTACTCCTGAACAGTTCGGAAGCTGGATGTCCGCATTTGCAGTTTTTTTCTGATTGACAGCTTAAGACTGCCTCTGAAAAGCTTCCTATTTTCTCGCCACTGGTGTGGTGTTCTAAAATTCCGTCACTGTTTTGGCGAGACGTTTGCTTGCATTCTAGCTGTGATGTTGTTTGTAGCCATATCAGTTAAAATAGTCACTCGTTCAATTACTGTAGAGAGGCGAGGTATGAGGGTTCAGACTAGTAGTCTGCTCATTTCCGTGCATGGTCTTTACCTGTTCTGGGAATTGTCGCCACATGTGGTGTCACAGGTGTCCTTGTTGACTTTTCTGCATGTAATTTGAGTGTGCGACTCATTGTGGCAGCTGATAGGTCTTGTGTTGCATTTTTGTGGTTTTAATAGACCAAGGGCCTCTTTCGCAACTTCCGCCAACAGTTTTTTGTCCTCACTGTTAGGTTTTTGCTCTGCAAGCACAGCTAGTGAGTGGTCAATTTTGTTATTTGAGTTGTAGATAAACTGTTTAAAAAGGTTGTCGTTTTCTCGATTCGTCATCTTAGTATTCAAGAGGGCGACCAGGGTACTCAAATCATTTATATTGTCTTTCAGCTGTTTATACATTTTGAGAAAAGGACAAAGCGTAATAGACATCGATGAAATCAAAGTTGGTTGTATGTCTTAAATGAGCTTTTTGACAATCGTTTCTGGTAGCACAGGGGTAGCAGACCTTGAAAAATGCGTCTTATTTTGTGTGCGCCTAATTTTGGGAAACGTCTCTTTCAATGATGGAAGAATCAGTCGAGGAGACTTCTGAAGATGTTTCTTCAGGGTGTGGCTGTTGAGGTTTTGATACAGGTATAGGGATACTGTCTTGTGTCAACACAGAAATCTGATTTAGATTGGAGGTTTGTAGAGACCGTTTCTTTGGAACTCGTTGGTGAGAATATTTGAGTCCGGCAGAGTCAGTGTCTTCAAGCCGGCGACGTTTTCCAGTAACACCCAGACAGTTAGTATTCAATAGTTTTCTGTTTTTCTCCTCTGAGTTTTGGGCGTTGTTAGAAGTAACCAAGTCGAGTGTTTTTTTTTTTTCCACTTGATGTGTTTAAGTCTTTTAGTAGTTTATTTATGACATCCAGCGAGTTTTTCTGTGTGGGCGTTTCAACAGAATAAGGAGGTTCATGCTGCCCAGTGAGCATCAAACCGGGGGACACCAAATCAAGTCCCAATCTGATGGAGTTCAGCCCATGTTCTTTCATGACTGACTGTGGCTCAACAATGGTCAGTTGTTTACTGCCAACAAACACATCGTCTGGGCCCATTTCAATTTGTCCGCTTTCGTTTTCTGTGAGAGTCACTTGTGGGCCTACAAACACTGCCAAGTTCGCCATCGAGAAAGCGCCAACTGCGCGCACCCCCAGAAGACCAGCAGTGGTTATTGCCACCTGTTCTTTGGGAACTGTATGCTGGATTTTATCGGTCTCAGTTGTGTAAGCAGACGTACAAGAGATATTTAGATTAGCATTTGGTGCAGGGGACGCACAAGTCTCTCGCAAGTCTTTGAAAGCGGGTGTCCTGCTGAATGTCAGTGTTTCCGACGCAGAAATGAATGGTGAGGTTGAGGTCAGATCCGGGTTTGCCACAAATTGTGTAGCCAATGAGCGCCAGGCCAGCACCCGCAGCATTGGAATCTTCGGGCTGAGAGAGAGGTAAGGGACGGATCTTTGACCTTCCTTGTTCGGGCGGAGTGATTGAGCAGGGCAGGGGTCGACAACAGCCTCAACAGTAGTCCAGCAAGATACTCCTGACCCCCCACCTCTGACCTGTTCAGCGTCAGAGTGAACCTTGCTTGTAGGGGAGGGAGGGGGAGACTTTGGTATCATTATACAGCTTGTCAGAGAGTTGGCAGTACATACATTGCGGGCGTTAGACAGAGAACGCTGATTATGCAAGGTACAGTTTGTAGACCTCACCAGCCATGAAGGGGATACCGCCCCGTGTGAAATCAAAGGCACTTCCCAAGACATTGGCATCAACACTTACTTGAGGGGGTAGGAAGGCATCTGCAGTTCTGTTGCTGCCTGTGGTTTCAATTATGTGGTCCGAACCAACGGACCCGGCAGACCCCCTCCGCAGCTGCAAGCGTGTGACAGACAGTTTGAATAATCGCGTCTTTGAGAGCGTAGAGGCAGGCAGGGTGGGGCGCCTTTCAGTCTTCCTTCAGGGGGCCCCTTCCTCCATGCCTCCCAGAGACTCAAGACTCAGCTGACTCTGCGTTTGCAGGGGTCTTTGAAGTCAGCAGCAGGGAAAAGCGCCGCCTCCAGCCAAAAAAATGCAGCGACTTCGCACTGGTGCCAGGTGCTGGGTGCTGAATGCCTCGCCTCCGTTGCCCTCCACGGACTGCTGGGCTACTGGACTGGGGAGGAGCGAGTTGGGCGAGCAGGGTTTGCTTCAGGCTGCCCGCTTCCCGCAGGCTTCAGACTTCAGGCAGCAACTTGCAAACACTGGCAAAGCAACCCGCTCTCAGTGAGGGGCTTGAAGCAAAGGAAGAAGCTAGAGGAAAGAACCTTTCAGCGTAGGGAATATGGAAAATGGAAGTGAATCAAGCCAGGTCCTTGTTAAGGGCATGGCCACACAAACAGCATTGTCCGGACTAGGAAATATAATTCAAATTGGGGTACCCTGATTCTCCCCCCCCCCCTTTTTTCATGAGTTCCCTGGAGCATGCTTAACACTCTCCTGTGTCTGCTCACTTTCCAGAGGAATCCTCTAGTGATGGCGTCCAGTTTCCAAACAAACTGGGTACATTATATGGTACATTTACAAAGTAATATAATTTCTTTATTTTAATTTTAGTACATAGAGCAGAACTGAACAATAAATCTCAATAAATCATAACACAGTATAAAGCATATATACATGTAGGAATAGAAAAGGAAAGAATTAAGCGATGAACTAGTACCTACTCAAAAAAGCTCCCCAGACCTTTGTATGTAAACTCATTTTCCCCATTTTTCTGTATATAAATTTCTCAATATTCGCTAAGCAGTTCATTTCTGTAATCCAATCCTCCAATACTGGTGAGACACATGATTTCCAACTCCTCAAAATCATTTTTTTGCAAATAGAAGCACCTCTGAACAAAAATTTCTTTTCCGACAGTGAAAGGTCATCCAGTAAATCATCACAGCCCAGCACCATAGTCTTAAAATCCAAGTCAACATTTTGGTTCAGAACCCCGAGACAAATAATACAAACCTCATGCCAAAAGCCACGAACCCTCACACAGTCCCACAGCAAATGTTCCATACTGCCTTTCTCACTCCAACAACACCAACAAACATCAGAATCAGACAAACCTCTATTTTTAAGCCTTTCCGGGCTCCAAAAAACTCTATTGAGAATTTTGATTTGTCTCGACCGTTCAGTCAAACTTATCGAACAAAGCTTCACATTCGCACACATCACAAGCCACGGGTCAGGATTGATTTCACAACCCAGTCTTCTGCTCCATTCATCTAGTAATTCAGTATTCTCCTTATAGTTCGATACAATTCGATGATACACCCTACTCGCAAGCGACTGAACGCCAGAAGTGAAAAGTTCAACATTCACATCCCCGTCACAATGCACTTCACCAATACATCTCTTCAATTTCCTGAAGTCCGAGATAGAAAAATTTTCAACAGTGAAAGTAGCACTTAACTCAGCAAAGTCAATCCATTTTCCATCTTTAAAAACATCACTAATCCATTGAATTCCGCCAAGAAAACACTCCGGCCAAAACAACAACTTGCCATTGTCCGTTATAGCTTTATTCAGCCACAGAGATGCATCAGGCGATTTCAGAGCAACCGAGCCACACATATCATAGATATTCTTCCAAACGTCTCTTAGAAACTCCGTCAAGGGGCATCTATTACCACGTTTGCTAACAGTCGTGAATATCGCTCTTGGGGCGAGTGGGCCCCTCACACGTGCCTCCGCCATCGCCCATTCACTAGGAGAATCCTTCAAAAAAGGAAGAAAAAATTGGCACGAGAAGGCCATATGATATGCCTTAAAATTTGGGACACCTAGTCCCCCCTTCTCGACCGGTAGCTGGAGTTTCCAAAGCTTCAGTCTAGGCGGTTTCTCATCCCAAAGAAAGGCCTGGAGAGTGGTATCGATCAACTTCCAAAAGGATTGACCAATTTTCAGGGGAAGCATACTCCGAATATAATTAATTTTTGGTGCAGAATTCATCTTTAGCGCATTTACTTTACCCCACAGAGATAGGTGCAGTACCGACCACCTTTGGACGTTCAATTTCAGTTCCTTACAAACCATACCCATGTTCTCTTCAACCATATCACTAACATCCGGAGTCAACCAAACCCCCAAGTATTTCAGCTTTTTCTCACACCATTGAAATCCAAACCCCACCACCAAAGACTTATCACAGAGTGCAGTCACCGGCATTACCTCCGATTTAGACCAGTTAATCTTATATCCAGCCACTTCATGAAACCAATTAAGTGTGTTCATCAACGAATGCAAAGACAAATCCAAGTTCCTCAAAACTAATAAAAGATCATCTGCGTAGAACCAAATCTTCTGTTCAACACCGTGAAAGGAAACACCTTGCAAATTCAAATCACCTCTCAATGCAATAGCCAGCGGTTCAATGGCTAGGACAAACAGCAGAGGGGACAATGGACAACCTTGCCTAGTGCCCCTATGTAAATCAAAAGATTCCGACAATAAGCCATTAGTTTTAACATTGGCTGTGGGGCGAGCATATAAAAGGGCCACCCACGCAATGTATTCCTCTCCCATGTTCATATTTCGTAAAACCATAAACAAATATTGCCAGTTAATTCGATCAAATGCTTTCTCAGCATCTAGGGAGAAAATCGCCACGTCTTCATCTAAATCCTGTGCATGTGACATGGTCAATAACAAATTCCTGATATTACTGGAAGTCCTACGGCCTTTAACAAACCCAGATTGGTCAGTGTGAATTAGCTTCGGCATGAGTTGTTCAATCCGTAAAGCAAGTAATTTAGCCAAAATCTTATTGTCAGTGTTTATCAAACTGATTGGTCGATAGTTTGACGGCAAATTACCATCCTTGCCCTTCTTTAAAAAGACAGAAATAGTAGCATGGTTTGTAGACGACGGGAGAAGTCCAGCTTCCTTGGATTCAGTATACATATCCTTCAAAAGACCCAACACCCTCTCTGGCAGAATTTTATAGAACTCAACCGGTAAACCATCAGGTCCCGGAGTCTTCCCAGAATTCAATTTACCAATGGCAAACCTGATTTCATCAATTGTGACCTGTCTGTTCAACTCTTCCTCCTCATCACAATTAACCTTTGGAACATCCAATCTGTGTATAAAATGTTCACCTTGACCAGTAACATCAGATTCATCTCTATATAAATCAGCATAAAAGGTCTTAAAGACTGCATTAATCTCACGCGGATTAAAAGTGGTCACACCATTTTCATCCTGAACTGAAGTAATGGCACCCTCAGAGTGTTGTTGTCTCAATCTGTAAGCTAGCCACTTATCACATTTTTCGCCTCGTTCGAAATAAGTACATTTGATCCTATACAAATCGTTATTAGCTTTCATACTCAAAATGTCATCCAGTTCCCTCTTCAGCTTCCTCAACTCAATCCTCTTACCATCATCATTCGGAGCACACACCAATTCCCTCGTCACCCCAATAATACGAGCATCAATATCCGAAGTCAACCTATCCATTTTCTTCCTTTTGCTACTAGACAAACTTAGCGCAAGACCTCGCATTGTACATTTAAAGGCCTCCCATATAGTTCCTTCCGAAGTATTTTCCAACACAAAAAATTCAGCTTCAGTCCGAAGCTTCTCCAAAAGGACATCATCATATAAAATTGATGTATTCATTTTCCATTGAAACGATCTACAGCACTCAAAGTGCAGAGCCACCCTCATAAAGACAGGAGCATGATCAGTAACAGCAATAGAGCCAATATTGCTGTCTAATAAATTCGCAGTCACTCCACCTGCCGTGAGTAGCATATCAATTCTAGAATAACTCGAATGCGAGCTAGAATAAAAGGTAAATTCCCTTACATTAGGGTGTTGCAGCCTCCAGCAATCTTTCAAATCAAAATCCTCAATAAGATTCCTAAATGAACGATAATGAAAGTCTTTCCTCTGAATCATCCTCTGAGTTGAACGATCAATAGAAGGATCATAAACCAAATTAAAATCACCTCCAATCAAAATATTGGAACAATCCAGACCAAGCAATAACTGCGACAAATCCCTATAGAAGGAGCCATCATCCATGGATGGAGCATAAATACTGCAAAACACATTCTTAGTCCCCTGAATATCCATCAAAAGAGCAATCATCCTGCCTGCTTTATCACTGCAAGTTTTCAAAATCTTAATCGGCGAACCTTTTCGGACAAGAATTGCAACTCCCCTGCTTCTACTGGAATAACATGAGGTGAAGGCACTCCCAACCCACCTCTTCTGTAAGACACTTACATCCTCTTTCAATAGGTGAGTTTCCTGCAAAAAACAAACATCACATTTCATATCCTCAATACAATTAAGAATCTTCTGCCGTTTCACCGGATTATTCATACCATTAATATTCCATGAGGTGATCGAAAGACTCGAATCCCTGCTAGCAGACATAGTGAAGGGACCAAAATGAAACCCAAAAGCAAGCACTAGTTCAAAAAACAAAATAACCCAAGAAAAACCTAACCCCCTAAAACAGAAATATGACGCCAACGTTACAAGCGCTCAGAAAAGAAAAAAAAAAACCCAATACCCCTGGCACCCTCCCGAATAAAATTACAAATGCCCATACACGAACACAAGCATCACTGCTGAAAACCAAGAACCAAATTGCAATCCCTATACCCATATACATACCTCAACAAGAAAAAAACAACCACAAGCAATTAGCCAAACCATTTGCAAATAAACAATACATGTCCCCTCAGCCCAGCAGTCAAAACAAGCCGATACATGTATCTCACAACAAAAGGCCCAACCAGATTACTGCAGTAAAGTCACCGTACCCCGATAGTGCCGATAATTTCTCCCCAGACATAGCAGATAGTGCACATCCGCAAGCAATCAACACAAAGTGTGCAGTATGACACAATGAAGAGTTGTAGTTTCCCCCTATCTTAATATAAACCAACAGCCAACATAACACGCACCACACCACATTCCATGAAAACATTTAACTCAGGAACAAGTACATTTACCCATCTTGTTTAGTTCTACAAAATAGTGGAAGCCATGTGTCAAACATCACCAGAAGTCTAAGCAACTACAGTAAGTAACAAGTTTAGTCTAATTAAATTAAAACAAACGTATTCCCTTTTAAACAAATGTTTACTTTTCTATCATCACAAAATAATGTGCACAGCTGTAAATATCGTTTAATTATCTTCTTGTGTGCAGGATGGGTATTTTTGCTCTTTTTAATGCTCTTATTTAGTATGCTACATGGACCTTCCTTTCTTTCTTGCGTGTGGTGCATGCAGCCAGACCTTACTTCCAAACTGCCCCCTACCCCGAGAGTAAAGCTGGGACTGCTTTGCCAGCAACCACAGGGAAAGTCCTGCTCCCCCCTAAGCCTTTGCAAGAGGGTTTGTGGAAGAGACGGTGATACACAGTTAACTAAATATGGCAATACTTTGGTACTATAAAGCTTGCCATACTTTGATAGAATTATGACGAGTTGGAGATGTTATTGAAAGTTAGTATTCTATAGTAGTAGAAGACGCAATGGGTAATTTAGAAATAAGAAGCAAGGTGGAGTTCTAGATAACCACGATGACTTTCAAAATGATCAGGTGCAACACCTTTGAGATTGTATAAGTGGTTTTAACTGGGCAGTGGGGTAATGTAATCAAATAGGAGGTTTATGCAACCATTTACAAAGTAATATAATAACCGGGGGAGAACCACAATTTTCAAAAGTGCCTCCCAGCCCATCAATAATAGAGGTAGCCGCCCCAAAAAGCCCATAGAATGTACCATTCTAAACAGAGCACTCAGTGTGTTGTGCTGATACTTTGTTTGAACATCATGGTAAACGTCGATGCCCAAATACCTGAAGGTATTAGGGGACCAATTTAATTCCAGAACAGTAAATTGTTAATTTCCCTTAATCCTCAAAGGAAACAGGAATTACTTCTCGTGACTGATTTGAATGCTTGAAAGTTCAGCAAAACGATCCAGAACATCCAGCATATGTTGTGAGTTATCTTTTGGGCGCTGTATGTAGAGTAGCATATCATCTGCATATATAGAAATTACATGCTTCACCCCATCTATACTTATGCCTGCATCGTTGTATTCTTCCCTGATGAATGCTGCAATTGATTCTATTGCCAGAATAAAAAGCATCCGAGCTCCCACCACGCTGAGATACAGCGGCCAGTTTTGACCCTAACCCTAGCAAAGTATTCACTCATTTAACCCACCGCAGGTAACTCTGCCTCACTCGAAACCATTGAACGGTGGTGTACAGCCAGTCCCATTGGACGGTGTCAAATGCTTGGGTAGCATCTAGTAATGCCACCGCACAATGCTCGTCCAGGGCATTTGTTTTGTCAATTATGTTGTATAAGGGTTGCAGGTTCCAGGAGCTATCCCTGTCCGGAACATAGCCGGTCTGTTGCAATCACTCCTCTCAGCCTATTTGCTAGCAAAGCAATGAGTATCTTACAGTCCTGGTTTAGCATGGACAAGGGTCTATAGGAGCTGCATTCCAACTATGATTTATTCGTTTATATATCAGTATTATGACTGATTATCTCTGGCCTCCGGGGCGTGGGGGGGGGAGCAAACCATCCTCGTAAACTTCTGTCAGCATGTCAAGAAGCGTTGGGACCAGGTCTCTAGCAAACTCTTTATAGAATTTGCTCAGTAGGCCTTCTGCTCCGGGGGTTTTGCCAGTAGGCAAAGCTGTAATCATGGTGTCGTACTCTTTGGCAGTAAAAGTGGGGGTCGGGGGGTGTCTAGCGTTTCCATTGCTTCTCTACTTAAGCAAGGTAGCTTAATTAATGAAAAGGCTTCCCCTGAAGATCAACATCTTGGGGAGGGTCTTTCTCCCTGTACAGAGAGCTATAGTATCTAAAAAGAATTGCGTGAATCTCGCTTTGCATCCTTTGAATAATGCCTTGTTCATCAGTGATGGAATAGATCACTTCCCGTTTCGCCTCGCTCTGACAAAGCCAGGCTAATAGCCTACCCAGTTTATCTCCATCCTTGTGTAGCTTTTCAGTGTGCCTGACGTGGTTAAACTTGCCCAGTCTTTCCCATCTTGCTATGCACTTCTGTTTCAGCACGGCCAGGTCCTGGGTTTCAACCCTGCATCCATATTTTCCTGTTCCACCTCCCTTAAAACAGCCTCCACTTCGGACCGTTATTGCAAAATATCTTTTTGTATGCCACCCATTTTACTTATTGCCACACCTCTAGCCATGATTTTAAAAGCTTCCCATAGAGTGCTGACTGCAGGCACACTGCTGGTGGTTGTTTCAAAGTAACCCTTAATTAACTCCCTAATGTGTTCCCGCAAAGTTTCATTCTGCAATGCCCCACTTTTCTATCTCCACATTGGGATTTCTGGTCTAGGCGGGAACATTTGCCTGGCGAGGAAGAGTGGGGCATGGTCAGAGAGGACTCAAGCCCTAAAGTCTGCCTCGACAAATTCATTCACATGCTTTGTCCGAGTGAATACATAGTCCAGCCTCATGTGTACTGCATGCAGGGCTGAATAATTGGAGTAGCCTCGTGTTTTCCATTGCATAACCCAGTAGATGTCAGACAACTGAAATGACTCCAAGAGGGCACCTAGCACCCTAGCAAGCGGGCCTGGCTTTCTGAATTTATCTGACCTGTCTAGGGCAGGACCAAGCGTCCAATTATTATTATTTTTTTTTTTTATTAACGTTTTGTTTATAGTTTTACAAAAAGCAAACTTTTACAAAACTTTCGAAATTTCATAAGTTATTCATTAAAATTACAGATAACAGACAAATAGATCATCAGCCGTTTCTTTTGCAACTTAAAATTTGGCATTTGTTAATTCAGAAGATTACATTGTAGCATTATGATTTGTAACTTCACGCGACCTTCTCATGCCCATATTAAGATTGGCCTGCACAAGACATACCAAAGATTTTGATAAAACACGCATTAAAATGCACAGATTTAGCTTGTGGGGTTATAATAGACATTTACATTTTCTAACGCATTTTCAATTTTACTCAACAAACGAGTTAGCGAAATGATAAGTACCAAGGACCCTCCATACATACAGCTGTCCCATAATGATGTTTTGGAGATGTCAGAATCTTTCGGAGCAAATTTCCCCAATAGATTTTTCCTGTCCTGTTAAAAAAAAAATGCATTCAATAACAAGATGTTTCATGGTTTCAATAGTGTCACATTCACAAAAGCGACAGTGTTGAGTTGAAAAGGCACCTTTATATATGCTCCACATGTAGATTCTTTCAAGTGTATGATATTGGTTTAGTTTAAACCTTAAATATGCTCTCCGTATCTTACTTGAAGGACATAACACCAAATACGACGATCTCATATCTCTCCTGCGTGGCCTTTTGGCATATTCCGCATACAGACGATATGAATTGTTACAATCTAAAGTGGTTGACCAGTCCCGATCAAAAAGATTTCTTTTGACTTTTGGAAGTTTCATTACTAGGTCAGAAATTGTGCAGTCACAATCAACGAGAATTGAATTCATTTGATTAACAAAGGCACACATGGATTTTAATTCTGACCGCACAACCAACCCATGTACATCCATATATAGGGAGTACTTTTGAGGTGCCATAATATCAGCATAGCGTGATAGTTTTCGCCAAACCCATCTAGCTGCTAGAGATACTAGACCAAGTTCGTGCCTAATTATGGAATTGGGAACTGAGGTGGATAGCCCCAATACACTTTTCCACACACTACCCTGAATTTGATTCAATATGACCCCGACATCATGAAGACATATATCTAACCCATATAAGAGAATCGGTTCCACTTTCAATAGATACAAATCAATCAATGGTTGCAATGAAAATTCACAGATTGTTCTCAGCATGACCTTCATCATCGACACAAGTGGACGAACCTTCATTTTTAGGTATTTCTGCCAAAATGTGAGAGAGTACTGGACATTTAGGGGATACCCCAGATAACGAATCGAGTTTTCGCATTCGATAACAATGCCATTAAGTTGCCACTTGTACGATTTAATTTTCCTGAAATTCCGGAAAATCACAATTTGTGACTTTGAAGAATTGGGAGATAGATTGTGAGAGGCTGCATATTTAGCAAAACTATTCAATTTTAACTGTAGACCACTAGGAGTGCGATCAAATAGTAAGATATCGTCTGCAAAACATAACCATGAAATTTTCAATTCCCCTAGTTTCACAGGAAACATACCAGCTTCATTCCACAACATATCCATATCACAAAGGTATAAATTGAATAAGGTGGCAGCCATATTGCAGCCTTGTTTGACACCTGTCATAGTCATAATAGGAGCAGTTAAGGCGCCATCTCTGGTTACCCTAATTTGATACGTCGTGTGGTTGTGTAGCATTGCAATCAGTTGAATCAATCTTTTTGGAAAACCAAGTTTTAAGAGTTTTGACCATAAAACCTCTCTTATGACTGAGTCAAAAGCACTGCTCATATCAAGTGCAGCCATATAGACTGTGCCAGAATCTGATATTTTGGTTTGAGCAAATATGTGGGAAATAATTAGAGCGTTTAACGAAGTCCCCATGTACTTACGAAACCCTGTTTGAAACTTTGAGAATATATTCTTATTCCTAATAAAACTTTGGAGCCGTTGGAGTAGAATTATAGAAAAAACCTTTTCAGAGGCATCCATTAATGCAATTGGTCTGAAATTCGAGGGTAAATTTGGATTCCCTTTCTTGTATAGAGGAATTATGATGGCATTAAGCCAAGATTTTGGGATAAGGTTGGTAGATAGAATATATACAAATTTAGTATAGAGAATCGCACCCCAAAAATATGGGTCATCTTTTAGAATACAGGCAGGTAGACCATCAGGCCCGGCAGCTTTGGAATAATTGAGCAGATTGATGGCCTCAACAATTTCATTCATAGAGAATAATAAAAGATCCTTACAATGTTGCTCAAGTATACCAGAGTTATGTATCTTAAATTGGACAGGCAAACTATATTTGCATTTGAAATAGTCGATCCATGTACTTGCAGCAATTGGGGAGGCAAAGTCATGCAACAACGCCCCCTTTTTATTGTTAAGTATTGCCCATATGTTCCTGGTATCATGAGTGATAAGATACTTCATCATTTGCTGGTTGGCCGATAGTTTTGCATTAAACTTTATAGATGCAATTTTATGCCTATATTCGTTTAAGATACTCATCTTTGTGGAGTGAAACAAATAGGATTGTAGATTTTTTTTCTTTAAAGCGCGAATAGATCAATTTTTTTCCCTCTTGATTACTGCTATTTCCAAATTGTAACCGCTCTCACAAGATGGGTTACGCGATTGAACTTTTTTGACTAGATAGTCAATATGTTTTTTAATTACGAAGGAGTTCCAATCCTCTCTTCTACATGCATCAGAAAACAATACAGCCCCGTTATAAACCCGAATCACATCTCTGTGAACCAAAAAGGAAAGCTCTCTACACATTTTGGGAGACCAGCCTACAGAATTCTGTGGTCGATGGAGAGACACCAATCCCAACGCTGCTTCTTTATTTAAAGATGCCAGGTCACATCTGATACTTGTGCTTATTGGTCACTCATAGTTTGGTTGTGAATTAAAACATTGTTTACCAAAGGCATGCATACGGATGAGACAAAAAAATAGTCTATGTAAGTGGAGTGGATCCCCCTCTTCCATGTACCTTTGTGGTCGCCAGTAAGAAATTCCAGCAATTGGATATTCCAATCTTTAAAATATGAGACCCAACGCTTCCCCATAGATGCCGAATCTCTCGAGGAAGACTTGCACTTATGAAGTAACTTAGATGACGTTGATAGACAGAAGGCATTAAAGTCGCCCCCAATTACAATCGTGTATTTTGGGTTTCTAACCATGGCTTCCTCAAGTAGCTCATCCATGTTATCCAATGCAGCCTCAAACGCTACATTGGCTGGGTTGTGGTACACACATACAAATAACATAATATTTGACATTGCGCCTGTAAGGATAGACTCAACTGCCAACACTCCGTGTTTTGCATACATAACCTTTGACATGTGATTTATGTTGTTGTTAATGAGGATACCAATACCTCCAAGCGGTCGACCAATTACACCTCTCACAGCAGGTACACAGAAGTTGGAATAACCCTCAATATTCAATTTGTCGACACACATAGTTTCTTGTAAGAATATAATAGTGTGCGGACCCATTGAGGCAAAATGGGGTGACCATTTCTCTAGGTTACTTTTCCCACAACAATTCCAAGATATTATTTTGAGATTCTGAACCTTCTGAGCTATGACATTATTTGTCTATTGTTTATTTTGTTTGTTAGAAAAATCAAGAATGGAGGACATAAGGGGAGCTAGCCAAGAAATATTCGAAGTGGTTGCCATCAGCTCAGAAATTTTTGTAATTAATTCAACAGTTTGTTCGGAGCCAGCTGATGCGTTTGCTCGATTGGTACCACTCACAACCTCAGGTTCTAACATTTCATTCAGAAATATCTCAGCTTCTTCAATCGCTCTAAATAAATATAGGGTTAGCCCGCTGGATTTGAAGTCTTCTCTATGGTCCCACAATAACCGGAGTATCATCGCCGAATGTGGGGCACAAATCATTCTGAGATTATTATGGTTTGCTAGCCTTAGCCACTCAATATCATCCATGCGGAGGGTTCTTAAATTGGGACACTCTCTAAAGATGTTAAACAAGAACGATCTGTTCAACCTTTGCTTTCCATTAATTGCCTGATCACTAGACCAACCTAGAAAGTATCTAACATTTCTTTCAAATACATAATTAATTTCTTCTTTATCATTACTGCCTGGCGGCAGAGGCTTATTCTCAACTGAATCTCTGGTATCAGTAACATCCATTACTGCATTTATAAATGCCCCCTCAACCTCATTTGAGTTGATTTGGCTTTCTGGACAGTTGTCGTTATTTACAGATTCCTCGTCAGATCGGGGATTATCTGTGTTCCTTGCCGAGCTTTTTTCCGTCAACATAGCACAAGCCTTTTTTTGTTTAGTGACTGCCCCGGTAAGCTGGTGAGCTTATCTGGGGCAAAATCCTTCATTTGACCCTTAACCGTGTTTTTTTTTTCAATTATAGGATAAAAGGTCGAAAGCCTGCCTTGTGCCATCTGTCCTGAATTAGCCAATCCCATCTCTAACACAGATGGCTTTACAGAGGTTCTCGTTTTTTTTACATTAGAATGGGAGGCAGTTGCAGGAGCCACATTTAGGACTAACTTTGATTCATCGTTCAGTTAAGTCAATCTTCGAGACATTTGTTGAGCCTTCGATTGAGTTTGAGGACTGCAACTCATCCAAGTCAGCGGTGATAGCCTCTCTCTTTTTGTTTTTTTTATTTTTTTTGCTATCAACCTGGCTCGTTTTTTTTACATCCAGTGTTGATAGCTTTTTTTTCAGTTTATTTTCTCTTTTGATTGCCCTAATATGTGCTCGCTTCATTTTGCGTGACATAAAAGGTATCTGTGACCCTTCAGGGTCAAAGTCTTCACACTCAGTACTCACTGTAACTCCCTTCTCACTAAATTTCACCAAATTTTCGGCGAGAATAGTTTCGTTTCTTCGTTGTTCTTCTTCGGCTTCAATTATGACATTTACCAGGGGAGAGGGACTATTAGGTGTGTTCTCTTTTGTAATTGACACGGAACCAATAGCAACAGCATGCTCATCAAGACGTCCCCCACCAAATTTGAAGTCTAAATTTTGCATTGTTAATAAACGAACTAACTCATCTAATATCCGAGAGTTCTGTTTCACTTCATCCACTAAGTCAGTAGAGCCAGCATAAGTCACAGAGGAGCATACCTCCTTTGGCCCTTCCACTACAGCACTTGCATACGTGCGTGGCTCAAATACCACAGTTACAGAAGAATCATCAGTTTGTGTAAATTGATTCACGCGCGTTAGATTGTTGATTGACAAAGCTTTCAGTAGGCATGCATCAATAAGTGCCTGTTTCTCTGATTGAACAGCAGATTGCGAAATCATCATGCCCTCAATTTTTGAAACCTTATTAGTGAGAGTTAACACTATTTCTTTTAGGGAGTTTATTTGCATGTGAGTTAAGTCATGACCCTTATCCAAAAGATTTAAGAGAGAAGAAATCACCGGAAAATTACTTAGATCTTCATCTTTAATTAGATCCTTGGGATTAGATTGTTGAGGTTTGACTGGTGATGCTCGTGCCCCTATCTCGTAGCACAAATCTTCATCAAAGGACTCACTCACCATTTGTTTAGGGGCTGAAGTGGGACCTGGATCAGTATAAGTTTTACAAAATATAGGCGAGCTGCAGGAGGGTCGCTTTACATGATCATGATGGTAAGGAACAATACACGCAGATGAATTGATAGAGGGCCCATCATGAATATTATGCAAACGAATGCGTTCAACCTCCGAAGGCAAAAATACAACAGGTGAATTCGGTGTCATTGCAATCCGGCAGCGTTTCTCCCATTCGCCAATCAATGCGGGGCCCAGATAAGAAACATCCGAAATAATATTAGATGCCGCATAAGTTTTGACAACTTTCTTAGTAGCTGCCAAATTCCCTACTGGCTCCTCTGAATTCGCTATATCATCAGTATTGCTAATGGAGGGTTTTTTAAATGATTCACCATCTGCAAAAGGAGCAATAGATATACAAGATTGTAATTGATTGCATTCATCATCATTAGGTTCTACTGCTAATGGTTGCAGACTATACGGGATGTTATTTATATCATTTAACCCATCTTCACCAATCACAGCAAGTGGATTTAAATCCATATCGGAGTCATGTAATAGCACTGGATTAGAGACATGCATCCCTGCGTGAGAATTACCTTCAGCGAGGCTCTTACTGCTACGCAGACTAACCACCATTATAAAGCCTACACCACACAGTAGCTAATTCACCTTTGTCAACAAGGAAACCAGAATCAGGAGGCCCCGCGCCACGCACCGCGAACAGCAAACAGTACTTGTCCTGTACTTGGTGCGCGGCGCAGGTGCGCGAGGCAACTGGTACTTGAGGACGCAGGTTGCAGGGCGTGACACGATATGGGGGGCGTGGCCTCCACAACAGGAAAGACCTTTAGGCCAGGCACGTTAGTGCACCCTTGAAAGACGTCCTCCAGGCCGTGACAGAGATGTTGGGCAATTCCGTCGTGCACAATCCAAAAAGGTCCAAGATGAAAAAAGTCACGAATAGAGAGACGAGGCAGCAACAGCAAACAGTACTTGTCCTGTACTTGGTGCGCGTCCAATTAGTCACTGCCCCAAATCCAGGCACAATCTCTGCAGAGACAGTCTGGAATATAGCGAATTAAAGAAGGTAGTGGCATCATGAATGGGGGCATACGTATTAATTATACACTTTTCCATAAAACCATGTATAACACCCATCCTGTCATCCATTTTAGTATGCAGGATTTTAAAAGGCACTGATGGCGCTACCCAAATTAAGACTACCCTGGCGTATGACGAATATGTAGAGCCCACCATATGTACACCCCATTTTCTGGATAGTGTTTTCTGCCTGTCCGTTGTGACATTGCAACCTCCACTCTATGCATGCGCAGATATGGCAGCACTCTATTGCGTTTGATGAAACTGTTAAGGCCTCTCACATTCCAGGTTACTATTCTTAGACTACCTGCTATCATAATGCATAGTGTGTGGGGGTTTCCTAGGCACTCGCAGGGCCCAATGCAGGGCAGGAGTACCTCTCGCATCCTGTCCAGACCCAGAGGCGCACATCACATGATAAGGGTGTTCATTCCACCTGTTTGATTCATTGATAAGTTTGGGGGCTGCTCAGATATTTCTAAAGAAGGGTGTTCATTCCACCTGTTTGATTCATTGATAAGTTTGGGGGCTGCTCAGATATTTCTAAAGACAACACAAACTTTCAAACTTCCCCCAAACCCAAGGCCCCCTCTCACCCAACAGTCGCCTAACAACAACCGCCTTGCAATGCGCAGCATGCTCAGGAGTATCTGCTTCTCCCACCAGCTCACCAAGCACCTAGCCAGGTAGGTCAGCGTGCAGCGGTTGGACACCGTCAAACTGGCATCCAAAAATAAAAGTTACAGGGGGATTTGGCAGTATCACCACCACAGGAAGTGCTTGCTGAAGTATGGCATCAGAGGACCACCTGCGTTCACATTTCTGCTTGAAAGAACATTGTGTTGATTTAGACTGCACGTTCAAAGAGGCAAGTGCTTTGTCAGTCAATGTCACTTTACTTGGCGTATAATGCCCTCCACCATCAACCCCTTGCAGCGCCCATCTCCTACTTTTACGTCCCGTACCCTTTCCTACATACTGTATGGGCGTCCCTCGCTAGGGACGGGAGACAGAACCCTTTTCACCAGAGAAATCATCTTCCCCTTTAAATTTAGATGCACGTGGCCGTGCAGCCCTGGGAGCATGCGCTCCCCTGCCTCCGCCCACCGGTGCCACTCCTCAGTCCTCTTTTCCGTATTGACTGGAACGGGCAGCTTTCACCAGCGCTCTTGGTTTAGGCCTCCGGCCTAGTAATTCCATGTGCTCTTCCCTGGAGAAGAATTCTGATCTTCTTTTTAATTTATCCATTATTAGGTACTGCTTTGTCCTCTGGCGCCATGCTCCTCCCTGGCGCATGACGACGTCTGGCTTCAGCAGGTGTCCAGCCTGTGAGGGTCCCTTCCCAATATCCGAGACCTCCACGCCCTCTGGCTCCAGTGCCTTGGACCAGACCACAGCTGGGAAGGCTGTACCGCGCATGCTTTAGAATGGGCTTGCCAGGTGGTGGGAGGTCTTCTCAAAGCATTTGTCAAGCAGAAGACCAGGCCCAAGTTAGGTGCCCAGTTCTCCTCTGCGCCCCGCAAAGGTGACTCCTTCCCAAAGAAGCGCCCAAGCGGGAGGGACCTCTCAGGTCCTAGCAGCACCAAGTACACTGAGGCTGCTCCAGATACTGGCCACAAGGCTGAGGGGTCGCAAGATCATACCGTTGCTACCGCTGAGGGGCCGCAAGGCTATATTACCGGGTCTCAACCTGAGGGGCTACGCCCTATCACAGGACCCATGTCTGAGGGGGTGCCTGTACCCAGCACTACCGGCTCCACGGCCGAGGGCACTCCGCCTACCATGTCTAGACCCAAGGTGCAGGGAAGGCCACAACTCCCACTGCTCAGCTGTAATGGTAATGGTGTAAGCAGGACCCAGCTCAGCAAACTACATGATGCAGGCACATGGCGTGGAGCAAAACAAAACAGCCGCTGGGCCAGACAAAATGGCGGCTCACCCGTCGCCTTTTCTTTTCGGAGACCAGGCAGGGGAACGAGTTTCCAGGTGGGATTGGTCAACCCCTGTCACTTGGTCCACATCCTATCCACCCACTTCGCAGGGCAGATGTACTTCGCCCTATGCAGTGAGACAGGGCATGGCCAGGACACAGTAGCCTCAGGGCCTGACCCCTATGCCTATACCATTAGGCACTCCTGTGGCCTGTGAAGACCGGTTCTTCGAGAAGTCCCTCACACTCATGAGATCACCACAGATGGGTACCATCCTTAGGGACGTTATTGGGGACATGATCCCTCCTGTACAGCCACAAGCACCCATGGCCACGCTGCCCCTGGGTCCAGCGCAACACCCGGCTCCCATGCCTGTACCAGTCTCAACAGCCCCAGCCCCCATGCTGGTACCAGTCATGGCTGCCCCAACCCTGCCACCGCAGCAGCTTCCGGCACTGATAATCAGTACGCCACAGCTGCCTGCACCCAGCACTCATCCGGCTCCCCTGGACCAGCAGGACACAGCGATGGACACAGATGAGGAGGACCCGGATACTGCATTGTCAGCTAAAGCTTTCCACGAGTGGCTGGCAAGCCTTGCTGACTACCTATGAATCCCTCTGCCACAAGTGGAACAACCGGAGGCGAGTCGCTGGCAAGCCTGGCTGAGTACCTAGGAATCCCTCTGCCACAGGTGGAACAACCAGAGGCGTGGGTGCTGGCTGAAGTTCTCATGCTACGCCCTACTTCGAGAACGGGAATCCCACTTCAGAAATATGATGTAGCGCTTGCCAAGAAAGGTTGGCTCAAGCCACACACTACTCAACCTACCAATAGGGGTTTCAACTCTAAATACAGGCATACTGAAGGGTCCCCCCCTTCTTATAGTCGGCTCGCCCCAACCACATTCATGAGTGATAGCAGCAGCATCACTGTACTCCAAGCCACACTCCTCCTCTGCGACTTTGACCTCGGCACTACTGCGCTAGGAGGAAAAGCTTTTGGAGGCGTTTGTCAAGAAAATGGATTTAATGTCACTCTCCATCTGCGCCAGGCCAATGCCAAGTTGGCGGCTGTCAACCAGAAGCTGTGGCCGGAGATTGCTGATTTCCTCTCTGAGCTCCCTATCCACAGCCAGGCTTGCTTTTAGGCTGGGCTGGTGGAGGCCAAAATGGTGGCACAAAGCTTAATGGAGTCCACAGTGGCTCAAATTGACATTTCAGGGCGAGCCATTTGTATCGCCACGGATATCATAGATATGGCTTCTCTCACGGCGACAAAATTCTACCCAGATGTGCAGGAACGCATACTTAGACCTGCCTTTTGAGGGGGGTGACCTGTTCCATTCAACAACGGATGAGGAACTTGATAAGGAAAAGAATAACTCAGTGAAATCGTTATCTGTCCTCACTAAGTCTACTCTTAAGACCTACAGCCAAACGTACCAGCGCTTGGACAAGGGTCGGTCCTTCAGAGGATTCAGAGTCTTCCAAGAGAGATGGTCCAGGCAACCGGACAGATCCTCTAGCCAGAACAGGCACAAACAACACAAGGTGGCTAACAAGGGTTTCTTCCAGTCCCCCTCCTCAGCTCCAGAGGGGAAGAAGTTGTGACAGGCCCATCCGGGTCCACGTGTCTTGGGTCGGGTGCAGGCTTGCCCTTCACATACACTGTTGGCGGACAAGGTTCACAGACTCTTGTCTCCTCTCTGTAGTATCCATGGGCTTCTGGCTCCCCATTCTTCCTTCCTCCCCTCCCGCAGATTAGTACAGCAACTCTGTTGGCGGAAATCTACTCGCTCGTAGCGAACCAGGCAGTGGAGGAAGTCCCAGCCTCACAGCAGGGCATGGGCTTCTATTCACAAATTTTCGCCATTCACAACAACAACAAAAAAGAACCAGACTGGCCTGAGAGTTGTGTTAAACCTTTCCACCATGAACCTGTCCCTTCTCCTCCAAGTTCAAGATGGTTACCCCAGCCCTCATAGCAGAGACATTTGTGTGCGGGAGACTGGATGTGCTCCATGGATCTCAAGGATGCCTACCTACACGTCCCGATCTGGGAACCCCATCGGTCCTTCCTGAGGTTCAGGATCATGGGTTTTCACTTTCAATACAGGGTTCTACCCTTTAGACTCAATTCGGCTCCCAGGGTCTTTACAAGGCTAATGAACGCAGTGGCAGCCCTACTCGGCACAGGCCATCACATCATTTATCCATGGTTAGTCGGGTGTGAGATATCCGGAGGCGGGCCAGCATACGGCCTCTGCACTCATGGATACACTATATGACCTGGGATTTTCTAGCAATCTTGAAATGTCACAGTTGGTGCCCACATAGACTCTGACCTTCCTGGGCCTTATCTGGAATACGAGCTCCAAGAGCATCTTCCCCTCAGCAGACAAGATTGCAGCTATCAAGAGGGCCAATGGGCATTTTCTCAGCAGAGCAGTAACCTTGGCGTGGTGGCACCAACAGCTGATGGGAGTCATGGCTGCTTGTCTCCTTGCAGTGCCACATACAAGGCTCAAAATTAGGTGGCTGCAGCTACAGTTCTCAGAATCAGTCAAAATGATCGATAAAAAAATGACCGAATGCGTGATTTGGCTGAATTTCGGCTGTTCGAAAATTCCGAACAGCTGAAAAGTTCGACCAGATCACACATTTGGTGCTGGGGAATGCGAGTTGTCCCCTGCACCCTTGCTCACTATATTATGAGCGGGGGCTCCGGTGGTGTCTCACACAGCCATCCCAAAAAGGGAAAGGACCCTGTGGGGCCGGTTTCACGATCACAGAAGTGAAAGGGAACAGGCATCGCAGGGACACAGCGAGTCAGAAGCAAGGTAAGTAGAGGGTGGGGTGTGGGCCAAGTCAGAAATGTTCAGGGGAGCAAAGACGAAGTTATTTAGAAAAAATAATCTTCTGTCTTTTCTCCCTCAAACATTTCTAGCTCTATCTTTCAACCCCGATCCACATTTCTCAGCCTCCTGGAACCAGCAGAAGGGTTCTCAGGCAGAGCAAGTCAGCATACCACAACATCTACACCAGGATCTAGTCTGGTGTAGTACATACAACAACCTGCGGCTAGGCCAGCCTTCTGGCAACCAACGTCTCAGGTCACCATTACCACAGACTCATCCCTAGAGGGATGGGGAGCTACCCAGGACAGCCACAGCTTCCATGGACTATAGTCCTGTCCGGTGCAGTTGACACACATGAACTGACTCAAGATGATGGCTATCTGGCTTGCTCTCAGGGCCTTCCTACCCATGATCAACGGCTAGGTGGTTCTCATTAAAACAGACAGCTCCACCAGCATGTATTACATCAACAAGCTGGGTGGCACCAGGTCCCCTCCCCTCTGTAGACTGGCTATCGACATGTGGGAGTGGGCTCTGGTGAAAACATGCACCTGTTGGCAGTCCACCTCCCGGGGGAGTCAAACCTAGAGACGGACAGTTGATATGCTCTGGGGTGCAGCACGTGGTCTGCCCTGTGCTGGAGGCTGGGGTTTGCTTCACGGCAGGTACTCTCCTAAGAGAAGGGGAGAGTGATGAATGGAGGCGGCCAAATTCCTTTTCTGCCCACTGTCCTCCCTCAGGTCAGTATCCCCAACTGGTGTTTTTCCAGAAAGGCTTCTCACCTGGTGTTTATTGTTGGTGGGTTCTGTTCTGCTGGTGCTCAGCAGGGGTGAAGATGTTGGGGTGAGATTCTCCCAGGGGTACCTAGTTGCTTCACTGCTCCCCCTGACTTTCTTCCCTTCTTAGGTGTCTCGTTTAGCCAACTTTGTTGTGCTGTGCAGTCTTTCTTCTTGTGGTATTCTCCGTGCAATACTTTTCATGTAGTTCGTCTTATGTTCCTGTATTGTTCGGCTCTTTTCGTTATTTAACGAAGCTCGTTTTCTTGCAGGTGCGGAGGCTAGCTGGACGCTAGAGCACGTGTCGTTCCGGCTCCGGCGCAAGTGAAATGCACACAAGAGCAGCTGAGCCGTGGTGACAGGTGCGCGGCTCCGACTAAGTAACCAAAGATAACGTGGCGTTGCGCTCTATCACCTATATTTGTTCATCCCTTACAGGCGGCGTTGAGCTGGCGGTCCGTTCCGGGTAGTGTGAACTGGAACTGGGGATTCTTATGGAAGCTGGACCGCGGACAAAACCGGTAAGTGTACTGCAGGCTTGTTTGACTTGCCTTGCTAATTTTCTGTTCTTTCTTTTGCAGGTGCAGCGGTCACGGTGAGCGTCACGTTGCTAGTAGCAGATTATCGCGAAGCATGGGCCTGAGCAGGGGTGGATATTCTATAGCCAGCCTCACCTGATCACGCCCAGCAGCCAGCCACGCCTAGCCACACCCAACAGCTTAGTCCTTGTGAAAGTAGGAGAATAGGGCTGTGGCTCCTCGTTTCTCTGTTTCATCCATTTTTACTCAACATGAGTCTGGCGCCAGTGGCGCCAGGACATGGTCCAGGTGGTAATTCCTCGCGTACCATGAGAAATAAACCAGTGGGTCCCCTGGGCCTGTCTCCGGGCCCCTACAGTTACATGGGGATGGCTGGGCACGTGTGCTCTTGGGCTGGGGTTTGTGACACCTCTTTGCCACCAGTACCAACAGAAGGTGCCTCCAGTTCGCCTCCTGGCTGGGGCAAGGCAGGGGTTCGCTGGGCGACGCAATGCAGATCCTGTGGAACAACATAAACGCATACTCTTTTCCCCCCACCACCACTTACCTGGTCATCTGCAGGATCAGGAAGTCGCTGGCCCTTCAGATCATTCTGATAGCTCCCTGGTGGCCAGCAAGACCCTGGTTCTCGAAACTGCTCAGCCTGTCGAACCAGGCCCCGGTACACCTCCCGCTGGGCCCAGCACACCTACTCATCAGCAGGGGGCACGGTCATCCAGCCCTCCCAGCAGAAGTTAGCCTTTGCAGCATGGTTCCTGAACCGGTCACCCTGAATCATCTGCACCTGTCACAGGCTATCCTTGCTATTATACAGGGGGCTAGGAAGGACGACTACCAGGAGCCAGTACAAAAGCAAGTGGACCAGGTTCTGTCACTGGGCAGAATCAAAGGAAATGTATCCATTGACTTGCACGTTGGGCGACGTGCTATCCTTCTCTGCACACTTCGCACACGTAGGGGTGCAGGTAGAAGCATGCTGCACATATCTGGTGGCCATTGGACTATTTTCATCCTCAAATCCGGTGGTTAAGATACACTTGGTGGGCCTCACTATGGTGTATCCACCTATCAAGAAAACACACCCGGTGTGGGACCTCAGTGTGGTCCTGGGTGCCGTGGCACATAAACCATTCGAGCCTATGGCATCCACGTACATCTGGCTAGTCACCATTAAGACGGGCCTTACTTCGGCATGCCAAATCAATGAGATCCAGGCACTTGTGGCTTCAGAGCCATATATTTTACATTTCATAAGGACATGGTGGTGCTCAGAACACATCCTGCGTTTTTACCGAAGGTCATCTCCTCCTTTCATCTAAATGAGGAGATGGTGTTACCAACTTTCTTCGTGGACCCTAAGGATGACGCTCAGTGGGTACTGCACTGTCTGGATGTCAGATGTGCATTAAGATTCTTTGTGGACAGAACCAAGAGCTTCCTCTTTGTCACCTTTGGGGGGGAGGGTCAAAACCTGGCTGTCAGGCCTCCAAGGCATCCATAGAAAGGTGGATGTTTACGGCCATCAAGGAGGCGTATGAGGGGCAGCACAAGCCTTTGCCAGCAAACATGCATGCCCACGCCATCATAGCCATCAGAGGCCATGGCGGTAGCTTTCCAGAAACACGTTTTGTGGCAGGTTATCAGCAAGACGGTTACGTGGACTACTCCCTCTGCCTTCTGAAAGTTCTACTGCTTGGATGCCAGCGACAGGACAGACACAGCATTTTTGTCAGGCAGTGTTAAGGAACTTGTTTTCTTAAGAGGGGTAACTATCAAGCCTTGAGGAAAGGGGACGGGACATAGGAGTAATAATAAGTTACTCACGTAGTGACTAATGTACTCCTAGTCCATAGTCCCCTTTCCTCCATACATCACTCCATCCTCCACCCACCCCATAATAAAACTGGTGTTATTAGGCAATGATAATATTGTTGATGTGTCAAGGGGGACTGGGAGTGGCACTGGTGGGTGGAGTCAGGGGAGCGTCCCCACGCACATCTAAATTAAAAGGGAAGATGATTTTTCTGGTGAAATATGTTCTGTCTCCCGTCCCTTGAGGAAAGGGGACTATGGACTAAGAGTACGTTAGTCATTACGGTGACTAACTGATAAGGTACAGCTGTTTCCTTGGGTCTCCCTTCAGAGGAGTTGCCAGTCCAGTTCCTGATTCTTCAAATTGATCTGTCTTCTTATCTACACCCACCCTGGAGGCCCTGACCTTTAAAGCCCCGATTTCTCAAGCTGTGGTTTTGCATAGATGTGTTATCCCAACATCGGGGTACTTTAGACATGTCCATCCATCCATTCATGTGCCTCCTCAGGGCTGTTGAAGAAAAGGGACCGGCCATTATCTATCGCCTTAAGCTGAGCTGGGTAGCTAAGCATGTATTTCAGTCCAGCTTGTCTGAGCCCCTCTTTTGTGGGGCTAAATTGTGCTCTGCGCCTTTTGGACCTGCGGCGTTTAGTCAGGGTATATGGCCAGCTTAGCAGATGCCCTTTGGATCACGCCCCCGTTCTGTGAAAAGGCGAGGATCTTTTCTCTATCCTTGTTGTTCATAATTTTAGTAATGATAGGTCTGGGGGGAGGAGCGGTGCACCTGGCAGGGGCTTTTTATTCAGGCATCTGTGTGACTGTTCTACAGTAAAGCCCTGTGTGAGATGCCTGGGTCCAACTTTTTGTATTTTGTGGGGTCTGCACCCTTCGCACCCCTCTGTCAGGCCCAGTATGCACACATTGTTCCACCTAGCTCTGACTTCTGCATCTTCTGCACTGTGTTCCAGCACCTTCACATTCTGTTTCAATTCTTTGATCGCCACTCGTATAGTCTGGAGATTTGCTGTGCACTAGCGTTTCAATTTTTCCAGTCCTATCCGCTAATGCCCGGATGTTTTGACACAGCAGGCCCATGTCTATTATCATAGCACCTATTTTAGCCTTTAGGCACCTATGCAGGGTGGCAATGGCTGACAGGACCTGCTGTTCGCCTCCCAGTTTGCTCGCTGGCAACTCTGAATGCAACGCAATTTCGTGACCAGCCCGGGGCGGCCTCCCTCTGTCTTTTCCTGCGTACGCCTCCATCGTGGTCTGCTTGGTTTTCCCTCGCCCGGATCGGCCCGGCATAGGTCCAGTGAAACTAACGTACCAATGTCCTGACCCTTCTACTGTAGCACAAATCGTCTCAGGGAGAGAGCCCTCCACTTCACTACCCTGAATATGCGAGGCACCAGGGATCAATGTTAGTATGGTGGCCGCAGCCTGTATGCAACGACCTCAATATCACTTTCTTATTATTTCCCTCCAACACTACTCCACTTGCGCCCCCCAAACAGCCGCAACACAGCAGGACCCAGGGTTCACTGTTTGTTGGCTGCAAGAGATAGGTAGGGGCTATCCATTTCGAAACCAGTGTTGCATTCAGGGCCGTTGGGAACGTGTATACATCATGTTTGCCTCCTGAATCAATTGTGTTTTCAGTAGTGCTATAACAGTCTCTGTGCTTCGGGTATCAATGCAGGATAACCCCACCCTCTCATGACCTATGCTGGAGAGACTCCCAAGTGTCCTTGGCTCAGGCCGCTTAGTCGTGCGGAGGTTATCTCAATGCAACTGGTGGTACTTGTCCTCTTTTGTTGTGCGGGAAGACTGAGTCCGGGGTGGGCACAGGTTATCCCCAAAGCAATAGCAAAACAAAAGAGTTGATGGCTGGAAGGTTCAGAATAAATCATGACCTCTGGCATTGCTCTGGGCAACCCTCCAGACCATCGTTCTTCGCCTGCCAAACCATTACAAAAGGGGAAAGACCATATGCAAATCAGGCTTGGTCCCACCCCCAAAGGGGTAGTCCATCCCGAACTGCTAGGTCACATCCCTTCTGCACGAGACCACAAGCATCCCCAGACATGTTTCAGCCTTGTTGGGCATCATCAGTGAGGAGTAGCTTGGGTCTCTAGGCCCAGCAGGCAAGGGACCCACGTCTGGGCATACCCTTCCCACTCGGGGTGACAATAGCAAAACAAAAGAGTTGATGGCTGGAAGGTTTCGTGCAGAAGGGATGTGGCCTAGCAGTTCGGGCTGGACTGCCCCTTTTGGGGTGGGGCCAAGCTTGATTTGCATATGGTCTTTCCCCTTCTGTAATAGCTTGGCAGGCGAAGAACGGTGGTCTGGAAGGTTGCCCAGAGCCATGCCAGTGGTTAAGATTCATTCTAAACCTTCCAGCCATCACCTCTTTGTTTTTACTTTGTCACCCCGATTGGGACGGGTATGCCCTACTCCTCACTGATGAGCCCCAACAAGGGCGAAACATGTTTGGGGATGCTTGTGGTCTCGTTCAGAAGGGATGTGGCCTAGCAGTTCGGGCTGGACTGCCCCTTTTGGGGTGGGGCCAAGCTTGATTTGCATATGGTCTTTCCCCTTCTGTAATAGCTTGGCAGGTGAAGAACGGTGGTCTGGAAGGTTGCCCAGAGCCATGCCAGTGGTTAAGATTCATTCTAAACCTTCCAGCCATCACCTCTTTGTTTTTACTTTATCCCCAAAGCAAGACAGCGCTGCACCTCTAAGCAGCCATCCACTGCCACAGTGCAGTGCAGCAACCACTGTGACGAGCCTGTGCAATTGAAGTACACAGTCACTTGATCCGGAAGGGCACCATCTGTAGGGTGAGGCCCCCTTCCCATGCTTGGACTGATCAATGACTTTTCGCTTCTCCGGGCAGGTCAAATCAAAGGCAGCCACTGCATATCAGTATGCTGGTTGGGGCTGGTGTCAACATGTGGGAAAGTTCCGATCAGGAAACTTTGCGGGGGCTGAAGTGCCTGTGTTGTGGGACTCTGTCCTCCTACAATGTACTTTTCGCAACATTGCCGGCAGTGGCGCTGCCCGATGACGGGCGCGCACGCGACGGCGTGACGTTGCACGCCGTCGCGTGCAGTACAAATAAACGGGGCGTTTCCCGGCCGCGGCAGTGCGACTGGGAAGCCCGAACCAAGACAGACGTGTGGTCTCTGTCCTTGGGGCCGGGGCTTATGGCGAGGCGCGTGGGGGGCGCCAGTCACCTCCAACAGTGGCGACGAGTGGGGGATACCATGCCCGGGCCCGGCGGTGATTACAGGAATAATTTTTCACCCGAACGAGGTCGGAACACGAACTTCGTTTCACGCCGCGGGTAGTGCGATGCCCACGCGGCTGGCGGCCATTTTGTGCAGCAGGCTGTGGGAATTCGGGAGGCTCCGGTTTGAGCCCTGAAGCGACCCCAGGCCTAATTTTTGGACATCCTGGTAGCGGATGGCTACACATACAGGAGGTTATGCCTGAAGAGGGCATAAATTAAATTTTGGGTTTGCTACGTCGAGTGGAAGCAAGGAGAAGGCCCATCTTGGCTGGGCCTACATAGCCTATTTGTCCTTGGCAAAATTTCTGGAACATCCAAAGGCAGGGTGCTTTTTTCTTTCATCCCCTTCATCATCCTGGTGGCCTCACCAGCCTTCATCCTCTTCATCATCACAGAGGTGTGCTACAGGTGACTGTACCCAGGGGGGTCAATGCCGACAGTCATTTTGGACTAGGTGTTTGAGTTGCGGCTCCTGGTCAGTGTTCTGGGAGTGCCTGTGCGCTCAAACCCATGAGTGACACCGAGGACCAGGACGGTGCACACGGCGCGGCGGCGCAGCTACTTCCTCGTGCCCCAGTGGCCCAGCAGGGCCAACAGCTTCCAATGCAGCAACCAGCTGGTGGTCAGGCAGCTGTTCCGGCTCTTTAACCCCAAGTACAACCAGCTGCACCACCTGGCATTCAACAAGCCGCACCTGTCATGGCCCAGGTACGTGCCCATGCTGCTCTGCAGCCCATCCCCGAATTTGATGTGTCGGGCCCGCCCTCCAGCTTGGGGCTCAGGTGGAGAAGGTGGGTGGACCGCCTGGACATGTACTTCAGGGCTGCTCAGGTGGTTGATGACGACACCAGGCTGGCTACGATGCTGTACTCAGCAGGGCCATCTGTCCAGGAGACTTTTGAATCTCTGCCACCAGGGAATGGAATTTATGATCAAGCAAAGGCCGCCCTACAAGCGTACTTTCTGCCCCTTGCCAACGCGGACTATGAGCGGTTTGTGATGCTCTCTGCCAAACAAAAGGATGATGAGACTTTGGACACGTTCTATGGGCGCCTGAGGCGTCTGTCGCTCGCCTGTGCCTGGGGTGACGCAGAGGATATGATCAGGACCATGCTTATCCAGGCGTGCTCATCAGGCAAGCTCAGGCGCCAGGTGCTGAGGGAGCCCGGGATAATGCTCCAGCACATCCTTGAGCTAGGAAGGTGCCACGAGGTGTCGGAAGCGAGAGCCGCAAGAATGGAGGCCGGGTCGCGGCCTATCAAGACTGAAGAGGTCTGCGTGATGCAGCGAGGAGGAAGAGGTACCAGGAGGTTTGGTGGTGGCACCTGAGACAGAGCTGGGAGGGCAGGCGAAATTTGCCAAAAATGCGGGTATGACCTGCCCCACCAATCAGAGTGCCCCACAGCTGGCAAAACCTGTGGACGGTGCGGGTTGCCGGACCACTTCTCGAGGGTGTGTAGGGCGACTATGCCTGTATTGGTGCCAAGGGGCCAAGGCCGAGCTAGCTCCACTCGCCAAGGTCGGCCATCCAACGTCGCTCAAGTGGACCAGAGCGAGGAGGAGGCCCACGTGGAAGAAGCAGAGGAGGAGGATGAAGAGAACATATTTTTTGTCTCAAGTGTGGGGATTCTTAGAACCAGGAACCGACGACAGCCAAGGTGCGTGGTTGAGGTGAACCAGTCTCCAGTCCCGGTCCTGGTGGACACAGGGGCGTCGGTGAACGTCATGGCCCGTGACGACTACAATGCCATGGATCAGCCGCCCCGGCTGGTTACACCCAGGGCCCGCATCTTTGCGTTCGGTGGTGTGGAGCCCATCCCTCTCGACGGAGCATTCATAGCAAAAGTAGAACACGATGGCTCTCACATCACAGCACGCTTCTATGTGACCCCAGTGAGTAAGAATACTTTGCTGAGTTGTGCAGCGGCGGAAGCTCTCGGCATCGTCAGCTTTGCATACTCCGTCTACCTGGAAGACATCAATGACTTGCTGGAGAAGCACGAGGCTCTGTTCAAGGGGATTGGGCGGATGGCCAGAGAGCCGGTGCGGCTGCATATCGATGATTCGGTACAGCCGGTGGCCCTGAAACATAGGAGGGTACCATTCCACCTCCGTGAGCAAGTCGACAAAGAACTGGACAGCCTCGTCGATCTAGACATCATAGAAAAGGTGGATGGCCCGACTCCCTGGGTGTCCCCTATAGTGGTGGCCAGGAAACTTAAACAGCCAGGCGCAGTCAGGATCTGTGTAGACATGAGAATTCCCAACAAGGCCATCAAGAGGGAGAGGCACCTCACCCCGACGCTGGATGACATCATTGCGGAAGTGCAGGGCGCCTGGTTCTTTTCGAAGCTCGACCTCCGGGCTGGCTATCACCAGGTCGTCCTCCATCCCGAGTCGAGGTACATTACCACATTCACCACACACCGTGGATTGTATCGCTACAAGAGGCTGAGTTTTGGGGTGTCCTCAGCGGCTGAAGTATTTCAGAACATCATTCGGGGTGCCCTAGCTGACCTCGAGGGCGTCTTGAACATAAGCGATGACATTCTGGTGTTTGCGAGGACGGAGGTGGACCATCTGAGGCGCTTGGCGAGGGCATTCGAGAGGCTACGGTCACTGGGACTCACCCTCCATAAAGAGAAGTGCGAGTTTCTGCGCCCCTCCCTGGAGTTCTTTGGGTTTGTGTTCAAGGAGGGGGGGTGTCTCCTGACCCCAAGAAGGTAATGGACATTCAGAAGGCCCAGCCACCGGAGTCTGTATCGGAGGTGCGGAGTTTCTTGGGCATGGTCACTTACTGTGGGCGGTTCATCAAGAACTTGGCGTCCAGGTCGGAGCCTCTCAGGGCCCTGACAAGAAAAGACACCATCTGGAATTGGGGCCCACTGGAGCAGGCGGCTTTTGATGACATTAGAAGCGCCCTCACGGCCGAGGACACCATGTCATTCTTCGATCCTGCATTACCGTCTGAAATCATCGTGGACGCCAGCCCTTTCGGCCTGGGTGCTGTATTGACACAGATTGACCGTGATGGCGGTGTCCGGCCAGTGGCGTATGCCAGCCAAAGCACTGTCGGACGCCGAACAACGGTACTCGCAGAATGAGCGCGAGGCGCTGGCCGTGCTGTGGGGATGCCGCCACTTCAGGCTCTATGTACTCGGACGCCCAGTGACGGTGGTAACTGACCACAAGCCACTGCTACCCATCATGGCAGGGTCGTCATCCAAGCTGCCAGCACGAATTGAAAGGTGGATGCTGGCTCTTTTGGAGTATGGGGTGACTCTGGTATACTGACCGGGGGCAAATAACGCAGCTGACTACCTCTCCAGACACCCCGGGGCGCCCGGAGGAGGGGACCGAGACGCCTGTGAAGAAGAAGCCGAGGAGCATGTCCGAGTCGTGGTGGAAGCAGCCACGCCGAATGCCATGCCTCTTCAAGAGCTGGAGGCAGCGGCGGCACAGGATGAGTGCTTCAAGGTGCTGAGACAGTCAATGCAGCAAGGATCCTGGAAGTCAGCACTCGAAGCCCTGGCTGGGCGCACTCAGGAGGCCCGGACTGGGCTGGAACAACTATGGAAGGTCCGCAAAGAACTGTCATTCTCTACATCGGGCCTGTTGCTTCGGGGTGATCGGATTGTAGTCCCCCAGTCAAAGGTGGGCGACGTGATTGCTCTGGCGCACCGGGGTCATCAAGGGGCCGCCAAGACCAAGGCCCGCCTCCGGATGAAGGTGTGGTTCCCCGAGCTGGAACGCAAGGTGGACGACTTTGTGGCGGCCTGTGTCTGGTGCCAGGTGGCATCGCCTGTGCAGCGGGAGCCAGCCATCGAGGCAATGCCAAGGGGGACCCATCCATGGGAGGTGGTTCATGCCGACTTCGGGTCCACCACCATGGGCACCCACTTCCTGGTCTTGGTTGACGAGTACTCCAGGTACCCCGAGGTGGAGTTCGTGGATTCCGTGGCGTTTGAGCACGTGGTTGTGGCGGTGGAGAAGTTCTTTGCGGCTCATGGGTTTCCGCACACGCTGTGCTCGGACAATGGTGCGCCATTCCAGGGTGAACGGTTTGCAGAACTAATGGTGAGCTGTGGGGTGGTGCACCGGAAGATCATGCCTCTCTGGCCTCGAGCAAATGGGGAGCAAATGGGGAGGCAGAGCGTTTGATGAGGACTCTCAACAAGACCTTTAGAATCGCCCAAGGACAGGGGCAGTCCCTACAGAGAGGGTATACCGCACCACGCCCCATGCGTCCACGGGGGTGGCCCCGGCAGAGGCGATATTCAGGAGGTGTCCTCGTGGTTTGCTGCCAGAGGTCGGAGAACGAGAGCCTGCGGTAATAGATGACCAACGAGTCGAAACGGACCGGCGAGTGAGAATTGAGCAAGAAAATGTGCGGAGGGGGCTCCGCCCACAACAGCTGGAGCCGGGCGATGAGGTCCTCATTCGCAATCGACATCTGCATGGAAAGCTCTCCCTGCCGTACGAGCCTGAGCCGCTAGACGTGGTGGCTGTCAGGGGCTCTATGGTAACCGCATCAGATGGCCGGTCGGAAGTGACTCGCAATGTACGTTTTTTCAAGAAGATCAGGGATCCTAGAACTGACCCTCCTCCTGATCCGGACCTTGGGGGAGCCCCAGAGGACGAGGGAGACCAACCCTGCATGCCGGGGTACCCAGCCCGGGGGCAGTCGGTGGACAGATCACCCGTGCCGGAGGCACCCCCCAGAGGGCTGGACGAGGGAGACCTGCTCGCCTCACCGATTACGTGCTGGGACACTTGGCTGATGATCAGAAAGGTGACAACTGTTGACTAAAGGGACCCGGGTGGATGCTAATAAAGGGGTGTTCATGGCATCGGGGTTTGTGAGTTATTCCGTTTGCAGTGCTGTTTGGTTTGCAGTGTATAGTTGAATTGTGATCCTTTGGTTCTTCCCGAAAAAGGAGGAGTGTGGCGCTGCCCGATGACGGGCGCGCACGCGACGGCGTGACGTTGCACGCCGTCGCGTGCAGTACAAATAAACGGGGCGTTTCCCGGCCGCGGCAGTGCGAGCGGGAAGCCCGAACCAAGACAGACGTGTGGTCTCCGTCCTTGGGGCCGGGGCTTACGGCGAGGCGCGCGGGGGGCGCCAGTCACCTCCAACACCGGCGTAGGATTCAAAGAAATTAAGGAGCACTGCAGTGTGCAACCGTGATCAGCCTGCGAAGAACATACTAAGGTGCACTGCCACTGCAGGACTCCCCCCACCTCCTTCGGTATGCTGTTGCAGCTCGGTGCCATCTTCTCAGCTGCTGGGCTCTCATCCGGCTGGAGCCCTTGAAGAACCAATCGCATTGAGGTTTGGTCACAGCCCTAGAAGTCTGATGCTCCGCAAGGCTGGCAGGTGAAATCCCTCAAGGCGCAGGTCGCCATTTTTTATTCTGTTTCGGCAGGCTAATCGCTGCTTGCGTATTGACACCCAGAAGTTATTTCCAGTTGGCAGTGCGGCAAAAGTGAACCTCTAATGGTCCAGTCCACTAATCTGCATAAAGAAAATAAAGGTGACCGCATTTAAAAGTGTAACTTCTGTCATATCAAACAGGAGTTTGTGAAGGTTGCTTCCTCACCGCATGATCGCTTGCCACAACCCCAAGAGAGAATCATTACTGCAATGCTCATACTAGTCCCAGTCAAAAGGAAGCATTAAAAATACAGAGAGAGTGATCATCATTATTGGAACACTCGTACTCCCAGTCTAGAAGAAAAAATTAAGGGAGAAAGAATGTTAGGACTTTACAGCTTGTGTTGATCAGGATGAAAAGTTATTAAAAGATTGGAATAACGTTTGTGAGAGTAAAGAGAACAATGGTCTGCAACAGAAAAAGTATAATACAAGAGGAGAAGAACAAAAGAGAAAAAGTAACATTGAGACCATATTGAGACCTGGAAGAGTCCCTTATCTGAAATGTACAGTTTGATGAGAATGGTGGTGAAAGGAAACTTATGTATTCCATATTTAACTGAACCAGGGGACATATAACAGTTGAAGTGAGTCATTCGCCTGTTCCTTAGTTATTATATTAGTGGTAGGGTCAGAATATATTAGCTTTGGCAGTGGTCTGAATCTGATTTAACGCTTGCACTGACGACTGACTAGCACCTTAGTTTTTTTTAGGTAGGGAGCACCCATAGTTTGGGGAAAGATAGGAGTTTGCACCTTTCTGTTAAATTAAACTAAACTAAAATGGAAAATCAGAGTTAGTGTCCTTCTGAACCGCCACACTGACCAAGCTTTTTCACAGACAACTCCTCTGATATCTATCTTCCAGTGCGAGCTGCTCTACAGAATGTTTTCTGCCTCCACCAGCCACCCTGCGTGGCTCTGCCCAACACCTCTATGCGCCTCACACCGGACAGGACATCGGGGCCAGTACCCTTTTTCTGTGCATGTTACCAAATGTGTTACGCCTCTCAAGTTCGAGAGGGGGAATCCGGCGAGGTCTTCGCAATTCAAATCCTGCATGGTTTGCGGCTGTCGGATGTCTCTGTCAAACCCGCACCATAGATGCTTTTACTGTCTTGCTGAAGGCCACCATGTGCAGGACTGCGTGTCGTGCCAGTTGCTGCTCCCGAATGGGCTTTCAGAAAGTGAAGCCAAACTGTTCACCTTCCTTCAAAAGGAGAAGGCTATAGGCGTACCCATTTGAGGTTGCTGAGTGCGGATCACGGCACAGAGAAATGATCCCCCTATTCAAAAGACAAAAAGAGGCACTGCAAGATTAAGCGATTTCCTGGCGGTTCTTCTCAGCATCTCTCTTCATCTTTGAAGAAGAGGCACCACCACTCCAAGGAGGGCCGCGAGGAAGAGGCCCTACAGGTACCTTTTTCCTACCAAATCCTCTACTCCAGAAAATTGGAAGGCTTTGCAAATGAATATGCTAGACCTCTTCTCCAAGGCCCCAGTGGCTCTGGCCCTGACACCAGCAGTCACAGCATCAGTGGCTTTGGTGCGGCAGCTTCGGCTTTAGCCAAGATGACAGATGAATGAAGGAATGAATGAATGAATAGGAACTTGTAGGGCGTCGCTTTGACCCAAAGGTATATTGGCGCTAGGACAGCCGATAGTGAATAATGAAAGAGCTCTACAACAAAATAGAGGCCGGAGGGGTGTTTTTACAAAAAACGACCCAAATGAGCAGCCCCTCTTTAGGTTACTAACCTTAGCAAAAAAAACAATGGTCATGGGTCTGGAGCGTTTCAGGGGAGTGAGGCTCACTTAATCCAAAGGGATACTTTTCATTAGGACCCAGAGAATTAACACTTCAAACAATTTCATTGTGTATTAAATAACATTTTACACAGTTTTATTTTGTTAAAAAATAATAAAACGCATAAGAGACAGCCATGGTAATATAGCACGTCTGTGGTTGATAAAGTGCTTTGTGCTATACAGTACACTTAAAGAAGATTGCACACACTACTCGTTCACTCTGTAAACTCAATTTCACCCTTTCATACTATTCATAGTACAAAACACCCAACATGTTTAATTCCTTTTCTGTCTATTAACACATCAACATTATAGGAATTTCATCAGGGGCTTGCTATCTCCTTTTTCTGTTGACAACAATGGGTAGGGACTTATTTTTTTAATGTTGAAAAAGACCCAATTCTCTTCACCATAATACATTTAGGTGTCATTGGTTTTGCTGGACCCATATTACGCTCCTGGATTAGGATTGATATTTGTTTAAGTAGTCTTGTTGGGCACTTGTGGGGAAAAACCTCATAGGCAAGGAGAAGGGGAGGAAACAGGGTTCTGATCCCGGTGCCTAGTGTGGCGACTTTAAAGTTCACAGCATATGTGTTTTTAAATGTTGATGTCCGCTTCATGAGATGATTTCGTTTTGTGTCCCCCCCCAATCCACCGTTATTTGTGTTGTGATTAGTCACTGAGTTTTCCTTTTAAAGAATCCAAGGCCTATCTTCCTGCCAGCCCGGACTCTTACTTGCCTTGTTGGCCGCACTCCTCTAGATACAACAACGACGCCGAAAGAGCACAAACGCTCAAAGGGAGTGATTACCACTCATCTACTGAAATAGGCAGGTCTTCATTGCTCTCCTAAATGCTTGATGAACTGGGATAGCGCGCAAAAGGTAAAATAGGGAATTCCAATGGGTAGGAGTGGCTACCAAGAAGACCCTCCCGCCCACAGTGGTCCGGACAAAGCAGGAAACTGTTAACTGATTAACCGAACGCAACTGTGCGAATGGTACATATCTGATCAATTTGTCACGCAGGTAAAGGGCTCCTGTTCCGTAAAAGGCTCAGTGAACAATGTACATAGATTTGAAAAGACTGCAGAGTGTCAGGGAGACATGAGTGAATTTGAGGAGAGCGCCTGCCGGACGTGCTGGCAGCTGCTGGATCAAAAATTTAGGCTGAGAAAAAGCTTGCAATTACAATAATCCAGTGTCCGGAAGTTTGGTAGAAGAAACCCCAATAACCTGAAGATGGGTTGGGATGAACTGAATCCCCCTTCCTAGTGTTCTCAATTTGTGATGGCCAGAACCACATCTGGCACCCACTTGCGGTTTAGCAGTGGGAGGGACAAGGTGATTCTGATTCCTAGGTTCTTATACAGGAAAATGGGACTGGGCAGTGGGCCCAGTGAACGGAGGGGGGGGGGGCGCAAAGGTCAGATGTCCACAAACATTGTATATCAGGAAAACGGCCCACGACCATGAGCACAGTCTTTTCTGTATTGAGTTTCAGCCAATTGGCATTGATCTAATGGCTTACCTCATATAAGCAGATCACAAGGCAAGATGCCACAGAATCATGTTCGCGATCAGTATGCAACACCAACTGTGTATCATCTGTATAGGCATTGACGAGACACCCATGAGAGTGAATTAATCTAGCAAGTGACAGGACATGTATATTAAAGAGTAGAGTGGGAAATAGCAGAAACCTGAGGGACCCCCCAGGTAATGGTGAAAGGAGCAGAAGAAAAGGGCGGCAAGAGAACCTAATCTGATTAGTGAGGAATGTTCGAAACCACCCACTCGGTGACACAGAATAAGATGATCAATAGTTTTAAATGCCGCCGACAGGTCTAACGGGATGAGCAGGCCCAGTCCTCCATGGTCCACAACCATCGTAATATCAATGGCAGAGACACACACCGATTCCGTACCCATTCTAGGATGGAAAATCTGGATCCTGTAGTCTTGAAGAAATTCTTGGAGCTGAGGCACAACTACTGCTTCCAATGTCATTAAAAACCGAAGAGGAGAGATTGGCCTAAAGTTGGCAATAACTGCAGAGTCCAGATCCCACTGTGCTTGGTAAACCCGGCAGGGAGTCCACAGTTTGATGCAGCAAGATCGTAATGGACGGGCACACCGTTCTGTCTTCGATCCCCTGACCGATGGTCCTGGCCCAGTGGGTGCTGACTATGCCAGAGTTATAATGAGGAAGGGGGTCTTTCCACCCCACAGAAGTGGGAGACTTCCCAGAGAAGTTTTATGGGGAACAGGAACATGTTGGACCTGGCAGCTGACTTATGGTCTGGGCACCTTGCCATAGGTCAACATTATCCGTGCTCCCACCCTTGCCAAGCCACAGCCCACTTTTCAGCACCTGATGGCGAAGGTGGTTGACACCTTGGGGCTCTCTGCTCCTTTGCGTCTAACGATGCAGTTTGATCCGGCAGATATCCTGGATTAGGGCCCTAAAAAGAAGACTTAATTGCCTTTCAATCAAGTAGTAGTGGGTCCAGTGATGAAAAGATGGGCCAAATCTGCTTAAGCTCTGACATTGGACTGTGACCTAGCCAAGAAGCACAGGCTGGCCCCTTGTGTTTCTGCCCAGTCGACAACTATGGGCTGTCTGCCAGTTCATGGTCTACGTTGCTGTATGACATGATCAACATCATGGACGAGGGTCCTAAAAAGGAGACTTTTTCAATCAGGCAGTGGAGGGGCCTGTGATGGAAGATTGAGGCCAAACTGGCTTCAGTCCTCACAGTGGACTGCGACCTTGCCAAGAAGCAGAGGCTGGCACCTTTGGACCCCTTATTTCTTTCTGCCCACGCTTCCCCAGAGAGTTTGGTGATACAGATCGCTACAGCAAACCTTAAGACCATGTATTTTCTGTCTTTACATCCAGATCGGGAGAGCAAAAGATTGGATTTATGGAGCAGGATGGATTTTCGTCTCTTCGAGTTTAGGTCTCCGGTGCAGCAACATTTCTTGTGCACTGGCCATATTTTATTTTGGTCTGTGCTCTGTGATGACCATGGCGGCTGAGCACATCCCCAAGGGATAGATGCAGGACGGGTCTGAGGCCCTTGTTGCAGATGGCAAGGATGCCTTCCGTCAGATTTTGCAATCTGGACTGGACATCGCAGACGGCTTTACTAAAAGATGGCTACCGGCACTGTCCTGCAGTGTTTTTCTTGGCTAAAGATACTTGGCTAGTGACTTCCAGGAGAAACTTCTGGGCATGCCCATCGATGGCATCAAGGCAGATGAGTCTCCAGAAATGTCAAGTTTCGAAGGCGACCACCAAGTCGCTGAAGCAGGCAGTTGTGCAACATTGTCATATGAGCTCAGCAGGACGAGGCAGGGGTTTTCACTCCTTCATCACTTATGCCCAGAGAGGTGGTGGCCACGCATCTGCAGGCAGACCAGGTGAACGTTACCCCTACAGAGTGAGGGCCTGCGCTGCACTTGAGGAGCTGCTTCCTCCTCTGTGTCCTCTGAAGTGGCCATTTATACCCCTGTAGGGGGCAGGATACGTAGATATACCATCTCGAACGCCTGCCCCTTACAGGTCGTCCAACAGGGGTTCTGCCTCCATTTTGCCTCGTGTGCTCGGACCACCTCTTTTGCCACTAACCCTTGCCTCTGGAATGCCTCCCACTGAGTCAAATCCATCAGCTTCTGGCAAAAGGGGCCATAGAGATGGTACCTTGCTTGTAACAAGACCGTGGTTAGTACTGAACTTATTTTTGTGTCCCGAAGGACGGAGGTCCCAGGCCCATCCTGGATCTGCACTTTCTGAACTTGTATCTGCGTAAGGACTAGTTTAAGATGGTCACACTGGCCTAGGTCCTCCAGGCCCTGGACGTAAATTACTGGCTACTGTCCCTGGATCTCCAGGATGCTTACTTCCATGTGGCTATCCACAGGAAACACAGGAAGTACCTGAGATTTAAAGTGGGGAACTGTCACTATTGGTTCAGGGTCCTTCCTTGCAGCCTTTCTTCAGCACATAGGGTTTTCACCAAGCTGCTAGCTTTAGTGGTGGCACTCATCAGCAGGTAATTCATTCATGTCTTTCCCTACCTGGACTTGCTCATCCGAGCCCACTCCCGTGATCTTGCTTTGACGCACCTGTAACAAATGTGCAGCATTTTGCTTAGCTTGGGCTTCTCCCTAAACTTCAAGAAGTCTCGGTTTCTCCTGAGGACAGATTGGTGAACATCTTCAAGATGGTCCAGCTTTTCCAGCCTCGGATGACTGTTCCAGCTTCGGCTTTTCTGCGCTTTCTGGGGGTTATGGCATTGTGCATCTTGGTGGTGCTAGAGTCCCGTTTGCGCACAAGGTCGCTACAGTGGCTTCTGGGCTCACATTCGTCAGTTTCAGGGACCCACTTCAGACCTTCTTCTAGTTCTGGAGAAAGTGCTTGGAGAAGGACAACCACCTGAAGGGGTTGCTTACTCATCATCCATGGCCTCAAGTGCCTCTAAAGTCTCAGGTAATTGTTTATACACAATTTATGCTTTTTAACATTACCAAAAGTGTAACCCTAGTCTACCTTGCCCTTCAACCACACTAAATTAAACCCTTGTGTGCTCTATCCTTAGATTGCACTGGTTGCTCCGCTTACCTAGGGTGAGGGGATAGTAAACGAGAGCTTGCTCTATCACTCGTCTTTTGCAAACAGTTATAATTGTTTAAGCTTTGTTAAAAGGCACATGTCACGAACATCAGGGCATATGTCAGCTTCACAAATGAAAGTACTGCATTTTTATTCATATTGTTTGTTTAGCAGGTGTTAAAAGCAAGCTAAAATTGCTATCGGTCTATGTTTGATATTTTTAGGGAAACAGAGCTTGGTGCAAAAACTCTAAGAGAATTCAATATTTCAAACCCCACACGCTACACAAGAATCTTCAGAATTTTTAGACTCTTATCATGATGTGTTTGGAGAAAATAATGTTCGTCCTTCCTACGACTCTGGGAAGGATCTTCTTCGACCTTTCACCACTTCAATTGTCAGTTTCTTTAGAGTAAGGTCGGATCAGGCCTACCGGTTTCAGTGGACTAATATGATTGTGCCACCTACAGCACTATTCTGTGTGCTGTTTTCAGATAACTTGCAGCATTAATTGCATCATTTTTGAAGTACCTCACCTGCAGAGGAAAGGAACGGGGTACGGAGTTATGGGGAGAGACACATGATTTCATTTAGTATCAATTGCAGTGTCTTTTCACTTTTGCCTGTAATTCAAAAGTTCAGGGAAGGGGTAGTGTTACTTACCCTCCACTTTTTGATCTCAATTTATTTGATCCATATGAGAGGGCCGGGTCTTGTTTTCATCTTCAGGAATGCCTTCGTTATAAGCATTCCATGGTACCTAGAGTGTTCAAAGAACAATTGTGAAGCTCTAGGATGTGGGCGGAAGATTATCAAATTATTATTTCTCTTGTTTAAAATCCAGTGTCTTTATTTAATGGGCCCATGTTTGTTGAAACATGGCCCCTTGTATACATATACATTCGCGTGAATAAAAGTTCTTGGTGTGTTCTCACACTAGATTAATGAAGGCAGGTGGGCTAGACCATTGTGCCTCTCACAACATTACTCTTGTCTTATCGCTTGGATTTCGAAACGCAGAGGTTTCCTTCTATCTGTCTCGTCGGGAGCGGTCTGCTACAGTAGTCGCTGGCAGCCCCAATGGTTTGTTTATAAATACCATGCGCATACTCTAGGCGCAACGTGTGCGATCCCGAGATCAGTAAATTGTATAGGCGCCATCTTGCAGTATCTATATTGTTGTCCATCTATAGGCTAAACGGTATTGCTCATTTTGTATACAATCGAATGTTTGGGATTGAGAGGTGTTGCCTAACTTGTATTTCTTAATATTGGTTTGTCTAAATATTAAATTGTAATGCATGTTTTAAAATGTTACTCGTTGTACGGAATACACCAAACTCAAGTCTGTAGTATATACTACACAGTGTAGTATCACTGCTGTTGCTTTTTCAAAAATGGCAAACCACTCACCATGGGCTTTGGTACATTGCTGGTATCTCCCAGGGTGCCTGATGTTTGCTCAAAGAAGGAATTCTCATACAAGAAGTAATTTTGGACACGCCCCATGTGGAGGATGTAGTGCCTGCACCACCACTACAAGATCTCTCACTATCGATATAGGATGGCATTACCCATGGACCCAAAGAATTTTCACTAATTGTAACAGTAGTAATGTAATCTACTTAATCACCTGTCCTAGTCAGAAACGGTATATGGGCATGAGCACACACCCCATTAAAACTAGACTTGCTGAACACTGATCTTGCATCCGAACTAAAAAACTCACTACACCCATGGTAGAACATTTTGTACTTAAACAACATGGGCTGACTGATTTCACTTGGACAATAATTGAAAAGGTAGCAATCCCCAAATGGGGTGGAAATCTCCACAATTTACTCTACAGAAGGGAGCAATTGTGGATTTTTCAGCTAAGAACAGACATCCGAGGCCTGAATGAACAAGCCAGTTGGCAAACACTGGCCACACTGTAAGTGCTGACCAAAGAACCTGTCATGGAATCATCATAACACACTGGGAGACACCAGCAATATACCAAAGCCCACGGCTAGTTGTTATGGCATTTTTGAAAAACCAACACTAGTGATACTACATTGTGTAGTAGACACTCTAGACTTGAGTGTGGTGTATTCCGTGCAACGAGAAACATTTAAAAACAAGAGGCCTGAATGAACCAGCTAGCTGGCAAACACTGGCCACATTGTAAGTACTGAACAAAGAACCTGTCATAGAAATAAGGGAATCATCACAACACTCGGGGAGATACCAGCAATGTACCAAAGACCACAGCAAGTTGTTTGGCATTTTTGAAAAAGCAACAGCAGTGATACTACCCTGTGTAGTATATACTACAGTCTCGAGTGCAGTGTATTCTGTCGAGTAACATTTAAAAACATGCATATAAATCACGCATTACAGTTTACAATTTAGACAAAACAATATTCAGAAATACAAGTTAGGCAACACCTCTCAATCCCAAACATTTGATTGTATACAAAAAGAGCAATCACGTTTAGCCTATAGATGGACAACAATATAGATATTCCAAGATGGCGCCGGTACAATTTACTGATCTCGGGATTGCATACGTTGCACCTAGAGCATGTGCATTGCATTTATAAACAAACCTTTGGGGCTGCCGGTGAGACAGGGAGAAGGAAACCTCTGTGTTTCGATACCGCGAGGTAAGACGAGAGTAATGTTGTGAGAGGAACGATGGTCTAGCCCACCTGCCTTCTTTCATCTAGTGTGAGAACATACCCGGAACCTTTATTCATGTGGGCACTCTATCCAAAAGTATGTGTATACAAGGAGCCGTGTTTCAACAAACACGGACCCATTGAATAAAGACGCTGGATTTTAAACAAGAGAAGTAATAGATAATCTGCTGCCAACATTCTAGAGCTTCACAATTGTTCTTTGAACGCTCTAGGTACCGTGGAATGCTTATAACTAAGGCATCCCTGAAGATGAAATTAAGACCCTGCCCTCTCATATGGATCAAATAAATTGAGATAAAAAAGTGGAGGGTAAGCAATACTACCCCTTCCATGAACTTTTGAATTACCGGCAAAAGTGAGAAGCCACTGCAATTGATACTAAATGAAATCATGTGTCTCTCCCCATAACCCTGTACCCCGTTCCTTTCCTCTACAGGTGGGGCACTTCAAGGATGATGCAATCAATGCTGAACGTTATCTGAAAACAGCACACAGAATAGTGCAGTAGGTGGCCCTGAAGAAAGTGGTACACTCATATTAGTCCACTGAAACGGGTAGGCCTGATCCAACCTTACTCTAAAGAAACTGACAATTGAAGTGGTAAAAGGTCATTAGAAGATCCTTCCCAGACTCGTAGGAACGAAGAAAATGAATTTCTCAAAACACATCTTGATAAGAGTCTAAAATTCTGAAGATTCTTGTGTAGCGTGTGGGGTTTGAAATATTAAATTCTCTTACCGTTTTTGCTCCCAGTCTGTGTCCCTACAAATATCAAACAAAGACTGATAGCAATGTTAGGTTGCTTTTAACACCTGCTAAACAAAGAATATGAATAAATATGCAGTACTTTCATTTGTGAAGCAGATGAGACATGCCCTGATGTTCGTGACATGTGCCTTTTAACAAAGCTTAAACAATTATAATAACTGTTTGCAAAAGACTAGTGATAGGGCAAGCTCTCTTTTACTATCCACTCACCCTAGATAAGCAGAGCAACCAGCGCACCCTAGGGATAGAGCACACAAGGGTTTAGTTTAGTGTGGTTGAAGGGCAGGATGGACTAGAGTTACATCTTTGGTAACGTTAAAAAGCATGCATTGTGTATAATCAATTACCTGAGACTTTTTTGTGTGACAATGTAATTAGGGGAGTCTCTAGATGCGAGACCCACAACAGTCCAATATGTGTGTGTGTGTGTGTCTTGGTCCTCCAGTGCCTGTAGTTATGGGTGCGTTCCTGAAAGGCTGGGGCGCTCGCCTCCAAGACCTTATGGTCAATGGATTGTGGTCCCCATTATAGTGCTGGGAGCACATGCATCTGCGGGAGTTGAGAGCTATCAGGCTCACCCTGGTTGCTTTACTCCCCTCTGTGAAGGGCAAGACTACTGATCCTGATGGACAATACTGTAGCCATGCATCACCTTAACAAGAGGCAGCTCTATGTAGAGAAGCAATGCGATGAAGGTTCTGGGCTTTTGAGAACAGCATGTCTCTGACTGGCCCATTTGGCTGCAAGGAGAATATTCTAGCGAACGCTCTGAGCTGACAGGCCCCGGTCTCCGAGTGGGGGCTGTGCCAGGAAGTCCTGGAGTAGATGTTCTCCCTCTGGAGTACTCCCCAGGTGGACCTCTTCCCTTCCGGTGTCAATAGGAAGTGTTGTTGGTTACTGGTCAGGGATTGCTGGGGGATGCCTTGACTATCGAGTGGGACATTGACCTGCTCTATGTGTTTTTCCACTGAACCCAGTCATTCTGCTGGTTCTCAGGCAACATCTGTTCAGGGCCACGATGATCTTGATTGCTCTGGATTGGTCCTGGAGAATATGGTACCCAGAGTTGCTGGATGTGGCCCTCTGCACCCCCACCTCCCCAGCATCTACCGCAGAGATCAACAGCCTCTCCATCTTGGAGGGTATCATCCTGTACACAAACCTCTGCAGTCTGAACCTTCATGCCTGGCTGCTGAAAGGCTGAGGTATAGGGAGTGGTATTTATCGGAGGATGCTTTGGACGTGCTTCTTTCTGCTAGAAGACTGCCATCAAAATCCATTTATGCCTTCAGGTGGTGGAAGCCTTGGGCTTGGTGCTGCAAGAGGGATCTGGACTCTTTTACTTGCTCAACATCCTCCATTTTTTAAAATGTCTTTTGTCTTTGGCCTGGACAGGTCTACATATTGGTACTGCAAGGGGCATCTTGTAGCCATTTAGATCTCAAGAGAACCCCCAACAGGGCTCCTTTTTCATGATCCCCACGGTCCGGAAAGTCCTGGGGGTTCTTCCAATTTGTTTCCACTGTTCCAGTTTGTTTAGATTTTCCTGGTTGCCATCACTTCTACTAGATGGGTGAGTGAGCTCCTGGCTCTGTCAGTTAATCCTCCCTACTTGTTTTTTTGTAAGGAGAAGGCAACATTGTTAGAGCCTCCTTCCTTCTGAAGGTGGTCTCTGATTTCCATCTCCGTCAGAAGATCCATCTACCATTCTTTACTCTGCCTTATCCTTCCAAGTCAGAGAAGAGTTTACATCAGCTTCATCCAGCATGGTCCTTTAGGTTCTACCTCTTTCGAACCATGCAGAGCTGTACTAATGACCAACTATCCGTTGGTTATGCTGGTGCCCGAGCGAGTAGGGCTGTTACCAAACCAACCCTGTCTGTATGGATAATTCTTTGTATCTCTGAATGCTACGATCAGGCCGGCAAGGAGGTCCCTGAGAGTTTCAAGGCTCACGCCACAGGGAGTTGGCTGCCACCTCTGCTCTGCAACGCAGAGTACCTGGTCTGGATATTTGCCAGGCAGCTACGTGGGCTTCTTTGCACAAGTTTGCCAAGCATTGCTACTCTCGTCAGGACACTTGTTTTGGCAGAGCTGTTTTTCAGAGTTTTCTGGTTTAGGTGGCGCCCTTGCTACCCTCCCTCCAGGTTGCTTTACTCCTCTGGGAGTCTATCATAGATGAGGAATCCATGTGAAGAAAGCGTCCATCAGAACAACACATTATATAATGTTCCTTCTGATGGAAGTTCCTTACACGGATTACTCATCATCCTCCTTACCTGCTCCTCGTGGGGTAGCTAGTACACTTAAATTCTGTGTTCCCTCATCATCGTAGTGCTAGGGGGAAAAGGGTGGTACTGAGTTCACGGGGTGCGCACCCTCTATTAGTACTGACCCTGAAATCAAGTCAGGCACGGGGCCCGTATTCTTTTTGGGCAGAGCTGCGATGTTCCCCCTGGTGATGGAAATGTTTCCTAAAAGCAGCTGGTGGTGGGAGATAGTTATCATAGATGAGTAATCTATGGGTAGAATGTCCTTCTGATAGAACATTACTGAGAGTTAAGTAATTTGTCTTCCTGATGGTGCAAGTCCTCCAATCCTATGAACAAGTGCCTGCCACAGTCCTCCTGTGCTTGTTTGGTCTTATGGCCACCTGCATTTTGGTGTGTCTGGTGGCCTGACTGTGCATGCAATCACTTCAGTGGCCTCTTTATTGCCAGTGATATCAGTTTCAGGTAAAGATGAAAAATGGGATGAACTTGTGCAGATGAGAAAAAGGCTCATCCAAACTGAGTTACATGCCATTATCATGTTAGAATACCTGAAGAACCAAGCATTACCCCAAGGTCTAATTGTTAGAAATGAACCCCGTTTATTTTTAGACAATCCGGGATTCAAACTGAAGTGGAGTTGCATTGGTAATATGTGTGGCCATCACTGGCTGATACTTATTATAGAAACAGCACAAGAAACAGCAAAAAAGATTGAAATCGATTTGAAAAATTTAGAGGAGGAAATTAAGAAAAATGTGACATAGAGGCATTCAAAAAGGGCCTAGAGAACCATCTGAAAGATATGCAGGAGTTCCAAACTGAAACCATTTCAGATCGTGTTAAAAGAATGAAGAAAGATATACAAAACTTTACACACGAGAAGGCTTTTTGTTACATTAATAAAGATTACAAATTTGGAGAATCAAGATCTAACCCAAGGCAGAATCGGTGAGTGCGTTTTCGTAACACTTCCTATAGTTCCATTGACGGGGGATCCGTAGAGTACGATGAGTACAATGATCAAGGCACCAGTGCCCCTAAGATTAGTGGGGACACTCGACCTAATCGGGGGAGAAAAGCCAGATGCAACAACCGAAGAGGGAATAACCAACGACTGCCTTTTTTAGGAAAGGGAGAAAATCAAAGACAATTGGTACCAGGGCGGATGCAGACTCCCAGCTACAGCAGGAGCTGGTAGTAAACCACTCAGATGTCCCTTTATCTAAAAAAGAAGAGGATGTGTTCAACAAAGGACTTAACTTTGTGATATCAAAGTATCACAACCCTTTTGAATTCAGGGTGGAATTCAATCAATTTATGTGTAAAGTACATCTGAGAGAGTTCTTCAAAAACAACCCTTTTGATGAAGGTGATAACTGCAGGGGTCTTAGGAACCCCTCTGTATTTTGTGCTCCATTCAATTCACATACATCAGAATCAGAAGTTTTTGAAAAGAAAGTTATGGAGGAGATTAAAATCTTGGAATCGCAAGGGATACCCCATCACTCTAATCTGAGCATATCAGAACAACATATTCTGAAAAATGTGGGTGCAAACGAGATCATTATTCGCCAAGCCGATAAAGGCAGCGGAATAATGGTACTGAATAGAAGTGACTATATTGAAGAGTGTGAAAATCTGTTGTCTGATACTAGCCATTACCAAAAAATAGACAAAGATCCTAGCAATGATCTTATTGTCAAAATTAAAGACAAAGTTACCAAAGCAGTTGAACCAAAGCTTTTGATCTGGTAGATCACAAAATACTGTGTGATGACCTATCATCAGCAGCTCACTTCTCTAGGTCTGTAGTCATGTGGATCCAAAGTTTCCTTGCAAATAGAACCATGCGCGTGTTCTCTCCCTCGGCAGCTGTTGATCCTATCCCTATCATCTGTGGAGTCCCACAAGGATCATGCATCTCGCCCACTTTGTATAATATTTTTACAAAACAATTATTTGACAAGCTGGACAGTCTGGGTGTCACCTACACTAATTATGCAGATGACACCCAGATACTCCTACCACTAACCGGAATCTATGATTTAGATGTCACCCGAATTAACAAAGTCTACACCATCATTCAGGCATGGATGGCCACACACGGTCTCTGCCTGAAGGATGACAAGACTGAGCTACTCCTAGTCGGCTCACCTAACCACCTTCTCAAACTTAGTCCTAATTACACAAGTATCTTCATCGATGTGAATAACATACTCATAGCCAAAAATGTAAAAACATTAGGTTTTTACCTTGATGCCAACTCTAACCTAATCAAACAGGTAAACATGACCTCATCTGCCATGCCTACACTGGTAAGTTGATTAGGGCCTGCAGACCCTATTTTCTCCCACCAGTTGTCTCACACTAGCCAGAGCGATCATACAATCCAAACTGGATTATTGTAACAGCCTTTACCTAGGTGCCAATAAATCTATTATTAACAAACTACAGATTATGCAAAATAATGCACTTAGAGCGGCATTAAACATTTCCAGGCGAGAGCACATAACAGCAACTAGAAAGCAACACAAGTGACTGTTTATGCAAGAAAAGATTGACTTAAAAACTCTTTGCCTCACCCACAAGGCACTCAACCAGCAAGCCCCCCCCCCTATCTCACAGACAAATTCATCTGAAAAGTGCCCAATAGATTCACCAGATCTTCCAACAGACCTTGGCTGGTCGTGCCTCGATATAACTTAAAAAGAGCTGGCGGTGCTAGTTTTGTAGTGCTAGCCGCTCAGCTATGGAATACACTCCCACAAAATATTCAAAGTATCCAAACATTTGACAAATTTAGAATACATGTTATCACATGGATACTTAACATAACTTAAACCTTATAGTCCACTCCTCAGTCTACTGCTACCATTGCCTTGACCTATCGCTATGACAGATCGTCCATGCTCACTGACTCATTCTAATTTACATCTATGTAATTTCCTGCTAGACGACCTGAGTAACTTATCTCCCTCATACTTATCACTGTGTCTGGTAACTATATCCCTACTGGATATGGGAGAACTTGCATTTATTGTGTTTAGAAATGTCTATGTCTATGTATATGCATATGTGCCATGTAACCATTACTTGCCATACAAGCGCCCAGTTGCCCTTGGTTCAGGTGCGCGTTATAAATAAATAAAACAAACACATGATTAGTAAACAGGAGGGTAAGTACTTAATTAGAGAGAATGGTAGAATACCTGTATTCTACATTCTCCCCAAAATCCATAAACATTTGGAAAAACCCCCTGGCAGACCCATCGTTTTGGCAGTTAATTCACTCTTAGAACCCCTTTCCAAATTCATTGACTTTTATTTAAGACCATTTATTCCTAATATGAAAACCTATGTAAAAGATACTACGGATGCCATCAATAGGATCGAGGGAAATGCTTTTGACCCCAGTGAAAATTGCTTACTGTGCTTGGACATTCAAGCACTTTACACTAATATACTTCAATTAGCAACATTGGAGGTAGTGGAAGAGACTTTACTTAATAGAGAAGATCAACACCCAGCCTCTAACTCATTCATAAAATGGTGTACCGAAATGGCCCTCACCAAAAAAAAAATTCAGTTTATGGGCCAATTCTACAAACAGATTGTGGGTACAGCGATGGGGGCAGCAATGGCTCCAAATGTGGCCAACCTGTATGTCAATATGTTTGAGGAAACAGTGGAGTACACTACCTTGAATCCATTCCAAGAGAGTATTTTGTGCTGGCTACGTTACATAGATGACGTCTTCGTCATCTGGAAAGGTAGTAAACAAGAATCTGAGCATTTTGTGCAATGGTTGAACCAACAGAACAGATACCTCAAGTTTGCCAGTAACATCACTAATGAACAGATGTATTACTTAGATATCTGTATACATCATGACCAAGGGTCCCTGTTGGTAAGACCCTATACTAAGAAAATAGACACAAATGCATTATTGCACTATAACAGTCAGCATGCACAGCATGTGAAAATAAATGTGCCTTTCGGACAATTTCTCTGGTTAAAGAAAAACAGTAGCACTAATGAATCCTATGAAAATGGAGCTAGTAGCCTTATTGATAAACTGGTCCATCGAGTGTACCCGGCCCCTTTGGTTAAGAGAGCTGCCAAAAGAGCATTTAATAATAATCAAGAAGCCCTATTGGACCAACAAATGCAAAGAGATGAAAGGACTAAAGAGACAACTTTGGTCTTTGTGAATACATTCAGTAATCTTTCGTACAAAATTAAGAGTATCATTAATAAGAATTGGAAGAAAATCATGACCAAAGAAATTGGGAGTCCAATCGTAGCATTTAAAAAGAGCACAACCGTGTGGAATCTAGTCATGAGGAATGATGTGAAAAATAGGAGGAGGGAATGCCAGCAGACCAATTTATGGGGACTTCCCCCATTATCAGGACATTACCCTTGTGGCAATTGTATACCAAACTAGAAAAACTATCATTGTATATTTGGGTTTTGACGAACTGTGGAAAATTACAGAGCACACAAATTGCAACACGAGCAATGTAATTCATCTAATAAAATGTCCCTGCCAACGCATTTATATATGGAAGACCAACAGAAAATGTAAGACAAGGATGATCAAGCACAAGAGTTGCATTAGGAATGGAGTCGAACAGGCTCCCATGGTTAAACATATTTTAGAATGCAAACATACCTGTGACGAATTTGAATGGTTGATCCTGAAACAAATAAAAGGAGAGTCACAGGAATTTATTAATAAAAAGCTACTCCAATTAGAATAAAAATTGATTTTTTTTGTCCAAAAGCCATATCCACGGTCTGAATGAGGATGTGGAATGGCACAATGCCTAGGCAATCTTTGTGTGCTCGGTCATCCTTGTACAAAGTTGGTTTTTTGGATATATTTTACTCTTTATGGAAATCACTATGAAACTGTTGAAGAACCTAGCCAATACTTCATTGACTGCACATTGTATTACTCTAAATGCAGTTAAAACATTTTTTGATTACATGGTTAGTATTACTTAGGCTACGCTTGAATGTGGCAAAGGATGTGTGCGCACAATTAATGACACAATACTTGTGAACGCACTCTGAACATATTGAATCATCTAAATGTCAGCTAAATTGCCTTTGAATTTGTCCAGTGAATTTGATTTTTTTGGAAAACGTTGACAGGTATTGGTTGCACTGTCAGGATTACTTGTATTTTGCCTGAACTATGTCATTTTTGAAGATGCATGGAAGTGATCATCTGTTCCCTTGAAACACAGCAAAGTGGGTTTGTATACAACTTAGACTACATAAATGGAGAGGTCCAATGATGGGCCATTTGCAAAACAGAGTGGGGCCTCCCCAACACACTACTGCAACTTAGGGTTGACTTATGACCTGTAACTATTTGAGTCACACATTAGTCCATCTCTGAGACAATATTTATTATCCTTGCACTTGAATAAGGGAGGCTAAGGAAGGACAATTGAGAAAAACTACATTACCCATAAGGTATGAGGACCCAGAGCGTGCGCGCGAGTGCGGGATGATGCAGGTAAATGATGACGTCATCACGTAATTATGTGATGATGTCATGATGTCCCCCGTGCTGGTGACGATCGCAGGTCACTCATATCATTCCGAATTAGCCCGCAAATGCTGCAAATGGTTTCCAGGACGGACTAGCTGGATTTTTCTGATTTTTTTCCAATTTACCCAGTAAGTACCCCAAGCATTAGGATACAATTTTTAAATCGATTATGGTGGGAAGACTGTGCCTTCATTGGACATTTGTTATTTTTTAGTTTTCCAAAGAAAAGAGGAGACCCTTGGGACTTAAGTGCCCAGTGTTAGGAGCTTTTGGAAACTGGCCACAGAGATTGGGCCAATTCGAGACCAGAGACTGGCACACAAGTAAGTTAGTCTCTGCAGGAGACCACTGTTTAATTCAGTATAAAGTGAATTATTGGTGTCAAGCATGGCTCAGGGTAGTGGTCTCTGTGTTCATATTACAGGGAACAGTGAGCCTCCTTGGAGAGTTTGGAACTTGCCAGACCATAATGGAGTGACCCAATGGGCAAACTTTTGGTCCATATTTACACCGATGTGATAGTCTGCGAGCCAGGAATTATAGGGTAAGACATTCTTTTATGAAAGTGCAGCATGAGAATGCACTACATCAGGCAAGCATTAGTCTAACTCTAATATGTGTTTTACACTAGGACAGAATATAAAGGAAACAAGGCAAGAATTTCTTAAGTAATAGAAACCTGCCTATATAACAACCAATCAAGGTTGTAAGAGACTCCAGGATACTAAACCCTCAAGTTAGAGAGGTATGTAATTTATAGCATAGTTCAAACCCTTATGGGGACAAGGGTTACGTAGTTGGTTAAAGTAATGGACCAGTATTGTGACATTTGGGAGTAATACAGTGCCTCCTTTTTATTAACAGGGTACATCATCTTTGTATGAAGACTAGAAATACTGATGCATCTTGAATAGAATCGACACAAGATACTTCACACCCCTGAAGAATGTCCTACATTGTTGTGTTTAAGGGACAGAAACTTGTACAAGTTGGGAATCTATAAAATACAATTTAGAATATGAAATAGCCGAAACTTCTAAGGCAAAGGGATCTCAGTGTGATTGAGTTACACTTTTTGACCCAAGACTAATCATATGATCAGAACCCACTTATGTTGATTCACTTGTGTTGTTTTAAGTTGTGTAATTTGTTTTATGTGATATGATCATTTTTAAGATGGTTTTTTAGAAATCTATTTTGTATGATTAATAAAATTGCAATTTTGAGTATTACAGTATTATTCGTGTTAGACAGGATACCCATATTTGATTGGCACATTTGCAGGAACTGAACTTCTTTTTGTAGATAACAATCAGTTTCAGGGGAACATGTAAGGCCTTTTGCAGGTCTCTAGCAAAGTTTCTCAAGACCTCACGTTGTCACTGTGAGACAACCTGTTGAATGGTGCTTTGGCAACCCTGGCCTCTGCTAATGGTGGCCATGATACCTCCTGGAAAGATTGGAGTGATCACCTGTTGTATAAGATGGTGAGCAGACTGTGGTCTCCTTTGGAACCTCTGTAGCACATGAGCTTGCTTGAATAGAGGGCATTAGGTTGGCCCTGGTTGCCTTCCTCCCCTGAGTGAAGGTCAAGTATGCCCCGGTCCTGACAATCAACACACCCATGCACTACTTCACTAAGTGAGGTGGTGTGGGCGTCTTTGCCACTATGTAGAGATGCAATGTGACTGTGGTTCTGGGCTCGGGAGAGCAATGTTTACTTGGTGGCTCATCTTGCTGGTATAGAGAATGGCATAGCTAATGCTTTTAGCAGGTAGACCTCCGCCTCCCATGAGTGTGAGCTCCTCCAGGAAGTTCAGGAAGGTCACTTCTCACAGGTGGACCGCTTTGCTTCTAGTTTGAACAGAAAGTGTGAGTTGGTCTGCTTCAAGGAATTTCCTCGGTGGAAGCTTCTGTGGGACGCACTCACGGTCAACTGAACATTTGACCTCCATTACGCCATCTAATTCCTGTAATTCTGCTACTTCTCGGGACACTAAGCCTGTTTGGGTTTGCATTGCTTTTGATCACTCCGGACTGTGGTTGGCGAACGTGGGATCTTGAGTTGCTGGACATGTCCATCTGCCCTCCCAGGTGACTCCTGAAGAGAGTGGATCTTCTCTATCAGTCAGCGGTACACAGTGCTCCACCTGCACCTCAACAGCCTCACCCTTCATGCTTGGCCACTTAAAGGTACAAGGAGTGTGACTTGACAAACAACGCCCTGGAAGTACGTTTCTCAGCTGTGAATCCCACCACTAAGTCCGTGTATGCCTGCCGATTCCAGGAGAGGGTTCTGTACCTTTCTCCTATCCCACATTCCGTTTTGGATTTTTTGTTTTCCTTGTCCAGTACGGGCCTGCAGATTTGCACTGTAAAGAGGGTACCTAGCCTTCTCTCGGTTTTCAAAAGGGCCCCTGAACAAGGCTTTTTTTCTATATTACCCCTGTAATGCAGTTTTTGTAGCGATTCTCTAATCAGTTTCCATCATGCCAATTTGTAGTTCTGGTGTGGGATTTGAATTTTATGTCAACATTCATTATAGGTGCTCTGCTTGATCCCCTTGCATTCATGTTCTCTTAGTTTGCTCACCCAGCATGTGATTTTCCTGGTTGTCATCACTTCCGAGAGATGGGCAAGTGAGTCACAGGCCTTATCTCTTAATGTTGGTTTTCTCAAGAGCAGGTGATGTTCAAAGTGAGACCTCACTTCCTACCGAAGGTGGAATTGGACTTTCATCCCTCTCAAAAGAGCCTTCTTCCAGTGTTTTTGTTTCTCTGTGCCTCTCTTCAAAGGCAGAGGAGCTTCAGCTGGACTTGGTGTGGGCTCTCAGCTACTACATTGATCTGACAAATGGCCTTACGAAAGATGGACAGCTCTGGACTATGCTGGTAGGGCTATCACTCAACAGACCTTGTCAAGGTGATTAATTCTTTGAATCTCAGAATGCTATGATTTGGCTGGGAGAGATGTGCCTGAAGGTTTAAGGGCTCATTTTATCAGAGGTATGGCTGACCTACAGTATGGGGTTGGAGGGGTGGGGGTGGGCAGCTGGTCAACTGTCTTGGACATTTGCAAAGTGGCTATGTGGGTTTCTCTGCACACCTTTGACAAACCACATTACTGCTTGGATTCCTTTTTGGGGCAGGGCGCCTGCTTGGGCAAAGTCATCTTCCAGAATGATTTAATCTTAAGTGAGTGCTGTCTTGCTCTCTTTCCTCCTCCAGATCTATAGACTGCTATGGAAGTCTATACTAGATGAGAAATTGGTGGGAGGACGGAATCAATTACAAGAACAAATTACTTACCTATAGGTAATGTTTTTTCTTATGGATGTTCTTCAGCTGGGTTCCTCATTGCCCTCCCAGTCTACCCTTCTTGGTGGATAGCTAGTGCATCCCTTAAGTTCCGCAATCCCTCAGCATGGGCTGCAGCAGCTCGATATAAACTGGCCATGATGTCATGACTGGCGCAGGGTGTGTAGAGGTGTCGGGCAGAGCCGTGCCGTGCTGTGCCCCCATGTGGTGAAAGTTTCTGAAGCTCAGTTGTGCTGGAGATAGGATATCATAGATGAAGAATTATTGGGAGGAACATTCATCTGAACGTTACTGAGGGGTAAGTAATTTGTTATTTTGCTGGCTCTAGTGACATGCTCCTCCCAATCTGAATTCTCTATAAGGTTCTGACTGAGTTGAATGATGGGGATCACAGCTCCATCACTAGCAGCCATAAGAGACTGATACTGGCTTACTGTGGGAAGGGTCCCAAAGTGCTCTTGTCGGATTTCACCACTTTATCAGTTCATGGCATTTCCTGTGTTGCTCCCTGGGTCTTGTTACGTCATTTCTTGGACACACCCAGTACGCAGGATTTTCTTTATACTTTCCGAACAAGACCCACAATACACATGATGTATTTTGTTTGCATACAAACACTATTAAGTTACTCAAACAGTATGAGGTTATCAATTCAGTACTTATCAGTTTGAATCACAAAAAGTTCTGGCACTTCAGGCAACTCTTCCACACAGAAAAAGATGCATTCTACATAGGTCGAAACCCCACTGGTAAGCACGCTTGAGAAGAAGATCTGAATGTGGCCCATACTTGCCATCCTGTTCTTGTCATTTTCCGGTAGGGCCTTGTGTGATGCTGGAAGTGCATCAGAGAGACAGGGCTTCCATATCCTTGTCCTTTACTGCGTTTTATTGTGTGTTCTGTCATGTTTTCCGCGCAGGAGTTCATGTGGGACTCCTGGCGGTGGGACTCCTGGCGGTACATTTTCAGGTAGGGCCTTGTGTGATGCTGGAAATGCATCGGAGGGACAGGGCCTCCGTATCGTTGTCCTTTACTGCTTTTTATCGTGTGTTCTGTCATGTTTTCCGCGCAGGAGTTCATGTGGGACTCCTGGCGGTGCAGCTCTCTCTTTTGGTTTGGTGTACAGACCCATGGGATACTCTTATGGCACCCATGGGTAGGGGTGCAACCCTGTGCCCCTAGTGTATGTTTTTGGGCACCTGTGTGTGACCCACAGAGCAGGGTACGGGCTGGTGGCAGCTCCGTGCTGAAATGACTGGTGTCCTGCACATCCTACATTTTGGGATGTTCAGGCCCTGTCATTGGAATTGGTAGATTCCTGATGGAGACAAAATGGCCCCCAGGGCCTCTTGCCTTCCATCACCTGTTACCTTGATCTTCCTGAAGTCCCGGGAAGCCCTGACTCTGTCCCTTCCCCCTGGCTGGCTGTTGGGTGGAAGTTTCATATATGATAGTGTGGGGGAAGTGCTGACCAGACTGGCTGGAGCCTTCTCAACGACCGTATGTTGTGTGTACACCTGTGGGTGGGACCTGGGTGAATGGAGTGTGTGACAAATACGCATTCTGTGTGGTGGGTGTCTTTTATCTGGTGTTTGACACAATGACTGAGACAGCCCTGCCTGAAACTGGTATGAATGCAGTGTGGAGTGTTGAATGGCTGGGTACTTGTCCCAATACACATAACTTGTTGTGAGTATCTGGAGAGAAGTGAATGGCCTGAATGCACCGTGTGCCTGATTGGCTGCCTGCCTGAATGCCCTTAGTTGTGATTGGATGCTTGAGTATGACCCAGCTGTATGAATGGGAGATCAACAGTATATCTGGGGACCTCTCACTGCTAGGAATCATGTTCAGAAGCTGAAGTCCACTACGCCGAGTCACTGGAGTAACTGAAGCTTGACCTTGAAGCCCTGCTGGACGAGAAGAATTGCTGTTGCTCTCCTTCCCAATCTGAAAGCTGCTGTGTCTACAAGGACTGACCCAGAGAGGACCTGGTAAGGCGCCCTCTTCCCGAGCTACGAGGGACCATCGTGCACCAGCTGATCTTTGCCAAAGCTCCCTGGTAGACAGACGTTCAACAGGCTGCCGACCCGAGACGGGGACCGCTGCGGAATCACAAAGAGAAACGCCCAGACTGTTGTCCGCCACTGTCGACGAGTGCCATGCTCCCATTTGCCCAAGAACTTCCGAATCCAAGGACGCTCTCATCTGCATCGTCGCCGCTGTATCCTGCTGGAGAAGGCCTGACCGTTGACGCGCCGAGGAGCATCCGCCGGTGGGTTTCCCGCCACCCAAAGATCACAGAGACACCGACGACTCGACGCCCTTGCTGGGCTACAGTTCTTCAAACTCTTTGCGGTCCAGAACTATCGACAACGAGGTGCCCCTCATGCCTCTTCCTTGCAGGACGTTTACGCTTCCCCGTCAATGAGCACCACTTCACGTTGTAGCTCGACCTGTTTCCCGTCGGACGTTCGACCACCCGTGACTCCTGCCTTAAAGGGAGTGCACTCAAGAAGGGCCGTCGATTCCCCGACAAGGAACACTACAACGCCAGGTACTTTGGGGTTGCAGAACTATTGGGAAGTCTATTGTGAACAATATATGGACTGGGCTTGTGATACATCTTTGCTTTACAGGTTGCCCAGGTGGGGGGATCTCCACACAGAACTGTGTCTAGGTAGCGGGACCAGTATTCTGCCAATTGTTCCAACCAACTGCTTTCCTCCTATTTTCTATTGTTGGTTTCCTTATTAATTTGATCTCTGTGACATTTAACCTGAGTACAGTTGATGTACTTTAATGAGATCTGCTAATAATTGTGGTACCACTTAGAACTGTATATATTTACCATTTTTGATTTTCTGAGCACAAAGTGAGTTATTGTGATAGTGTACATAACCTTGAACATTAATTATATAAAGACTGTTTTTTAACCAATACAGTGTGTGGACATTTCTTTGTGGGAGCTTGGGGACTACACTGTACTTAAGAACCAGCCTGCATCACCTCCTGAGAAGCTAGGCCTTGATTGCTCGACCACGATACCAATAATAGAGAATCTTGGCTGGGGTCCTCTGTGCCTCTCCTCTACCATATAGAGAGCGGAAGTACAGACTCCCCCCTCCAGTGTCTTTACACCTTGGTGGATCAACTCAGTGAGGTGCAGCTTGTTTCCCTAGGCATAGCAAATAAGACACCCACATCCGGGCATGAACACATTTACTTAGGGAGATAAACTGAAACCAAAATGCATTGGCAAAGCCAACAGCTTGGGGTTTTGATTAGGCATAGATAGGTATTTGTCAGTCACTGCCATAAGGGTAACACCTGGCCATAATATGGGAACAGCTGGGAAACTTTGTGAGCACCTGGGCATATGATATAATTGCCTGGCAAATGTCTGTCTAATACCTATACGCAAGCCAAAACTGTTGGCTTTGCAAATGCTTGTTTTAGACAGTGCAAGGGAAAGAGGCATTGACACACACACACACACTCTCTCTCTCTCTCTCTCTCTCTCTCTCTCTGGAAGTGGCAAAACATCAAGGTGGTCGTAGAAGGACCAGGCAGAGCTAATTTCAAGTGTCTGGACACGAGGAACAGAAGTTCAAGGTCAACCAGGTTTCCAGGCCCTAGGATGCACCGTTTCTGAGATGAACACGCTGCAACGTGCAAAACATCAATGTGGTCATAGAAGGACTGGACACTGCTAATTTTAACCGTCTCGAGGCGAGGAACAATATTTTGTTCTGGCTCAAAACCCATGTTTTAAGGCCCTAAGACTCTGTTTCCGAAATATCTGCACCACAATGCACTGCAACATACTGCACCGCACCAGGGTGAGGCGACAGGTCGGGAGAGCACACAGAAGGTCCCATTATGTTGCTCCCCTCCACGTCTGCTCTGCGATTGTCAACAATTAATGAGTGTTATCATGCCTGTCTACAGAACCCGTGCGAAGTACGGGCACCATTTGCTAGTTGCTTATAAAATCAACTGGCTGAAGGCACACATTAAGAGATTTTTATCACACAGGGGTTTATTTACAGAGGCAATTAAGTAATTAAACACTCAAAATAATGCTTAGATAGAACACTGGCAGGTCCTATACAGCACAAAGATTATTAAAAAAAACAAAATGCTTTTGAATTTGTAAAGCGCACTACAGCCCATGGACATCGAGGTGCTGTTGCAGCACATGGCTTAGTTACAGTTTCATGACGGTTTGCTCATAGGTGACAGAGAGCAGAACCTGCTCTAAAATGAGCATGAGACAGGTACTTTTATACAAGATAATACAGTGAGAAGCAAACATAGAAAGGTTATAGTACATGTGTGCCGGATCAGCAGCAGGGTGGCAAGACAATACCATGCAACCTTTATACAAAATGGCCTTCGTGAAGGTTGTGTGTGACTCAAGGCTCCGCTTATGTACAGGTAAGGAGTTCCATTGTGACGCAGCGATGAAAGGGAAACTCGAGTCTCCGTTGTGGGACCTGGAGATTTTGGGGACTATGACTCTGTTGGAGTAGACCATTCTAGCTGGCCTATCCAAACTGGTTTTGGCAAGCCTCTGGGCAAGATAGGGGAGTGCCGTGTTGTTGAGGCATTTGTGAGAGATGGCGAGATTTTTGAATGTGATGCGTTCCTTGATAGGAAGCCAGTGGACATGTCTTCTGGTGGCAGAGATATGTTCCCTTTTTGAAATGCCTGCGGCCACCCGGAGGACATTATTCTGTGTAGTCTGAAGTTTCTAATGTTTTTTTGGGAGGTGCCGGCCAAGAGGGAATTGCAGTAGTCGAAACTTGAACCAATTATAGCCCTTTCTATCGTGAGGCAGTTCTCTTTGAAAAGGAAGGGTCTGGCTGCATTGATCAATTTGGCATGGTAGGATGCCACGGAAGTGAGCATTGACTTGTCTGCTCATGGTGAGATTCAAATCTAGGAAGACCCCAGGCTTTTGACCGCTTGCAGCACAGGGATAGGGGTACTGTCAATGATGGAGTGGTATCTTTCTTCCAGTTTCTTTAGGGTTGCTGGGGCTCCAATGAGAAGCAGTTCAGTTGTTTCCCCATTGATGCAGAGCCAGTTTTCCGCCATCCAGGTTTGAATTTTGGAGTAGATGGAATTAAGTTGATCTTTGTCAGTATCATAGTCGTTGGTGAGGGGGATGAGCACTTGCCTGTCGTCCGTGTAGTTGGTATATGATATACCAAGTTCGTCTAAGAAATTGAATAAGGGCTTCATGAAGAAGTTGTAGAGGTTGATGTAATATTCAATTCTATTGCCCTTTTTTCTTAATTTCAAGTTACTTGTTTGCGAATCTCGTTTAGATCATCCGTTGACAGCGCTCTGTCAATTTATTTATTTTTATTTTTTTCCTTATTTAGCCTTGTCCGTATCTGCGAAGCATCAGAGGTATGTCACTGAATATTAACTTCCTTTCTATTTCATCAATCGTTTCTTTCCCAACTAACTACATAGTATCAAATTGATTTTTCTTGAAGCTTACACAGGCAATTTATGCCCTCATGAACTGTAATCATTACTTCAAATACAAGGTACACAAATCGCTTTGCATTGACTGCTTTTCAGTTTAATGCCACTTGGCACAAAATGTCACTGATCGCGCTGTACCTTTACCTTTGTTATTAATTCTTTGTTTTTTCTTTCTCTCTTGTTGTTTATTTTGGTTGGCTTTCTCATATTTTTATTTCCCTTTTGAAAAATCCTTTCTTTGATCTGTTTCTGTTTCTTATCTACATATGCATAAACATGCTCAATGATTTTTTATGTTATGTGAAACATGTAATTCCCAATTGATTATTCAAATTGCCTATCCCTGGCCCACCGTTCCTTATGTCACCTATATGTTGTCATGGGTGTTACAAATTACTTTACTCTTTATCTTTTATTTGGATTTAATATGTGGTATTATTATACATTTGATATACTCATGTGAAATACCAGCCTCAGATGAAGAGCCAGTTAAGCTCGAAACACGTGTCAGGCTGATCGACCATCCTCAATAAATACCAGACTGTATTTCAAAATAATCTTTGCAATTTTGGTGCAGTGTGTTCTGGGAACCCTCTGTTTATTGTTCCTATAATGTGGTAGTATACTGGCAGTATAGCCGCACTCCCCAGACACCCGCTGCCTTGTGCTATTTGATATTACCTGTACAAGCGCTGTGGATACGGTTGACTTATCCTGCCAATTGTATTTGTTTACGCTGTTGCATATGCAGTTAAGTACACCAGTTACTCACGCCTGAACATTACTCATCCAGCCTTGTTCTCTTCCTCGCATAAGTATCACATTACATGGAAGCATTTATCACCACATATAGAAAGGAGTTTTTAGACTTATATCTGCACCTTCATTGATTGCCTGGATACCTCTCACCACATGCCCAGCCCAACACTTTTACACACTTGTTTCCTGCAACATGTCATGAACTGCACTTTACTTTGGAAACACTCGTGTGTCTTTGGTCGCCTAGTCCAGTAAAGGCACCTTTCCCCCCTCTACTCTTAAGGAGGCAACTAACCAGATTCATTGTAATGTCTCTCTTTGTGCTTCAAAGAGAAAATGAAAACTAAAGACTGTTGCCATTCATTCCTCGTCAAAACTGCAACAAAACAAACCCACAATGGTTGTAATGCAGATTTATGTAGCTCCGGATCCCAAGCATGAACTTACTATGGCACACAGAAAACACTTATCTGTGGCGTCTGAACTCACGCACGAGTTCAGAGGCAGATGACATTGGGCACTGCACTCCACCGCATCGGTGGCATGGAAAAACCATTTAGCAGAGCCCCTTTTCACCACCGCAGCCTGGGGCTCCTGAAATCCGCTTTCCGCCGTGGCTCTCGTGTCTCTGAAATCACTGCTACAAACTTAGAAACCAACATAAAAGAACGCACACATGCGGCTTCGGTGTGCTCCGTGTCCTCCTTTAGGGGCACGTCCCTTACGGTGCGAATCACAAGCACCTAATAAGGCACATCGCCTGGATTTATTGTGCACCATACCAGCCCCACAGACCTTTGGTGATTGTAGTCCCATGCTGGTATTGCACTCTCCCGGTGTGGGCTACTCTACCCCTTCAATCCCCAATCCTCACAAACCCCTCCATCCATGATAGGTCAGAGACTTTCTGGAACAGTTTTATGAGGAAAAAGGGGACCTAGAGGATCTTCATCGCCTGATAGCCAAGGTGATCCACACCTGGGGGTTGTTTGCCACATCACACTTAAGGTTGAGTATGAGCTAAGCGACATCCTGGATGAAGGTCCAAAGAAGGAGACACTATTGCCTCTGAAGTACAGAGCCAAGCCAGCCTCCGTGCTCCCTGTTGACTGGGACCTGGCTAAAAAGCACTGGCCAACTCTTTCAGGCCCCATGTTTTACTCTCCGCCCATGCATAACTGGAAGGTTTGGTGGTCCAGGCTGCTACGGCAAACCTGAAGAATACTTATTTTCTGTCCTTGCCCCCTAATTGGGAGACCAAGCGACTTGACACATGGGGAGTGAAGATTTTCAGCTCTTTGAGCCTGGGCCTCTGTTGTGTGAATACCTTCTTTGTCTTACCCAAGTTCTCTTTCGCACTCTGATCTGTCATTTTAGAGACGGCTGAGCACATCTCTGAAGGGGAGATGCCAGATGGCTTGTGGCTCTAATTTGGGAGGGCAAGGAAGCTTCCCACCAGATCCTTCAGTCAGGTTTGGGTACTGGAGACTCTTTGGCAAGAACTATGGCCACCAGCACGGTATCAGAGGTTTTGCTGGCTCAGGATGTCTGGGTTTGTGCCAATCATAAAAAAACATTCTGGACTTGTCCTTTGGTGGCATGAACCTGTTTGGCACTAAGGCTGACCAGTCCTTGCAAATGTTGCTGGGACTAGCGGTCCAGCACGCCAGGGGCTTGGTCCCTTCCATCCCTATGGCCAAAGGCAAAGTGGTCATGTCCCCTCAGGCAAACAAAAACAGTCTAATCCCTAAAAGGTAGGTCAAGGGTGCACCCAGAGGAGGTGCCTCCACCTCCACTGCCCCCTGCAATCCCTAGTGTGAAGCCTCGCTGAATTGTACTTCTGCCACCAGACCCAAGTGTAGTCAGAATTTCCCAGTTTGGTAAGGAATGGATGATCACCACTTCTGATGCTTGGGATTATAGGTCATCCACCAGGTTTACTGCCTCCCTTTTGCACTTCACCTTCCAGACCATCCTCCGAGGTCACCAGTTCTTACCTCAGGAACCCCTCCTACTACAAGAGATCCGTCATCTTCTTGCAAAAGTGACCATACAACTGGTACCCTTCTCGGAACGAGTCAGAGGTTGGTATTCAAACATTTTTCTGGTTCTGAAAAAAGAACTGTGGTCTCGGACCCCTCATGTATCTGTGGCTTCTAAACTTATACTTATGCAAGGACAAGTTCAAGATGGTCATTCTGGCCCAGATTCTTCAGGCCCTGGACCTGAACGATTAGCTGGTCTCCCTGAATCTCCAGGATTCCTACTTCTATGTGGCCATCCATAGGAGGCACAGGAAGTACCTCAGATTCAAGGTGGGGAATGATCACTACCAGTTCAAGGTTCTGCCATTTGGACTTTCTTCGATCTGCTAGGCTTTTCACCAGGCTGCTAGCAATGGTGGCAGCTCGCCTCAGGAAAAAACAAAAATGCCTTGCCTTCTATCTGGATGACTGACTCGTCGGAGCCCGCTTCCCAGACCTGTCGACATACCTGTACCGGATGTGAAGCCTATTGCATAGCTAGGGCTTCTCCCTGAACGTCTGAAAGTCTTATGTTTTGCCTTCTGAGTCGCTCCAACTTGTAGGGGTGTTGTTGGATACTCACCTTGGCCTGGCTCTGCCACCCCAGGACAGAGTGGTGAACATCTGCAAGATAGTTAGTCTTCCAACCACAGGCAAATGTTTCTGCCTCAGGTTTTTATTTATTTATAACTCTGTTTATTAAGTTTTACAAAAGAAACAATATGAATGTACATTAGCAGCTTAAGCAGCAGGGTCACAAGAAAAACAATATACACAGTAGTCGTTGTAAGCCATACATGGAGCTCCAAAGTTCTCTGAATTAGGGAGGGGTCAGGGGGGCTCCTAGTAGGCGAGGGCCACCTGCTTCCTTTAGAATAAATGCTGGTAGTTCGGGCACAGTTCTTATTCCCCCCACTTCTCCCAAATGTTATGAATTTTCCGGGGGCACGCCCTTGCAGTGTAAATGCGTCGGTCCAGGGAGGCGCATCTCCTTATTTCATTGGACCATCAGTCTATGCATATTGTATCTGCAGTGCCCCAAGTAGCAGCGGTTAATCTCTTCCCCACTCCTAGTGCCACCCCAAGGAATGCTTTTTCATACTTGGTGAAGTCTGTTTCACCCCACACCCCCAATAGTATCAGTTTTGGGACTCTTGGAACTGGGGACCCCATTATCTTGGAGAGTCTAGTGATGCACGTCGCCCAAAACTCCTGTAATACTCCACACTCCCAGATCATGTGAAAAAAAGGTGCCTTCTGTTCTTTTACACCAGAGACACTCCCCACCATTGGTCCTTCCTCATTTAGCCATCATTGTTCTAGAGTAGTATGACCTGTGTAGTATTCTGAGCTGTGGCAGTCTCAGTTTGGCATCAATACCTATTTCTCGGGGGAAACATCAACGCCTCCACCCATTCTTCCGCCTCCAGTGTGCCCAGGTCATTTTCCAATTTTCCTTTGTTGTGTGAGTTCCCTAGTGCCAAAGGAGTTAAGCGCTTGGTAAAGAGTGGAGGTAACCTTAGAAGATATACAGTCCGGGAGAATAGTTGTCTCTAAGGGGGGAACAGGCGGGTAGATCAGCGAGGCTCAGGAATTGGGCATTGATGGCATGCGTGAGCCATGCGTGTCTAAAGCGGTCGATAGGTTGTAAAGCATATTTCCCATTCAGAGTCTCAAAGTCCAAAGGTCGCCCCTCTTGAATAATATCTGCCAGTGTGCATAAGCCGCGCTTCCCCCAGGTTCCAAAGTATCTCATTCTCTGTATTTCGGGGAGGTGTGTGCTGTGCCACAAGGGCTAGATCAGTGTCGTCCCATCCTATGTGTCGGTGCGCCTCCCCCCAAACTCGGCTGGTATGGAGTAACATTCTTGGTATCCCTTTCAGGCTCTTGTCATCGTACAATATCTGGAGGGGGAGAGAGAGCTACTATTGCCCATTTCTACCCGAATGTGCGGGATAGTTGGGTCCCCATGCAGCCAGTCATTTACCATCCCAGTTTGTGCGGCCTAGTAGTAGATACGGATATTCGATAATCCTATACCACCCTCCGATACTAAGCGCTGCAGAGTCTTAAGCTCAATGCAGGGTTGTTTCCCGCCCCAGGGCAGTGTACGTAGGGTCCTATCAATAGCTAAAAAGGTTTCGGTGGGGATGGGAAGTGGGGCATTCTGTTGGACATACAGGAGCCTTGAGAGCGTCATCATTTTGAACAGTTTTATTTATTTGCATTTGTTATGCGCACAACTGCCCTCGGGCATCGTGGCGCTTTTAAGAAAGCTTGCTTGGTTACATAAGTGCATAGAGTCATAATAGGTGGCATAGAACATGAGGGCCAATCCCTCTTGAGGGGTGGCTGCAAACATACAATGCATAATGTCAGAGTCGTTGGAGGCATAGGTTCAAAAAAGGTGGCAAAACATGAGGGCCAACCATTCTTGAAGGGCGTCAGCGACATATAATACTTAGTGTCAAAATCGGTGGTTGCATAGTGTCCAGATAGGTAGCAGAACATGAGGGCCAGCCCCAAATCGTTGGCAACATAGTGTCCAAATAGGTGGCAAAGCATGATGGCCAGCCCCTCCTGCAGGGTGGCACAAACGTACAATGCAAAGTGTCAGAATTGGTCGCAGCATAGTGTCAAAATAGGTGGCAGAATATGAGGGCCAGCCCCTCTTGCATGGTGGCACAAACATACAATGCACAGTGTCGAAATCGCTGGCAGCATAGTATCAAAATAGGTGGCAGAACATGAGGGCCAACCGATCTTGTAGGGTGGCATGAACATACAATGCGTAGTATCAAAATCGGTGGCAGCATAGTGTCAAAATAGGTGGCAGAACATGAGGGCCAGCCCCTCTTGCAGGGTGGTACAAACATACAATGCATAGTGTCAAAATCGGTGGCAGCATAGTGTCAAAAAAGGTGGCAAAACATACAGTGCATAGCGTAAAAAATCAGAGGCATCATGGCATCAAAAAATAGGCAGCATGGCAAGAGGGCCAGCCCGTCTAGAAGGGCGGCAACCGCACAGAGGGCAGGCGTCAGAGTAGGCGACAGCATAGTGTCAAAATGGGTGGCAGATCATGAGGGCCGACTCTCTAGAAGGGCAGCAGCAAGCATTGCGGAAGACTAGTGCGACAGCAGCATGGGGTGCATACACACACTGGTGACCATGGGGAGAGGGGAGCATACACACACTGACGACCAGGGGGGGCGGAGAGGGGGGCATACACACACTGACGACCAGGGGGGGAGAGGGGAGCATACACACACTGATGACCGGGGGGAGAGGGGGCATACACACACTGACAACCATGGGGGGAGAGAGGGGGGTCATACACACACTGATGACCAGGGGGGGAGAGGGGGGCATACACACATTGATGACCGGGGGGAAAGGGGGAATACACACACTGATGACCGGGGGAAAGGGGGCATACACACACTGACGACCAAGGGGGGGAGAGTCGGGCATACACACACTGACGACCAGGGAGGAGGGGGGCATTACCACACTGACGACCAGGGGGGGCATACGCACACTGAAAACCAGGGGGAGGGAGAGGGGGGCATACACACACTGATGACCAGGGGGGAGAGGGGGGCATACACACACTGACAACCAGTGGGTGCGAGAGGGGGGCATACACACATTGACGACCGGGGGGAGGGAGGCAAACACACACTGATGACCAGGGGGGCAGAGGGGGCAAACACACACTGATGACCAAGGGGAGCATGTAGGGTGGCGGGGTGGTGTACCATGGTGGACCGGGGTAGACAGGGTCTTAGGAGTGGGCCTTGGAGGGAGGGCCGACCAAGCCCGCCGGCTCTCCCATAGGCCATGACATGCTAGGTATCAGCCAATCCGGGCAAGGCGGCAGGCGAAAACAGCCCAGGCACTCCGGTGCCTGTGGGTCGGCCATCTTGGAATGGCGATGCAGGACCCCTACCCAACAGCGACAGTGGAAGGGACTGCCAGTGTGAAACATTGTTCATAAATCTATCCACCACCGGTTGTATGTTAAGCCTGAGGAAATCATCTAGCGTTGGACTGACCTGTATGCCTAGATAGGTAAAGCTAACACCGAGATGGGGTTTGGACAAGGTTCGGGAATCGCTGCATCCCCCCGCTGGATAGGGAAGTATATTGTCTTTTGTTTATTCATGCAGAGTCCCCCAAAATGTTGGTACTCCGAGAGAGTCTGGGACACGATTGGGCAGGAGACCACCGGGTTGCTGAGGTATATAAGGAGGTCATCCACATATAGCGAGACTCGAAAATCCCCTTGCCCCGGTCAGGTGAACCTAGACCAGTTCACATCTGTTCTTAGTCTAATCGCTAAAGGTTCGATTGCGAGAAGAAACAGTAGAGGTGAGAAAGGACAGCCCTGTCTGTGATCTCAGAGGCTCGGTCTAGGACTATCTGAACCCTGCATAGGTTCATTCGAGTGAATGTGCCTGGCATAAAGCCTCACTGGTCTGGGTGGATCAAAGTTTTGATCACCCCGAGCATTCTGTTAGCCAGTATTCAGACCAGGATTTTTGCTTCCCCATTTATTAATGATATGTGCCTATATGAGGCACAGTGGCCCGGGGGATTCCCGGGTTTGGGAATTACCATGATGCATGTCCTCTGGAGGTCCAGGGGAGCACACCCAGCTCCCTACTATGGAGGAACATACGGTGCATGTGCCTCATCGGTGTCTCGCCCAACCGTTTCTATATCGCCACTGGAACACCGTTGGGGCCAGGAGTCTTCCCCGATTGCAGCTGCGTCAATGCTTCCCCCACCTCCTCCTTATGATCAAATCAAGGACGTTTGAGGTGCCTGTTAAGGGCTTCCCCGCCGGGGGGTGTTAGGAAAGATTTCATAATTGTATGTAATTTTCCCTCCATGTGTCAACCCCCAAACCTTTTGCTGTTGTTTTACACCCTGATCTAGACTTTGCCAGAGAAGCGCAGCCTTCCGCCGCACTCCTCTGGGCTTTCGCTCAATTCTTATGGGGAAACTGACATGCCCTTAAGACAGCCAGTACTGGGAGACTTTGTTTCCCTTAGTCCTTTCCTCATGTTGCAGCTTTTGTGCAACATGAAACAAGAGTGCACCGTAACTTACATTACCGTGCTCTTGGGTCTCTAGTCATTCCAAAGGCCCTTGAAACTCTCACTGGACTTATTATGAACTGTGCAGGTGCGTCATGGACAGGACTGGTGGCAGCTATCGTTTCTCTTGTGTTTTGAACCCTTTTTCGCCATGTTATCTGCGCTTACCGCGTTTGGCACGAATGAGTGGCCTGGCTCCAAAATGGCCATGCCACAAGGTTCTTTGTCCTGTCCGCTGACCGTCTTGCCCCTTCACCTTCCCCCAGGTCGAGCCGACCCGGGGCAGTGCTTATTTGGTCATGCACTTTCCTGCGAAACCCCAAAGTTTTCGCGGGCTTCTGCATGCCTTCTGTGTGCCTCCAGGATGTGGGCTGGGATGTCTGGTCCCAATACACATCCTGGGTGCCAGAGAGTCTGGAGTGTCCTGAATGCCTGGGACCACCGTGGTTCGTGATAGGTCCACGTATGGTGTGAGTGTTTGTGAGCAGATCTCCCATTGGGTCCTCTCCGTTTTGACGCGAAGGGAACTTTGGATAAGAGGAGGCTGGAAACACCACTACCATGTCGATCTCCTGAGTTCACACCGAACAAGGGATAAGAAGCCAAGTATCCTGCAACAAGAAGCTGAGTCGAGGAATCGCTGGTGACCCTCTGAAGGTTTGGCACCCTGAACTGCTGTCGTCCTGCGAGACCCCTCTGCATCTGATCATCCTAGAAGGTCTGTGAAGGCGCTTTGACCCATTGGAATAGTGGGATCAACTATTTCCGGCACCTTCATCAAACCCTGCAAGTAAGCCTCTTCGGAAGTGTCCCTTGGTCAACCAATGGGCACCCTCAAACCAAATTTCGTACACTTGGCATTCCCAGGTCTGAAGTGAGACGAGTGCGCCCGGACCAGAGTAAACGCGGTTGCCGTGTTGCCCTGCTGTGGTAACAACCTGTGCACGTCCGCTGCATTTGGGACACCTTCGACCCTGCATCCTGCTATGCAGAATCTACACGGTGTCAAGACGTCCTGATCATCGCAGCTGAACCTGCCAGCAACGTGAACTGAACTGGAGAAGTCTGGGTCTGGCTGCGTCGGGGACCGGTGAGTAGTCCATTCCCCAACCAGTGGCCCCTCGCGCAGGAGCCTGTTTCTTTTCTACCGCTGTTACGAAATAGCGACTCTATCCCGCACTGTGACCCTGCCTCTGCCCCCAAGTGGAGGCCTTGCTTGAGTAGTGGGGACTTGTTCTGCATCGCTTCATTCACCTTCCTGAACTGCCTGATATCCTTGAAGAGGCGCTCTTTTGTCCATTGGCACCAGCGCGTGCAGGTACTTTTGAGCATAAGGCTCCTCTGTTCGTAGGGCTCGGACTTCCTCCTAGTTAGGTATATTCCAGATGTTGAACTGGGTCTAATGATTACTTGCACTGCCTGTTTTCCTCCCCATCCAGGTGGTCTACATATTACGTGCTCCTAACTCCTTAGTCCCCTCGGTCTTGTATATATATTGTATTGATTGTGATGTGTTGGTTTACTTTAGTATTATTGTGATTCTTTGCTATGGTCGATGTTACAAAGGCCTTGTAATAAATGTGTCTATATTTTTAATATAACACCTGTCTGGAGTAATTTGTAAGTGTCCTTGCTTTGTGTGCTCATTGCGGGCTTTCAGACACCCTCACCCCTCTTGAGACTTAGTCTTGACCGCCGCCATCGCTACCCTGATTGGTCTGGCTTGTCCAGAGGTTACTCTGTTCCAAGAAACTAGGCTGGCCTTCTGAACCTCTGCCCCCCCAGGTCCGAGTTCAGAAATCCATCTTAACAGGGGGGGTACAATTGTTCATAGTAATGGGCAAAGGCCTCCGCAATATCGCAGACCTCTGTCAGCCTTTCCCCCTCTTCCACTCGAATGGCTCGTACCTGCCCTTTACTTAGTTCCCATCTCTCCAGCCAGGCCAGAATGCTTTTTTCCCCCGTCTCATAAATCTGGCTCCGGACCGACCAATGGTCCGCCAGAGCATTATCCAGGGCAGTATTCCTCAAAACCTCCTGGGCTGTTATCAGGGCCTCATATGTGGTGTGAGTCCTCTCGTCTAACAGTTGTTCCTCTCGCCTAACCACTTGACTCTCTGCCTCGACGACCTCTTTAATGAGTTTCTACCAAAGAGATCTCTTTCCAATGAAGGACCATTTTATGCGCTTCCCATGTCGTGACTGGGCAGTCCACTGACCCTTCATTTAGGTCAAAATACTCTGAGGTTTTATTGGAGAGTCCTTCCACAATTTCAGGTATCCAAGTGTTCAAGCGCCAATTGGCTTCCCTTTTATGCTGTATGCCCTTCAGTTTTATCAGCAGGGGGGAGTGATCCGATATCCCTCTCTCAAGGAATTCTGCAGATATTACCCAATGGGCCATATTCTTGAGAGTGAGGACATAGTCAATTCTGGAGAAAGACTTGTGTGCATTGGAGTCAAATTAAAACCCTTTGTCCAAGGTGTGCACTGCCCTCCATGTGTCAAATAGCCCCATTGCTTCCATGAAAGTATATAATTTGGTCGGGACATCTCCAGCCCTGTTGCCCCCTTACGTTCTGTCTCAAGCACCTCCTTAACCTCATTAAAGTCCTCACCCACAGGCCAAGAGTCCACCCGTTCCTCTATCATTATTGTTTGTAGCTCGCTGAGGAGTTACGCTGTTGGTGTGGGAAGTGCATAGACTGCAATGAGGTCCCCCTGGTCTCTCCCCAGATATCACCAAGTACCACCACGAACCTGCCCTGAGGGTCCATTCTCACTTTCTTAGCCTGAAATGACACTTGCTTATGAAGAAGAATCATAGTGCCCCTAGAACCCATGGAAAACCCAGCCTGATATGTGTGTGGGTAATAAGACCTCCTAAAGAAACTACAGTTAGTACCCACTAAGTGGGTTTCTGTGATGAAGGCAATATCAGGGGAGTTTCCATTAAGGTAGTGAAGCACCAGCTTTCATTTTATGCAGGACGTTACGTTAACGTTCCAGGTCATTATGGAGACCTGTCCTACCTGTGTCCTGTTGGCGTTTCTCTTGTCATGGCACGGCTAAGGAGGATGCTGTGTATCTTGGAGATCTCCCTCACGTTAGGTGCCCCGACTCATTTCAAACCCTGATGTCTGCTCCATGCCAACCCCGCTGCTGCTTCACATTCATACAATTCAAACCACAACTGTTGAACCTTTCTAACTTGTAAATGTTGGAATCTCTCATTCCTCGATCTGGGCGGAAAGGGTACCCTGTTACGGTTTTCTTCCCAGTGTAATCGCGAACATTCAAAACCATTTCCCCCCTCTACCTACAAACCATACCCCATGAACTCCCCCCACCCTGCACTCCCCGCCCCAACCAGAAGCACCTGTCACCCAATCTCATGTAACTTTGAACACATGAAAACCTAATTGGGGAAACGCCTGGGGCTATCTAGTTTTCTTCAACCTCCATCTGGGGCTGCCAGACTTAGAGTTCCATTCTTGACAGTGAAGTGTTTTACCCACAAGGGAGGCCGGTTGAGAAAACACCACCTCTAGGCTTCCCCGCGGGCTCTCGCGGATCACCTCATGTGCCACTGGACTTCAGGTGTTCCCTGCTCGCTCGAGTGATTCTACGTTTCCATCTTCTTTGCGTGTTGGTGTATCCTGCTCAGGAGTCTGATTGTCACCAGTGTTATCCTTTCGGGGTGTACGGTCTCTCAATCTGTCTGGGCACGGGGCAGAAAGGACCTGTGTTTCCAGCCATTCCCAGGTCTGGCGGTGGTTGTGGAACACGTGGACCATACCATTATAATACAGCTTAAAGGCAGCCGGGAAAAAGAGTGCATATTTGATGCCCAGAGACAAGAGTTTTCTCTTTACAGAGTCATAAGATTGTTGTGACTTCTGGACTTCTCTTGTATGATCAGGGAATAACCCTATCAGGTTGCTGTTGTATGTGATCGGACCAGTTGCTCTCACCATATGCAGAAGTGTATCGCAGTCTCTATAATTCTGGTGATCACCGTGCATGGGGGGTTGGGAGCTCAGGAACCGGTCTTCCTCAATGGAAAAGAAGTTTGAGAGTTTTTTGGGGGCCATGAGGTCTGAGAGCCAGCTTTCTAGGAGGAGTTCCATGCAGGGCCCCTCCTCTCGTTCCGGAAGGCCAAGTATGTAGAGATTGTTGCAACATGACCTCCCTTCACTGTACTCTGCTCTGTTCTCTAAAATGGTGAGTTTCCACTCCATTTGTTCTATGTGGTCCTCCATTTTCTTAACAGTGTCCTCAGTTTCAAATATCTGCTGCTCTGTTTCTCCTACGCGGGATGTCAAGTTTCTCGTGTCCTGTCGTAGGAAGGAAACTTCAGAGGCAAGGCCATCAATTTTGGTCTCCACTGATGCCCTGGACTCCCCGATGGCCGCCATAATGTCTGTAAGCGATGGGACCAGGTTTTTTCCCCCTGTCATGGTGTCGCCCCCCACGCTGTCTGTCGATCCGGGGGCCTTTGCCGGGGCGCTCATGGTTTATTTTTCAATTCTGTTTTGCATTGCTCCTCTGCGGGGCATGTCCTTCACCATCTCCCTGATGTGGTGGATCCGGTGCAGTAGTCCGACTTGGTGCAGTTTAATGCCCGGTGGCCCTGTGCGGGGTAAGGTAGGTAGTCCCACTCTGGCCCCTTGCTGTGTCTTGACATTTGAGGCCTGAGCGGAGTTGGGGGGGGGTGGAGGGGTCACGAGGAGGATGGCCACCAGTCCACTGTCCAATGTCAGTGCTCTCTTCCTGTGTGCACCTCCGTTAGTTTCTTTCTCTTGCTTGAGTCTCCTGCAGTGCACGTTGCTTTAATGTCACAGTGTCTATGGCCGCTCTCATATGTGGCAACGTGATCTCGAATCCGGTCCGTCTCCTCAGTTATTGCCTGTCTTGGGGGTGCAGAAGGCACCCTCCACTCAGCTATGGGCTGTGAGTAATCTGTGTTTCTTGAGCCTCGGATGGTGGGCATCATATAGGACGTGTTTAGGGGGGCCCATAGAATACGCTGACTGAGGTGCCCACTCTGCCTGCGGATGCCCTGTTCTAACGGCGGCCTTGCCAGACCTGTCTTAACACAGTTTTCTTGGGTTCACGTGTCACCCAGACCTCTTCTGCATATCAATAATTCCCTTAAGGTGTCACTCCGCTGCAGTGGATGGCTAATGTACTTGGTGGCCCACTTACTTGACAGGCCTCATTGCATTCCAAGGCCGCGTGCTGCGGAGTGAGGGCCCTCCAAGCCGGCTGCTGTGTGGTCCTTTCCTGTGTTCTGGTGGCTTGTAGTGGGTCCGGGGAGGGCCTCGCAAGTCGGCCTCTGCTTCACCCTCTCTTGTTGCACGGACCCTCTTCTAGCTTGGCCGGGGGGCCCCTGCCAGATCGAAAGGGCTTACAGATGCAGAGTTTCCCACGCCCTCACGGTTTGCCTTGCCGTCTCTCAGCTCTCTCAGGAGGATAGCTCAGCGGCAGCGTGCTCGCCTTGGAAGCAAGATGACACGAGCAACACAGTTTCGATCCCTGGGTCCACGCTTAGAAACCTTTGGGTATTAAGCGCATTATAAAAAACCCATCATATCGGCTGGTTGGCAGCTTCACCCGCCACTGGGGCTCCAACGCATTCTTGCACCGCGCCTGTTTGTAGTCCCTGTCTCCGGTCATCGGCGGCCCCAGCACACGGCCCTTCAGCCTCAGTGCATCGGGCTCCAGGTCTTGGGGATTCCACTTGTGAGTCGGTTTCAGCCCCAGGAGGGCAGCGAGGGGCCGTCCAGACCTCGGGTATCCACCTCGATCCAGGTGCTCGTTGTCATTTCAGCCCAACAGCTTGACAATGCTCCTCCTCTCTCTGCTCTCCTCAGGCTCCACGCGGCCCAGGGTGCTGCGAGCACAGGGGCAGAGCCAGAGGCAAAACAGCTCTGGTTTCGTGCAGGCGACTCCAATTTTTCAGCAAACTTTGTGAGTGTGGAGTATATGCACTCTCCTCACCTCTGGTATCAACAGGACCCTGGCCCTTGTCAGAAAGCTGGATTTTTATGAGGATCTTGGGCAGCCTCGGCAGAGCTACAGATTCTTATGTCTGCATCTGTCGGCTGCTCAACAGTGCTCCTACCGCAGCTTTTCTTCACTTACTGCATCTTATGGCATCCTGCATCCTTTTAGTGCCAGAAGCTCTGCTACTCATGACGTTGCTATGGTGGCTTATGAGTTAACATTGTTCTAAGTTTCAGGGACAGACATCGGACCATCCTCAGGTCACGGCAAGAGTGTACAAAGACTTGGGATGGGGTCCTTGAAAGACTGCCTTCAGAGACGGCCGTTGTTTTGGCAATTGAGGCCCCAAGTGACTCTGGTCACAGATGTGTGCCTGAAAGACTGGGCGCTCACCTCCAAAACCTTACGCTGAGTGGACTGTGGTCCCTGGCAGAGTACCAGGAGCACATCCATTTGCTGCAGTTGAGAGCAATTGGTTGGCCCTGCTCCTTTTCCTCCTCTCTGTTATAGGCGTAATAGTGTTGGTCCAAAAGGACAACACTGTTGCCATGCGATACCTCAACAAGCAAGTTAGTGTGCACTCCTTGCCTCTGTGCAGAGAAGCAATATGGTTGTGGTTCTGGGATCTGGAGAACAACACGTTCCAGAGGGCATCCCATCTGGCCGGCAAGGAGAAAGTACTGGTAGATGTATTTAGCAGACAATCTTTGGCCTCCCACGAGTGGGAGCTCTGCCTGAAAGTTCTGGAGATTTCTTCTTGTTGGGGTACTTTTCCAGTTTACCTCTTCACTTAGAGTATGAACAGGAAGTGGAAGTGGTACTGTTCCACGGAGTTCCCTTGGCAGGGAGCTCTGAGAGTCTGGAGGTAAGGGAGGCGAGGGCACATTGGCAGTTGAGTGGGACTTCAACCTGCTGTGTTACCTCTGGTCCCTGTCATACTGCTGGTTTTCAAGAAGCTACGATTGTTCAGGAACACCATGATCTTGATCGCTCCAGATTGGGCCTGAAGAGCATGGTACCCAGAGTTGCTGGACATGACCATCTGTCTTCCCTTGCACCTACCACAGAGTACAGACTTCTTTTCCCACTCAGAGGGGAGGGTCCTCCAATCGAACCTCTGCAGTCTGAACCTTCATGCCTGGCTGCTGAAAGGTTGAATTATAAGGAATAGGATTTGTCGAAGGATGTTCTGGCCAGGCTACTCTCTGCTAGGCCAGCTCCCAAATCATTCTATGCCTGCAAGGGGCCTATGTTTTTGACTTTTTGTTGCTCTGTATCCTCGTCTTTGAATTTTCTGCTGTCTTTTGCCCGAATGGGCCTGCAGATTGGCACTGTGAAGGAGTGTCTTACTGCCATTGTTTATTTTCAAGAGTACTCCAGAGCAGGGCTTATTTTTCACAATCCCCCTGGTCATTCAATTCCTGCAAGATCTTTGTAATATGTTTCCCCCACGCACGTTTGTTGTTCCAGCGTGGGATTCAAATTTAGTATTAACATTTCTTTACAGCCCCTTCATTCCTGTTCTTTGATTGCTTATCCTTAAGGTGATTTTCCTGGTTGTCATCACTTCCGCAAGACTGGTGTGTGAGTGCCAGGCATTGTCTGTTAGACCGCCCCTACTTGGGTTTCTTCAGAAAGGTGACATTGAGTTAGGCCATCCTTCCTCCTGAAGGTGGACTGAGGTTTTCATCTCTCTCATAAGGTCAACTTTCCTGTCTTTGTCCTCTCCCTCATCCTGTCAAGGGAGAGGAGTGTTTCCACCTGCTGGACCCAGTGTGGGCCCTTAGCTACCTCTTCTCTCAGATGAGAAAGACCAGGAAAGAGATGACCAGCTTTTTGTTGGTTATGCTGCTGCCAGTGCTGACGGGGCTGTGACCAAACTGGAATGCTATGATATGGCTGGCAAGGAGGTCATTGAGGGTCATCGGGCTCATACCACCAGAGGATTGGCTGCCACCATGGCTCTGCATACCAGGATATTTGCCAAGCAGCTACGTGGCCTTCATTGCACACATTCTCTAAACATTACTAGTTGGATTCTATGGGCCTCATCACGACCTCGGCGGTAACCCCGGCGGTATTAGCGCGGGGGCTATTAGCGTGACCGCCATAGCCCCCAGCGCTAATAGCGCAGGATCACGAGTTGGGCAGAATTGGAAGTCCCCATTCCCCATTGAGCCCATTCGGGAATGCTCCATTCCCCATTGGGCTCAATGGGGAAATTTCGCGCTCATACCGACGGCGGATTTCCCGCCGGCGGTATGAGCGTGAATTCTCGGCGGATTTCACACCAGCTCAGAGCTGGGTTGAAATCCACCGAGGCCCTGATTCGGCGGACCCTTAAATCTGGCAGTAATAGCGCTACCGCCGGATTTAAGGGTTACCGCCGAGGCCGTAATGAGGCCCTATGTCTGGTAAGGGTCCTCATTGTGGCAGAGGTTTCTGGTTTAGGAGGGGTCTTAAAGCCTTGGGAGTCTATCAAAAGAGGAAGGAGTTTATTAGAAGAACACATTACTTATATCTCAATAATGTTCTTTCTGATGGACCTTCCTCTAATGGATTCTTCATCGTCCTCCCTTCATTCCCCTCATGGTGGGTAGCTAGTGCTCCTTGGTTCTGCGCTCCCTCAGGATCAGAGTGCTAAGGAAAAGGGTGGAACTAAGGTCCTGATACACAGCCACTGTATATACTAGCCCCAACTACATGTTCGGCACCGGGTGTGTAGCGGCATTGGGCAGAGCATGCTGTGCCCCCTAACGGGGGCATTGTTTCCAAAGAGCAGCTACGCTGGAAGATAGATTTCAAAGAAGAGTCTGTGGGAGGAACGTTCATCAGAAAGATTGTACCTAAGAGGCAAGTATTTTGTTCTTTCTAAACTTCCTTATCATTTCTGTTTTCTTCCTCTCTGCCAGCTAGCTCTCTTTGCTGACATAGCCACACACTAATGTGGCCCTCCTCACACCCCTTCTGGTTGTTCCTCCAGTCCATTTCTCCTCCTCACTTTCCACCTCTGCTTTAGAGTTCTTCTGTGCCTGTTATCACCTACTCTCTACTCCTCACCTATGCTCTTTCCAACCACCTTGCCTCTGTCGCAGCCTCTGCTCTATTGTTCTCACCTCCCCCTCTCCTTGCTGCTCCCTCACAGCCCATCACACTCTTCCTACCGCCATCACTGTTCCTGATTTTCCATTTTTAATGGATACATTCCTCCCATAGATTCACCATCTTTGAAGTTGGTCCTGACATCAGATACTGGAAAACATTTTCATCAGCCAGCAGGTGGCTGCAAGGTTAGACTTGTCATGGGCCGTAGGTGCTGATACGTGCTGCAAGTTTTGTCAGACCCATATATACTCAGTCTCTGATGTCATATTCCTCAGTGCCTCTTTTCTGTGATTTAGGCTCTGGAAAGTCTGGTCAGTCACTTGAGATGTTTTTTTTTATTTTTTATCCTTACTGCTGCCATCCAAATCAAACGTGTAAAGACTGTCAAAGCACGATGTTGGAAACTGTAATGAAGGCATGGTATCAAACAGTAAGACAGACACAAGTGATCACAGTTCAAGGGTGTTTATTGAACTTCAACTGGGTTTGAAAAATTCCTATCTAATTCTAAAGTCGGGAGCAAGCTACAACCATCAAATAATAATAATGCAGTCCTAGTGGTGTCTTGTCAAAATAAAAGGACCTATACTAATAGACCTATTGCCAATCCTTACTTCTAAATAACAATTAGTGTGGGAAACAATGTTATGCAAAAGAAAAGTGTTCAGGAAATGATACATCAGGATATTCAAGCCGTTGGCTTCCCTTGTCCATGATTTCAGCACAGGGAAGGCGACACACTCTAACTTGGCATACTCTCTGGCTTCTCTAGCATGAGGAAGCAGTTCAAGACTTTTCTATTTCATCAAAATCGTAGACTTTCAACTGTGTGCAGGATTTTGCTTGACCCGTCGCAGGACCACTTCGATTCACATTTATTTGTTCACTTTCAAATGATCTCCCTCAGCTGGGCTCAGATCAAATGTATCTACTTTCGTCACTCCTCCGCTGGATACTTCAGAGACCTTCGATTGAACACCCACACGGTGCCAGACCACTCTGTCAAAGGTATTGCAGTTTGCTTTAAAGTTCAATCACTCATCAGCAGTTAAACTTCACTTGCGTCTCCTATCACACGCGTTTTAACAATGTTCATTCCAGTGCTCGCCATACAATGTTGCAGTTTGCAACCTTGGATTCAACACAGACCAGTCTTTTATCAGTCTCCCCAACTCACCGGCTGTGTTGCTTTCACTGAAGTGGCTTTGTTCTTGGAGCCAAGTACGGTACCACGGTGGCTGGTGATTCTCCCTGCCTTGATTATTGACGCGGGAGGGCCCTCGGTATCTCTGACACACAATGCAGGATTCTTCAGCCTGGTTTCCTGGTCTTACGCTTTCTCTCAAGGTTTTGGGAAAGTAGCGGTTCCTTGTTGAAAAAGTCAAGGGAATTTCCCTCTTTATGATCCCCTTTGGTTTTGCCGCATTTCCTCTCTTATTCAGCTGCCGTCTCGAAACTGCTGTTTCCTCCACCTTTTATTTGTGTGGGGAAGTATAATGCAAGTCAAGTGTGAGTGATTTGTCGATAATTGCCTGACTTCGCCTGACCATAGTATTGGTACATGTCGGGTACACAGCTCGGGTGTAGTCTGTCTTCCCTTAGAGCGGGCTGTCAGTGAGAAAGTGCTTGTGTTGTAAAAGGGGGGTAGAGTTCCTAAATATCCTACCGGGTAGGATGGGCTAAAGGTGTTACAGGGAAGTGGCTACCACGTCTCACCATCCAGTTTCCCACTCCCTGAGGAACCCTCACCCAGGTGATCTTCCCACACTGGTCCACCCCCAGGAACTGGATCCAAAAGCGATAGCCATGTCGTGGCCACCTGGATGACAGATCCCCGGGAACTAGTGGGTGAGACACCATCTGGTTTCTCACAAGACTGATCCATACTCCATGTGTCTTTTTTTGGCAAAGACCATGATGCTGAAGAGTATGGGTTCTGAAAGCCAGTGCCACCAAAATCCAGTAGGAAGCAGTGTGAGGCTTTTCTTAACCTTTTGTAAAAAAAAACAAATGGAAATCTACTGGCAGTACTCCCTCTAGGATGGCCCCTGTGGAACCTGAGACTTGGTGATCACGCTCAGAATGAAAAGAAGAAAAAGAGGAGGCACAGAAAGCAGCACACAAGAAGTAAGTCCTCTTTCTGTACATGCACGCTACTGCTCAATGAGATCATTGTGAGATGTCATTTATGGACCCATATAAGAGCTTTGACCCTTTTCAAAATGGCGGACACCAATACCTGAGATACCAGAAACATGCGGACCATTACGTGCTGGTAAGCCACTTGCACAACTATGTATAGATGATGGGCTATATACTTCCCCACGATTAGTCTCCCTCACACATTAACGTACCCAATTATTTTCAGGGGCCATTTATGCCATATACAGCACAACTGACGAATGTCATCTTGAATGACTAAATCTACGAATAGGTACTTGAAAATAACTTACCCTTTCCGTTCTTCATATTTATTTTTTACACACACACTAATTATTACCCCTGATACGCTGCTCTCTCTAGCACAGATATTGGCCATGCAAAGAACATATATCCAATCCACTTACAGCACACAAACATGGAAAGTTCTGTTCTCTTAGATTAATTCAATTTAATTAATCAACGCTCTTTAGTTAAACGTAGGAATTGCCTCCTACAAACAAAAGAAGAATGTCAGTCTTGTGTCACATAAACAAGCAACACTCACCCTAACAACCTACTTGAGATAGGGTTAATGGCTTACCTCACTTCACAGGAGGAATTTTGAAGTCACTTGATTTATGAGGGATACTATCATAGTTTACAAGTTACATTAATAGCTTTAGAATCTGAGGAAGGCATAGTACACTGTATCTACGCTGAAACATACCAATCAGACACGTTGTGTGGCTAAGTGGACACTGTGCAATGATGCCACATTGCAATGATATTTGTTAAACTGGATATTTCTGTTAGACACTGCAATAAATTAGATACTTCTGTCAGGAATCTGAACAACTTGCACTCTATTTGTATAATTTGGAATTAACTGAAATAAGAAATGTCTTGATCCCATTGATGATATTTAGACATTTTCTACTTCACTCTGCGCCTGCAAACACTTGTGTACAGGCGCGTTATAAATGCCATATCATACCTTACCTGTAAATTATCTGCTACCAGGACAGAAGAAGAATTTATAATTTAACACCTTGTCTCCCTTTTGGGTCAAATTGGGTTAATGCCATTGGGTGAACCGGGTAAATGCCATTTTTGTTATTTTCCCCTTGTTTCATGGTTTTGTCATATCTGTCTGTCACATTTGTCTACATTGTTGCAATCACTCCTATTTTATTTTTCATTGTAAACATATTGATTTTCTTTCCATATAAAATTATTGGTATTCCTGCTTTTCAAAGGATTGCTTTCTCATAGAGCATGGATTGCCTATATTTTGAATGTAACTCATGAGGACATTAGCTACAGCAACACCCTTTCCTTTTGTATTATGTAAGTCATTCTGTCGTACTAGTGTGTCTGGGCCTCACTGACACAGCAATTAGTCAAATTGAGTCCTGCTTCTCACTTCCCCATCGCCACCGCAATGCCTGAAGAGTCTAAGACCTGCAGAGTGGCCATGTCCAAGGTCATTGAACAGGCCCTGGAGTCATTAAGGTTTTTGCCCCTGTTGCACCACTCAAGGACCACACTAGAGACTCAAAATTCTGCTGGACTCTTGGCCTCAAGATTAGCCAGTGCCGGTTTATAACACACTGACTCATTCACAGGCATATTCTGCAACAGTAATTACACCATTGAATAATTGTATATACTGGACCCTAAACTCACTAAGGAACTAGGGCAGCTAAAATTCAGAGGTTCCTCAATCTCTTTAATGTAGAGGAGGAGAAGGATATACCCCTAGGTTTGCAACATTTGAAAACAATATCTCAGGATTATCAAAAGGAGCTTGGTCGCTTTGAAGACACAGAGATTCCTACGTAAAACCAATCCCATCACCCCAGTCTTTTATGGACTTCCCAAAATTCATAAGCATCTCCATAACCCAACTCTTAGACCAATAGTATCAGGTACTGATAGTATCTTTGATCCTCTAGCCCTGAATGTTGGTCAAGTCTTACAACCTATAGTACCACAATCCGGTACCTACCTGAGAGACACACACACTTTCTGAGCACACTGCAAGATTTCAGGGACTTGAATAAAGGTGACCTCTTGGTAACATTTGACATACCATGTCTTTATACATCCATCCCCCACAAAGGTGGCCTTGAAGCATTAGAGTGGGCTCTTCTAAGGGAGGAACACTCAAAGCCTCAAAGCTTTTCATATTTGGACTGACAAAAATTAGCCTATATAACAACTTTTTTAGATTTGGACAACAGTACTACCTACAAGCAGCCGGAACCTTTCTGGGTTCTGCCATGGCCCAAGTTTAGGCAAATCTCTAGTTGCATTATCTAGAGACCCAATCCATACTTAATCACCATCACTGGGGTTGGTAATTTGGTCACTTGGAAAAGATACATCGATGAGGTCTTCATTATTTGGAGAGGCGAGAGGGAGGAACTCAAGGATTTCTTGTTATACTTCAATTCTGTGGACAGCAGCATCAGATTCCCCATGGAGGGGGGAACCCCTCAAATCCACTATTTATATGTGGAATTGAAACTCGGAGAAGGCAAGATAACCACCAATCTTTTCCACAAACCCACAGATGTTAACAACAGCCTGCGCTATTTGAGTCAACATCACAAACATCATACAGCCAATTCCCCCAGGCTAAACGCATCACTTTGGAAGAAAATATGTTGGCAAACAAAATGGACAAAATGTCTTCCAAGTACACAGAGAGAGGACATCCAGAACGGATAATCAAAGCAGCCAGAGACCGAGCTACTCTAACCACCCGTGAAGACCTCCTAAAGAGTAAACCAGAGAACCAAGAAATCCCTTTTCTCTACACATTGAAATATTCCAGCCAGTTATCACATCACCCGACTGACCAAGAAAAAATGGAAAATGATCCAATTGGACCCCCAACATCTTGAAACTACTTCCGCAACCCCCCTTTATTGCATATAAGAGAGGCAAAAATTTGAGGCACCAAATGGTAAAAGCAGAGAGAGCCAGTAGATCGAAGCAAACCACACTGCAGATGAAAATAATTGCAATCACATAATGAAAGGGAGTTATGTCAGGCGCTAAGATAAAGACATTTTGCAGCTTGTGACACCATGTCAGTCATCTACGGATTGAGCTGTCCCTGTGGGATATTCTACGTGGGACAGACAGCAAGAAAAATAAAAGAACGCTGTAAGAAAAAGTTACATCAGGACCAACAACACCCGCTCACTCGTGGCCAGGTACTTCTCAGAGATGAGACACACAGTGGCACAACTCAGATTTATGGTACTTGAGATTGTTCATAAATCACCAAGAGGAGGCGATCACTCCAAGAGACTTGATCAAAGGAACTTTATTGGATTGACAAGTTTGATAGTCGTAATCCCTATAGGGTGAATGAAGACTTTTACCTGGGTGTTTTCCTATAAACTGTCCTATCAACACTTTTAATTGTTTATCCGCCAATTCTACATCTCCAGATGAGATCTGTTTTTTGGTTGCCGACATGCAATTAATCTTTTTATTCAATCATTCCCTATAACTCACTATCTAGAAATATTCAGCATCCATGATTATCCTATGAAATACCTATTTTTCATACACAGTTGTTTGTAAAGATGAATAATTTAGGAAATGTCTCTGATTTTAGGTACGGTTTCAACATAGGCACCATAGATGTAACAAGTGCATGAATAGAATGTGGGCGTGGGTGCCTCTTGGACACTCTTTGATCTATTCTATCTCAGAGCTTCCCCTAAATTCAACATATGTACATTTCGTTAGTGCCAAATCCACAGGCACTTTCCCCATTAACAGAAATTGCACTTGGCGGTCCAAACTATACTTTTCGAACTGGCCCTGCACAGTGACATCATTTGTTTACATGTGACATCACTGCGCGGATGCACATGGGTGATGCCTACATCATTCAGCAGCCTCAACCTCATATCGACTGGTAAACTGTAGCACACTGCAAACCGCACTATTTACACCCGGGAGATTGCACTTTGCAAGGTAAGCGTTATATAATCTCTTGTAGAACGCTAGCCGTAGTAATACCTGGAGTACTTTGCTAACTATCTTTCAACGCACATAGATAGCGGTTCCTGGACGATCCACTTGACCTGCACAAACGATAACAGCCACTGCAGCCACATAACTCTTGATGATGCCGAGCACATGAGGGACTCCTCCACAAGACTTGACATATATTAAAGCATTGCCTGGAGATCCAGGTAGGGAGTCAGCTCCCACCACCTACTCCCGTTAGCCTTTTCGAAAGGCAGCAATAGAACACTGATTTCTTCATTTCTATTCACTCTTACCTTAGGATACCAATCATTGAGATAACAGGTGGCAGGTTACCGCCCCCCAATCACAGCCAATGGATTTTATCTTAGCTCTACAGAGGGTTGTCCAGGCGGCACACATGAGAGGTATTATTCCAGTGAACTATAAATTCTATAATACAGAGAGTCACCATTATATAGAGAGTAGCTAATACGTACTTCGTTCATTATTTTCTCCCACTCTGTTATGCAGATTTATGCAGAGTGAACCCTGAAAATGAAATATGAAAATGACATGAAATAATGCTCCTGACTAAGGGATTTTAAGTCGTGAAACGCATAGAGCTCATGGTTTTAGATATTTGAATAAGACATTCATAGACTTATTTGTACTGTACAATATGATTTGAATATTGCAGACAATTCATTATGTCCTATGTTTGTGGATTACATCACTTAAAATTGGATTCTGAACATCTGTGTACATGAATTACTTAACTTGGAACTTCACGCTCCTAAAATTGTTCTGTAAACTTATATCTTTATTAATCCCTAAGTATTGTTTGTTTTGACAAACACATTGAGTGTGCAGGGGACGCAAGTGTTCCAAAGACAGTGGACACTGATTTTTTCCGCTCTAAAAATTGCCTGTTGCAGCTGCAGAAAGATCTTCCAAGAGGACCAGTAGATTGGCTATTTTTTTTAAATTTTAAAATGCATTTGGTTTATTTCTTAAACCTTACATTTATACAGGATGTTGGTACAAATCGTTACTTTTAGAAAAGAAAAAAAAAGTGTGGAAAGGAAAAAATATAAAAAACACAAAATCTTTAAAACAGTTATGTGTTGTTCGCAGCAATAATGTCCTTCCTGAAATGAACAATTGTGGACACCATTTTTCTATTGTTTCCCATTAATATGTAGCTCCATCGTGCATCAGTGTCCAATGGGATGGTTGCTGAATCATGTATTTTGCTGTATGCCAGTCTTTTCTGATTCAGCACTTCACATTCCATTATTATATGTTTGATGGTTTCTTGAGTAATTTTGCTAAATCTGCAGTTAGTACTGGTCGAGAGTTTTGGGTTCCATATGCCCAAGATTTGTCAGGTCGGAAGGATGTTTAACCTAAATCTTAGGAAGGTGTCACGTACTTGACGGTCTGGAAATAAGTTGAGATAAGGCAGTTGGTTTATTGCTCTTGCTTCTCCATCGCATTTGAGGTTTAACTTGTATTCATCTTTTTTTCTTTCTGTCTCAATCCAGTCTAGTCTAGCTAAGTGCTTTTTGCCATGTTGAGGCCTTTTTAGCAGCATATCGAACGACATGTTCTTTTCCAAGCATATGTGCTCGACAGCTTCTCTCCATTTTGTCAGTACAGAGTTGTTTGATACTGATGTCGATACTCTGAATATATCAAGTGTTGCGATGTTATCTTCGTTATTCAGTTTCCTGTATATGTCCAAGATTTTCCACGTGATCATCGATTGCAGGGATTGGAGGCCCAGCTCGTAACGTATTCATGACATGGGCGTAGATCTTGGCAGAGATAAGATTTTCTGCCAGTAGATGGCTTCAAGTTGGATCCATATGGATTGGTCCATGTTGATCAGGCATTCGCCCCCATAGGACAAGATTGCTGTTACTTTTTGCTTGTAAAAAGCTAGAGCAGGCTTAATCGAAAACTTGCCAAATTTTCGGTGGATGATTAGTCCTTGCCTGGCCAGTGATTTGGCTTTTGATTTTAGTTGGAGTGCCCAAGGAATTTCACTCATTGATTGGTTTATCCAAATTCCTAAATATTTGTATGTGATGACTTGTTCCAATCGTTGTTTTTGAAGAAAGAACATTGGATGTTTCAGCTTCCCTTGGGCTTTCTGAGTTAAGGTCATGATTTTGTTTTTTTTAATGTTTATGGTGAGCTTGTTGCGGTCCATATACTCGATCGTTTTATTTAGTGCAATCTGGAGACCGCGTGGGGTTTTTGCAAGAAGAATGTCATCAGCATAGATTAGACATGGTACCGCTTCGGTATTAAGTTTCGAAGGGTTGATATTTGGGAAGTCGATGCTTTCCTCGTAGTTGGATGTGAACACGTTGAATAAGGCAGCAGCAAGCAGGCAACCTTGTTTGAGCCTGTGCCATGTTCTAATTTTGTTGGTTACAATCCCATCTGCCGTCATTCTCACCTGTATCTTGGTATTCGAATATAGGAGTTTTATTATCTCTAGTATGTCAGTACGGCAGCCCCATAGCTCAATTTTTCCCACAAGAGGTCTCTATTGATGATATCGAAGGCGAGTCTTAGATCTACGTATGCAACGTAAATTTGGGTGTTCCACTTGTCCGCTTCGTGTTTTAATATGTTCAAGATTAGTACATTTTTGCTTGTACCAACTCTTCGCACGAATCCCGTTTGTCGAGTTGCTTGATGGTTGGTCTGTTTTGACCATGCGTTTAATTTTGTTAGAAGGAGGTTTGCGAATACTTTCCCCAGGGGATCTAATAGTGCCAAAGGACGGTAATTCATTGGATCTTTAGTGGAGCCCTGTTTATATATGGGGATTATTGTTGCCAACTGCCAAGATGTGGGTATCCTTTTGGTGCTGTTGATTAGGTCGATAATTGCACCACAGAATTCCACCCATGTTTTTGGATCCTTTTTTAAGAATTGCATTTGATAGCCCATTGGGTCCAGGTGCCCGCGATGCATTTAGTTTCTGGATCGCGATTTCAAGATCTTTTACTTCATATACGACTTCCCATGTGTTTTCCTTTGGGGTGAAAGTTTTCCCTTGGATTGATGGTCTTTCCTTGTATAGTTCAGTGAAGTATCTGGTCCAGTCTTGCTCAGTAACGTCAACTATCATTGCTTCTTGTTTGTTAGTGTTCGAGTTTAACAGGTCCCACAGGCGTCGGGTGTTGTTATTTCTGAGAATAGACATATTTTCAGCATTCTCTTGCTCTTGTATCATTTTCACATTTTTCAACCAATTTTTGAATTTTTGCCTGGCTCTGTGTATTTTTTTTTTTAATTAGACTTGTTTCGTGTTTCGCTCTTCTAACTTCTCTTTGCAGTTCTTTTTTTTGTTGCAGCAATTGATTCATTGTAGGTGTACTGATGCCTGGAATGTTGAAGGTCTTTCGAGGCGATAGTCAGTTCGAATTGATTCAGCAGCCATCCGTAGTTTATTTTGCTGTTGTCTTCTAAATTAGCATTCTTTAGTGTTTCCGTCAAGTTTTTTAGTCTGTGGTGGGCAATTTTAAGTCGGTTCATTCTGGAGTTCCCCATTATGGGAGGGATGTATATTCGCCTTGGGGAGATACCGTTTGAGTCCCATGAACGCTTCAGGATGTAATGGTCGCTTAAGTTGCTGAATATGTTTTCTACATCCTTGATGGCTGCTGATATTCTTTTCGTGACATAGAAATAGTCTATTATCGATTCTTTGTTTCCGCATGACCAGGATGTAATTGAGGTCATTGTGTCTCTATTTATTGCGTCCAGGCGGTCGAAATTCCTGCTGTGCAATTCGGCTGACCATCTCCTGGCACGGGGTTCAAGACGATGTTCTTCTAATTTATTTCCTTTTGAGTCATAGATATGGAAATTAAAGTCGCTGCATACGATGTGGTCTATATCTTCATATTTCTGTGTGTTGTTGTCAATTAAGGAGAGGATTGTGTCTATTATTGTTACGCTCACCTGGACCCCACAGGGGTGTCGATCGGACCCGGACAGCTGCGGTCTCCGTCAACGTGATGCGTAGTGCATAGATGACTGTCTGGACTCGCCCGCCTAGTCTTGTCTGCTGGACCCGAAGAAGTATTTTCCTTATGTTTGTAAAAGATGAGCTCTCCATCCCGCCTATCTTGCAGGGGCGCGTAGATACCAGTTACTTCACTGGTTTGAAGGCGTTGGGAGAGTTCCGGTAAGCATTGACTCTGAAGTCCCAGGCGAGATTGGTAAGTATCAAGTTCAAAGAGTTCAATGTGCCCGATGTTCACTCTTGTCCCCTTCCTTCCTTAAGTTGCAACTGAGTTCGTGAGAAGAAGGTCTTGTAGCTGCTGCTGGCGTTCAGGTAAGAGTCTGTGTTACCCAACGCTGTCCGGTAACTATTACATGCGTTAACGTGTTGTTTTTCTCCCTCTTTACAGATGCGGCATATGAAGATATGGCGAATAATACCGCTGGTGGTAAATCAGGTAAGTCTATGGTGGTAAGAGGTATTTGTTGATTCCCTTGGCTCACCTTGTATTTCTTGTGCCCCTAGGTGCCGGAGTACGGCGAAGAAATGATGGAGACAGTGCCGGATCGAAAGATGCTGTGAGAACTGGTGAGTATGGCGCCGTGCTGGAGCAGGCGAAGCGACGCGTGCAGGACTGATGTACCTCCAGGTCGGGAGATGAAATGGATCCGGAATCAGGTGAGGAATTTGAAATAAGTTTGTTTTCTAACCTTGTCCTTTTCTTCCTCTTTATTCTAGGAGCTCCGGATTCGAGGCGGGCGTGGCAGAAGACTGGATGCTGGCTGCAGGCACGGTGAGAGTCACGCTGCTGGATGCAGAATAACAAGAAGCATGTGTTGCTGTTCGGGCGTGGTTTAAATAGCCTCCAAAGTAGTCCCAGGAAAGAAGTTCCCCAGGACCACACCCGAGTAAAAAATAGTCCCTGTAGTAAAATAGTCCCATCCAGGCCTCACGTTGGCTTGGATTTATTTGCAGCATAGTCTGCATGAGGTAAGTAATGTCTATGAGCCTGGCGCCTATGGCGCCAGGACTGATTTTTATTACGAGCCTGGTGCCTATGGCGCCAGGACTGAACCCAGACAGCCCCTAGCTGGGGCTGCTGGGGTTTTTGTAAATGTCTGGATGCCTGCTCACGGGGCTGATGGGCTTGATCCGGATGCCCGGGGGTAGGCATCATGACAGCACTCCTCCCCAAGGCCCCTCCTAAAGTTGTTCTTCCCCTTGGCCCTGTTTTGTCTGGGAAGTTCTGATGGAATTTCTTCACCAACCAAGGTGCATGAACGTGGTCACTAGGCTCCCATGACCTTTCCTTTGGTCCGTAACCTTTCCAGTCGATTAAATAAAAAAGTCTTGATTTAACCAACTTAGAGTCCAGGATATTCTTTACCTCGAATTCAGGTTCTCCATCTATTAGGATGGGGTCAGGTGGTTTGGCAAGGCTTGTCCCGGGTTGAACTGGTTTCAGAAGTGAAACATGAAAGACAGGATGGATCCGCATATTAGAGGGTAATTCCAACTTGACGGCCACCGGGTTGATAATGGCCTTAATGGCCTTAATAGTGTAAGGTCCCAAATACCTAGGCTTAAAAGTCTGAGTTCCTTTTAGCGGTATGTGTTTTGTAGCCAGCCAAACTTGATCCCCAATCTGATATCGTGGAGCATCGCTTCTATGTTGATCAGCATTTTTCTCTTTCGCTTGTTTCAAATGTTCTGTTGCCTCCTTAAAGGCTTGTGTAATAGTAGAGTGTAAATAGCTAACTGCAGGCATTTCTAAGTGCTGAGGCGAATCGAGTTCTGAGGTTCGAGGGTGATGTCCGTATATGGTATAGAAGGGGCTTTGTCCGGTTCCAGAATGTACTGAGTTATTGTATGCATATTCGGAAATCCATAAAATATCCTTCCAATTGCTTTCGGTCTGGTGCAGCATGCAACGTAGGTACTGTTCAAGGGTCTGGTTGGTCCTCTCCGTCTGACCATCGATCTGGGGATGGTGACTGGTTGATAACCTCATGTCGATTTGCGCCAATTGACAACATTTCTTCCAAAATTGTGAAATGAATTCACTGCCTCGGTCAGAGACCAATACGGAAGGAAATCCGTGTATTCGAACAATGTTTTCGAGGAACTCCTTGGCCAAAATTGAAGCGGAAGGTAATCCTTTTAAAGGAATAAAGTGGGCCATCTTGGAAAAAGGATCCACAATAACTAGGATGGTGTTAACTCCATTACATGGAGGTAGATCTGTAATAAAGTCTAAAGACAAGGTGTGCCATGGTGTAGGTGGAATATCCAAAGGTTGTAAAAGGCCAGCAGGCTATTTCTTCTGGCTTTTGTTTTGGGCGCAAATGCCACAAGACATCACAAATGACTTTACGTCTTTTTGCCAAGAGGGCCACCAGAACTGTCTCTTAATTTTCGCTTCAGTTTTTGCGATACCTGGGTGCCCTTCCATCAGGGTGTCATGGTAATTGGAGATGACTAGTTCTTGTATTTCCTTGTGTGGTAGAAATAGTCGTCCTTGATAGTAAGGTATGTCATTGACGACTGAGTAGTCCGGGCCTTTCTTTACCCAGTCCTGCAGGGTTGCTGGATCGAAGAGTTGTTGGATTTTTTTTTTTTTTTTTAATAACATATTTTATTTATTTTATAAACGTAAACATATACATACAAGTTAATAACAAGTCATCGCTCGGGCATACAGGCAATCACTAAGCATAGCTCTTCATGCACATTGCAAGTTTCAGAGTTTTAGGTCCTTCATGAAATGGGTTACTAGGCGTCCAAATTATACATTGTGCAGATGAGTCTTCGCAGGACTCCAAACGTTTATCAAGTCTATTCATGGGTTCGCAGATCCCTACGTGTCTTCCCATTTTTGCCAGATCTTGCGTGCTTTCCCTGTCAAGTCTATTCATGAGTTCGCAGAGCCCTACGTGTCTTCCCATTTTTGCCAGATCTTGCGTGCTTTCCCTGGGCACCCTCTGGTAGTGTATATTCTCATTTCCATTTGCACACAGATATCCACGTCTGTTATCCATTGGTCACATTGAGGGGATAAGGGTGAGCCCCACAATTGGGCCAGATTCCTCTTTATGAGTCCCGTGGTTGTTGCCAGCATGAGTTTCTCATATCGGGGGATGTCTAGGTCGTCATCCATCCCTAGTAATAGCAATTTGGGGTCCATGGGTATTCGTCGGCCGATGACTGCCGATAACCTGTCACAACATTTCTGCCAGAAAATTTGGATTCGTGGGCATTCCCACAAGATGTGAAAAAAGGTCCCCCTCGCCTGTTGGCACCTTAGACAGTTGGGATCAGTTGCTCTCCCCCATTGATGTAAAGCTTCTCTCGGATAGTATACCCTGTGTAGAATTTTGAGTTGGATCAATCTGATTCTAGCCGAGATGGCAATTTCCCTCGGATACATGAGTGCTTTGATCCATTCTTCCGGTTGTATTGGTCCCACATCTCTTTCCCATTTTGCTTTCAGATCTGTAAGTTCCGTTGTGGCGAAAGAGGCTATTGCATTGTACATTGTGGAGGTTATTTTATTATCGATACGATCTACCACGATGTTTCTCTCAATTGGTGTGCAATCTGGAATGTTCGGTGGGTCGATCTCACATGTGATAAGTGCGTGATGTATCTGTCTGTAATGGAAGTGTTCTGTGGGGGGTAGGTTGAATTTGTCCTGCAGGGTCTGGAATGGTATTATTGCTCCATCTTGTATTATGTCTGCTAGCCTTGTTATCCCAGCTGATTCCCAGGTCGCCCATTTTGGGATTTTACTTAGCTCCGGCAGACGTTTGTTACGCCATAGGGGCTGTGCCAGCGTGAGTTTCCCATCCCATCCCAGGTGCTTGTGTGCATCTAGCCATATTTGCGTTCTATGTGCTCTAATCGTGTTGGGGATCATGCGTACCCTACTATTGTAGAGGGTCTCTAATGGGGTGAGCCCGGCACTCATCTGGCTATCCGCTTTAATATGTGGTAGTTCAGGGTTGTTATGCAGGATATCATTTATCACCGGCATCTGGGCTGCCCAATAATATGTTTGTAGGTGGGGCAGTCCTATACCTCCTTCCCATGCGGAACGTTGTAGGGTTTTGAGCGCGATCCGTGGATGCCCTCCACCCCAGAGGAGCTTTCTGAGAGTCTCATCTATTTTTAGGAATTCTATCTTGGGTACATACAGTGGGGCGTTTTGGAGGATGTACACGAATCGTGGCAGAGTGAGCATTTTAAACATTGCCGCCCTTCCTAGCAGGGTGAGGGGTAGGGTCATCCAGTGTTTCACATCATTCGCGAATCTATCTCTGATTGGATGGAGATTTTGGGGAACATATTGCGTGAGGTCCGTCGCAACCTGTACCCCAAGATATCTGAAATGCTCGGTTTCTACTCTATATGGGCAATTGTGTAGAGCTGTCGTATCAGTTCCTTGGATCGGAAAAAGGATGGATTTGTTATAGTTTACCCGTAGACCACTAAATGCTCCGTATCTATTTAGTATTTGGGTGACGATGGGGTATGATACTAGTGGATCACTCATGTAGATCAGTAAATCGTCGGCATAGAGGGAAACCCTATCCTCCCAATCTCGGGCCCACCGGAACCCCTTCCACAACTGTGATTCTCTCAGCATTATTGCCAGGGGCTCGATTGCCAGTGCAAATAGCATTGCCGAAAGGGGACAGCCCTGCCTGGTCCCTTTACCCAGGTTAATACTACGTGATGTCCACCCGTTTACCCTTATCTCAGCTGTCGGTGTGTTGTAGAGCAGCTTGACCCAGCCTATGAATTGCTCACCCAACCCCATTTTACCCATAATGCTCCACAAGGCCTCCCAGTGGACTGAATCGAAGGCTTTTTCGAAATCAATCGCGAGGAGTGCTAGTGCATCCCGCAGCGATGGAGACTTCTCAATGGCGGCATGTAGCCTGTGGATATTCATTCGTGTGGATCTCCGTGGCATAAAGCCACATTGGTCTGGATGGATAAGGGTGTGTATGACTGTCTGGAGCCTGTTAGCCAGTGTCTTGGCCAGTATCTTAGCTTCTATGTTTATAAGTGAGATCGGCCTGTAGGAGCTGCATATGTTTGCTGGTTTGCCTTCCTTATGTATCACCACTATAGTGGCCTTTCTCAGATCCGGGGGCAGAATTCCTTTACCTTTGGCATATAGGAACATTTTATGCATCTGTGGTACTATGTGCTCATTGCCGATCTTTTTCCAAGCTTCCACTGGGAAGCCGTTAGGCCCTGGGGTTTTCCCATTTTGGAGTTGGGATAGGGCTGTCGACAGTTCTTCCTCTGTAATCTCTGTTTCCAAACTCGCTCTTTGCGTATCGCTTAGGTGTGGAATGGTGAGTGTGTCCAGGATGCTGGGATCCAGTGCAGTCGTCGGGGGAGCGTACAATGCCTCATAGTACTCTGCAAAGGTTTCAGCAATGCTTGAGTCGGTATAGGTCTGTTCTGCATTCCTGGTAGTGATACATCTTATCTGGTGTTGACCCTCCTCTCTTTTTTCCAGCCACGCCAGCATTTTGCCGGCCTTGTCTCCAGTCTCGTATAGCCTGGTACGCATTGTCCTGTGTGCCTGTTTCGCACAGGTAAGTGTGACATCATGCAGCTTCTTTTGTGTCGCTTGTAGGGCTCTGTTGTCATCTGATGCGCCTGTGTTTATATATCGCACTTCAGCGTTTCTGACCTCTGTTTCAGCGTCTTCAACCTCCTTCCTGTGCGCTTTTTTGTGTGCAGCAGTCCAGCTCAGTACTACCCCTCTCAGGGTTGCTTTGTACGCCTCCCATATGGTTCCTAGGTCCTCTATCGAGTCCTGGTTTGTTTCGAAATATGAGACAGTGGCTTCCTGCATCTTTTCTACTAACTCTTTGAACCCTAAATAATACGAGTTCAGGCGCCAAGTCAGTGGAGGCCTGGGTCGTTCTGTTTCGAGTAGGATCTTCAGCGGTGAGTGGTCCGAGATCCCCCTGGGCTGGAGTGTTGCCTCCGTTACTTTATGTATGTCTACACCAGGGAGGAAGAAGTAGTCTAGTCTAGACAACGATGCATGCGCGCCTGAATGGAAAGAGTATTGTTTCTCCATCTGGTGCAGATCCCTCCATGCATCCTTCAGTCCCAATGCTGTGGCAAAGATGGCTAATTTCGTCGGTATCATCGGATTTCTCCCCCTGATATGTGTACGATCTAGATTAATGTCCATTACATCATTGAAGTCTCCACCTACAACTAGTATATCCGCGGTGTTGTTGGCTATGATCGGTGTGATGTCGTCGAGTAAGGTATTTGTGAGCGCCGGGGGAGCATAGACCGCCAGTATGGCAATGGTTTGATTCCATAGCGTTCCATTTATGTGGACAAATCTCCCTCCGGTGTCCTGGGTTATGTTGGATATCTCTATAGGGATTCTTTTGTGTATTAATATAAGCACACCTCTCGAGCCCATTGAGAAACCTGCATGTATTGCTGTACGGTATTTGGTTCTTTTGAAAAATTGGCATCTTGTGCCGGCCAAATGTGTCTCAGTAAGCAGTATTAGGTCCGGGTTGTTTCGATTCAGGTATTGTGTTACTAGTCTTCTCTTGATACTGCTTCCCAGGCCATTGACATTCCATGTCATGATGTTAAGTTTTTTGGTGTCTGTCCCTTTCGCACTCATTTCTTATCTTGTTCGTATGTCTGTGCCATTGGTAGCAGTTTAGACGAGAGGAGTCCTGCTCTATCGGTGTTTGGACTGCCCTGTTGTCTTCCCATTTCAGCGTGCTTGTCTAAGCCGTGCTTTCCTTGTTGCCAGCATAGAACGTGAACAAATCCCAACTTACCCCCCTCCCTATACTCCTTCCCCAACTGAAGCATCTGTCGCCCACACAACCAAACTTAATCAAACCGTTGAACTTGGGGTATCTCTTGTCACTGTGGCGGTGGAGGTGCCGTAGTGAAGAGTCCGTAACTTGCTTAGGCCGCCGTGGGTTGGTGGTACCACGGCGGGTGATTGCAGGGTCTGTTCTATACCGATTGCAATCGGGGGGGTGGCTTGCGTGATGTGTCTTAACGCAGCCGCCAGCCGTTCTGAGTAGTGTTCTTTCCTGCTCGTGCCTCCGTATGTTTGTCGATTGTGTTTAGGCGTCGGCATTCTGTGCTATTTCTTCCATCGGTTGCTGTGGCGGCTCATTTGGTGGCCTGTTTGGTCGGGGTCTATTTCTACGGTTTTCCTGTCTTCTCCATGGGCCCCATTCACCTTCTAGGTTGCGTTCTGCCCAGCTCCATGCCTCTCTTGGATCAGTGAAATGCACAGTAGTGCCCTTATGAAAGATTTTTAGCTGGGCTGGGAATAGCAGACCATATTTCACATTCAGCCCTTGTAATCTCTTTTTGAGAGTGTCAAAGGATTGCCTTGCTCTTTGTACCTCTTTGGTGAAGTCGGGGAAGAAGGCTATCCTGGAGCCGTTATAGGTCATGGCTCCATTCGTCCTTGCCATGTGGAGTATCGCGTCGCGATCTCTGTAATTTAGGATCTTGGCTATTATCGCTCGTGGCGGTGCTCCGGGAGTTGGTCTGCCAGTTGGTATCCGGTGTGCCCGTTCAATTGAGAAGAAGTTTGAGAGAGATTTAGGAGCGAATAAATCGGCGAGCCATTGTTCGAGGAACAGCTCCATGCTGGGTCCTTCTTCTTTCTCTGGCAGGCCGAGGATGCGGATATTATTTCTTCTCGATCGGCCCTCTCCCTCTTCCACCCTCTCCTCCAGTAGTTTAATGCGACCTAGTGCTGCATTCATTTGCTGGCCCATGCCTCTCACATTGTCTTCTGCCACTGATATGCGCGCCTCCGCCTCCCCTGTACGAGATGATAATTTCTGCAGGTCATGGCGCAGCAGAGAGACCTCCGTACAGATGCTATCCATTTTGACTTCCATGGCAGATCGAGAATTGGAGATAGCATTCATCACGTCCCTAAGGGATATGTCGGCCTCAGGGTCTGGTGATTCATCGGTTCTATTCTGGGCCGTGGAAGATGTCGGGGCAGGCGTTGTGTATTGTTCCATTGTGTTCTGGGTTCCAGTTCTTCTAAGCCTATCTTTGCCCATGTCCGGTGTGTGGGGGGGTGCTGCTCTTGTGTTTCCCCCCGTTATTCTTGGCAGAGGTCGGGGAAGCGTAGGCGGGCTGGCGGACGGTAAGCCCGGGGTGCCGTTTGCTAAGTTTCGGTGTCTCAGGATCGCGTCTCCCCTCCTCCCCTTCCTCCTTACCGGCTCCGCCGTATACCGCTCACCAGGCTTCGTTCGGCACCGCAGCGGCCGTTGCTGCTGTCGAAGGATCGGAGCGCCCGCTCTGCTTGGTCTGTCGTGCTGGTCCCGCAAAGTCCGTTGTTGTTGCAGGCCTCGGCGAAGCCGGGGGTCATTCCGATAGATGGGCGTCCCAGCAAGGACCGCGGGGAGTGGGGGGGGTCAGCACTGATAGCTTGGGCGGCTGAGTCCCCCAGCGATGGTTGGCGTCGAATCTGCTGGATGGGCCCCTCCCAATTTCAGACGAGTTTCTTTCGATTTCCACGAGAGGCAGCGCCTGTGGGTCTAGATTGTGTCTCTGTCGGCCATTTTGATTTCCGTTTGGCGCCGATTGCTTCTCCTTCTAAATGCCGATATCTCGGGATTGGCGCTTCGGAATCAGCTCCAGTTGCAGATATCGTTCCTACTAGGGTTCCGCCACCCTGTAGGAACCTTTTTTGGGGCTGGATTAGCCCAAATTCGCAGGATATTGCAGGATGTAGCTGGCGGCTTCGGGAGCTCTACGGGCTCACGTCTTCATCGGTCGCCAGTTGGCCACGCCCCCGAGTTGTTGGATTTTTGAATGAATATCTTCTAGTGTCTGTAGAGTAGTTATGCCAAGAATTCTTTGCTCGGGAATTATTGGCACCGGTTCCGGGTTTGCATATGCTTCTCCCATCCCTATTAGGGATAAGGCATCTGCTTTGCCATTTTTGCGGCCTGGTCGATAAGTGATCACGAAATCGAATTCGGCAAAGAACAATGCCCATCGAAGTTGTCGCGATGATTGGGCTTTGGCTGTTTTTAAATACTGCAGGTTCCGGTGATCAGTGATTACGGTAATGGTATGCCTGGCACCAAGAAGGTAGTGCCGCCAAGCCTTAAAGGCGGATTTGATAGCTAATAGCTCTTTATCGGTAACCGCATAGTTTAACTCAGGTGCTGAGAACTTTCTGGACCAAAACGCTACTGGGTGAAGTTGACCGGTTACAGGATCCTTCTGGGACAGGACAGCTCCCATGGCTAAACTGGATGTATCAGTTTCTACTATGTATGGAAGCTCAGGGCTTGGATGCTTTAAGACAGGTGCTGATGTGAATTTCGCTTTCAGCTCTTGGAAGGCCTTTTCAGCCTCTTCGGTCCACAAGAAGCGTTTGTTTTTTCGCAAAAGTGCTGTGATGGGGTGTACAACATGGGAGAAGTCCGGAATGAATCTGCGGTAGAAATTAGCAAATCCGAGCATGCTTTGTACTCCTTTGACTGAACTGGGTGATGGCCACTTGAGCATTGCGTCCACCTTTCGAGAGTCCATTCGGACTCCCTTTGGAGTCAGGATAAATCCAAGAAATTCAACTTCCGTAGCATGAAAAACACATTTTTCCAATTTTGCATATAACTTGTGCTGGCGTAGTTTCTCAAGGACTGCAGGCACATGCTTAACATGGTCTGATTCTGAGGAGGAGTACACTAGAATATCATCTATGTATACGATGATTCAGACGTCAATGAGTTCACGAAGGACATCGTTCATAAAATACTGGAAGGCTGCTGGTGCATTGCACAACCCGAAGGGCATCACCTGATATTCGAATAATCCGTACTTGGTGCGAAAGGCAGTCTTCCATTCGTCGCCTTTCTTGACACGTAGCAGATGATATGCCCCTCGGAGATCTAACTTAGTGTAGATACAAGCATCCTTTACTTGGTCTAGCAATTTGGGAATCAGAGGCAATGGGTATCGTTTTTTTACCGTAATCTGATTTAATGCACAGTAATCTATTCAAGTTCTAAGGTCACCTTCCTTTTTTGGCACGAAGAATAAAGCTGAGGATGCAGGAGACTTGGAAGGACGAATAAAGCCATTAGCAAGGTATTGGTCCAAGTATTGCCGTAGGTGAAGATTTTCAGGTTCCGTGAGGGCGTAGATTCTACTGCATGGGGGTTGTGCACCGGGTAGGAGGTCGATTTGAAAATTGTATGATCTGTGAGGAGGTAATGTATTGGCCTGTTCTTTTTGAAAAACATCCTGAAATTCTTGGTATTCCTGAGGTAACTGCACGATTGGGTTAACGACTGTAGCCAGGCCATTGTTCAAAGTTTTCTCCGGGTAACAGGTGTGTGCACAATCCGGGAAGGTTATTCTCTTCTCTCGCCATTCTATACAAGGATTATGTGTTTCCAACCATGGCATCCCCAGTATTATCTGGAACTGTGATTAGATCAAACACAATGGTCTCTCGATGCCCATCTTGACTCAACAGTGTCATCTCTGTAGTGGAATGAGTTACAGGGCCCGAGGCAATCTCAGTTCCATCAACTGTGATGATGACATCCGAAGTGGTCTTTTTGCAAAGAGGTAGATTCATCCTTGACACCAATTCGTGGTCCATATAGTTTCCTACGTCCCCGCTATCTATGTATGCCCTTACTGCGTGCATACGTGATGGCTGCCTGGGATCAAGTAGGACCATTGGGATGATCAGATGCGAGGTCTGAGTGTCCTTCTTTAAGCTCGGCAAGCGGACCTCTACACTTGTCGGGCGTGGTCGTTTCCCTAATCAGGCTCTATGTGGCTTTTATCAGCAACTCCTACCACCTTCTTGGGTGGTTTTGTAGGGCAATCCCGTAGAAAATGTCCTGAGGTTCCACAGTACAGACACAACTGCATCTGTCGTCTTCTTTCTCTTTCCTTTTGAGTTAAGGGTCCTCTAACCCCCCCGATCTGCATAGGTTCAGATGCATCTGTTCCTTTGGGGGCAACGTTGGGTTTAACCAATACCCGATTCTCGAACTTAGCTCGATCAGTCTTTCGGTTCTGAAGTCTGTGGTCTAGCTGGACCACTAAGTCTATAAATTCTGTGCAATCCTGAGGTGGGTTCACAACTTGAGCCAAGACGTCTTTGAGTTCTCCCCGAAGTCCACGATGAAACAATGTAATTCGTTTTTCCTCCGGCCACCCGGTTTCCACCACCAACCTATTGAAGGTTGCAATATAGGTTAGCAGATCCTGGTTACCCTGACGTAAGGATAAAAGTTAGTTGTCCAGGGCTTGACCCTGTGAGTGTCTGGCAAATAGTTTTTCCATGCTCCTTTGAAAACCCTGAAAATCCCGGATAAGAGGATCATCCTGGTTGACTAACGGAATGGACCAATCCGCTGCGCTGCCACTAAGATATGACAATACAAAGGCTACCTTGGCTTGGTCATTTGGAAAGGCTCCCGGTCTGCATAAAAAGTGCAAGCGGCATTGGTTCATAAACACGGCGAACCTTTTGGGGTCCCCAGCAAAGTGTTCGGGTGGAGCTAACGGAATATTTCCTGGTAAAACCACTTGCACAGGATTGCTTGATGAAACGGGGTTGGGTTTCCCCCATATCCAGGTAGGGGCGTTTGCCCAGCTTGGTTTTGCAGTAGTTACCTAACCAGATCATCAGTGCGCTCCTTTGAGACAATCTGTTCTCTCCTGAGGGCATTAGTCTCTTGGCGAGCGGCATGTACTTCCGCCCTAACTTCCCCCAATAATTGGGCCAGTTGGTCGGTTTCCGAGGTTTCCATAACACCCGGGTGGGTATTTTTAGAAAGGCTTTGTGTTCTGTCACGCTCACCTGGACCCCACAGGGGTGTCGATCGGACCCGGACAGCTGCGGTCTCCGTCAACGTGATGCGTAGTGCAGAGATGACTATCGGGACTGGCCCGCCTAGTCTTGTCTGCTGGACCCGAAGAAGTATTTTCCTTATGTTTGTAAAAGATGAGCCCTCCATCCTGCGTGTCTTGCAGGGGCGCGTAGATACCAGTTACTTCACTGGTTTGAAGGCATTGGGAGAGTTCCGGTAAGCATTGACTCTGAAGTCCCAGGCGGGATTGGTAAGTATCAAGTTCAAAGAGTTCAATGTGCCCGATGTTCACTCTTGTCCCCTTCCTTCCTTAAGTTGCAATTGAGTTCGTGAGAAGAAGGTCTCGTAGCTGCTGCTGGCATTCAGGTAAGAGTCTGTGTTACCCAACGCTGTCCGGTAACTATTACATGCGTTAACGTGTTGTTTTTCTCCCTCTTTACAGATGCGGCATATGAAGATATGGAGAATAATACCGCCGGTGGTAAATCAGGTAAGTCTATGGTGGTAAGAGGTATTTGTTGATTCCCTTGGCTCACCTTTTTATTATTGTGCCCCTAGGTGCCGGAATACGGCGAAGAAATGATGGAGACAGTACCGGATCGAAAGATGCTGTGAGAACTGGTGAGGATGGTGCCGTGCTGGAGCTGGCGAAGCGACGTGTGCAGGACTGATATACTTCCAGGTCGGGAGATGAAATGGATCCGGAATCAGGTGAGGAATTTGAAATAAGTTTGTTTTCTAACCTTGTCCTTTTCTTCCTCTTTATTCTAGGAGCTCCGGATTCGAGGTGGGCGTGGCAGAAGACTGGATGCTGGCTGCAGGCACAGTGAGAGTCACGCTGCTGGATGCAGAATAACACGAAGCATGTGCTGCTGTTCTGGCGTGGTTTAAATAGCCTCCAAAGTAGTCCCAGGAAAGAAGTTCCCCAGGACCACACCCGAGTAAAAAATAGCCCCTGTAGTAAAATAGTCCCATCCAGGCCTCACGTTGGCTTGGATTTATTTGCAGCATGGTCTGCATGAGGTAAGTAATGTCTATGAGCCTGGCGCCGATGGCGCCAGGACTGATTTTTATTATGAGCCTGGTGCCTACGGCGCCAGGACTGAACCCAGACATCCCCTAGCTGGGGCTGCTGGGGTTTTTGTAAATGTCTAGATGCCTGCTCCCGGGGCTGATGGGCTTGATCCGGATGCCCGGGGGTAGGTATCATGACAATTATCTGCTCATCTTCGTATTTCTTTGGATTCCAGTAGATGTTGGTAATGCTCAAATGTTTAGAAGAGTTCCCTATATTGTTTGAGGTTTGTTCCTGTCCAGCTGATATTCGTTTTTTGAGTACTGTGTTTTGTGCACAGCTGCCAAGGTTTGTGTATTATATGACCTTATATGGAAGGTCATGTCTTATTAAGGTGATGAGGCCAGCCGATGGTCTACTCGCCTTGCCCGTCATTGTGGGATTCGTCTGTGTAAGATACCCTTCGCAGATTGGAGGAACAGTGAGCCAGGTCTCCTGAAGACATATTATACTGGCGTGATTCAAGCCTGTGTGTGCTTTGTGGAACAAGTGTGAGTGGCCACGCGTGTTCCATGAACAGCATGCCACAAGTTGACTGGTGTCGAAATGTTGTTGTTATAGTGAAGTTTTGTCGTCGTATTCATTGGTGCTAGTTGTTGAATCAAGGTCTCTCCAGAAGGGGGTTTTGTCAGTACCTCTCCTGTTATATTCTCCTCGCGGTCTGTGCTGATGTGTATCAGCATTGTGAAAGCTGATATTTTCATTCAAGCTCTTGTTGTGCTGGTCCCTGGACTTGGTGTTTTCCAGGTCCTCGGAACTGCTGATTTCTGAGTACATTTGGCTGTTTTCTAGGACATGCTCGTAGTGTGTGTTTTCGTGTGGCTGGGCGAAACATTCTTCTATTGTTAGATGAAATCCAAGGTATTTTATGTCTTTCTTAGACAAAGCAATTTTCCTCAGTGTTTTTTTCTGTATGACAATGTATCCAAATGTCATCCAAACTTGAGTGTTTGATGAATTTGATTGTTTTCAAACCTTTAGTAGTGATTGACTTTAGGTTTGGGATGGCTTGAAATAAGCGCAGGGTGTTAGTTCTGTTCATGATCAATTTCACGTCGCGATTTGTTGTTCTTTTTAGTCTTAATAAGTATCGATGAGTCTTGTAAAGTGGATCGACAAATTGTGGGTATTTTAGTGGGCTCTTTTGTTCTATCCGACTAGATTTTTTTGGATTAGGTTGCATCTGGCCGTCTAGATTCGTGGTTTGGTCCAAGTTATCTGTCGCTGAGGGCGTAGAGGTTAAAGAGTTATTTGGCAGAGTTAGGTCGCCATCTGAGATCTCTTCGCATGATAGCTCGGCGGTTATCATCGAACCTTCATGGGTCTCTTCGTAGCAGCCCAATATAATCATTGACGACGTATTAGTTTGATCTCCCAATTCGGTTGACATCTCAGAATTTTCGTTCTCTTTGTTTTCTGGTTCTTGTTCAGGGTACGTTGACAGGTTCATTAGCAATTCTATATTTCCTTCATCACTGTCTTCAGTTCCGGCAGGTGGGATTGGATTATTGATTTTTTGGTTCCCTTCAGATACTATCTTGGTTTGGCCTTGCAGATTTGGTTGCACTATTGCGGTCGTTTTAGGTACGCCTGTTTTTGTTTCTTGGCGCTGGATTTGTATAGCTTTTTTGTTTTCGTTTACACTGTGCATCAAGTTTCTCAAGAATGCTCTAGAGCCGTTCTGGCGCTTTTTAGTTTGATTCTTTTTATTTTTTTCTGTTATTTTGGGTGAATCACTTGAATTTTGTTGTTCAAATATGCTATAGTTTTGAGTCCCATTTTTTAGCTTTCCTTTGCGGGTAGCTGTTTTGGAGTTTTGGTTGGATGCTTCAGAGGACTGCATTTTGGCAGTTTCACAAGAAGGTGGATCTGAAGTCAGGTCAATTAGCATGGTTTCACTGTCTATATTCTTGTTCTCTGTTTGAAGAGCTTTTTGGTTTGTCACTGATGACTTCTTTTTCTGGTTTATAGTTTGAGTCCCATTTGAAGAATACTTTGTCTCCTTGGGTTCTGTTTGTGTATTGGGGCTTTTTGTTGTTTTAATAGCAATAAGAGCTTCAATTAATGTGGCTTTATCCGATCTATCTTGTCTTGCTATTTCAGCTAATCGTTGTTGCCAGGTGTAGCTGATCTCTGCTTCTTTGTTAAGACTTTCTTGAATTTTTGCTGTTATCGTTTCTAGGCTCATTTGTTTGGCGTAGATGGAGGCCAATAGAGTCATATGCTCTTTCACAGTCTCCGTGTTCACTTTGTGAAGCTTTATGTAAGGAATCATGGTTTGGGTCGTCACCGCCATTAGCTATAGACTCTTGGGGAGCTGATAAATTTGCAGCGCAGGTGCACTTTCTTTGTTCATTCCTTGACTTTAGGTTATTTTCCATTTTATCTGGGCACGTTGATTGATTTTTGTTGGTCATAAAATAATCAAGTCTAGGGTTGATATCAGATCTGCTGGTCAAAGGGAGAGTTTGGTTTGTTCTTTTTTTGAGCTTTCTGTTTTTTTCCTGTAGTTCCATCAAAGCTTCGATTACGGTCAGATCAAGTGATAATCGCTCCATTCGTTTAGCATTGATGGGGAGTGCATTTGCGACTTTCTGATCGCGTGTCCTTGTGCTTTCATAATGATTTTTCCATTGGATCTTGGCATTCATCGCTCTCTCTTTTTGTGACAATAGGCCGGGTATAGGTGATCGATCCTTTCCTCTCGTTTCTTGCTCACCAATTGTTCCTATTGACCATGGTTCATCTTTGAATTCACTTATTGTGGCAGAATGATTATGCGCTAGAGACTGCACTCCCTTCAAAGCAGAGGAGTAGTGCATGGGTTTATTTAGCTGTATATCTTTCAGTACAGTTTGTTTAGTTTCCTCTTCTGCTGGGTTGGTCGTTGCGTTAGACTCTGTCAGGGTGTTCATCGTTTTGTCTTTTGTGGTGAGTTGTGTCACAGAGCTAATTTCTTTGCTAGTAAGGTATGGATTGGCACTATCTGGATTGGAGGCTATTGGTGTGTCTAGCATGTTTGTTCCCACATCGCTGTGACCATTTTGGCTATCTTCTTTAGATATCTCACAGTCCGCCTGTCCTTGGGTATTTAGTAGGCTGTCTGTGTCATTAGCTATGATAGATTGGCTATGCCTCCTGACTCTGAGATTGGGTTTGATCCAATGTCTCATTTGGGTCCTTACTTGGATCATTCAGGTCAGATTGTTATGCATTTTAGCCAGGCTTGGGGCATGATGATTGAGCGGTATCTGAAGGTGTGTAGTCAGCAGGCATGATGGCATACACATAGTAAAATGCTTTGAAATATGTTCATGCAGTGAACATATATCAATAGTTATGAACAGATTATCCCATTCATTTTGAGTGTCAGGGCTTTGAGCCAGACTAATCAGTTGTTTTGGAATACATAGGCAGACTAAAATAACAATACTTCTGGGCTGGACACCATGTTCCAGTTCTGCTTGTTTTAGTATATAGTTCTGAATGTACCCTTTTACAAGAACAAAGTCCTTAAATACTACCATGGACTACCATGGACTACAAAGCTTCTGGGCTAGGCCGAAGGCGAGGAAGATTGTTGACTGATAGGGTTTAGAGATAATTCGGCTAGAAGCTACTTAGATAGTTCAACATTGTGCTGTTGGCATAGTGCCGCTGGGGAGGATCAGGCTTGGGTAAACAGTAGTCTGATGCTATAATAGGCTGGATTCTAGTGTGGGCAGTCGGAGAGCTGTTTGCGATCCTGGATGACGCAAGGCTGGACGATGCAAGACTGGAGGCAGGCAGAGCTGGACGACCTGGAAGCAAGCAACAACTACTCTCCCCATGAAACTCCATGAAGAGGGAAATGGGTGGCAGGGGGTGTCATCCCTCCTTTTTTCTGCTTGGATTCTAAAGCATCTGAAATTGCATTTTTGGGTTCCAGAGACTTAAAAGGCTTTCCTTTTTGCTTTTTGAGAAGAACTACTATTTTGGACTGTCCAGGGGCATCTCCGGCTGCATCGTGCACTGTCATTGTCTGGCCAACAGGCCTCTTCCAGGCTGGCCAAGAGCCCATTCCACCATAGCCATTGCAGCAACAATGGCGTTTCTCTCTGGTGATCTCCAGATTCACATCTGCAGGGCTGCATGTGTAGGTCCATCCACACCTTCACAGGATTCAACTGCATTGACAGGGATTCCAGGGAGGAGTCCTGAGTCACCAAGCAGTGCTACGCAACCTGTTTGCTTGAGGTGAGTCTGTTCCAGGGGTAGGTGTATTGCTTCTGTTGAGCCATGCCACCTCCCTGGTTCTGAATATGTACTGCTATGTAATCATATTCATGAGCATGTGAATCTATGCCAGACCTCATGCTGGAGAAGGATCAAGTTACTTACCTGTAACTCCTGTTCTCCAGAATGGGTCTGGAATGGATTCACATGCAACCCCTCCCTCCTTCCCCTCGGTGGCTCTTCTTGGTACATGCTGCCACTTTACATTCTATGCCAAATCTGAAGATAGCTACCAGAGGTGGAGCTTAAGGAGACTACTGTCATTGGATGAGGGCAGTATGACCCAAAGGACAGTGATTGGTTATAGAGAAGAAATGCAGTTTTCAGATTCCCAACCTGATGTTGGAATATTCATGCTGGAGAACAGGAGTTATATGTAGGTAACTTGATCCTTTTTCAACTTTCCTCCATTGGTTTCAATTCAGCCCTCCAGCATATCTGCTTTTTTTCTAAATCTCAGCTAATTATTTTGTGTGATTGAAGCCCCTTTGTCTCACTCATCTGCTTCACTTATTCCGTTTGGGGTACGTTGTTCTGTCCCTATGTCTCTACTGCAGGGTATGTGTCTACCATTATTTTTCACCTTCGTTTTTCATTGTAAACATATTGATTTTCTTTGCATATAAAATTATTGGTATTCCTGCTTTTCAAAGGATTGCTTTCTCATAGAGCATGGATTGCCTATATTTTGAATGTAACTCATGAGGACATTAGCTACAGCAACACCCTTTCCTTTTGTATTATGTAAGTCCTTCTGTCGTACTAGTGTGTCTGGGCCTCACTGACACCGCAATTAGTCAAATTGAGTCCTGCTTTTCACTTCCCCATCGCCACCGCAATGCCTGAAGAGTCTAAGACCTGCAGAGTGGCCATGTCAAAGGTCATTGGACAGGCCCTGGAGTCTATTAAAGTTTTTGCCCCTGCTGCACCACTCAAGGACCATACTAGAGACTCACAATTTTGCTGGACTCTTGGCCTCAAGATTAGCCAGTGCCATTGGCACTGATGCCGGTTTATAACACACTGACTCACTCACAGGCATATTCTGCAACAGTAATTACACCATTGAATAATTGCATATACTGGACCGTAAACTCAGTAAGGAACTAGGGCAGCTAAAATTCAGAGGTTCCTCAATCTCTTTGATGTAGAGGAGGAGAAGGATAAACCCCTAGGTTTGCAACATTTGAAAACAATATCTCAGGATTATCAAAAGGAGGTTGGTCGCTTTGAAGACACAGAGATTCCTACGCAAAACCAATCCCATCACCCCAGTCTTTTATGGACTTCCCAAAATCCAGAAGCATCTCCATAACTCAACTCTTAGACCGATAGTAGCAGGTACTGATAGTATCTTTGATTCTCTAGCCCTGAATGTTGGCCAAGTCTTACGAAATGGACAAAATGTCTTCCAAGTACACAGAGAGAGGATATCCAGAATGGATAATCAAAGCAGATAGAGACCGAGCTACTCTAACCACCCATGAAGACCTCCTAAAGAGTAAACCAGAGAACCAAGAAATCCCTTTTCTCTACACATTGAAATATTGCAGCCAGTTATCAGATCACCCGACTGACCAAGAAAAAATAGAGAATGATCCAATTGGACCCCCAACATCTTGAAACTACTTCTGAAACCCCCATTTATTGCATATAAGAGAGGCAAAAATCTGAGGCACCAACTGGTAATAGCAGAGAGAGCCAGTAGGTCGAAGCAAACCACACTGCAGATGAAAATAATTGCAATTACATAATGAAAGGGAGTTATGTCAGACAGCCCCGCAAAGGCGCTAAGATAAAGACATTTTGCAGCTTGTGACACCATGTCAGTCATCTACGGATTGAGCTGTCCCTGTGGGATATTCTATGTGGGACAGACAGCTAGGAAAATAAAAGCTAGGAAAATAAAAGAACGCTGTAAGAAAAAGTAACATCAGGACCAACAACACCCGCTCACTCGTGGCCAGATACTTCTCAGAGATGGACACACAGTGGCACAACTCAGATTTATGGTACTTGAGATTGTTCATAAATCCAAGAGGAGGAGATCACTCCAAGAGACTTGATCAAAGGAACTTTATTGGATTGACAAGCTTGATAGACTTTTACCTGGGTGCTTTCCTATAAACTGTCCTAGTAACACTTTTAATGGTTTATCCTCAATTCTACATCTCCAGATGAGATCTGTTTTTTGGTTGCCGACATGCAATTAATCTCTTTATTCAATCATTCCCTATAACTAACTATCTAGAAATATTCAGCATCCATGATTATCCTATGAAATACCTATTTTTCATACACAGTTGTTTGTAAAGATTAATAATTTAGGAAATGTCTCTGATTTTAGATACGGTTTCAACGTAGGCACCATAGATGTAACAAGTGCATGAATAGAATGTGGGCGTGGGTGCCTCTTGGACACTCTTTGATCTATTCTATCTCGGAGCTTCCCCTCAATTCAACATATGTTTATTTTGTTAGTGCCACATCCACAGGCACTTTCCCCATTAACAGAAATGACACTTGGCGGTCCAAACTATACTTTTCGAACTGGCCCTGCACAGTGACATCATTTGTTTACATGTGACATCACTGCGCGGATGCACATGGGTGATGCCTACATCATTCAGCAGCCTCAACCTCATATCGACTGGTAAACTGTAGCACACTGCAAACCGCACTATTTACACCTGGGAGATTGCACTTTGCAAGGTAAGCGTTACATAATCTCTTGTAGAACGCTAGCCGTAGTAATACCTGGAGTACTTTGCTAACTATCTTTCAACGCACATAGATAGCGGTTCCTGGACGATCCACTTGACCTGCACAAACGATAACAGCCACTGCAGCCACATAACTCTTAATGATGCCGAGCACATGAGGGACTCCTCCACAAGACATAACATTTATTGAAGCATTGCCTGGAGATCCAGGTAGGGAGTCAGCTCCCACCACCTACTCCCGTTAGCCTTTTCGAAAGGCAGCAATAGAACACTGATTTCTTCATTTCTATTCACTCTTACCTAAGGATACGAATCATTGAGTTAACACAAGAGGCAGGTTACCGCCCCCCAATCACAGCCAATGGATTTCATCTTACCTGTACAGAGTGTTGTCTAGGCGGCACACATGAGAGGTATTATTCCACTGAACTATAAATTTGTCATGATTCCTGCCCCTCATGTCCCCAGCCCTCCAAGATGTCAGGCTGGAGCCAGGCCACAATCACCTACAATGGCCCTCAAGGGCCTCTCCATCCCTCCAAAGACCCACTTGGGGTCAGACTTGGCGCTTGTGGCACCAGACTCACTCAGTCCTATAGGATAACATTGGGGATTGGACTTGTAGTGCATTGATGGGGACAAGATGGATGCCCCCACATATTTCGGTTCCCAGAACTGCATGTGCAGTCTAGTCTTTTGGGTGTAGTTCAGCCCAGAGACACCTGAGATACCCAGAGACTATTTAAGCCACGCCCAGGCTGAGAAACATGCTTTGTGTTTTCTGCACCTGCAGCGTGACACTTACCGTGTTCGGATCGGTCTCCAGTAGGCCTGCATCTTTCTTCTGCGCTCAGCTCCTGCAAGAACAAGAACACCATTAGGAACAGCCTTACCTTGCGGCGCTTCTGCCCATCATTCATCGCTTCTTCTGTTTTGCGGGCATCTTCGGCGGCGTCATTCCCATCCCGGCACGCTGCTTTCTAAGGAAAAGGGAAAAGAACAGAAAAAAGGCATTAGTAAGCATTCAGCAAATCTTCGCTTATTTTTAAAGACTGTACGAGCTTCAAATGCTTACCTGAATCCCAGCCGCTCTGGGGGAACTCTGTCTCCGGAACTTCTCATCCATCTGCAAGAGGGAAAAGACACTCCAGGTTAGCGTGGAAACATCTAGAGGCGCTGCATAGCGCGCTTACTCACCGCATTTCTTCTTCATAATCGGCATCCACGCTGAAAACGTTGAGGCACCTAAAAGTACAGAAAAATAACTCAGTTCAATACAAATACGAAAGGGTGGCATCGCGCATCGCTCTCTCACTCACCTTCAGCGCTACTCATCTCAGCAGCACGTCGCCATCCCCGGACGCCGGCCATCATCTAAGGAAGGAAAGGAACGAAGTTTGAGAACTGTCCAAAGACTCATTATACTTACCTGTCGGACTCTTGCCAGTGAAGTTACCAGGCAGCAACGAGCCCGCATCAATCAACGTGCCCCTGCGCTAAAAGCAGAACGAAGAGCACACTTTCCAAGAAAACAAGGCCCAGTCTCCAGTCGAGTAGACTCCAGGGAAGGGTTTGAGGTCGTAAGAGGTCAGAACAGGCTGAGTGACGTCCCCGTGGATACCAGGTGAGCGTTACAAAATTCTATAATACAGAGAGTCACCATTATATAGAGAGTAGCTAATATGTACTTCGTTCATTATTTTCTCCCACTCTATTATGCAGATTTATGCAGAGTGTACCCTGAAAATGAAATATGAAAAAGGAAAATTACATGAAATAATGCTCCTGACTAAGGGATTTTAAGCCGCGAAACGCGTAGAGCTCATGGTTTTAGATATTTGAATAAGAAATTCATGGACTTATTTGTACTGTACAATATGATTTGAATATTGCAGACAATTCATTATGTCCTATGTTTGTGGATTACATCACTTAAAATTGGATTCTGAATATCTGTGTGCATGAATTACTTAACTTGGAACTTCGCGCTCCTAAAATTGTTCTGTAAACATATATCTTTATTAATCCCTAAGTATTGTTTGTTTTGACAAACACATTGAGTGTGCAGGGGACGCAAGTGTTCCAAAGACAGTGGACACTGATTTTTCTTACTTGGATCATTCAGGTCAGATTGTTATGCATTTTAGCCAGGCTTGGCGCATGATGATTGAGCGGTATCTGAAGGTGTGTAGTCAGCAGAAGAATTAAGATCATGGATACAAGAATTGGAAAACAGAAGACCAATGGACTGCTGCAGTGACCAGATTAACAAAGCCAATCCCCACATACCAGACATCTGCCTTCAAGTTATAGGGGGAATACCTGAACTGGCTGCTTTCCTCCTCTGGACTGGTGGGACCAACCAATCTGAAGCCCTGCTCTGAAAGCATCACATCCCCAAGGTAGCAGCCATCGCCCTTTCTGCATTTGGCCTGCACCTGTCTCGAACTGAACTTCACTATGGCATTAGCATCATACAGTCTGAACACCGGAACCTTTGTTGGCAGACTCCCTGCTCTGCTGGGATCTAGCCAGCCCGTGCTTTCCATTGTTCTTCATGAAGAAGAGCCTGCTGCAACCCAAGGTAGGTCTGTCTGCATTGCTACCATCTGCTGCTCCTGAAGTGCCCTTCCTTGCTCGTACTATAATCGGGATTGCTTCTGTTTGTCGTGGGGCCTCTGCCTGACCTAATCATTTGTTGAAGCCTCAAACTCTTCAGCAATGAAGCCTATGGTGCAGAGGCGTTGCTAGGGCAGAGCTTGAGGGGGTTATAGCCCTGGGTCTTTTGGATGTAGCGCCAGATAAAAACTCAAGGGCTACAACCAAAAGGCTGGCTAGCCCTGAGTCCTGACAGTCCTGACATTAGTGTAGCCCCCGATTGTTTCCAGACATAGCAACACCCCTGTTATGGTGTCCAAACAAAAACGTTGGTCAGGAATATCTGTTTGCGATAGGTAACAAAGTCAGCCTATTTGCATTGCAATGCATGGAAGCAGCACGAATGAGTATTCCCATAAGAAAAAGTGAAACTCAAACAAAATCTTTATGTAGAATTGTTTTTGTCAACATAGTACTGCCCCCTGCCATCCCTTGCTTGAACATCACTGCTTTACATAGTCATTTGTTACCATTCCCCACTTAGCTATGCCTGGTCCATCTAGTAACATGCTATGTTTCCTTCTGTGTTCCTTTTTCTGCAGTGCCTTATGGGCCCTGCTGCTTTCTAATCTCAATTCCCTGTGATCTTTCCTGCTTCCCAGCGCCAACAACCACGGATGACGTTATACCCCCTCATTATATGGTCTTCATTTCTTCTTTATGAGTACAACAGTATGGATAAAAACGGCAGTAAGATGCAATAGAATTATCACCACTTTACTGCATTACCATTCTTTGAGTTTTGGTGGTGAAGTGGAGTCGTTGCCTCCAGCAGAAAGATGGAGGCAAATCATCTACTTTGTCATAAATCGTCATAATAACCCCAGTGGAATTACAACTCGCGTTAATACACAAAAATCCCCATGGACTCCAAGAATGGGGTTTGCACCACCTTGTCACCGCTCGATACCAAAATACAATTAGTTTCATCTTTAAGACTTGGAGAAACCTTATTACCACAAAACCTTTTAATCTCCATTTGCTCAGATGACGTGTGAGCCTTTAAGGAATGTTCTGGTCCACTTCCTGTTTTTGCTGCAAAACGCAAGCTCACTAAGGGTGAATAAGGGGACAATTTTATCTGGTGCCTGAAAGGCACAGTTGGCAGTTTTACATGTCCATATCGGCAGAACGTGTATTTGTCTTTCTAAACCTGAGCTCTTTACCTCTGGTAGGAGCTCAAGTAGATTTCGAGAAGCCTGGTGCACTACGGTGGTCCAGTTGTATGGGATGATATAATTTATACTTACTTTTCTGACCCTTTCTGCTGGCCAATAGACACTGTGTTCATTGAACCTGATGTTTGTGATTTGGATGTCTTGTGTAATGAAATAATTAAGAATGATGGCAAGGCATGCACTCTGGTTCCCAGTCAAGTTGCAGAACCTGATGTTTGTGATGTGGATGTCTTGTGTAATGAAATAATTAAGAATGATAGCAAGGCATGCACTCTGGTTCCCAGTCAAGTTTTCCTGCTGTAACGACTGGGAACCAGAGTGCGCGCCTTGCCATCATTCTTAACAAAATGAAATAATTAGCCCATATACAACTATCTTTGGTTCCAAATGTCTTTCCATCTAGGAAAAAACCTCTACCTGCTGCTTTCAAACCTACCCTTCTGCCAACTATTTCTGTATCACATGGACTGAGTACTCTGTGAGAAACCTTGGTGTGTTCTCCCGAGTAGTGCCCCGAAATCCCTTATCCAGGTGGCCAGGACATGGCCATCGCAGTTGGATCTAGCTCCAAGGGGTGGACCAGTGGGGGAGAATCACCTCAGGGGGGGGGCGCAACTCAGGGGGAATGCCCCTGGTGAGACACTGTACTATGCCGAGGTAGAGAAAGAGGCGGACTTTATATGCTATAACACCTCGGCCACGCTTCCTCCCATTAAATCTATTTTGCCCAAATCCAACAGCCCCTCCATGTCTGACCAAACTGGTAGGAACCGCCTCGGAACAAGGACAAATTATATCTCCCAGATTCCCTTCTTTCCTGTTTTCTACCCTAATACTCTTAATCATTATTCTTCATGCCCTGCTAATTATTTTCTGAACTCCTGGTGCACTTTGACCAAACACTACCGTTGCCACAATTCCCCTTGGTTAGTTCTCGATAAGAATCCTGGTCATTCCCGTCCATTTCACAAAACCTTTCTCACTCTTCTGAGTTTATCAAGAACCCTATCGAGAAAGCTACCATTTCCTATGACACCTTTTCCCCCACCTATCCCGTAGGATTTTCAAGAACTCTATCACCTTCCTTTTTCAACCCGAACATTTCTTTGCAATGTAAACAGACTAATGTTAAACCTGTTTACCTGACATGTCCCAACCAAAGGGGCAGGCAAAGTCAGGCAATTCTATGACAAGACTGGAGGCGAGCATTATGCTTCATCTTCATTTATTTCTACTCTTCAGCAGTTCAACAAAACACATAAAAACCATGAAAAAGTGTAAACGTCACTTTTCTCTTTTTCTCTTTTTTTTTTTTTTTTTTTCAAGAACTACAACATCCCTGAGTCTCGGTAGTCCATGCCCTTTCCACCAGTCACAACCCACTTCCTGTGCTCGGGCTCCTCCTCTTCTTTTACTGCTCTTCAAGCAGATAAGTACAATTTCTTCCCTCTCTAAATGTCAGTGAATGTATTGACCGGGTTTGAGTGGGAGACTAATATTAAAGATAGTTAAGACACGGTGTGTGTGGGAAAGAGAGGAGGCGCCGATATAGCGCATGAAAAAGAAAAAAAAAAAATGTTTATATACTGAGTAACTGTAATAGTTTTCATAATGTATGCGCGTAATTTATAGAACAGGCGACGCGTTAACGTAGAAGCTTGGGGCGCTTATGACGGCGCGAGGATTACACGGGAGAATTCCCGAAGGGTTTATCAGGCAGGAGTCTGTTCGTCAGGCGGACGGCCCCGTGTCGTAATTTCGGCACGCTGGGGGTTTAGTCAGCCTCGCGAACCACACAGCACAGGCCACGCCGGCATCCGAGAGCAGGCCCCCACCCTCGCATAGGCGGAGCCAGCTCCCGCGAAGCACGTAGCGCGGCCAGAATGCTCCCCAGGCAGCCCCCACCCGCGGGTGGGCGGAGCTACCGCAGAGAGCACAACGATCTGGAGCGTTAGCCCCCACCCGCGGGTGGGAGGAGTTAGACGCGTAGGACACGAGTTTCAAAACGTCGCATTGAGGCGCCGTTATCTGCAGAGCACACCGGCATCAGTACGCTCGTGCGAGCAGGTCGTTATTAGTGATCGCAATTAAGAGACCTTTTCATAATCAGCGGTCATAACGATCGCAAGCGCCGTGTTTCCTAAGGAGCACGTAGAGAGACAGCAGGCCACGTGATAAGGAGGAGGTCAGGAGGCTGCTGGGCTCTTACACTGCTAATTAGCAGAGGATTGGCGCGACAGAAAAGAGGGCTTCACAGGAGCCACAAAGCGATTACGTCTAGGTGCAGCCACTGAAAAAAAAAAAAAAAGGGAGTGCAAAGAGTAAAACGACTTTACTGACTCCGAATCATCAAGAGCGACAGTGGGCGTGCTAAGACACCTGGCTCAGGTATTTTAGGCACAAGCACAAGAATGTCAGAATTTGAGTGGAGCGAGGAGGAGCAGTCTCAGGACCTCGCGGCCAGCTTTAAGAAAGTGCTAGGAAGCTCCCTTATTGATGCAGTGGCAGAGGGCGTCAGACCCCTACAGGAGAGGCTGGAGACGCTGGAGGCTATGCTTTCATAGCCTAGTAGCAGCACCGAAGACTGGAAGCGCACGCCCGCGGATCCCGTGAAAGAGGGACAGAAGGAGTATACTAGCCCTCAAGAGGAAATCCTCTGACGACCCCCGGGGCTCTTTGGAAGGGGCAGAAGATAAGGCCCGAGAGGTGCCTGACACGTTCGCGAAGCTGAAAGAAGCGTATCTGCAACGGTAGGCAGTGCCACACCTCATGACCCCCACTCCAGGGGATGAAAATATAGGAGATGACCCTGACTCGGAAGATGAGAAGGATGACTACCAGGCCTCGCAAGAAGACGAGGAGGTAGAGGATGAAGACTGGGTGAAACCCAGTGGGGGTAAGAGAGCTCGAAAGGAGAAGCACCTCCTGGAGCCGCAGGAGGACATGTTTGACCCAGATAGTATACGGAATCCGAGGTCCTCCGAGTGGCAACCGTCCCCCCGAGTAGCACAATACATGGCAGCAAGATTACGCAAGCCTCTAGACAAGGAGGTGAGACAACGACTGCGAGCAGAGTGCCCGCGTCCGGATCTTCCGGGAAAAGTAGCGGAAGCTCCCGAGCTCGATCCGAAGATGCTGACATTCGTGTCGAAAACAAGTAAAGACCCACGCAAGGGTATTGACAGGTCCTGGAAAAGCTGCCAGGAAAAAGTACTCGACTTAGCAGGCCCTCTCGCAAAAATCATGGACCTAGCGGAGAGAGCAAGGGATACAGGGGAAGAGGTTGACCCCGAGGCTCTCGCAGGATGGGCGCAGAGAGCAGTCTGCCTTCTTGGGAATGCGAATTGTGCCATTGCTTCGGAGAGAAGGAAGGGTCTCTTACTCAAGATTGATTCTAAGCTCAGCGATCTTTCATCGTATGAGGCGGAAGAAGGGGCCCAGGGCCTCCTGTTCGGGGAGACTTTCGGGAAGGAGATGGGCCGATTCGTAGGGACATATGCTTCTCTCGAGAAGGCCCAAGCATCGATCCGCAAAATATTCCCGAGTAGAGTTTTTGGAGGGACCGGCCGCTCCAGAGGCCGTGCAGCCGGTCGTACTCAAGGAAGAAGGCCTCAGAACCCCAGAGCTCAATACTGGGAGAACAGGAGCCAGGATACATTCTTCCCGTCCAGAGGGAGATTCCCGAGAGGCCGCAGGTCCAGAGGATCAGGACGAGGTCAAGGGTTTACACCAGGTGAGAGCGGTTCGGTATCCTCCTGTAGGGGGGAGGACGCGCATGTTTTTAGAGAATTGGCGCAAGCTTTCAAGCGATTCCTGGATATTGCAGACCGTCAGTGGTCTGAGACTAGATTTCATAGAGACTCCAGTGCAGCGGAGCAGGCCACGGAGTCAGAGGCTAGCGCAAGCGGAACAAGCACTCCTAGACAGCGAGATAGCGCAATTAGTTCGCAAGCAGGCGATAGAGAGATGCGAGACCACACCCAAGTTCGTGAGCAATATGTTCCTGGTGCACAGGAAAGAGAAGGTACGCCCGGTTATAAACCTCAAAGAGCTGAACGGCTGGATCACATATCGCCACTTCAAGATGGAGGGCATACATCAGCTCAGAGACTCACTAAGAGAAGCAGACTGGCTGACGCGCCTAGATCTAAAGGACGCGTATCTCACAGTACCCGTACTCAAGGAGTACAGGCCATATCTAGCTTTCCGCTGGCACGGACAGTTCTGGCAATTCAGGACAATGCCATTCGGACTTGCCTCGGCTCCCTGGGCTTTTACGAAGCTGATGAAACCAGTAGCGGCAGCGATCAGAGAGAAGGGCGTCAGGCTGATCATTTATCTGGACGACCTTTTACTCCTAGCAGAAGATCGAGAAGTGCTGGTTATACCAAACGAGATGGGTACAAGACCTTCTAGTCTCTCTAGGATTTCTAGTGAATACAGAGAAATCGGACACCATACCGGCTCAGAGGTTAGACTTCCTGGGGTTTGTACTAGACACAAAGAAAGCAACCCTGGAGCTGCCAGCTCGAAAAATGAAAGACATAAAGAGGGAGATCAGATTATGCCTAGAGAAACAACTGATATCTCTCAGGACATTGGCAAGGATAGTGGGGCTATTAGCAGCATCTATTCAGGCCATATTCCCAGCGCCCCTGCACTACTGGGCGCTACAGAGGTTGAAGATAAAACATCTACAGCAGGGTCTGAAGTATCACCAACAAGTACCTCTAGATCAAGACTCCATTACAGAACTAGAATGGTGGTTGAAGAATATGGACGCCTGGAATGGGCGAGCCATATTCGGAGACAAGCCAGATCTGATAATAGAATCAGACGCCAGCCGGAAGGGCTGGGGGGCCAGATGTGGGACCCTACAGACTGGGGGCAAATGGAGCGAAGAGAAGCTCCGTCTACACATAAACTGCCTGGAGCTACTGGCAGGATCGTTCGCGATCAAGGCCTTCACAAGAGGAAGAGTGAAATCTTGTGTGCTGCTGATGATGGACAACATTTCTGCAGTAAGGTACATAAACCACCTAGGCGGTACGAGGTCCAAGTTGCTAGCGGAGCTAGCGAAGGACTTCTGGCATTTCTGTCTACAGTCAGAGACGTCAGTGACAGCAGAGTACCTGCCAGGCTCACTGAATGTAGTAGCAGACTGGAACTCTCGTTACCTGATAGACTCCAGCGATTGGAGACTGGACCCAGCAGTGTTTCAGAGGCTGGACAGGAGATGGGGACCACTACGTATGGATCTTTTCGCCTCTCGGCTCAACGCACAGACGAGCCTCTATTACAGCTGGAGGCTGGATCCGGAAGCTCAAGGAACAGATGTGTTCCTGCAGGAGTGGACAGGAGGTCCACATTACGCTTTTCCCCCCTTCGCGATGTTGAACAGAGTTCTAGCGAAGTGTCGGAGGGAGAGAGCGGAACTGGTGTTGGTTGCACCATTGTGGAAGTCACAAGTGTGGTTTCCAACGCTGATGGAGCTAGTAGCGGACGTACCCAGAGTACTCCCCGAAGGAGAGCGATTGATCACGGACCCAGCTGGGTTGTGTCATCCTCTGAGAGCGAGAGGGACACTCCCGCTAGTCGCGTGCAGGATATCAGGAGACGCTGGGCCCTGCCAGGAATTTCGGCGCAGGCAGCTCAGCTTATCGCAGAATCCTGGGCTCCTTCCACTAGGAGGAGCTATGACGCAGCTTGGGCAAAATGGACAAGCTGGTGCAAGAACAGAGGTGTTCATCCCGTTTCAGCACCTGTAGTGGAAATTCTAAATTTCTTAGCGAATTTACTGCAGAACGGAAGAGCTTTCCGTACGATAGGAGTATACAGATCAGCCATATCGGCGGGACATATGCCAATAGAAGGAGTGCGAGCAGGAGAGCACCCCGCAGTAGTCAGACTCGTTAGAGGGGCGAAATTCAGAGTGCCACCTGTGCCCAGATATAACACAACATGGGACGTGGCGACAGTATTACGATTATTATCAGATTGGCCAACAGATAAATACCTTACCCTTAAACAACTATCTGGTAAACTAGCGATGCTATTATGTCTAATCTCATGCAAACGAGTGTCAGACGTTAAAGCTCTAGAGGTTAACAGGCGAGCTTTCGGACCGGAAGGAGTCACATTCTCCATAGCCAGGAGAACTAAGACAGGCACCTCCACAGTGCATTATCCGTATTTTCCGAAAAATTCGAAATGGTGCGTAGCACGATGTATTAAAGAATACGAGAGTAGAACAGCAGAGAATAGAGCAGCGAATATTACCCAGTTGTTAATAGCGCGCAGGAAACCCTATCACGCAGTAGCATCAGCTACCATAGCCAGATGGGTAAAGGAGATCATGCATGCAGCTGGTGTGAATGTGGACACGTATGGAGCTCATTCAGTGAGAGGTGCAATGGCATCGTCAGCCGCGAGAGCGGGAGTGCCCTTGAGTGAAATAATGCTAGCAGCAGACTGGTCAAGCGATCGTACATTTAAAGAATTTTACTTTAAGCCAACAGAGAGTCTGGCTAGTACAGTGTTGGGGAAGCTTTGAACAAGCATAATGCTCGCCTCCAGTCTTGTCATAGAATGTAGATTACCCCTGCTATCTGCGCAGGCAGTATTAATTCTATTAAAGACTAAGGAGGCGAGCATTAAATTCCCTCCCGAGTAATGTACTATACAAAATGTCGATGCATTATATGAGTGAGTACACTACAGGCGCACCACTCTAAGATTTTCTATTTATGTTTTGATAGGGGAAGATCAGAAGAATAGCCGAAGGCAGTGCCGTAGCTGAGAGTATTAGGAGACCGGGAGTGCACCGGCGGTTGAGTTTAAGAGTTCAGAAGAGCCTTCGCACCGTTGGCGAGGATTAGTTAATGGACTTGAGCGACTATCAGAGCGAGTAAAAGCAGAGGAGGAGCCCGAGCACAGGAAGTGGGTTGTGACTGGTGGAAAGGGCATGGACTACCGAGACTCAGGGATGTTGTAGTTCTTGAAAAAAAAAAAAAAAGAGAAAAAGAGAAAAGTGACGTTTACACTTTTTCATGGTTTTTATGTGTTTTGTTGAACTGCTGAAGAGTAGAAATAAATGAAGATGAAGCATAATGCTTGCCTCCTTAGTCTTTAATAGAATTAATACTCCCTGCGCAGATAGCAGGGGTAATCTACATTAACCCAAATCACACACACCTGACGGCCCTTTCCTTTCTCTGCAGGAATAAAATGTCGAGCAAAAGAGCATAAAGGGAGCAAGGCGAGCATGGCAGATAGCACAATGATATTGCTAATGAGGCGCAGCAATTCAGGCAAAGAAGAAAGGCTGCCGAAATCTGGACTAGGCAAGGAGAGAAGTGACCTTGACATTTTCACCCCAGACCCGCGTAACCTTCATGGAAGAGAGCCTATGACCGCAAACAGTAGCACAAGTGCCTTGCAGCAGATGTCAACGGTACACATAGCAAGCCTACGCCGATAAGCAGGAGCGAGGGAAGCTCCGATGACCGTGGTACCGGTCTTGAATCCAATGAAGAAAAGCTAAGCGGTTCATCACAGCCGGTGAGTCGAAGGGGAGATCTATGGAAGAACTGTAACAAGTGTTAAAGTGGAAACCAGTTGCAGGGTCGAGCCCCATATGAGAGAAACTACAGATACCAGCAGTCTGTAGGAGAGCCAGCGGAATAGGTCAAAGTGGTCATACTGAGGGTCAAGGAAAATCCCTGTACAATTGGAAGACTTTGATCTACAAACTAAGTGAAAGAAAGTGAATTGAATCCTGCAGTGAAAGAAAATAAACTCGGGGAAGAGAAATCCTGCTAAAGAGAACAGGAGTGTCCGAGCCTGACCGAGGGAGATCCAGGGGTGAAGCCTCACCCATGTATTGGAAGTCAGGAGGGGTCCGAGCACCACCCAGGGAGATCCTGGGGTGAAGCTATCAGCCAAAAGTTCATTGAGAAAAGAACTGTCATATAATTTGTGAAATAAAATACGTGAGAAGGGTGAGCGCCCAGAAGATGGGGACCCAGGAGTGAACCATTATCACCTATCACAAAAGCAACACCATACGAGCAGGAGCTCACTCGCAATGCAGGAGCAGTGCACCATCAGAGGAAGCATCTTGGTGCTTCAAGGTAAGCCTATCTGCTTTTGCTGGCTACCATATTCTGTTACCCTCTGCCCGAGTGAAGTTGTGTTAAATATCATAAATGGCTGATATATTTTGACCATCAAAAGAAAATTGCCTCACGTTCCAAAAACAGAGCTTTCATCGACTTTTGTCCTGCATCTTGATTAATCTCCATTGCTTTTTGTGAGGCAGTGCCTAGTCTAAGATGGCCGCCTTTGAATTTGCCTGGCCATCATCCTATTGCATTAGCGGTCTTTAGCAATCACACATTGTTGCTGGCAGGCAAACGCCACCCCACTCACGAAGGCTCAGGATCTAAGGCTTCTGTCCATAGCCTTCCATGCCATCTACTGGAATCTCTGCCACTGTGAGCACACTTCAGTTCCATGTGTACCTCGTTGTTTGTAGCGGCACTAGGTTTGCAAAATTTCAGCTGCTAACAAATTCTCTACTCTTCAGACACCTGCATCCCCCCACTGCGAAGTGCCATCTAAACTCCTTGCCTTCCTGACACTTGAAAGTACAGCCCACCTCACAACCACGGACCGTATTTATTTATTTTTTCATTTATCATTTTTAAAAGCGCTCACACAACCTGTGTTTATTTAGTTGCGTAATAGTTTTTTTTTTTTTGCGTATTTATAACGCGCTTAAACACCCAGAGGTTTCTAAGCACGGACCCGGGGATCGAACCTGTGTTGCTTCGTGTCGTCTTGCTTTCAACGTGCGCACGTTGCTGCTGAGCTTTCCTCCCGGGAAGCTATAGGAGCAGCTTTCCAACTTCCGACAACGAACTACGCATAAGGTACGCCATACCGGCCCAGTCGTCTTCTGAACAATCTGGCTAACACCACTAACTTTATCTGTAGACTTTCAACTATAGTCTGTTGGCACCTTGCTATTGTTAGCCTAATCATAACTCAATGCCTGTCGCTGATCAAAGACCTAGCAGTTTAATGTGGCACCCACTTGCCCGTACGCTTCATCTAACTGTTGCAGATTACTAATTGCCAGCATCAATTGTCGTATCCGCCACCTGGACCGCTGCCCTGAAACACATCTGGAGTGGCTGATAGCCCATCCCTTTAAGGATACCTTTTGCCATATTAGGTCTGCGCTGCGCCTTCTGCGCACGCACCCATTCCTATCTGTATTCACTGCCTTACCTTAGATGTGCTGTTCCCATGTAGTCGGCCAACTTGCAGTTATTCAGCCTCACTAAAGATGCTATAGTCATACCTGTACCCCCAGTGCCTGCCTTATTGGTGCTTATTGCCAGCCATTGATCAAGGATACAGCTGCTCTCTCGCTTCGGGTGTTAGCCTGCCTAGTTAACCGTTCCGGCTGTCTCACCTGTTATATGCTTTTATTTGTTGTTATAAGCGCCGCCCGCAATAAGTGCATAGACAGCCTGCCTTACTGTGTCTAATGATGCATCTGTTCTTTGCTAATTATGTGCTGCTCATCCTATATGCATTAATTTCAACTGTGCTTCTACTGTTAAGATACTTCCCTGCCTACACTCATTTTGCAAGTCTAGTAATATTGTAGATCGAATATACACTCTCTTACCCTCTTCCAATCCTCATTGACGGTAATTGACTTCATTGACAGTAATTGTTACTCACATCCCTCGCCAATACGCTCTATACCTATAGGTTGTACCGCGATACTTGTCAATCTATCACTCAGCATCTCCTCATCTGTGATTTGCGAACGTTCTAGACACTACGCCCACGTACGTATTGTAAGTATTATCAACACCCTCTACACAGGCGATTACTGCATGTCCCAATTGAATGCACCAAAACAGACAACGTTGCCAATCTCTGTCTATGACACCCAGCCCATTAGTCTTTTGCACTTTATTTTAGTCCACTACGCCGGCCTGACACTCTGAACTATACCTAGTCAATTAGAATCATCATGCATGGCATCTAGCCCAATCTAGTATAGTATTTCAAGTTTGCCTGCCATAACATATTGCCTCAAGCCTTTGACTATCTCAATGGACTGCATCCAACATACCCTAACACTGAATATCTGAGCAGGCCAGATTACCTACCATCATGCATCGACTCAACCTTAAATATCAGTGCTTTACCCAGCCTGACTCACCTGATACTTATTTATCGTCCAACTAATAACTATTGCCCCATCACTCATGGCAATTCACAGGAAAGCCCAATGTACCCATGGATCAGTAGCTTCCTCCTGGCCTCTAGCCTTGCTGCAAGTGTCCTCTACCATACTTTTAATTACTGTTTACATATTCACGACTCTACTAGCTCAACAAAACCAAAGTATCCCACCTTCTAAATCTCCTGGTCACTTACCACTGACCTACCTCTACGCCATGTCCGCTTTGCACAACACCTCCAGTGCACCGTGCCTCACCGCCCCCCAGAAATGCGAGACTTGCTTTTCGCACTACATTAGGACCGTATGCCCAATTTAAATCTTCCAGGCCTAACTTGACAAATACTTCTGTCATCTTCTCGTCTCACCCTACATCGACACACAAGTTCGTCAATCCAACTCCACAAACTGAAGGAGCCTCAATTAAGGGATCCCTTATCAACGCAAGATCAGTAATTGCCCACGCGTTCGACATCTCAGACCTGATCACAACCAATGAACTTGATTTGCTGGCAATTACTGAAACCTGGTTACACCCAGCTGCCAGGGCGGCTCTTATGCTCACAATCCCAGATAAGTACATGATCCTTAGAGCAGACATAACTACCAAGAAAGGTTGAGGGGTAGTTATCATTGCCAGAAATACCTTAGGAATGAGAGAATGCGTCCGCACCTAGTTCACATCTGGAGTACTCCTCTCAGTGAAACTACTGCTCTCAGCAGAACAAACGCTCCTCATCCATACCATTTATAGACCACCGGGCAAATTAGCCTCCTTCAAGGATGACATAAATGTCCTCCTCACGCAAAATACAAAACCTAACTGTAACGCTCACCTGGTATCCACGGGGACGTCACTCAGCCTGTTCTGACCTCTTACGACCTTGAACTCTTCCCTGGAGTCTACTCGACTGGAGACTGGGCTTGCAACACAGGATTGGTAGAGTTTAACTCCCTATTGTCTCTGTGTGCTTGAACCCCTTGTTCCCCGGGGTCCAACCCTTCCATTTGATCCACAGCTCACCTTGTTTTCTTGGAAAGTGTGCTCTCTGTCCTACTTTCAGCGCAGGGGCCGTTGATTGATGCGGGCTCGTTGCTGCCTAGTTACTTCACTGGCAAGAGTCCGACAGGTAAGTATAATGAGTCTTTTGAACAGTTCTCTAACTTCATTCCTTTCCTTCCTAGATGATGGCCGCCATCCGGGGATGGCGACGTGCTGCTGAGATGAGTAGCGCTGAAGGTGAGTGAGAGCGCGATGCGCGATGCAACCCTTTCGTATTTGTATTGAACTGAGTTCCTTTTTCTGTGTCTTTTAGGTGCCGCAATGTTTTCAGTGTGGATGCCGGTTATGAAGAAGAAATGCGGTGAGTAAGCGCGGTATGCGGCGCCTCTAGATGTTTCCACGCTAACCTGGAGTGTCTTTTCCCTCTTGCAGATGGATGAGAAGTTCCGGAGACAGAGTTCCCCCAGAGCGGCTGGGATTCAGGTAAGCGTTTGAAGTTCGTACAGTCTTTAAAAATAAGCAAAGATTTGCTGAATGCTTACTAATGCCTTTTTTCTGTTCTTTTCCCTTTTCCTTAGGAAGCGGCATGCCGGGATGGGAATGACACCGCCGAAGATGCCCGGAGAACAGAAGAAGCGATGAATGATGGGCAGAAGTGCTGCAAGCTAAGGCTGTTCCTAACGGTGTTCTTGTTCTTGCAGGAGCTGAGCGCAGAAGAAAGATGCAGGCCTCCTGGAGACTGATCCGAACATGGTGAATGTCATGCTGCAGAAAACACAAAGCATGTTTCTCAGCCTGGGCGTGGCTTAAATAGTCTCTGGGTATCCCAGGTGTCTCTGGGCTCAACCACACCCCAAAAGACTAGACTGCACATGCAGTTCTGGGAAACGAAATATGTGGGGGCATCCATCGTGTCCCCATCAATGCATTACAAGTCCAATCCCCACTGTTATCCTATGGGAGTGAGTGAGTCTGGTGCCACAAGCGCCAAGTCTGACTCCAAGTGGGTCTTTGGAGGGATGGCCATGTAGGTGATCGTGACCTGGCTCCAGCCTGACATCTTAGTGGGCTGGGGACATGAGGGGCAGGAATCATGACACTAACTCAAAACACTAATATACTAGACAATACACCATGTGCTTGGTCTGACCACAATGTCATCTCCTTCCAAATCCTTGACTCCAAACCTCCATCAATTAAGGATATCCAAGCCCCACCTACACTAACTAGGAACAACCAGTTAATCTCCTTGGAAAGTATTCTCCCTCTAATTAAACCTATTACACAGAACAAATTGCCTCCAGATACAGACCCTGCTGCATTGGTAGAGATTTATAATCAGAACCTCTTAGATGCCTTAGACCAATTGGCTTCTCTTAAACTAAGAAAAGCCAAACCGGTAGCACACCTCAACAAAGTGTTCACACCTGAGCTGAAATTGTTACGCAAAGCTAAAAGAGAGGCAGAAGCATCTTGGAAAAATAATCTGTCAGCTCAAAATAAGGATACTTTTATAGCTGCCTCCATTGGCCATAAAACTACTATCCTAGAAACAAAAAAAGGAGAGTTACAACAAGAGAATCTCTGATTCTAACTCTAACACAAAGGAGCACTTCACTATCCTCAAAGAATTTGAATCTCCTATCACACCTCTTGACTCCTGTAAGAAAGATACCCTTTGGTGTACTAACATCCAAAAGGCGTTACTTAACAAAATTACAATGCTCCAAACAAAAATGTAAGCTAAAAGGGCTAGCCTAGCAAGTACAGCCAAAACGAGTACCCTAAACCTTACGCAATCTAACTTGAACCACTAATCTGCCGCACCTACCTGCCCAAACGCTGCCTTCAAATTCACTCCGGTCACTCCCTCAGAGGTAGAATCACCATCAAAAGCCTTAAACCGTCCAGGTGTCAAGGTGATACATGTCCAGCCACCATCATAAAAGAAGGTGCCAAAGAATTTGCCCCTTTTATCACTTCTTTTATAAACGCCTCCTGCACCATCCCGAAAAACTGAAAGATGCGTGGGTCATGCCACTCATCAAGAAGCCTAAACTTGACCCTAATATCCCAACTAATTTTAGACCAATTACCACTGTGCCTTTCCTCCTAAAAATCTTAGACAGGGTGGTATATATCCAGATTCAAAACCACCTTGAATCCAACAACATCATAGGCCTTAGACAGTCAGGATTCAGACCTAGACACATGACTGAAACAGCCCTTCTGGATCTGAATATCCAAATGGATGACGAAAGAGATAATGGTAAACCTGCTCTCCTCCTCTTACTGGACCTATCGGCTGCGTTTGATTTAGTTGACCAATACATCCTAACCAACCATCTAACCACAGCTGCCTCATTTTCTAGCCAAGCTGTCACATGGGTCAAATCTTTCCTGGCAGTCAGATCCATGAGGGTCTTCTCGCCTATCGCCTCAGCCAATCCAGCCCCTATCGCATGTGGAGTCCCTCAAGGGTCCTGTGTATCACCCACCCTCTACAACACATATACTAAATTACGGTTCGACCACTTAGATGACCTAGGTGTATCATATACGAATTACGAAGATGATACACAAATTCTCATCACCTTATCAGGGAACCATCAATCTGACACCACACTCCTAAAGGAAATTTATAGCAGAATACAAGGGTGGATGGCCAATCAGGGCCTTTGTCTCAATGAAGACAAAACTGAGATCCTCCTCATTGGATCCAAGCTAAAATTCAAATATTCTTCATTTAATATAGATGGGAACCTTATCAAAGTCGACAAAGCAGCAACAACCTTAAGTTTCTACCTAGATTCTGTGTTAAATCTTCAAAGACAAATCAATGCCACTGCCTCATCAACAGCTTACACATCAAAATTGGTAAATGCCTGTCGACCCTTCCTAAAAACCCACAGCTGTCTTACCCTTGCTACAGCTCTTATAATGTCCAAACTGGACTACTGTAATACTCTTCACTTGGGTTCCAGCCAAAGGAATCTGCATAAACTACAAGTTATGCAAAACAATGGCCTTAGGATAGCCCTCAACATCACCCGATCTACCCACTCAACCCAAATGAGACAATCTGCTAATTGGCTACCCATCCAAGACAGATTATCTTCAGAACTCTTATGATCACCCACAAGTGCCTTAACAATTCATCCCCCCAGTACCTGATGAACATATTCTCCAGAAAGGAATCTACCATATCCATCAGATCCTCCTGTACCCACTGCCTAAACACCCCATCCTTCAAACTAAACAAAGCAGGAGGCTCAAGCTTCCCAGTGTTAGCAGCCAAGCCATGGAATAAACTTCCACTCGCACTAAGAAGCGACCCTGTGTTCCTTTCGTTCAGGAACAAAACAAAATGCTGGTAGTTTGCGCAAGCCAACTAAATCCACTGTGTACTATCGTGACTTCAAGACCTCAGCAACTCCCCTGACTTTTGCCATGTGCTGTGGTAAGATTCCCACATTGGCCACCCATTGCCAAGTGAATTCCTACCTAAGCACTATTCTTGACCCGTCTCTTGTTAATTCTGTAAAATTTTGTAAATCCTGTAAATCCTTGTGACCTGTATATATGTACTGCTACCTCTCCACTGTATAACTCAATGTTCTTATATGTGTACTGTATATAATCCATGTAACCATGTACCTGAAGAGAAAACACCTAGATACTTACAAGCTTGGTGCGCTATATAAGAAAATCAAACAAACAATTAAACAAACCCTAAAGAACTTTCATTTGTTAAAGGAACTGTTTATTTGTTTTGTTAGCTGAACACGGCAGGCCCTCGAAGACAAGAGACTTTCAAATGAGATGAGAATTGGCCATCAGCGATCCTGAGAGCTGCCATTAGAACTGTCGTCACGTGCTGGAGAGGCCCGAGACTGTACTGTGCTCCAAAGTCCCACCTTACCCTGTGCTCAAAACGTGGGGAAGGGAGACCCAGGCTACTGCATCCTGACATATTATTTGAGAACACTTCTTTCTTTTCTTGAGAACTATCCCACACCCTTTTTGTATTAGTTGTACGATTTGGCAATAGGTTTCTTAGTATAGGCCTTTTCATTTTGACACAATGCCACTAGGACTGCCTTTGATGGTCAACGCTTGCTCCCATCTTAGATTTAGGTTTAGAATAGGCGTTTTTCCAACCTGCATATGGAATTCATTTTTCAAGAAACACCCTTGAACTGAGACCACTTGTGTCTGTCTTACTTGTTGCCACCATGAGTTTCTCACAACTCTTTACAGATATGGAGGTCCCTCATTGACCAGAATTCTCACTTGTTTCATACTCCCCATCAGGAGTACCTGGGGCATTTGTGATGAATTGTCTTGATCCATCAAGAGTCTTAATCTCCCAGCGTCATGATGAATAACCTAAACCCAGTGCATCTAGCCGACGGCCCTGGCAGTAATGATAATAATGTGTTGTTTTAATAGTGCTTTTATCCAAAGTGCTTTACATAGGCCATATTTGCTAATCTTGTTGACAAAGAAAGTTGATGGCTGTGGATGTTTCGATGCAGTGCGGTATGAATGAATGGGTTGGGCAGATGGTTGATGCAGTGCTTGATGACTTTGAAGAGGGCTCTGCTTTCATTGTTGGCCTTGTCTATGGTATTTTGGCAGTAGGTGGCCTTGGCAGGGGTGGCAGTTATCTGCAGAGTTTTTACGCCAATTCTTTTCTTGTTTTCTGATTGATTGATTGATTGATTATGGAAATTGAGATATTGAGTGTACCAGGTTGTGGAATGTTTAGGCTTCAAAATGTGTTCTTTCACTGGGGCATGGCGGTTCGTTGTTTGTGAAGGTGGTGTTGAGTTCTTGGAGAAGCGAGCCGCAGTCCTGCTTTGTCAGAGGTAGATCAGTCCATGTGAGGTGGAGTTTGGTGAGGCCTTCCGCAAGAGCCTCCACTCAGAAGTTCTTGAAGTATTAGATTCCTTATCAGAAAACAAGGTTGTCCTTTATCATCAGCCTCAACACCCTGGGCCAGCTGCCATGGTTATTTCTTCAGAATGGAAAATCAAAAACAGACTTCTCTAGGGTGTTTTTCATCTTTTTTAAATCATGAACATTGGTCAGTACTTTATCATCAGTGCACCACTTGATCAGTCTTTGGTATTTCCTACCTCTGCCTACAATATTTAAAGCATTAGTACAACAGAACATCTGTTCACTGATGTGAGAGGGTGTGGGCTATTTGATCTCATCTGTGTGCTCCGTAGCAGAACACAGGATAATAATGGTTGATATTGCATATGGGAGTGATTCAGGTTTGGATAGGGGTATTTGCAGATAACTTCTCCCAGTATTGTTCATCAGAAACCCAATTAGGAAGAGCATAGCATTTTGTGAAAGCCCACCCAATAGTGCATTGAGGTGCATCAGGGAGAAACCCTAAATACTGTACTCCACAAAACCATTATTGCCAGTTCTGTTCATCCTTTTGTAGTGATCATGCCTGTGGCATTAACAGTTCAATGTTTTTAAGTTAAGTCTTGGCATTATGTACCATTGTTTGAAATCATTTTCCTAAATTGCTGTACTCTGTAATTTGCCCATATTCAGTAATGACTAATAATGCAAACAGAGCTCTAGCGATAAGTAGGTGGTCTAAGATCTTTACGGCCTTTTATTTGTATTTTATTGTTTATATGCTTTAATCCAAAGTTCTTTACAGTTTAACAACAAGAAACATCAATCATAGACCATAGAAGCAATAAAAATATACATGAATCAAACCAGAAAACAGCATGTAGAAAAATTTACATATAAGAAGGAAGAGAACAGGAGGGGGGAGGGGAAGGAGAAAAGGGAGAGAGAAAAGGGGAAAGAGTAGCAGGGAAAGTGGAGATCAAAGGGGAGATAGGGAAAGGAACTGGAAGAGTGAATTGGGAGAAGGAGGAGGTGAAGGGGAAAGGAGTCAGAAAGGGGAGTGAAGAAGGAGCGATTGTACATTCGTAAGTGTGCAGTATGTATTCTGGTGAGTAATTGTCAACATTTGATGGCTGTATTGGTAGTTGGGAGATCAAAATAAGGACATTTCCAGCGTGGTGCCAGGGGAGTCGTTTATTGATGTAGCTTGACTAATAACCAGCTGCTGGATTCCTGGGCTTGATTAGCTTCCTCTGGTTCTTTTGGCAATGTTTCCTTGACTTGTGAGTGGATAGACCAGGCACATTGGATTAGTTCCTTGCAATAACACAATCAGGTCATTAGCTAAATGAACCTTTTTCCTAAATCTAGTGGTGGCAATTTAGGAAGGGGCATTGGCCAGCTCATAAATATTTCATCTGAGCAATGGAAATGTATCCAGCCATTTAACATCTGTTCCTGTGCAGATTTTGATCACTTTATTTTTCAAAATCCCCTCCTTTCGTTTCACTGCTCCTGCAGATTAGAGTTGGTGTGACCAGTGGCGCTTTTTCTGAAGCTATAATGTTGTACAGATGTTCCCAACTATCTGTCGCATGAAGGGAGTCTCACGTTCACTGTTTATGCTCACATGTACTCCAAATCCTGGCACACATTCCTTGATTAATGGTGTTACTACTGCTTTCATAACAGCGTTCCTGCAGGGTTAAGCGTCTACCAGTCCTGAAAAGATATCCAGCAGAAATAGTATGTACTCGAATCCGCAACATTTTGCCATCTGTCTGAAAATAATCTGAATATTTACAAAGGGACTATTTACAAAGGGGTGCGGGGGGGTCGCCAGTACTTACTTTCAGTTTTGCCAACATTCTGTTGTTCAGAAATAACACACTGTTTACATTATTGTAGAGGGATGGTAGAAAGAATGGGGCATACTAATTTCTTTTGACTGGAGAAACCATCCCCCTTTTGACACGTGCCACCTTATGGCGCATTCAAGCTAAATAAGATAATAGCACCTTTGGCGCAACCAACCAGGCCATCTGTAGAACACCAAAGATGATTAGGGTGTTTTTAATTGCTGGTGCAGTGCCCTGTCATATATAGCATTGTCGTCTATGGATACAAATAGAGGTTTTTGCATTTGGTCTGTTTGTAAGAACATGGGTACAGCCTGAGAGCAGGGAAGATTCACTTCCTCAACAGCAGTATCAGCTCACGCTTTCCATCTCGTAATCTCATCATGAGAAAATAGTTTACCTCTGCACTTGACAAAAGCTATTTCTTTAGGGGACCGAAGAGCATCAAGCAGAGCAGAGGCATGTTAAATTTTTATAGGTGAATCTGTCAAGGTTAAGAATCCTTGTTGCTTCCATAATTATGTATAACTTAAGTGTACATGGTGACAGTTTACTTTTTTGGTAACACTCATTCTCTTGTTAAAGCAACAGGTTTTCCAGCATGGGATCTTACATGGATTCACGTGCTGAGGAAAATTCCTCATCTTCAGGCTGTGAATCCTCAGTAATATTAAAAGCAGTTTTGCTTTAAAACTAAAAACTGCTTCTTACTTATACAGCCTATTGCTGTCACTTTGGGTCATACTGCCCAAGCCAATTGCATTCGTCTTCCTTAGCTCCACCCCCAGTGGCCATCTTCAGCTTTTTGCAGCATGTTTTCATGTGGGGAGTCCTTGGATTTCACTCCTCGAAAATTTCTATTTCTTCTATTTTTGTGACATTTCTTCATCGTTTTTCATCTCGGTGCCCACCGCAGGACCCGTTGCCGGTTAAGATCCATTCCATCGTCTGATCTTTTTCTTTGTGTGAGGACTTCTCCTTGGACTTGGGCCTGCACCTCGCGGCATGGCAGATGCCAGTAAGAAGAGTCTATTCAGGGCCTGTTAGTGCAACCTGAAGAACGTCTTTGTAGATGATCACCATGATAAATGCCTCTACTGCCTACACCTGAACCATAATGTGGACAACTGTTCCATCTGCAAGTCCTTCTCCTCCAAAACTTGATGGGATCATCAAAGAAGGTTGGTGACTTGGCTGGAGGAGGCTGCCAAGGGCTCTGGCACAGCCTCATTGTAAAGTCATGCATCTGCCCAGGTCAGCAGATCCGTTGAGAATACTACCTCTACTAAGAGGTCGAGATTAGTTGAGGATACTTCCCTGGGGAAGAGAGCTAAAAAGGACAACTTTATCTCCGTCAACAGCTCCCAGGGCTCTGTCTAAGATGGCAGGGTCCACAACCTCTCTGCCGACGAGTCATGCATGGTCGACTGGCAGAGCTCCTTCCATGAGCAGTCACTGCAATGTTCATAATCCGTCATAGAGACTCAAGTCTCCATTAACAATCAAGATCTTGTTGCTGTTTCATAGACTGAAATCTTGTCTCGTTGATGGTGCCAACCAGATCAACTAGCCCGTCGATAGCCGTGTCGACCTCATCGATGACAACGATAACCATCCACAAAGTTGTTCTACCTCCACGGCTGCCCTATCTTCAGCTCCGTCAACACCACAGGCTCCTGTTATCACCTCCTTCCCCAGTGGTGCGAGTGTGGACAAGCTCTCTCCTTTCTCCCAAGGCAAAACCACTCTTCACCTTGTCGTTGGTGGGTTTGCCTGCAGCGTTACTACCTGCTTAATTGCTACCTGCACGCATGCTCTGATGTGGCGAGCCTCCACAGGCCTTCTCTTCTGATCTGGAACCGGTCGAGGATTCTCCTGACCCCATTCTTCCAAGACCTCATCGCTATCCGCAGCCACTACCAACTCTACCAACTGTGCTCTTGCTCGTGGTTCCTCAACCAACTCTACCAGCTGGGCCCTTGCCTGCAGGTCCCAGGGGAACAACACCTAGAGACTTGTCCTTGGACATCCTGTCTACTCTGCACACCTTGGTTTCCTAGCTGCAACAGGGTCTGCCCCAACAGATCCTCAAGATGCTCCTCTACGAGTCCACCATTGCCCTCAGGACCTGCTCCCTCTAGGAGTCTACCTTTGCCCTCAGGCCGCAGCCCCGTTTAGTGCCTCCCCTGCCATCTCCACCTCAGCTGTTTTCCATTCCTGTGGATACCCTCACTAACACAGATACTAATTTTAGCACTGATACCTTGTAAGGTACGAATGATTTGGAAGACCTAATTCCAACTGCTGGTGAGCCCCGTGATATGGATCTACCCTCCAGAGATACTCCACCAGATGAGAGAAGCTCATTTTATGCACTGTTGACCCGTGCAGCAAAATTATTCAATCGGTTCCTGAAGAGAAGAAAAAGGAGGGCTTCCTTTTCCAAAGGAGAGTGTCCTCTAGGAAATTGGTTGTGGCAATCCCCCTGCTCAATTACATATGGGAAGATGGCTTATTGGTCATGAAGAATCCCTTCTCGCCCCTTCCAAATAGGAACCGCCTAGAGAAGATATACAGAATACCAGATTCTGCCCCTCTCCAGATACGATAGTGAGCTGTAGTATCTGATTTCAGATTTCTGTCAAATGGTCAACGGGGCAGTGCTCTGCAGACAAGGCTGGTTAAAGGCTACTAACTTCCGCCCTGAAGTGCAATCGAAAGGGATTGATATGCCTTTTGAAGGTGTAGACCTTTTCAGCAAGCAATCAAGAAGACCCTACAGTCCATAAAAGCAGACACAGAGACTACACGCTCACTGGGTACTCCTTAGCAACAGAAACAGTCCTTTTGTTCACCCAAGGGCTGTTTCTCCAGGTCCGCGAAGGAGTAGAGGCAAGCATATCGCCAACCTTCATGCTCCAGCATGCAAGAGGCTTACAGAGAACGTTCACAGTCCTACAGAGGGGGGTATATAGCGTTGAAGTGGAACATCCTCCAGGACGCAGATGACCAAATGGGCCTGACCGGGTCTAGGGCTCAGTCCCCAACTTCAGCACCCCAGGGGGAGGCTACCTATCACAGTTCTTCAACGAGTGGCACAACATCTTCACAGACAAGTGGGCGCTCAGCATTGTCCAGCATGATCACACCCTTGAATCCTGGACAAATGCCACACCATTCCTCCATCAAGAGATGGGAGCAACACCTGCCTCTACTCTTGCAAGAGGTCCAGGCAGTGTTAAAAAAGGGCCATAGAAACAGTGCCAAAACACTTCCGGGGGTCGAGTGTACTCCAGATACTTCCTGGCTAGAAAGAAGTCTGGTGGTTGGAGGCCCATCCTCGACCTAAGACAACTCAACAAATTTCTCAAGTTCCAGATGGTCGCGTTGCAGCACGTGCTCGAACACCTGGAGCACAGAGACTTGCTACTCTCCCTAGACCTAGACGCTTTCTCTTATTTGTCGTAAATGGCAGACATGAACAATTAATGGCTCTTCACTTCGGCCTCAAATCAGCTCAGAGGGTCTTCACAAAGTGTCTGGCTCCAGTGGCAGCCCATCTACGGCGTTCAGAGATCTGCGTCTATCTCTACCTGGGCTATTGGCTGATCCATGCCGCTCTCGTCAGCTGACCTTACAGCACATAGAGGAGACCATCAAGTGACTAACTTTACCGGGATTCTCAATCAACTTTCCAAAATCATGCGTGGTGCCATTGCAAAAGGCTCTCTTTCTAGTCTCACGTCTCAACACACTGACGTGTCTGGCTTCTCCCTCGGAAGAGAGGGTTGAGGCCATCTTGAGCAACGTGCAACAGCTCTCGACTCTTCGAGTGACAACCGTCCGTTCCATTATGTCTCTGTTGGGGAGGATGTCTTCATGCATCCCCTGGTCCCGAATTGCCAGCTGCACATGAGGCCTCTCGAACAGTTCCTGGATGCCAGGTGGAAACAGATATCAGACTCCTGGAATGACAAGATCACCCTCATTCCAGTGTTCAGGAAAACCCTGCAGTGGTGGTCCATTCGCAAGCATCTCTCGATAGGTGCTCCTTTTCACCTTCCATCAAGCCATGGTCACCAACGACTCCTCCCTGGAAGGGTGGAGAGCAGGGGAGTTGCTAGGTCTGGAAAAGACCCGGGGCTAAGCTGATGTTGGAACTGTTGGGACTGGGGCTAGCTGGTCTTTTGGCTGTAGCTCCTGAGATTCTATCTGGGGTACAACCAAAAGATCAGGGGCTATAGCCCCCTTAGCCCCCCCTAGCAACGCCCCTGGTGGAGAGCACACACAGGTCACCTTCACGCCAGGGCTTTATGGCAACCAGAGGAGGAGGAGTTGCACATCAACATCTTGGAACTGCGGACAGTGTTCTGGGCTCTCAAGTCATTCAAGCCCCCACTCCAAGTAAAGGTGGTCTGCATCTTGGCGGACAACACAACTATGTTCTACATTAGGAAACTTGGGGGAACCCGCTCTTCCATTCTCTCCAAAGAAGCACAAGAAATGTGGAAATGGATGATAGATCAGAAGATGTTTCTTATCCCATTCATCTGGCAGGCATTCACAATATCATTGCAGATTCACTTAGCAGGGGACTGCAGTCCTGCCATGAGTGGGAGCTTTATCAGACTCAAGTTCTTCTTCTCCAGGTGAGGTCACCCTCAAATTGACCTATTCGCCACAGCAGCAAATGCAAAGTGCCATGGTTTGCCAGCCGGCACCCGCAACCAAGGAGTCCAGAGACAGCCTTCTCATTCCCCTGGGAGGGCCGATTTCTCTTCACGTTACCACATATTCCCCTGATTCTGTGAGTGATAAGGGCACTCAAGCAGACCCATTGCACGATGATACTCATTGCTCTGGCATGGCCCAGGCAGATCTGGTACTCAGACCTTCTCCACCTGTCTGTGGCTCCTTGCATCAAGCTACCTCCTCTTCCACATCTGCTCTCCAGAGAAGGTCTGTTCTCCACCATGACCCAGCATCCTTGAAACTAGCGGCATGGCTCCTGCAAACCTAGAGTTTGGCCATTACTCATTGCTCGCAGAATGTAGAGATATTCTGGCTAAAGCTAGGGCACCTTCTACTCTTGCATGCTATGAGCACAAATGGAATTGCTTCTCTGTGTGGTGTAATTCACAGGGGTTGTCTCCCCTTCGCATAAAAGCTCTTCAAATCCTTCCCTACCTACTCTCCCTAGCAAAGGCAGGCCTATCAAGGTACACCTGGCAGCTATCGCCTAATACACTCAAACCCATGGCAGGCCTTCCTTGTGGTCTCACAGACTAGTTAAAGAATTCCTAAAAGGGTTGTTTAAGGCATTTCCTCCTGTGAAGGTTCCAGCCCCTCGATGGGAGCTCAACACCATCCTGTCAAAATTGCTGAGTCCTCTCTTTGAACCTATTCATAGTGCCTCTCTGAAGTTTCTGTCTTGGACGACTGCTTTTCTGGTGGCTATCACTTCGGCCAGACGTGTTGGTGAGTTACAAGCTCTCTTGCAATCACCTTATTTGTCTTTCTATCAGTCCAAGGTGGTGCTACGTACTCATCCATCCTTCATCCATCAGCAGAGGCATTCGCAATGCTGGTAAAACGAAGCAGGAAAGCGGGATCACCCATGGACCCCTGTCCCCAGACATCTACAAATCAATCCTCGCGCAAGGATCGCCAGCAGAACACTACATAAACCTTCTAAATCTTTCACTATCAACAGGGACTGTACCGAAGATCTTCAAATCAGCATACATCAAGCCACTCTTGAAAAACACACGTGGTGACGTAGATGACCTTTCCAACTACAGGCCAATCTCTAACATCCCCTACCCAGCAAAACTTCTAGAAACCTACGTATATAAACTAACCCAAGAACACGTAGAAAAGCACCACCTGCTGGACCAAGCTCAAATCGGTTTCAGACCAGCGAGAGGAATGGAAACAGCATTACTATCCATCTGGAATGATCTCAAAACTAACGCAGACTCAAACACTACCTCAGCCCTTATTCTGCTTGACCTCTCCGCAGCCTTTGACACAGTTAGCCATGACACCCTGACCAAAAGACTAGAAGACATAAGCATAACAGACACAGCACTACACTGGACCAAATCATTCCTAGCAGACAGAACAGTAACCGTATGGCTAATACCTTTCAAATCAACCCCACGAGTTAACGACTGTGGAGTCCCACAAGGATCCTCACTATCTCCACTATATTTCAACATCTATCAGACGCCGGTCATCAGAATCTTCAAAAAATGCAACATTTCATGTGACAATTACGCAGATGACACTCAGATCATCTACAAAATCAAAGACACCGATGCCGACCACTCAACCCTAACCGACTGTCTAAAAGAAGTCTTCAACTGGATGGATGCCAACAACCTGAAAATCAACCCAGGAAAGACAGAAATCACGATCGTATCCAAAGACCAAGAGAACGAAACCACCATCCCATGGCCCACGGAAATGGGAAACACACCAACATCATCGAAGGTAGTAAAAAATCTGGGAGTCCTAATGGACAACACCCTAACCCTGGAACCACAAATGAATGCAACAGTGAAGAAATGCTATTTTCTCCTCCACACGGCAAGAAGAATTCTACCTTTCCTCTCCTTCACGCACAAAACACTCACTATTGTCACCCATATCATGTCAAAAATCGACTACGCAAACAGCCTCTACCTCGGAATACCAGAATACCTCCTGAAGAAACTGCAACGGATCCAAAATGCAGCAGCAAGACTACTCCTCAAACTATCCAGAAGAGACCACATCACTCCAGCCCTAAAAACACTTCACTGGCTCCCAGTAAAACATTGCATCACCTTCAAAACAATGTGCATAACGCACAGGGCATTCCGCGGACAAGGAGCAGAATTCCGACAAAAGAAAATAACTGTCTACAAACCAACGGGACCCCTCCGATCAAGCAACGAAATCCGCTTGGAACTCAAACCATACCTTAAGAAAAAACTTGGAGGCACCTCCTTCTACCACTTAGCCGCAAAAACCTTGAACAACATCCCAAAAGAAATAAGAAACACTGAAGATCACCTAAAATTCAGGAAATCACTAAAAACCTGGCTCTTCAACACCACAGACTAAATCTGGAAACCAAAACCAAAAAAAGGATGACTAAACCGGAAAGAAGACGGACATCCCCGACCCGAGAGGGTTACTCACAAGGCACCTGGACGGGTGACACCGGACAGACTGGAACACAGGCGGCGCACATGGAGACTGAGTCAACTACCCCAGGCAATCCCACCAACATCTTGCCCGCCCTTAGTTACCGCCAGGTACCACAGTGGTATGGAATTGACGAGAAATTGGCAATCACCACACTACCTGAGAGGTTGACAATGGCAGGTGCACTGGCCACAGGAGTATTAAGGGAGGATAAGGGGAGCTCTGAGAGAGCATGTTAGAGGTGGGTGCCAGAGGAGTAAGGAACCTTATATGCCAGTCGGACCCATATCTGGACAGAGCCGCATCAGGGGAGACCACGCAAACCGAGCGCCTCAACTCGTGATAGAGACGCAAACTAACCAACCCTACTAACAATTTCCCTTTCTGCATACACCTCTAAAACTCCAAACCAAACACAACCAAACCTACAGCACAACAAACCGCACAAACTTCACTACACTGCAACAACAAAACAAAAACACACATAGTCTTGCACAACAGTACACAACGACTACCGGCCGCAGACACCCCAGGCCCAGCCAACGGACCCACCGGGCTGAGGCCGCCAACAGCACATCACTGCTCTCTTGCACTTTTCCTGCTTTGTCCCACTAACTCATCCTCCCCTTCTTTTTCAGAACCACCAGAGCACCAGGGGACCACTCCGGTGGTGATAGTGCGCGGTACAAATGTCCTTTAACATTCTTGACAAAGGTTGTATCTTGTTTTCCCAATTCTGCCATTCCTGCAGAACGGGTTTCACATTCACTAGATGTGGTGCATGCTTTGAAGTGCTATGTCGCATGTGCTAAGACTTCTCAGTTGTTAGTGACATTTGCACCTGGGGGCAAGGGAAATACCTCTCCAAGGATTCCATTTCCAGGTGGCCCTCTGGCTGTATCAAGTATTGCCACCGGCTTACAAACAGGCCATTGCCAGGAAAACCAAGAGCCCATTCCACCAGAGCAATGGCTGCTACTACGGCACTCCTGTCAGGTGTTCCCCTGCTGGACATTTGCAGGGCTGCTACGTGGAGATCGACTCATACCTACTGCATCGACGGGGATTCCAGGGTTGAGTCCTGTGTCGACCAAGCAGTGCTTCGCAAACCTGTTTAAATTAGCTGAGAGGTACAAAGGTGAGTTCTATTGCTTCTGTTGAGCCTGTTCCACCTCCCTTAGTTGTCTAACTACTGCTTTGTAATCATATTCATGAGCATGTGAATCCATGTAAGATCCCATGCCGGAGAAGGAACAAGTTACTTAGCTATAACTTCTGTTCTTCAGCATGAGTATATTACATGGATTCATAAGCAACCCTCACTCTTACCCCTTTATGGCTCTTCTTGGTTCCTACTGCCATTTCACGTGTGCCTCTAAATCTGAATATGCTCAATGGGGGGAGGAGTTGAAGAGGACGAATGCCATTGGCTTGGGGGGTATGACCCAAAGTGACAGCAATAGGCTGTATAAGTGACAAGCAGTTTTAGCCTTAAATTGAAACTGCTTTTAATATTACTGAGGATTCCCAGCCTAACGATGGCGAATATGCATGAGCATGTGAATCCATGTGAGAAACCCATGCTGGAGAACAGGAGTTACAGGTAAGCAACTTGTTCCTTCAGCTGTATGAGAAGGGATCATATTGGTAAATTGTGCACAGTTAGTCTGAGTGGAACACACAGCAAAACCAATTTGCCTTTATCACACAAAGATATAATGTAACTACAAAATGGGATCTGAGTTCTGTAAAGGTATAACAAGGCAATCTTTCCTAGTTTGTCTGATATTACAGGTGACAGTAATGCAGTTCTGTATCGGCTAGGCTTTGCACTAATGAAGCAGCAATAAAAACAGGACGGTGAATCAAAGTAATGTGAGAATGATCAGCTCATACATTGTTAGGTGGAAGTGAACAGATGCTGCATTTAAGTTTTACTCACTAAGGTGGTGGCAGCGTTTGATACTGTAACAGTTAATGGGAATCCAGGACCAAGATTCCTGCTAATTTCACTGCTAAGGCAATTGCTGCTACAGACTTGGAACAGTAGGACATCCATCGGCACTGGGGTCTAATGCAGTCCTATAATATGCTAGAGGGCAGTGTTTATCTCTGTTTTTCTGTGTGAGCACAGCCAAAGCAAATCCGTCCCATTCATGGTTACAAATTGTCAATGTCTTATTATTGGGTAATCTTACTGCATACTGGAGAGAGCATGTTTAATAGCTGTGAATGCCTTTTCTGCTTCAGGGGACCACTGTTGGGGCGCAGGTGTATCGATGCACGTGAGGTCCTGCAAAGGCTTAACAGGGGCAGAAAAAAACTAATATTCATTTTCGGCAATATCCAGACATTCCCAAAAAAAGGTTGCATCTTGTGATAGTAGGTCTGGGTATTATTATGATGACAGCAAAACGGGTGAACCTGTAGAAAGTGTCCCAAATATTGTACTGTTGCCTGACATAACTAATTTTAGTTTGAAGGCGTTGTGACCTTCCATGGCTAGAGCAGTTTAAAGTACTACAGTGTCTCCTTTACAAGCTTCATAAATAGGCCAAGCTATTAGTAAATCATTGTACCACACACATCCCAGTGAATATGTCAACCAGATTCTTTTTCAATATTTGTGAAAAAAGGCAGGAGATTCTGTGTATCTGTTTGGCAGCTTAGTCTAGGTGTACGGAAGTTCTTTTTATGTGAATTCAAACAAATATTGTCAGTCTTGATGGATCACCATAGAAAATAAAGCAGAGCATAGATCTACGTCAGTCAAGCAGGCAGCTGAAGGCAAAATACGGGAAAGAATTGGTGTCATGAATTAGATCTACTGGGAGAGGGCCATACTACAGATTCTACAGTGTATGGGTCTTGCACCAAGCATTATATCTCTTTGATATTTTCGAATATTGAAGGCTGCATGCAAAAAAAGACAGATTTATTTTGGCTGATTTACTGTGGCCTTCAATATGCCCAAAAATCACGATTTCAGGGGGTTTTACCCCGAACCACCGTCTTTCTGTCAAGTACCTCTGCCTTCCCTCTCCCACATTGCAATGCCCAAAAGTCCCCCCATAACCCACCCAGAACCCACGTGACCTGTCCCTTTCCCTGAGCATGCAGTCCTCTTTCATCTCCCACCCTAAACACATACACATACAAGCACACACGTAAGTACTCACCGTCCACATCGCTCACGCAGACATCAAAATACAGACACCCATCTACCTTTTGTATTCGTTATCGTGTGTAGCCAGGGCGGTGACAGGCCACTTTATAAGGCCTGCTTTTTGCGATCTCAAAGCGGTCTTTCTAAAGCAACGTTTTTTTTATTTTTGGTAAAGTGAAAAGGGGATTTTCACTTCATACCGTTTCTTCAACTATACAATGGGAGTGTTGCTGGGGCTGGTAGTAGGGGCAATAATTCCCTGTTGCGATAGTTAATGATAGTCACCATCACTTCCTATGCTTTGGGACAAAGTGGGTACTGGGGGAGATCTGTGAGCGGTTTGGATTCTAAAAGGCTGTACGTTGCAAACTTACTTCGCTGTCCTGCTGAAACCAAAAGCGGTCAGGCACTTGGGAGAACAAATCGTTCAGATACTTGTTGAGATTTACATTGTTTGGGGAGCGTGGTCCCTCTTGTAGAGTCATGAGTGCAATCTCTCTGTTGTCATAGGACACATCCAAAAATATCCTATGTCGTGCAGTGAATGATACAGTTTAACTTGCAGAGTAGCTCTCGCCCAAACAGGTTAATGGGCGAAGAGGGACTTCACAGGAAAGTATGCTGGTCTGTTATGGGACCCAGGAAACAGATATAGGTTCAGAACCGGGATGAACAGGTTGATTGGAAATGCAGACAGCTTTCACAAAGGTAGAAGAAAGAGGACCAGCGGGAAAGTGTCAGACTGAAGAGCCGATGTGCTTGCTTTAGAGTCTAGGACGCAAGGGACAGATTGTCCTTCTAGTACACATTGCACAAAGTGACCTTGATCAACAGGAATGAAAGGAGTCATGCCATGGTTATTTCGTTCCCAGGCTCTCTTAATGAAAGTCTTCCATTTGCACTGTTGGTCTAGTACTTGGTTTACTGAAAGTCATGGGTGTCAGGTTTAGAAAATGTAAACTGATTAAGTCGTAGGGGTAGAAAATGTAAAAGTGGCCTGTTGGGAAAGTAGAGCTTTCAAAATCCCACCAGTTTATAATAATGTCCTGCAATCCCAATGCTCAGTGCTATGCCCTGGAAGGGGTTGTGCAACCCCTCTGCCCCTGCCTCTCCCTTGTCCTCACGCATTTTCCCTGGTATAGTCACTCCTTGTGCCATTAAAGTTCTGTAGCTGCAAGGCGACACGCTTGGCTTCCGTATTCTCCTTTTTGTATTCTTGGCAAGCCATGAAATGATTTGCCACAGTTATCAGACATGCCACTTCCTTAGTTTGTAATCCCACGGAAATGACTTTGGGCCTCATTACATGTTGTGGGGTAACCATGGCGCTATTAGCGCCATGGTTGCCGCCGGTATTTTAACATGTCCGCCTTGGTGGATGGCGGAATTACCGGCCTACTCCAAGTTAAGCAGGGCCGGTAATTCCCCATTCACCAAGGCCCTTCCCCATTCCCATTTTTGCCACCACAGGGCATAATGGGAATGGAGAAGGTGGTAATTACGGTACCGCAAATTGCAGTACAGTAATTAGCACCGAGGTCCCTTTGCGGCACCCTACTTTATCGGCTGGTAGTACCAGCCGTTAAGGTCGGGTCCCGCAAAGGGAACTCGTAGTAAGGCGGTAAGGGTTTACCGGTATCGGTGCCGGTAAACCCTAACCGCCTACCGTGTAATGAGGCCCTTGAGTTGCTGTTGTATCGGAAGTTGGAAAAACTTGGACACACGCAGTACCCGTCGCCTCCTGCAATGTTTGGGAGTTTATTTATGCCAGAATATTGAGCGAGTACAATTTCTAATCTAAGAAATTGGTGGAACATTCTCCCTTATTCTGCTTGCAATCGTTAATTATCGCCAGTCTGTTTTCTGTGGGCAAACTTCAGGGATTGCTGCCAATGTTTAATGCTGCACCTACATTAGCTAATTCATACATGTCCAAAATGGATCACAACATTGTCTAACAGTCTTCAGTTCCTCTATACATCGTTCTGATTCTACATTGATGTTTGGAAAGTACTTTGCCAAATTTCAAAGATCCCCTGAGGTCCTGGGGGCATATGCAGTGACTAAATAGCCCCGATTGATAGTAGCCCTCCGTAACTATCTTAAAAGTGTCTAGAGTTGGGGCTTTGCAGGACTATACAGCGTTCCACTTCTGGTGGTAGAGGGGCCATATGGTGTTGCCCAATGTCACAGCCCCCTCTCCACTGCTTGGGAAATAAGCAGGAGGGCCTGGCCACAGATGCCCCACTTTAAATTCATTAATTCTTTAGAGGATTCCCAATACCATTCAATATAACATCCCCATTATTCTGGACACATTTTACCCTTTTTAGATATATCAACGGTACCTTCAATAGGGAATTGTTTAGAATGTCTTGTGTGACTATCCAACTATCCTTTGTAAAGTAGTTCCATTTATGTAACAACTTGCACGCTTCATGATTATGTTGTGTATACATATATGTCGAGATGTGCATAGATACCACACTTCAGAATAAGGCACGGACACGGAGCTTCTGTCAACACATCCTTTATTCTCCTACTCAATACCCAGAAGTGATTAACCCACGTCACTTCCCGTCCCTCCCCTTCCCGAGGCCCCCGTGTCCTTTCCACGTGACTAGGGAGTTACGTGACGACATCACACCCCCCCGATACTAAACATTAAGTTCGTGATCAGGGCATCTCCTCAATAAGACGCGGGGGTCTTCTTCGAGTTCTCTGAGGTCTCAAATTATTTCTTTCGCTCGATTCCTGAGGTAGCCAACGGGGCTCATCAGTGTCGGAATCTTCTTGGTCTCCTTCATAGGGTGCATCCAGCACCAGAGTGTCCCTTGGCATGTGATGTTCACTTAGGGGAATGATCCCTGGCATTTTCTTGAAGTGAGAGCTGTTTCTTGTCACCATGCGCGTAGTCCCTTCAGCCGTGATGCGAGAGCCTTTTCTCTGTGTGATGGTGAGGGGTTCTTCATTGAACGACGCCATGTTTTTGCGATTTTGTGGCTGTCTCACAACGACGATGTCTCCCAGCTCCAGATTATTCTCCTCGGCTCTCCTTTTCTTATCTGCCGTGTTTTTCATGTTCATTTTCTGGGACGCGTCTTGTTGTCTCATTTCAGCATCACCTTTGTACCGTTCTTCCTCTAGTTCAATGTGGGGTAGTCTCGTTCGCACATTTCTACCAAACATGACTTCTGATGGTGATTTGCCAGTGGTACTGTGTGGGTTATTGCGATAGTCTCTCATTAGCTTACACAGTAGTTTCTCCACCGGCTCTCCCGTCAAGCGAGCTATCTGCGTGGTGCGTTTGACACTTCCCATGAATCGTTCAACTGTACCGTTCGCTTGAGGTCACAACGGTGTTACCTTTCTGTGATGGAAACCCATGTATTCCGCGAAGGTTTTGAAGTCTTGTCCGGTAAATGGGGGTCCATTATCTGATTTCACTACTTTTGGAATTCCGTATATAGCAAACATTCTATCCAATGCAGGGATGGTGTGATATGCTGCTGTTGATGGTACAATTTGCACATCTGGGAATCTTGAATACTCATCGATTGCCACAAGGATATATTCACCCCCTTCCAAAGGACCATAGTGATCTACTGCGATTTCTTCCCAGGTTCCGTTGGGCAATTCCGTCATGCTGAGCGGTTTAGGTCTAGTTTGAGGGTTGAGAACCACACGCGTGGGACAGTTCTTGAGTAGTTCTTCCACTTGTGTGTCCATTTGAGGGAACCACACCCTTTGTCGCAACATCCTTTTTGTAGACATTATTCCCCGGTGTCCTTCGTGCGCAAGCTCAAGGACCTTTTTTCTTAGTGACTGAGGAATCACTAGTTTTGTCCCTTTTAGTAAGAGTCCTTCTGTTTCTGCAAGCTCTTCCCTTACTGTGAGCAGACAGGTGATGTCTTGCTTGGTTTCTTCTTCCGCACTTTCTTTGAGTTGCTTTGCCTGTTTCCAGTGCCCTGTCTCAAGACATCTCATGATGATCTGCATTGCAGTGTCTGAGTTGGTTTCCCTGGCTATTTGTTCCATGTCCAGACCTGGTGGTGTACTTTCTTGGACCACATACATGATGTATTGATCTGCAATGGATGGATCGGAGTTGCAATCTTGATTGGGATGACGCGAAAGGAAGTCTGCTGGATTTTGTTCTTTTCCTGGTCGATGAATGATGTTGAATTGATAGTCTTGTAGCCTTAAGGCCCATCCAGCTATTCTGGGAGGCATCTTGGCTTGAGCATTTCCATAGATGAACAATAATGCCTGGTGGTCTGTGACTATGGTGAAAGGTTTCCCATACAGGAAGAGATGAAAGTGCTCGCATGCCCACACGACCGCCAAGCCTTCCCTCTCCGCTTGTGAATATGCTTGTTCAGTTTTTGAGAGACTGCGACTGGCATAAGATACTATGTGTGTGGACTGTCCATCTTTGTGATCAAGTTGAGTCAGAATGGCTCCGAGGCCAACTGGACTAGCATCCACTATCAATTCTGTGTGCTTCTGTGGGTCAAAGTATGCCATGTTTTTGGCATCTGCGATGCGATCTTTGATAATTTGGAACGCTTGTTGACATTCATCCGTCCATCGGAAATCGGCGTTAAGTTTGGTGAGGGCTCTCAAGGGTGCACTGACGGATGCAAAATCCTTGATGTTTCTCGTGCAATAACTTGCTAGACCCAGGAATGATCGCAGATCGGTGATGGAGGTTGGTGGTGTCGTGCTTGTGAGTGCGCTGACTTTTCCAGGATCAGGTGTCATTCCATTTTTGGAGAAGATGTGGCCGAAAAATCGCAGGGTTGGTTTTCTAAATTCACATTTGTCCTTATTCAGGGTGAGGTGTGCTTCCTCTAGTGCCATGCACACACGCATGAGGGTGTCGTCATGCTGTTCTTGAGTTTGTCCAAACACTAAGATGTCATCACTATAGTTCAAACAATTTGGTACGTGTTTTATTATGTTATGAATTTCCGACTGAAATATTTCGGCCGCTGAAGAAACTCCAAAACTGAGCCGCTTGTATCTGTAGAGGCCCAGGTGAGTAGCAAAAGTGGTGATGTATCTGGACCTTTTGTGAAGTTCTAATTGATGGTACCCCTTATTGAGGTCCAGTTTTGAAAACACTGTGGCTCCATTGAGCAGATGCACCATGTCCGTTATTCTGGGAGATTGATGACGTTCTCTCAAGATTGCTTCATTGGTTCTTCGCATGTCCACACAAATGCGAATGTCAGCGGAGTCTTTTTTCGGGACTGGCACAATGGGAGACACCCAAGGAGTGGGGCCTTCAGCAGGTTCAATTATGTCCGCTTCCAAGAGTTTCATTAATTCAGTTTCCACTTGTTTTTGTATATTGATGGGAATACCACGGTAGTGTTGCGCTACCGGAGGAATGTTGCTGTTTATATGTAGTTCAATTTGTCTGTCCTTCAATTTTCCGAGTCCTCTGAACAATGCAGGGAAAATCTTGTCAATGTTGGCGGTGGGGTCCAGGTGCTTGTGCATCATGAGTCTATATAGAACATGAATCAGACCCATGTCGACCGCAGATTTGTAGCTAAGAATGCATGTGGCTGCTTCGAGAACATGCATGGGTATTTCCTTCACGTGATCTTTGTATCGACATGACGCCGTGAAGAAACCTTTACACGGTAGCGGCGTCTTGGAGCCATATGGAAAAATGAGCGCTCTAGCTGGTTGCAAACGTGGTGCATTTGGCATGTTGTTGTATACTTCCTCACTCACCACATTTACCGTGGCTCCTGTGTCCACCAGAAATTCTGCAGCCACTTGGTTGACATTGATGATGAGAGTAGGGCTGTTTTCTTTTGCCGTGGGGTTTCCAAGTGCATATAGGTAGCCTTTTGTCCGTGGTTCTCCTCTGCGTGGATTTGATTCCTTCTTGGGTTTGTCCTCTGAGGAGGTACTAGAGATACTGTCAGAATGTGATTGTTCCACCAGATACCTGACATATCTCCGGGGACGTCTTCTCCGCCCGGAGGATGAAGATTTGTTGTCACGCCACTCATGTGTGGGTTTTGATTGTCTTCTATCTGACGGTTCTTCTCGTTGTCGGCGGCGTGTTGCGTCATTTTGGTAGTGTGACTCACGATTGGGACTCATGCGCCTAAATTCTCTTTCTGGTGAGGAGCGTCTATTTCTTCCACTTCCTCGCATTTTGCTGCGATAGATGAAACACACAGCCTTGTAATGATTTTCCCCCCCGCATGCAGAACAAATTTGACCCATGGCAGGGCAGATGCCTTCATGAGGATATTCATGTCCACAGCGATAACAAAATGGATCTGTGTTTCCTTTGGTGGTGCTCTCAAGTTTGTGTAGATTTTCATGCTTCCCATGAATGATGGTGATGCCATCAAGACTTTCCACCTGTGCTGTTAGTGCCGCCTCAGATCGAGCCAGGCGTAGAATCTCTTCCAGATTTCGAGCCTTTTGTAGGAGCCGTTTTCTGAAATCACTGCTTTCGCACCCTACAATTATCTGTGAGCAAAGTGCTTCCTCATTTGAGTAGTTGTTAAAATCGCAGTGTTTCATCTTTATTCTTAATCTCATCACAAATGCATCCATTGTTTCACCTTTTAGTTGCTTAGTGGTGTGGAAGATGTGACGCTCATAGTCCACGTTTGTGTGTGGCGTGAAGTAGTTGGTTAGGGTTGTCTTCAGTTTGGTGTAGGTGTCTATGTCATCTTCAGGAATTTCATCTAGAATGTCTCTCGCATTTGATCCTATGGCATGGGTGAGTAAACTGTGTTTCCTTTCATCCTCTAAAGGGCCCACTGCCTTGAGACACACTTCAAAATCCCTCACCCACTTTTTCCATCTTGGTCCCAGTGTGCTGGTGTCACTCAGGTCAAAATTGGGGGGTAGTTGTGTAATCAGGCCATCCGTCATGCTTGTGCGTGTTGTTTTGGCAGGAGTTACTTGTACTGTTAGTGATTCCTCAGACGAGTCATCAAGCATGACAGAAATTATATAACTGCGCACTTAGTAAGTGTAGTGGAGGATAACTGCTACGTTTTTATTTTGAAAACTTGAAAATGGTGGACGTTCCGTGTGACGTGACAGGTTGCAGCGTGGGGAGCCGATGCGCTCCACCCACTGGTGCCACTGCCTTTTGGCGGGAAAGCGCTGTGAGGAACCAACACGCTCCACTCACACGCTAAATTCCTTTCACGGAAGACGAGCCGTCGCGGGGAGCCGACGCGCTCCACCCGCACGTCTCCCGCACGCTGTTGGCGAGGAAGACGCTGTGAAGAGCCGACACGCTCCACTCACGCGCTTCTGCGTGAGGAGCTGATGCGCTCTATTCACGAGTGAATTCGCCACTCTGGACGCGAGAGGTCGCAAGGAGCCGATGCGCTCCACTTGCTAAAGCATGCGTGACAATTGCAGGGAGTCGCCGTGCTCCACCCGCAAAATACTTGTTGCCGTTGACAGGTGCATGCAGGACCCTGCTCGGACTCCTGGGAAGAGTTTCCGTTGGCGGGGAGTATATCCACTCCCACCCGCCTCACGCCGTACACAGCCGTTACGCCTGAAGTGCCGGAAGGTGATGATTTGCGTGAACTCGCTCGTCGCCAGTGTCGAGATGTGCATAGATACCACACTTCAGAATAAGGCACGGACACGGAGCTTCTGTCAACACATCCTTTATTCTCCTACTCAATACCCAGAAGTGATTAACCCACGTCACTTCCCGTCCCTCCCCTTCCCGAGGCCCCCGTGTCCTTTCCACGTGACTAGGGAGTTACGTGACGACATCACAATATAGGGGCTGATTCATGGAATTATTTGCGCCGAGAAACAGGGATGTGTGCGCCATTCTGCCCGCAAATCCCTGTTTAACTAATGGGGATTTGCGGGCAGAATGGTGCACAAATCTCCGTTTTTTTTTTTCGGCGCAAGTAATTCCGTGAATCAGCCCCAAAATGTACTGCTGTCTTTTTATGGTATCGGCACTTCTCTAGACTTTCCCCCTTCCCCCATCTTCTCACTTCTACAAAAGGAAAACTGCTTATAACGTGGCTTGAAAAAATACATTTTCAAACATACAAATAGGGAGACGCCACCCTTGCTTTTCATAACCCACTCCCATGGGAGGCTCCTGGTTCAACTGAGGCCAGCTGAAGTCCCAGACCTGGTCAGCCACACATACTCATCCAGCATTCCTTCTTTTCGTCCATTATACCCCCACCAGCTCATCCCTCCATTCTATTTGTGTGGTCTAGCTCTGATTTATTACAGTTTCTGTTTCTAGGATGCACCGTAATGTCCTGATTACTGATGGCGTGCATGTGTAGTGTACTTTATTCAAAACCGACCCTCTTCTACAGGTTTGAGAAGTAGCAAGAATGTCACAATCTGTGTCTGCACTCTGTTGCTTCGTAAAATATGGTTTGCCTGTAAGGCCAAACAGAGCCACTGAATTACCCACAGCCCCACTCTGAACCCTGTTAGAAGCTTCAAAAGGTCTCGTGGCTCTCGGGTTAAGGCCTAGAGTCCAGAGGGTAGTAGCCTGCAATCCACTCTCGGTCTCATCCAAGAATGTGCAAGCCGAGTAATGGCACCAAATTGTTGTAGCAAAAACTCCAGTCTGCAATTTCATAATAGTCCGGTTATTTTCATTGCAACGAAACAGACCGACGGAGTATCTTTGTCAAAAAATATACTAAATATGAAACAATCGCAATTTCACTTCGTGATCTGTTGGGCAAATTGCACTATGCTTTTATATTAAATGTGTTTGTGTATACGTATGTATGACTCATGTTGTAAGTGTCTTTTATTTGGTACGATAAGCAATAATACTTGAATTTACTGACTATCTGTAAACTAGGTCTTATGTTCACACTTCATATACTTGTATTTTTATCTCACATCAAATCATATTTTCTGTATACGACTATACTTCGGGCGTTTGAACAGTATTGTGCCTTTGTCAGCTGTGGGAATGGAGATTTCAAAGGGGGACATCTGACCTGTGAATCTGTGTTCCTAGCATTTTAGTACTCCGCAAGAAGCTGTCTCCTATTTTACCGTGGACAGAAGATGTATCGTTTCCAAATGTGTTTTGCCCATTGTCATGTGCTGAACTATTCTAAGCTATGTGTGCTCACACTTTGTTGACTTCAAATATTGTTCACCTTCCTAGTGAAGTGATTTGCATCAGACAGTTCAGGTGCTTATTGTGCTGCCTTACACCATTACTGGGAATCCGCAATTCATGTTGTATTATCTAACCAAGCAAATATCTATACCTCACGAAAACACCAGGGGCCTCATTACGACCCAGGCGGAAAACCATGGTGCTAAAAGAACCATGGTCTATGCCGGTAATTTACCGACTCCGCCATGGAGAAAGGGGGAATTACCACCCCATTACAAGGTTGGCGGGGCGGTAATTCCCCCTTTCTCATTGGCCCTTCCCCATTCCCATTTTTGCCCCATAGGACTCAATGGGAATGGGGAAGGCGCTAAGTACGGTACCGCAAATTGCGGTACCGTACTTAGCACCAAGGTCCCTTTGCGGGTCCCTACCTTAACGGCTGGTGTAGACCAGCCGTTAAGGTCGGGTCCCACAAAGGGACCTCGTAATCAGGCGCTAATGGGTTAACGGCGCCACAGCCTTTTACGGCGCCGTTAACCCATTAGCGCCAGGGTTGTGAAGAGGCCCCAGCATTGATTATCCTGTCTGTATCATAGGTGGGCAGGTTTTAAGATGTTTGCATTACTAAATCGCTGGATCATGCTGAACAGAGAATATGAAATGATATGTAGAACCACATGTAGTTTGCAGTCTCATGTCTGTATGTAGCTAATGTATAGCAGGTAGATTTGTTATGTGAAAAATTGCTTGACTAAAAAATGTGTGTTACAAAAAGATTGGGGGGAAAAAGTGAAAAACATGACCTGGTTTTTGGTTTAAAATATTCTTGAAAAAATCTGAGGAAAGTCCATTCATGGATTGTCTCCAAAATCCAATTGTTCCTTAGGGGTTTTGTGGCGTGAGTTCTAGATTCAAAAATAAGTCTCTTGATTTTTCTGCAGGCAGGCACTTACATTTTGAAGGAGAAAAGCAACGAATATGAGTATTTGTTCTTCCCTCGGGCCTGGTTCTGTTTCAAGCAAAAGTGGATCTTGCTTTTTCCGTGGTGGTCTTCTGGTGAGTTATTTTTCTTTCAGCATTCTTCGGAACAAACATCTGAAGTCTGTTGACTGTATACCTGGAATGCACACATGAATAGTGTTCGTATGTGCCAAGGGTGCATTCATAATGTATTCTTGCAGACAACGTTGGTTTAAGGTAACTTTTGTTTAACTGCAGAGCGCCACCACCTGCACTTAGTATCAATAGAATCTGTTTCTGATTAAATCAAAGTGCACATTATAGACATTATATTGCTTAGATGCATGTATATACTATAGGAGCAACTGAGATCTAATTCTGTTCTTGTTTCGCATTCTCATTAAATATGCTGCAAATATACATCAAATGTGTCTCTAGATCGACGAGTTCCTTTTTTAAGCAAAGCCTGCTTAATAATCTATCCTCACTCCCCTAAACCTATGTTGACTTTTCCCTGTGACAGGTTTTTTTCTGGAATTTGCTCAATAATTACATGAGCCGTGCTAGTATCTTAATGAGTATCTCAGCAATAAGTGCCCATAACAGTTGTTATGTGATCTCTATAGAACAAAGATCACAGAATGGGTAGACCTTCAGTCCTCAATAATATTTCTAGGAGCATTGTGTTGCTATGGGGCATGTATTCAACATTTATTGTAATCTTCTATCAACTACTATTTGCTCGCCCTGTACATTCTTGACATATTTGGTAGCAGTTGCCGTTGTTATTAATGCAAGGCCCATTTCCCATCTGCCTTGTTGGCAGAGTCTTTGCTTTGAGTAGACTTTTACAGATACCACATATCTATGGTTGAATTCCATTTCTGTGCCTTTTTAAAACTTGCAAATATTTCTAAACACCTTAAATTGGTCAGTATTTTCCGCCTGTGGTATTTTTGTGGTGTTCTGCTTAATTCATCTTGCAAACATATATGGCCTGCTTCTCTTGCAGTCCACACATACCATTGTATGACAAGGTAAGTAAGTATGCTTCACTAGAATGAACATAGCCCTCAGCCATTATCTAACAACCCTGGTTTAGTTGAAAATGATCACATCTGACAATCGTACATGTTCTGACCCATGTTTGCAAAACAATTGCGCTGTTTGTTATTACAGGTCTCGCTTGCTTGTATCTTGCCTGTTATAGCACTTTATGTGCGTATCAAACAGCTCTAGAACTGTATTTAGGACTGTTACTGCAACCCAGTGCTTGTACTTAATACATGTTCTATTTGATGGTATTTCATTAACGGGGATGCAGAGTAGAAATGTAGTAAGCGTGCATGTACATATGTTAGCGTCATGACATCTGTTGCCATGATTTCTGAAAACAGTCCCAAGTTTTTGTTGCCTATGGAGTATATAACGCCTTAGGCCTACTTGTTTGTCAGTATGGCAATGACATATGCTAAATAGATTTTATTATTTTACATAGTAGTCTTTGTAGGAATGCTTTTAATTGCTTATTGTTTTTATGCATTACCGTTTTCAGGATCACTGACCTGTGTGTTGCTCATGTGATAATGCTAGGACATTAAGGAACGAAGGGGAAAAACAACGTTTTACACATGAGTTTAGGGATGTATTTGAGACATTTTAAGACAATGGAGCTCATTACGTGTAGGGCAGTAAAGCGGTGGTAATTCCACCTAGCGGAATTACCCTTACTACTGTGGTGTCTGGTAGAATTACCACTGCTTTACAACCTATCAGGAGCACACACGCGATAGACAGAAACAGTAATTCTACCTGGCTGAATTACCTCCATTAGGGGCTCCCCAACCGTAAATCTGCGGGCATTCGGCGGAATTACTGTTAGCGTCGTCCAATCGGCGCTATCTCCACCAGCAGAAATAGCGTCATTGCCGGAACAGTAAACGCAGTGGCAGCCATTTCAAAAACTCAATCCGGTCCCATTCCACCACTTCCTGTAGCCATCCACAGCAACAGGACACATATGTCCCAGGACAGAGCAAAGGCGCCTGGACAACGGCTTAGAAAGCCCAAGTTCATTCAGCGGGAGCTAGAGGTCCTCCCTGATGCAGACAAACTTTATGGCAGCTGCCACAGGAAAACATCAGGCCAACGCACATCAGCCATCCTGGCGTCCACCCGGCGTCCACCTCCCATAAAGAGTCAGCTGTGGGCATAGTCCCCTAGGAAGGGGAGGAATGTAGAAAGGGATGGAATGACCTCAAGATCAGGTTGCGTAGCCTCCTGTCAACACCAGCAGGAATCACTGGCCACTGGAGGGGGCACCACAGAGCGCCTTGTCCTGGCCCCATGTACATGGAGGGAGTCGGTAAAGCTGAGGCCGAAGCTGGCAGCCAAGACCAATCTGGTGAATCTGAATGCCTCCCTTTCCCCAGACAATGCCATAGTGGGGGGGAGGAGGCGCAGTAAATCAATATTCCCTGTTTGCTGCCAGGGCCAATGCTGCCACTGTGTGCAGGTGTAGGTGGGCAACTGTGCACGTAACCATGCACACCAGGGCTGGCTTCAGGGTCAGGGCATGACATTAGCCCCCCCCCCCTCTAAACCCACCTGCCACAGCAGGTTGGGGGAATTATTCAATGGCTCCAGCAAGCCCTATTGAAAGGAAATGTGCCCGCTGTCATGCTGGGACTGGGGAGCTGCCCCATGCTGGTGTAGCAACAGCACCCTATTGAAGTGTTGTACTCCCTGCCCCAGTACGGAACTGAGAGTCAAATACTGAAATGGAGTGCCAAATCTAGGCACACAATCACCCTTCCTCTCCCCGACCCCAGGTTTAGGGGTGCTCTGCAAAATCACTGTTACTTCACCCCGGGTGGCATCACAGCAATGGGTGGCCCTCTGCAGCACCCATGTGTGCTGAGAAAGGCCAATTGATATGATATGGCATTTGTAACGCGCCTATACACAAGTGTTTCAAGGAGCGACGAGGCAGGGAGTGGGGAACAAGGGGAAGACAGACAACGATCCTACTAGGCCAGGTGTCATTCAGATCGTGCAAGTGCATGGGTGGAGGGAAAGGGAAAAGTGCAAGGGGAAAGGGAGGGGGGAAAGTGCAGTACAGGGTAAGTAGAACAACAAATAAATAATAGTGACAGCTGGTGGCAAGTGCAAGGTAAGTGCAGGCAAGTGCTGGGAAGGGGGGAAGGGGGGCTGTAGGGATACAGAGACAGTCCCGCAGTGCAGGGGTTGCAAGGGAGGCAGTGCAAGTGGAGAGTGGCTGGGCCAAGGACCGAGATCGGTGAGAGTGGCCCACTTGCATATTCAGTGCAGTTTCAGTCAAGAATTTGGCAGGAGAGAGGGGGAGAGAAAGCAGAAGCAAAGAGGAAGGTTTTGAGGTGCTTCCGGAACCTGAGATGGTTCTCCTCAAGTTTCAGGGAGGCAGGAAGGCTGTTCCAGAGGGAGGCCCCTGCCGCGGAGAGAGATCTACCCCCAATTGGTTGCTTGGAGAAGCAGCTGACCCTGAGGGAGTTGGAGACGGATGAGCGAAGAGCTCGAGAAGGAAGATATTTAAGAAGAGAGAGCTCAAGGTATTTAGGCCCCAGGCCCCAGAAGGCCTTGTGGACAATGTAGAGGGTTTTGAACTTAATCCTCGCAGCCACTGGGAGCCAGTGTAGAGATTTCAGTCCTGGAGAGATACGGTCCCTGGGCATGAGGCCAAGGACAAGTCTCGCAGTCCTGTTTTGGATAAGTTGCAGAGGGCAGAGAGTAGAGGCAGGCAGATTAAGATGGAGGCTGTTACAGTAGTCCAGCTTCGAAAGAACCAGGGCTCGGGAGACAGTGAGCTTCTGGGGGAAGGAGAGGAAAGGAAGAATACCTCTGAGGAGGTGCAGCTGGTAGTGTGACTTCTTAGAGACGTCAGATATGTGAAGAGAGAAGGAGAGTGTGGAGTCGAAGATGACCCCGAGGTTTTTTGCCTTGCAGGTAGGAGCAGGAAGAGGGCCAAGAGAGGCCAGCCAGAGAGCTGCAGGGAAGGAGGGAGTGGGTGTGCCGATGAGTAGAATCTCAGTCTTACTGGCATTAAGGCAGAGGTCATTGGCGGCACACCATTCCTGGATAGCAGACAGACAGTCAAAGATGAGGGAAGGAGAGGAGGAGGCCGAGGGTAGCCTGAAAATGGGCTGGGTATCATCCGCATAGCACTGAAAGTTGGGGCAGAGAGCGGCGATGCGGTGGCCAAGGAGTGCCAGATACTGGTTGAACAGCCAGGGAGAGAGGTTAGATCCCTGGGGGACACCACAGGTAGAAAAAAAGATGTCAGAGAGGAAGGACCCCAATTGTACCTGGGAGGGTCGATTGGAGAGGAAAGAGGTCAGCCACGCCAGAGCCTGACCAGTGATACCCAGGTATCACGGAGACGGTTGAGCAGGATGGCATGGTTGACAGTATCAAAGGCAGAAGAGAGATCGAGCAAAATGAGAACACAGAGTGTTGGAGTCAAGGTTTGAGAGCACGTCCTCACGGATGTTCAAGAGAGCAGTTTCCGTGCTTCTGGCATCTCTGAAGCCAGACTGATGGTCATGAAGACTACCAACAGATTCAGCATGGAGATTAAGCTGGGAGATGGCCAGTTTCTCCAGGAGCTTGCCCAGGAAGGGAGTGATGGAGATTGGGCGATAGTTAGCCGGGTAGGAGGGGTCGGAAGAGGGTTTCTTAAGAAGAGGGTGCACAAGGGAGTCCTTAAGGGGGGATGGAAAGACTCCAGAGGCGAAGGAGTGGTTGCAAAAGTCAGCCAGGGCAGGAGCCAGGGAGTCGATGTGGTCCTTGATAGTTTTGGAGGAACAGGGGTGAATCTGTTTTGACAAGACTTTCATAGATCAGACTTGTCTGGAAACCTCATCAGCGTAGAAAAGGGGAAAGGCAGAGAAGGAGGGAGGAGGGGTGGCTGCAGAAGGGCCAGAGGAAGAGCAGGGAATAGAGGGAGGGAGATGATGGGAGGAGAGTGAGGACAGGATGTCCTGAGTTTTAGAGATGAAGTGAGAGGCCAGTGCCGTGCAGAGGGCCTAGGAGGGGACAGGAGAGGTAGAGACTGCAGCAGGGTTGGCCAGCTCATTGCAGATTTTAAAGAGTTCAGCCGAATTGTTAGATGCCGCAGAGATGCAGGCTTGGATAAGGGCTCTCTTCTTGGTGAGAACGGAGAGCCGGTATTGCCTTTGGAGCAGGCGGCAGGCCAGTTTGTCAGAGGATGAACATGAAGCACGCCATTTCCTCTCTGCCACCCTGCACTTGCGTTTTAGGATGACGAGATCCGAGTCATACCAGGAGTTACATTTGGCTTTGGGCTTCAGGCGGATTCTCATGACAGGGGCAAGGATATCCAGAGTATCAGATATAGCAGAGTGGAGCGTGGAGAGGGCTGTGTCAGGGTGGGAGTCATCTGAAGGGGAAGGGGGGCGAGAAGGTGGCAGCGAAAGCCTCAACTGACATGCGCTTCATGGGTCGGATGACCGAGAAGGAGGGTGGCAGTGATGAGGGTGGCTTTGCCTGTGGGGTAGGGAAGGTGAGGTGGGAGGATAAGAGAAAGTGATCACTCCAGGAGAGAGGAGTGGAGAGAGGGACAGAGAGGGGAAGGTCAGAAGAGATCAGAGCATCAAGAGTGTGCCCTGCAGAATGAGTCGGCCCAGACGGGAGAATAGAGAGTGAGAGAGAGTCGCAGAGGTCGCGAAAGAGTCCAGAGGGGGGACAGGAGGCATCAAGGTGGATGTTGAAGTCTCCAAGAAAGAGGAGTTGAGTGGTTGAGGACAAGAGTGAGGAGGAGAGGTCCGCCCCCTCGGAGAGGAAGGAGGAAATTTGACCAGGTGGCCGATAGATTGTAGCCACAGTAAGGGAATGGCTAGGAGAGAGAGAGAGTCGGCAGACAAGTCATTCAAAAGAGGAGTAGGTCTGCGTAGGAGTGACAGTGGCAGGAATCCACTCAGGGAAGATAAGGGCCACACCCCCCCCCCAGCACGGTTGGGCCTGGGCATGGAGAGGATCTTGTAACCGTCAGGAAGGAGTGTGTCAAAGCTGGTGACAGAGCTGGCCGCGTGGATCGTGGATGCCCCCCTCCACAGAGCCCACCCCCCATGGAATGGCCACTGTGGCAGCATGAGGGGAAAAGTGCACCTGTCAATGGGGTGTAAACCTTCAGCAGCCACGACACCCACCTTGCTGTGGTCATAGGCAATGGCCTGCAAATGACCATGCACTACAATCAACATCAACATGTGTGGGATGTCCCTCAACCATCTAGCATGTGAGACTAGCAAGCCAACGTACCAGTATGCATGTTGACTGACAGCATGTCATTGTTCACCGAACACGGTCACAGCCATCTGAGGAGGAGGAGGGAGAAGGGCCCATAACCCTCCCATGGCTGAGCCTCCAGGTCGACACCATCGGCCAGTGACGGAAAGGGCAGGCAAAAAGGGGTGGGCAAGTGACACCAGTGTCCAGCTGCACCACACCTGCCAGTGTCCCAGCGCCAGCACTGCACGCATTGCCAGTGACTGGGACATGGCCACAGGGACTGCACCCTTGGTACCTGCCCCCCAACAACCGGCCAATGTGGATCTGGCAGCAGAGCCAGTTGCTAGCAGGCGTGCAGGAGGCAGGGTGCATCCGCACCACCCAACAGGCTCATGAGACGATTCCGACACCTGATCAGGACAGCCAGCATCATGGTCCAGAGTCTTCAACCCATTCCCCAGGCCACACAGGATGAAGCAATTGTGAGGAGGTTGGATGCGATGAAGGAGCACTAAGTGCGCCTGGAGACACTCACAGATGCGCAGGTCCTCCACTCCAGGCCATCCAGGATTGTGTCCAGGGTACCACCCGCAGGATTGTGAGGCACATGGACCGTGACTGACATTGGGTGGCTGTGACATCTGCCGCTCTGATTGTCAATGGATAGAGGGTGTGGGAGCTAACAGAAGGCATCTTAGCCTTCGCCAAGGCCATGCAGGCCAGCATGCAGTTGACCATTCAGCACATCCGGGGGGCCAGGGTCTGAGCAATCCAGCTCTCTCACCTCCACAAAGAGCTTGTTGGCCAGCACCCCAAGCCATCGTCCGGCATGTGTGCTAGCCGCAAGGGTGCTGGAGGACACCAGTAAGGGAAAGAGGCCATGTAAGTGACTGGACATGTATTGTTAGGCACATGGGGGGGTTGGGGATGGTGTTGTGGGTAGGGGAAAGGCTAGGGTGTGTTGGGGATGGTGGTGTGGGTAGAGAGGCAGGTGTGTTGGGGATGGTGGTGTGGGCAGGAATGAGGGTGTGTTGAGGATGGTGTTGTGGGTAAGGGGTGGGGTGTATGCAGTTCCATAGTAAATTTCAGTTCACTTGAAGCAACGCTGGGACATTCCTTATTTGTGTGCATGTGTTTAATTATTGATGTTACAATCTGTACAGTGGTGCATGACCTGGTCAAAATAGTGCTCAGAAAGAATTGTCAATGAGTTCTTGATGAACTGTACATCCATCGCTGTGTAAGAGGATTCAATTCAACACTACAGCTAAGTCAATTCCTAGTCTGGGATACTGAATGGAAACCCTTATTGATATATCTTTATGTCCAGTTCATGCGTTCTGGATGACTACCCCTATATAACACCCCTCTCTTGGAATCCCCCTGACCCAAGAAGTAGTTCTGTTTTGCAAGTTAAAAGGTTTATTTGAGATTTTAAACAATATATATATATATCACACTTTATAATAAATTAATAATTGAATATCACACTTAATCTGATATGATAAAGATTAACAACGGAGAATCTGGCACTAGCACACTTCTTTATAATCACTAAGGAGTTGACATGAAATGGATAAGGTAGCACACTGGTAAATAGGGACAGAAGAATAATGTGGTAGAGAATGCTTTATAGGGTTCAAGGAAATGCAAGGTTGAATGAATGAAATGCAGTATAGAAAATAAACTGATATGGTTTCACAAAAGACAAGGTAATCACTTTCCCTTTGTGGCAATTCACCCCCCCCTATACAATGTAAAGAGATGGAAGGAAGAGCACACGGTTCAGGTATACAATCACAATGTAATACAGAGTTCCAGTTTCCCAGCAAGCTTAGAGGAGAATAGATATGAGTTTTACACAGGCTCAAAATGCTTTAAAATGTGATAGCAATATATTGGAAAATGTGCTAAAATGATTTTAATTCCCTCTGGAGGTTCAGGTTGAGGATTAGTTGGTTTAAATAAGTTCAGGCTTACTTTAGCAATGTTCTAGGAATGATTGGCAGGTTAAACACATTTTTGGCAAATGAAAGCAAGGAAGCTCTGCCTCTGGTTCTGGATACTGCTCTGCTTTCTCTGGGTACAGCACTGCTTCTGGATCTTTCTGCGCAGCTTTCTCTGGGTACAGCACTGCTTCTGGATCTTTCTGCAAGCTTTCTCTGGACCCAGCGCTGATCTGCACGGCTCCTGGATGCTGCTATCGCTGTTAGGTTTGCTGGATGCTGAGGCCCACTGAGAAGAGTTCTCAGTTTGTGGGTTTAGGCCCTTGCTTTGAGTTCTGAATCAAGTTCTTTGGAGTTTTAAAGTCTAAGGGCCTCATTCCGAGTATGGCGGTAAGGGATAGCGGCCACCGCTAACGAGAGCGGTGGCGGTAATCCCTTACCGCCATACTCCGAGTTCCCTTAGCGCCATGGTGCTTTTAACACCTGCTTTTAGCAGGCGTCAAATACCATGGCGCTAAGGGACCTTGATGTTAATTACGCCACCGTAATTTACGGTGGCGTAATTGACGCCTTCCCCACTCCCATTATGCCCTATGGGGCAAGAATGGGAATGGGGAAGGGTAAATGGGGATTGGGGAATTACCGCCCCGCCAACCTTGGAATGGGGCGGTAATTCCGCCAACCACCAAGGCGCTGCCGGTCCGGGTACGGCGTCAACCAAGGCGTTAATAGCGCCATTGGTTAGCGCCGTACTCGGAATGAGGCCCTAAGTGTTGAATCTAGTATCTTCTGGATGTTGTGTGGTCCGGCAGAGCGCGTTGCAGCAAATGGAATTGAATGTCCCTATCTGTCCTGACTGTCTGCTTTTATGTGTTTTGAAAGTGGGTGGAGAGGCTAGCTTTCTAGACCCTACCCCTCTCCACTTGTCATTGGCCACTTCATCCTCTTCCCCTTGATTGGGGGAATGAAATGAAGTGTCATCATGATGAGGTCTGTTTATGATACAGAGAACCCACCCCTGTCAAATTACACACAATCTATATTTTGACCCAAAAGACATATTTGCACAGGTACACATTTGTTTAAAATTACATGCACCCATCACATATCACAGGAGGTATACCCTGTCCAAATCTGCTCTTCCTGAGAGCTTGCATTGAGAAATGGCAACATTTGCACTTTTTAACTGGTTTTGCAATATCGGACATTAACCCAAATTTACACACATGTGCGCAAGGAGTATGGACATTAATTGATGAAGTGTCAGATTTTTAACATGCATACATTTTAAGTAATACCCTCTTAACTGCTAGCTTGCCCCCAGATCATACCACCGGTTCTAAAAACCTCTTAAAATGTGGGCAGAAAAATCACAAGAATTATGGTATCATTTATAAAATTTTCACAAGTCCGCTCTATGAATGATCCATCTTTTTAGAGTTATGTTCTGGCCCCAAAGGGATGTGGTTTCCCCCCAGCACAAGGTTGAATTTCTGGTTTTTCCAGTTCTGCCAAGCCAGCTTGCTCTCACATGCAGTGCTCCTCCCCTTTCCTTCCAGGAAGAAGCCACATTTACGACTCCCACCAATAAAACATTTGCCTGAGTCAGGACAGGGCTTTGTTTAATTTCCTGCAGAGCCCAGGTAATTCAATCAGAGAAGTGTCATATGCCTTTTGGTGGGAACAGCAAAAGGCAGCTAGGCCTGGGAACACAGCTGTTGTGCAAGTCTCATCTCCTGTCGGGGGTAGCTGGTGGGCAGAATTCAGTTCCTTAAGCCAGGCCCCAGCTAATGTCACTTTTAGTTACCCAGTTTTCTGCATTCAAATAAAACTAACCATTTTTACATATGCAGCTAGAATGCTGATTCTAAGTTTAAAACTATGACATTTAAACAATTGCAACCTATGTGACACTCAAAAGTAGGTCACTCATTTCTTTTAAACATTTAGATTTTTAGTGTATTTCAGTCCAAATTTACTTAAACTGCTGAAATCCACAGCTCAGCCAGTCTTGTTATAAACCTTCAAGTCACTTCAGAATATAACTTTACATTGTATCCACCCCTCAGTAACTCTTTCTTTGGCCTGCTTTGGGTTCATTTATTCAGTTTTACACAAAAAAAAAAATCTGGTGCCGGCTTTCTGATAGTGGTGAGTACTGGTAATGCACCCATTTTTGGGATTTAAGAAAATGAATTCCCCACAATTCTAAGTTGCTCTTGGCAATCAGCATTGCCATTCCCAATGGTTTCAGGCTACTGTGTGGGTAGTCCAATGGGGTTTTAGGCAGTGCCCTTCTGTGCCCATAACATCGGCAAAAATGGGTGGCAGCCTATTCTTCATGCATTTCCCTGGGCATTTTCTGGGAAGCTCTGGCCATCATGATGTTTTCAATGCCAGTACTGCACAGTTTTTGAGGTAGGGCTCGGATGCATGGGTAAAAACATCCCACAGCTGGCCTCTGCCCGCTCACTGCATGGCAGTGCATCATCCACAGGCAGGGTAGTCAGTATGTGGGCCTCATTCTAGGCCACCTCCTGTGGCGTCTGTGGATCCCGCAAGGGTGCCATGATCCATCGTAGCTGGGGGTATCCAGAGTCACCTGCAAGGACAAAGGTCAGAGGCTTCGGTCACAGGGCATCGTGGATGTGTTGCCATTTGTGCGACGACACTCAGAATGCATGCACAAAAAACCCAACATGTTTTACATTCACATTACTTGCATGTGGGATCATTCAGTATTCACATTCTTCTGTTACACCATGCACCAAGCTCACAGCCAGCAGTTAATGCTAACAGGATCTGTGATTGTTATGGCAGGGTGCCATGGTGTCTGTTTGAGGGCCTATGCATTGCTCTCATGCATGTGTACCAATGGTTGTTTAGTTGTACCTCAGCAGGTTTCTGTTGCCAGCATCCATTTCGTGATGGCATCATCTACCTGAGTACATGGCATCACTACTGCCAGTTTTACTGTACTTTGGTGCTGTGTTTCACTTTGTGATTCAATGAGTATGAAGTTATGATATTGCATTTTGTTACTCGTAGTCATGTGTGTGATGTTTAATCTGCATTGCAAATGTGCATTTGCAATGTCATACAACATTGTCCATCATGTCCTAGTCTTGTTGTTTGTATACTGTCATTAGTGCAGTGAGAGGGCAGGTCCTGCATGTACGGGGCCTTGACAGTGCATGCATATTTCTGTTGTGACTATGCACCTCCCCCCTTCACATTGCTGTACTGTAGTGCTGCACAATGGACTTGCGTGATTTCAAAAGTACTCACCCACTATCCACGTTTGTTGGCCTCTGTGCCTCTCCATGCATGCAGGCAGTGTCATGTTGCACAGGACCATGGCATTGTGGGTGGAACCAGGGAAATGGGCACAGCATTGGGTGATGTAGAGATCGGGATCACAAGTGATCTGGATGTTGAGGGAATGAAAATGCTTCCTGTTGCGATATGCCTGTTCATGTGCCACAGAGTGCTGGAAGGTGTCAGTTCCTTTGGGGGGGGGGGGGATCAACCAGCGCCATATGGGTGCAGTCCAGGACAGCAATGACATTTGGCATGTGGGCAACTGCATAAAACCATGCCTTCATGGCATTCTCCTGTGGTGGGCAGGAAGATATACTGGGGCACATGGTGCAGGAGGACTTCCAACACCTGTACAAGCACCTTAAAAAATGTGTACTGTACAATACCCTGCAGCATGGCCACAAAGTGCTGGAAGGTGCCAGTTCCCAGGAATTGCAAAACAGACACTAGCTTCAGCAGCGGGGGCAGAGCTGACCTGATGTTTATCATGCTCTCTAGGTCTTCTTGAATTAAGGTGTGCAGCTCACCTGTAGGCTCCCTTTTCAGCCAGTGCAGTGTGACCAGCTGGTTGTCAGTGAGGATCCATGGTGAGGGCCTGATCTGCGGTATGGGCGCTCATCTTTCATGGCGTTGCCTCCTCCTCTCTTCGCCCTGTGCTGGTTTTCCTATCTGTGTAGGTCAATGCACAGCGTGAGCAGCTGCATGTCCTAGGTCGTAATGGCCACTGGCAGCATGGTGTTGGAAAGTGTGTTTTGGAAAGGCGTGTGCCTTGTGTAGCCCTCTTGAGTGGATTGGGTGCATCTGTGGCTTAATTTGTGGCACCTCTCTGCATTTACCTCCACTTGAAAGGTGGCGGTAACTGCACTGGTTTTTTGGCAGTATTGCCACCCAATTTCGACAATATTACTGCATTACCGCATATCCTAACTTGTCATATGAAGGTAATACAGCTTTTGTGCTATCGGCAGTAATACCGTCAACGGTAATTCCACTGACTGCATCACAGTCAGCGGAATTACAGTTCACAGTATTCCCGCTGACTCATAATTTGGCAGAACAGTAATTGTGGCAGTAATTCCGGTACCGCCACTTTTACGACATGCTGCCCAACTCGTAATGACCCCAGTGTCTTTATGTCTGTATTGCATGCGCTTGGAAAGTTACAAATTCTATACTTAGCATCATGAATTTAGATGTGATATTTTATACTTAGGGTAGCTACACGCTATATTATCTGGTGACTTAATCCAGCATTATGTAATTAATTGGGTTGTATATATATTGTTATAATTATATGCTTTCAGTTTAGATTTTATCTACACTTTCGACTCATTGGGCCTCATTACAATAGTGGCGATCCGTAAACAAGGGTGCCGGTAAGCCAACTGGCACCCTTGTTTCCGGACCACCGCATTTCGAGTCAGCCTGCCGGAGCCGCTGTCCCCGACAGGTCTGACCCTGCCAGGCACAGCGGCCATGGTAGGCAGACCAGTAATGGAGCTTCCGTGTACCCACTCCCGTAGAGTCCTATAGGACTCTATGGGAATGGGGACTTACATTTTACCGGCGCCTGACTGTTAGGGAGAATTCTCCAAATGTGCTAATTTCCCTTACCTTTTGAGAACCCCAGCCACTTTATTGGATTTCTAGGATTTGATTTTTTACCTGGGAAGAGTGTGAGCCTTTTTCCCACTCTTCCATGTATTTTGTGTGTGTTTTACTTTTGTGTTCTTTTGTAATGGAGTTTTTAAAACAACCTCCATGGCATCATCTTTTTCTGTGTGTCACACAGCACCTTCAGTGCAGTGGCACAGGGGTGTCTTTCAGACTCCCCAAGGTTTAAACACCTTTCCTGGGACTGACTACTGTCTCCCAGGGCATGTAAAGTTAAATTGACTTTACTAGTCTCTTTAAATGTACTGACCCAGCAGACCCTATCTTACTATAGAGTGCTGGAGGCGTTGATTAACTTCCCCTGAGTCCAAACACTCATGTAACACTAAAATGTTACCTTTTCCTATTTTAAATGGCTGGTGGCAGTGGTTTAGATCAACCACCGTGATATTTTGCGACTGTTAACAACGGTAGCTCAAAATCAGGGGTAGCCATGTTTTTCAATATGGCGCCGCAGACCTATCTGTAAAAACAGACTCTGGGCATCTTTTTTCACCATTTCTTTTAGGAAAAGTCCTTCTTGTGTTTGTCTCTGCGCGCCAAACCACGTTTGGTCCCTTTGTTCATGCCCTTTGGCGGGCTTCTGTGCTGAAGCCCTCCTCTGGTGCCAGAGTGTCTGGGGTGGACAGGATGTGAGGGAGGTGCCAGAAACTCCCTGTGCGTAGTCTCCCAGGAGACCTGAATGCACTCTGGCATGATTGGCCGGCTGGCTGTCCGGTAAGGACAGCCACCCTGCTGTGTGAGTAACAGCCAGGCTGAATGAATGAGGGGAAAAGTGTTTAAAAGCAGGTCTCTGGGTCTTGGAAAGCAGAGTCGAACACTGGAACGAAAGAACCGAAGAGGAGAGGAAGAAGGGGACTGCTGCAACTCCTGGACGACTGGTGAAGCCCTGCTGCAGGTCCGAATTGCCTGAAACTCCAACGACAGAGAAACCCTTCAAGGTTAATTTCTTCGCTTGAGTTTGGTGGGAACAACCAACTCGCAAGCCACCTGGACACCGTCCTATTCTGGATTAATTTTCTTCAGAGTGCTGTTGAAAACCGGATAGCCAGAGGGAAGGAAACCAGGAGGACTTTAAGGCACTCACACCTTAAACCAACGTCTTGCTACAGCTTTTGGCCTCTTCCCTGGGCAGTGCTGGAACCTCCTAACGTCCTCCTTCTTGTCCCCATGACTGAAGCTCAGGAACAGCGAGATCTGCTTGAACTGCCAGGAACAACTGCCTCAGCTGCAGCTTTCTTAATTTAAAAAAGTACTGTGCAAAAGCGGTCCGGAAATCTTTTCGGCCATCAAGAAAGTGCGTGAAACTTTCCTCAACTACAAAGGCTTGTCCTTCCCTTAACATTCGTCAAACTTTTCGCCTAGCGAAATCCTTTAAACATCTGTGGCAAAGACTTAACCGTTACATACCAGAACTGTGCTATCCTATACAAGAGACTCTGAACCATTGACTTTGGCCCAGGCCTATTGAGAAGAATTGCTGGTTTTATTTAACTGAAACCCTTTGCCCTGCCTCTGAATTTATTTGTGCTGTCTATTCTTATAACCTTGTCTTTCCCTCCCTTTCCTAAGTATCTGAAGTGCCATTTTGCTTCTACTTCATTTTTGAGCTAAACTAGTTACTTACCGATTGGATTTTTGTGACGTATTAGTGTGTGATATTGAGCTGCTTGTGCTGGTGTAATGTTTTACAAATGATTGAGTAAATGAATGTATATTCTTTTACTAAGAAACCTTGAGTACGTGTTTGCTTGAATCAGTGTATTGGTTGGTCCTTTGTGTAACTTGTTCTACTGCTCACTTAAACTCTTGAGATAAGTCTGGCTGCTCAGCCATCACTACCACTTTACTGTGTGGTACAGGCTTGTACCAAAGGTGAAATTGTGCTTACGCTTGTAGTCCTAATTGCCTGTAGTGTTCCCAAAGGGTACTGCAGGTGATTCTGCCTAACACTGACTTTCCGGACTGCCGGGGTTGTAATCTCCGGGTGGCACCGGGAAGTCAGGCGCAGTAAATATTTACAGGTCCGGCGGCAACCCGCCGGTCGCAGGGTTACCGCCGGACCTGTAATGAGGCCCATTGAGTCTATCATGACAGGAAGGCGTAATGCAAACAAAAAGCATACAGTATAGAACCATTTTTTGTTTAGTATTCTCTGCTATTTAAGGATTTGATGTAAATCGCTCATTGTATGGAGCAGCAATAGGTGAAGAATGTAGTTCTGTGCAACCCTATGCGATCACCTTTCTGACAGATTACTCGCTTTTTTCTCTGAATAAAAACACGATCTTAACCCCCATTATGTACTCTCAGGATTCATAAATGATTACAGCTCACAGTTTTATTTGGTTTCCTGTACACTAACAGCCTCATCACAAGTTGGGCTTTAGCCCTTAAATACGGCGGTAACGCTATTAGCCCAGGTGCTATCTCGGCGGTAGTCTCACCGGGATACCGCCCCACTCGTGATGAGGCCCTAAGTGCTGTACAATTCATAGGGTTTATTTTTATTGCAACTGAATTCATTTCAGAGCTAGGCTGAACACATTTCACCCCTACTTCGTTTCATATTCGTTAGGGTGGCATTATTTTACACAGTGTCATTATGTAATTTACAAATTATGCGATACACTAGGTGAGAACCAAAGGAGCACTGTACTTATTAGATTAATGTTTATTCAGACAAATTCACTTTTAAACTGGGTTGAACAGAGTGTACCTTTTTAATTGGAACTTGTTGATTTAAATGTGTTCTGTGGCACCCCATGCGTGTATGCATGTGTGCTATTCCATATGCTTTCTAAAAAGCCACTCTATTTTTCTTCAGCACTTCCTGCTTTATATTTGAATAGCAGTGTACTTTATTTTCATAGAAGAAAATTGCATATCATTATGCAGTGTTCTTGTATTGCCCTTTGCATTTATAGATAGAATCATAGTAGATTTTTGTTTGCACAAAAAAAATGTTTTAATCCGTTTTCTGAAAAATATATTTTTTTCTCAGCAATTCTCCCCAGGTTTTTATAATGGGACACAGCTTTCCCTTCTGCTGTGCTAAAAGGTTTGTCTGAGGATTCCTAGAATCAGAAGTCTCACCACTGGGTTGTTGTTTGAACCCCCCTTTCCTTAGAGTGCGTTTTGATTGTCCAATCTGTGTTAGTATAAAAGATGTGTCTTTCTGGGTGTACTCGTTTGCCAGGTGATTTCCTGGACTAGAGGAACCTATTTCTGTACTGGTGGCCCATTTACTTTGTCTCTTTAAAGCAAAGGCCTGATCTTTTTTTCTTCGTCAATCAATTTACCCCATGAATTACTATTTGTTTCATGACTCTGCACAGAGTTCTGAACTCTTACCATAGCAAATAGTAACGAACTAGGGCCAAGCCCGTTTTCTGTGGATTGTAACCCCATGAATGCCTTAAATGTATTTTATTTCAAATTTCTCCCCTGGTCCTATCCAGCTAGAAATCGGGTCTTTTGTTACTGAATTTTTGACTAAGGAATGTAATTCCAGAGCAATCTTACTTGATGAAGCGGTTTTCTCAGGATATCATGATGTATCTGGTTATACGTATGACCAGGTTCTCTACTTGGTGATGAATGTCATCAACTCACTCAGCGTTAAACCATGTTGGTTTAATGGGATACTCGTGGCTAAAGTAAAAGTTAATATTGGAACCTATGTAGGCTGAAATATTATTGAATTCAAATCTCCCCTATGGCGTAGAATATCAAATGTGACCTTCCTTTTATGAGTAGGTGGTTGAAATAAGTATGAACCCATTCGATGAAAGGTCCACATATGAATTTAATTGTGCCACTGCTGAAACTGAAGGTTGGTAGCTGGCTGTCTGACCACTCCTGAAAGGAGCTGTATATTGACTGCCAGCACATGGCTCACCAGTGTTGTGCCATTATGTCTAGTATTGTATGTACTAGATCTGTAGACTGTATCTCCTATATAGATAAAGTACTTAGGGCCCAATTCATGGAATCCAGCGCAGAAGTATCGCAAGCGCCGCGTGCCGAGAAGGAGCGTGCGCCACACGGCTGGCGCAAACTAGCAATTGCGTTGCACGTGTATTCATGGATTTTCCGAGGCACCAGTAGCCGTGGCGCAATGAACATCAAGCACTGCTAGTTACGCCTCCAGAACGACCCGGGTGCAGGAAAAAGCCTGTGAAATGCCTCCTACGGCACAAGGCCCTGCACCATCCGTGGGACAGCACACAGCCACCCCCCCATCGTAATCACGTGAAAAACCAGCTGAATTGCTTGGAAAGGCCCACGCGTACCCCTTCTGCACCCCATTGTAATCACGTGAACAACTAGAGCGTACCCTGGTCGCACCAGCCAAATCGCGTGGTAAGGCCCGCGTGTACCCCTTCCGCACCCCAGGGTAATCGCGTCCCCGGTCGCACGAGCCAAATCGTGTGGAAAGGGGCGTGCATACCCCATCCGCACCCCTGCGTAATCGCGTACCTCAGTGTCACCAGCCAAATCATGTGGAAAGGCCCGCACATACCCGACCGCACCCCAGCGTAATCATGTACCTCGGTCGCACCAGCCAAATCACGTGGAATGGGCCATGCATAACCCTTCCGCACCCCAGCGTAATCGCGTACCCCGGTTGCACCAGCCAAAACGTGTGGAAAGGCCACCCCGTACCCCGCGATAAACGTACATCTCCCCTGGAAGCAGACACCTCCTCACGGGACAGTCAGACCCCAGCAGCCATCAGCCGCGAACACACCCCGCAGGCAAACCACACCACATGGCCCCCCATCACCCGTGACCATACCCTGCAGGCAGCCCACACCACATGGGACCCCCCATCACCCGTGACCATACCCCGCAGGCAACCCACACCACATGGCCCACCCTTCACCTGTGACCATATCCCGCAGGCAGCCCACACCACATGCCCCCCCATCACCCGTGACCATACCCCGCAGGTAGCCCACACCACATGGGACCCCCCATCACCCATGACGATACCCTGCAGGCATCCCACACCAGATGTCCCCACCCCCCACCTGTGACGGCAACCTGCAGGCAGGCCCCGCCACATGGGACACCCCCATCCCCAGCACACTATGGAACGATAGACATAAATGCACAGATGTGAAATGAAATGCCATCACACGCTGCACACTCCAAGTGCACCTTAACACCCATCCATTGGTCATGCACACCACAACATGTCACATGCCATTGGAAGTCAAACATGACACATGCATGCATGTGTGCACACACATGAACAACACAAGCCAGCATCATGGACATAGAACAGAGTAAGCAAGAGTGAAACTTGGCCTAAACCATCGAGACTAGACACCACTTTGATTTTGAATAAAAAAATGTATTTTAAAAACAGTATTGAAGTCATACCCATATAAAACAAACAAATTAAATCAGCATCAAATGAGCCAATAAATAAAAGATTGTCAAAAAGGAAAAAAAAAATGTAAGTCAAACAAATTAAGATGAAAGCAAAGATGTGGTCCATGTCCATGAAGAACTTCAAAATGAAAACACAAATAAAAAGAAAACCATTACTCCATGGTGTACTGAAGATGATCCTTGGAAAAGAGAACTATGTACAAAAAACAAGGGTCCATTGTCCCAAATCATGTCCAAAAATGATGAGGAATAAAAACAACAAAGAACTATATACAAAAGGTGGAGGAAAGCTCAAAAACTTCAAAGAAAGAAAAAACAAAAGGAAACTTACACCTAAAGAACTATGTACAATGGCAGTGGGCTAGTCCTTTGACTCACCATTTCCCCTCAAAGTCTCGGCAAGGATATCATCAAACTCTGCGTCGATTTCCCCTAGGCGGGCCTGTGCTCTCCCCTCAAGGGCTTGCAGAGACGCCAACGTGCTCCTCTCAAACTCCCTGCAATCCTCCTTGAGGAACTCGGCCTGCCTCCCCGCCCGATGCAGGGTATTCTCCACCATGGTGATGGTGAGTCATGCCCCCTGTGCCCGCTGCTGCTCTGCTCTGATCTGCTGGCCAAATCGCCCCAACACAGAAGACATCCTTGTTGAAAGGTCCACGTTTCCCTCATGCATGATGGCCAATACCTGCCCCTCTGGTGTTGAAAGCCCAGAGTCCTGTTGCCCCCTATGCCGAGCCTGCTGCCACCAAAATGCCCGGTGCCTGCGCCCCAATGACAGCTTCCGGGATGACAGCCCCCGGTGCCGTTGTGTACGTGCCCTGCTGCTTGGTGCCTGCTCTTCCTCCATTGCCATAGCTCCTGTTGCTGCGGTGACCACATATGCTGACTCCACCTCGACTCCGGACTCTGGCAGGGATGTGATCCCCACCAGACTGGCTGGCGGGCATGGGTCAGATACACAGGGGGTCCTGGTGGTATCTGGGCCAGAAGACGGCGGGGAGGATGACTGGCGCACAGAGGAGACTGACGAGGAAGGTCACATAAGTGGCCATATCATGGACCCATTGTGAGACCAAGAAATGTGCTAGCCAGTTCAACAGACGCCAGACATCATCGTGATGACGTGCAAGCCCCGATTGGAAGCCTGCACCTCATCACGGATGTTGCCTGTACGCCTGCAGAGACTGGCTAGCACAGATTCCACCCTGTCCCGAATAGCGACATCCGCAGGTATTGGTGTTTCGGTTTGAGTGGAAATATCTGCCACCTGCGGATGGGTCCGGCCTGAGGCATGCCTGCAGGTGCATACTGATGCAGTTGCAGTCCCAGGACCAGGAATCGGCAAAGGCACCTCCACGGCGACCTGTGCCTCCTCCGGCACCTGAGTCTGGTCTGCACCAGTCACACCTACGTCATCACCTCCGCCAGGCCCCATGGACTGGGCTGATGTGTCCTCCTCCACCTCCTCCGTCAACCTGGATGCCTCCCCAGCATCTCCCGCAGTGTCTTGCCCCTGTGTGGGCTCATGTGTCCCTCCCACTGCTGAGGAGTCCTCCAGCAACTTCACCCTCTTGGACCTACCCTCAGCAGCTGCGGCCGTTGACTCCGATGCGGCACCAGCCTCCTCGCTCCCAGAAGATTACAGAACCTGGGAGGATGACTGGGCCTTGCGTCTGTGCCTGGTGGAGGTATCCCTGCTGCCGTGCTCCACAGCGCCTTCTCCACCCTCTTCCTCCATCATCGCTGTGGATAGGGAGACATTGAACACAAGCATCAGGGTACTGAACAGATGTCCGTTTGACACAAAGCAAATGTACATGAGTGGCACTGTTAAGCGTCACAACCATCATCACCCTCCCCAACACACAGGTCAGTGCAATCAAAACACATGCACAATCATGTATGTCATGTGCAACAAGCATTCACATCCATGTACAAGGCACTGCTAGCACATCAAAATAGGAGCTCACCCTCACATGCATCTTGGGACATGCACATCTCATTCACACACATCACCTGACAGTCATGCATCAGGCCATGGTGACCTCACGTCAGAGTGCACTTGAGGACAACTCGGCCATATGAGTCTATCACACATTGAAAGCTCATATGTCATACATCCATGGTGGTGGTCAGTCACACACCCAATTCCCTGGTACATGCACATGTACACCATGCATGCCCGTAACGTTGCTAAAATCACACATGTCAGTCGGTTGCTATATGCTTGCGCACATCATGCATTCCAAAGCAAACAACATTGCTGTCACACGTGTTTGAATGGACTCACATGCAGAACTGTCTTGGACATGTACACAGACATCTGTACAATAGGCATGCCGGACATGAGGCGAAGGTGCACATTGCAACCATACATCACCATGCACATGACCATGGTGGACGAAAACACATGGACACTTACCAGTCGACTCCAGACGGAGATCCAGATCGATGATCTTGGCGTACAGCACTGGGTAGAACCTCTCCAGGACCCGATACTCGTCGGTGGTCAACCGGTCCCAGCACCCCCCTTGGTCCTCGCCAGCTTGGAGGTGGCGCTGGGCCTTGTGCGTCATGGCCTTGAAGTCCTCCCAGTGCTAGTGGACATGTGTGTAGTTGCGGGGTGCCACCCCCTCAGTGTTGATGCCACTCATGATGTCCGCTCAGATCTTCCTTCGTCCTTCCTTGCCGATTTGCAATGGTCCATGGAAGAGGGCATCATGATGCTGCAGGACTTGCTCCACCAGGATGCAAACTTCCCTGGCTGAGAAGCTGACATCCCTCTGCCTCGCTGCCGGGGGGGGGGGTTGCCACTTGCCTCAGATGGTGTAGGGTCAGACAGGGCATCCCCTGAGGCAGGTGTGGGTGGGCAAGGTGGTGCTGGGGCTGTGGAGCAGTGGCATGGCAGTCGGGAGTCTTCGGGATCAGCAGATGTGGTTACAGTGACAGGAGCACTGGCAATGGCTGTACAGCAGGCACCAAATTGTAGGACACATGGGAGCAGGCGCACAGAGTGAGCAGGCAGCAGCAGATGGCTCGTAGGGGGCAGCTCGGGGCACTTAGAGGCAGGTACGTTGGCTGGTAGGCAGCAGTGTGGGTCTTCTGTGTTACTTGCGTGGCCAGCCAGAAACAGAGGAACTCCACACATGCAGAAACAGCGCAATAGCGTGGAATCAGAGGAAAGGCCCAAAGCGCATAAATTACATGACAGGCGCTGTACGTTGGGTATTGCCGTGACAGGCGCTGTACATTGGGTATTGCCGTTCAGTGTCGGGATAAAAGTGTGCGTAGGACAACAGTGCAATGTATGTGCTTTTTGTGGAGACGGACGTGTGCACTTCAGTGTTTTTTGGGGTCACACGTGATTAGTTCGTCACTGTGGCAGTGCATACTTCTTGTTTTGGCGGGGGAGTTGCCTACGCGCACACGCACGTGTAATTCTTTTTTTTTCTTTCTACGAGGCAGACAGTGAGTCGCGCATGCGTTTTTCATTCTGTGGTTGCCACCTGTGTGTCGCGTACCCCATTTTCGAGGTCATAGTACCCTACGTGTTCCTTGCGTACGCATTTTATTTGTTGCTGGGTGCCACAGCGTACTGCATGATGTTTTTACTTCACACGTGGACTACCGAGGGGTCGCGTACACGTTTTATTTTTTTGTTTTTTGGGAGCCTGTGCGTTATGCAACCCATCATTCTTTCACCAGGGGTTATATTAAGCTTAGCTGGAGCACAGTGGTACGTATTTCATCACGTACACTGCCCCACTCACTGAAATTTCCCAGGACAATTCGTATTTGTGTCTCTCTTTGCATAATTACATCAGTGCCATGAGTGGGAGGCCCAGAAGTGGGCAGGGGGGCAGAGGTGGATGGGGTGGTAGAGGTGGCTGAGGTGGCTGAGGCTGCCAGAGCCATGCAAGGAGAACTGTACCCCCACCCCAACAGGGTCATGGACATGGAGCTCATGCTGATGTCCTGCGGCAGCATTTTCATCTGCTGTACCCACCAACCAGGGTGAGGGAGCTGCAGGGGCAGCTGCAGCACCCCGTGCCCAGGCTCAGGGGCCAACTGCCAGGCCTGTTGAGGTCCAGGCACAGGTCCACAGAGACCCAGGTGCCGTCGTCCCTGTCTCCAAGGGGGAGGGACATGCTGTGGAAGTTGCCAACACCAGCACCAGGGGTCACAGGGCAGCATTGTCATCTGCTGTCCAGACCAGCCACGGCCATGAGAGTGCAGTGGCAGCTGCAGCTACTAACACCCAGGCTCAGGGTCTGCCAGCCAGGACTGTGGTGGTCCAGGCAAAGGTCCTCAGAGACCCATGCACAAATGTCCTTGTCAGTAAGGGCAAGAGACGTGTGTAGCGCAGGGTACTGGCACCACCACCAAGGTACAGATACCTGCTAGGGCAGCTACTGTCATGCCATCAGTGGCTGAGGCCACGCCACAGTCCACCAGTACTCCAGCCCCTACTAACCCAAGTGGCCCCAGCCACTCAGGGTCTGCACGCCCTTGCAAGAAGCAAAAGGAGTCAGAGCGAACAGGGCTCCGACCCCAAGCATGGCACAGCAGACCAACACGTTGAGGAAGAGGAGTTTCTCTGATGAGGAACTGGACATCCTTGTGGAGTACATGTTGGAAAATGAGCATGAGATGCTTGTGCAGGCAGGGAGCACACATATGCCTGCTCAGCGTATGGCCCACTGGCACTGTGTCACAGATCGTATTAACACCTTGGGCTATGAGAGGCACACACCGCGTGAGGTGATGAAGCGTTGGAATTACCTCCGATACAGAGCCAAAGATGAGCTGGGTTCCGTCTATGCCAGTACTCTTGTGACTGGAGGTGGGCCAGCGCAAGAGGACGATCAACTCACTCCACATGAAGTGATCATCAGTGATATGATCGATGTGGAGCAGGTCCAAGGTGTGGGAGACCTGCCAAATTATGAGGACATGTCCGGTGAGTGTTGATGCATGTGCGTCAGGGACATGTGCATGTCGCTTGGATGTAGTGTGATGATTTCCAGCAAGATGTGCCTATATGTACATGAGTGGCTGGGGTGAGCCATGTGAATGTGTATTGATTCGTGCTTATTGTTGAGCTGACTGCATATGAACGATGTGCTGCACAACCACATGACAATCCTCATCACCACACCGGGTCACTGATTGCATGTCACTGTCTATCAAGCCTCTCTTGTGCATCTTCCTGCTCCAACATGTGATGGCGAATGGCCTGTGATGAGCTTGCACTACACAATCGCCTTCTCTCATCACTACTGTGCCGTCTCAGGGAAGTCACTCTGCCGGCTGCACTTCCTCTGGGGTTCACTACCTTTCCTCCCCTTCCACCTGCAGATCACTGTCTGCAGAGGACAGTTCATTCCTAGGGTGGACTACTCTAAAGGCTTCTAGCGGGTTTCTGTGCTTCTACTATGACCCTCTGCAAGTCACCCCCGACTGCACTGTGGAGGTAGTCCTGTTCTCCTGGCGCCAGGTATCTCACTAGCACTGTGATGTTGTCACTGTATCACAGTGCCTAGGTAGGTGAATTTCAGATCCCTGTGCATTGTCCACATGGTCATATTGGTCCTGGAGCTGCTGTTCGTTAAAGTCCATCATTGACGTTTGTTTCCTTCACATTGTATTTAATCATCACTTTCCTACTCCCTCAGCCTCAGTACCTACTCATTGGCAATTGGTTTGCGGTTCATGGCTATCTTCATCTGGGTCCTCCCCCTGGTACAGCTTCCCTACCCCAATGGAACTGGTGGTGTGCCTTTTTCGGGGCATGTAGGCACTTGTTTTGCCTCCTCATGTTTGGTGATTTCTCTCCTCGTCTCACCTGCTGGAGTCTGGGATGACTGTGGGGATGAACTTGTCACCTGCCAACACTCTGATCTGCTACACAGTCCTCTGAGCCAATGTTTGTACACATGCAGTGCCTCCTGGACTTCTCCTGCACTTGTGGGGGGCTTTCCTGTATCCCTATGACCCACTACCAACAATTGGCACTTGATGTGTGCACATACCCTTCCACTGGCATCATCCCGCAAAATTGCAGTTCTGTAGTAATGTCCTTATTTTCGCACGTCCACATGTTATGCACTGCCCCCGCCCAAATCCAACCCAAGAAGTCCACTTATGCATGGCACTTGACTTGCGTGATGTCAATGTGAGTTGTAATCAGGGAATCAGTGTGCCTGGCTTCACTCTATTCTGCCAACCTAGCTTCATTGTACCTTGTGACACATTTGTGTTTCTGAAAAGTGATTACCATGTCCTGCCAGGTCAACGCCATAGGACATGGCTCTTGGACAGTACAACTCAAGTTGCATCTCGTGGTGTCTGTCATTTCATGCATGGCCGTGTTACGTGGCATCTGTGTATTTGGACCAGGGATGTTGGTGATAGGACTGTAGAGGTCATGTGCTTGTGTGTGATGCAGATGCTAGTCACCATGCGCTACATGTGTTTGTGTGGCCTTTAACACACATCCGTGGCTGCTTTCATGATACACTCACCTTTAATTGAGACTGCGTACGTGCGTGGGCATGTGCATTGACTGTGCGTGCAGGTTGATGTGTTGCGTGACAACATTGTGATGCCTATGTGTGTGGCCTATGGTATTTACAGGTGTCTTCATGTATTATTCTGTCCATGTGCAGGTGATGAGGCACTCGATGCGGTGGAGGAGGTGGAGGAGGTACAGGAGACTGAAACACAACCTGGCACCAGTGGAGGACGTGGGGTGGTAGCCCATGAAAATCCTGTAGTGCTAAAAGCCATCCTGGCCATGAGTCAGTCTGACTCTGCCTCTGAGGAAGCCTTTGGATCGGGTGGGGAAATGGACGTGGGTTCAACATTGCTGTCGCAGGTGAGTGAATCAATTGTGGGTGTTGTTCATTCCCAAACTTCTGCAGGGGGGAAGACACCTCACAGTGCCAGTCGGTGTTGGGACATTCCTCTGTTGTGGTTACGGGTGCAGGTTCACACGCCACAACATTGACTCCTGGTCCTGGGGCAGGTGGTTAAGTGAGGGATGCTGTCCTGCAGCCAAAGACAGTGGCAGCACATCAACGGCCACGTTTCCTTGAGCCAAGCAGATGTGGGGTCCACCAACACAGGGGCCGTGTGCCAGCAGGCAGTACTGTGTGGGAGCAATCCATGTTTTCTTTTGCACAACAACAGGGGGCTTCCTATGAGGTGTTGGCTCAGGGCATGGAAAAGGTGGCCAATTCCATTATCCCCCCAAACAGACAGGTGGAGCTCCAGCAGCAGGCATTGTGGGCCACATGCCGCTCATAGAGGCTCCACATGGTGGGCAGCAACAGGTGCCGACGGGCAGAACTGAGAGCTCTGCGTGCATCCATGGCTGCAGAAGATCAGGCCCACAGAGCTGCCCTGAGAGAGGAGAATAGGTCCCTCCGAACTACACTGGCTGCACTTGATGCAGCCCACAGTAGACGGTCAGAGCAGCACATACAACAGTTGACACACACCATCTCAGAGGAACTGCATGCAAGCCGTGCTGTGTTGCAAGCGGAACTGCATGCATACCGTGAGGTGTTGCATGCAGACCTCAGGGCCATCATGTTGGTGATGCAAACATCTCAGTCCTGCATGGCTGCTGCCATGGAGGACCAGGCCAGGGCCTTGCGTGGTGAACCTCCCTTACCATTTTGACCTTCTAATGCTACACCAGAGGCTGGCGACAGCTGCAATGGCTCTCCCCATCCATGCTAGCCGTGTGTGCCATGAACCCATGGAGGGTTATTTTTTTTTTCAACATCCACGCATGTGGTAGTTGAGGTGCACTCTGCCCATCCACCTTCCTGGGTGCCTCCCCTGTGTCATGAACACTGGGTTTCCCCTTAAAATTGCGCCCAAGGTGTCTTGGTTGGTTGCCTATCATTCCTGGTGAAGGAGTAGGGAGAACATTGTGGGTTAATTAAGATTCAGGCACTTCCTCATCGCCCAACATGGCCACCGGGTTGCCTTCCCTGAAAAGCAGCTGTGTGGTCTAGTTGTGGTTGCTTTCAGAGTACTTAAGCCCCTCCCCTTTGTTGTTCCACACTTCACATCGTCTCTGCCATAGCAGTGGACGCTTACCGCGGTTTGGCTTCCTGACAAGAATATCACAGTACCCTTTCACAGAATTCTCTAGTTAGCAGCCCTGTTCCTTTACTATTTTTTTCCTCCCTAGCTCCATAGGATTATAGTTTTTTTCATCGTGCCCATATTCCTGTCACTTCTGTCATTTTAGTCAGTGAGGAATTTTGGCGTCATTCTGTGCGAGTTCGTTCGTCAGGATTTCAATCTCTCTTCCACCGTCGGCACTCTGCAAGTATTGCTTTTCTAATTAAAGTGCTCTCCAGTGTTTGTTGCAATTTAAGGTTGCGTGTGTTGCTTAATGGAGATTCTTCATGAGTGCATTTGTTTTCAAGTGCGCTCTGTCTGAGCGCTTGAGTTTTAGGAGTCCGTGTGGTGAGAAACAATCCCAGACTCTGAGGGGACAAGAGGGTACATTGTTCTGTTACATTTCAGTCACGTTAGTAGATGAATGTAAATGCGCATTGTGAAAATACTTCGGCACTGAGAAAACATTGTTGTCTTTCCAGTTACTGTTCCGTCACATTGTTAGAGGAATGGGAGTTATTATTGTGAACCTCCATGGTTAATGGAAGAGCGTTTGTAGGCAGTTCATTGAGAGATTAATATAATCTCACCAGGTTGCTTTTTGGCATTTCTACTACAGTTTTACAGGTTGTTGTAGCATATTCTACAGTCAGTGGAGAGAGTTTATTGGAAACACCCTCACACACCTTAGGGAATTTAATAGCATTTTTTTTATTACATCCAGCGCAAGCAGCCCATTGTTGGGGGTTTTGACAATTCTCCTTGCTCTTCATTTTGCCACTTTCATTTGGCCACTTGTCACAGAAGGTTGTTCCCTCCTTGTCCATGGTAGCAGTTTCCCTTCTACAGAACATGCGCCCCTCCGCAGAAGCAAGATGGAGACCCCATCATAACATAAGCTAAGGTAAAAAGGGTGACACTAGTAAAGGGAAGTGGTTTTATAGGAATAGAAGTTCTACTCTCATACTTTCATTATAGAATTAATTATTCATAGGTTCCTTGTGTATTCCTCAGATTCCAGTTGGCATAGAAGAAGAGACTTAGTAGTGAGATAGCAATGCACACCAAGAAGAGTTGCAGTTGCCTCAGGAGTGGTGTCCCCGCAGAGTTTAAGGTAAGTGTTGCAGAATGCGAAGTTGTGTGGAAAAATACTCTGCCTGGACATCATGGGAACTCCTGAGGTAGATCAGTTAACCCAACTTCTGGAAGAACTAAGGGCTGAAGTCCATGCAGCTCGGTCCGAAACCAGTGCTCTTAGAAGAGAACTAGGGGTGAATAGAGAGCAGACAGAGGAACTGGCTTGCCAACTGTTACAGAATCAAGCGAGACAGGTGCCCTTACCCCTAGGTAATCCCCAGGCTTCCTCCCCTACATTGCCCCCGGTTCCTGTCCAAGTGGTCATTCCTGGGAATATTCCCTTAGCACCTTCGGAGTGTTTTACAGGGGACCCAAAAAGGTTTGCAGTGTTCTTAAATCGGTGCAGATTACATTTCTTGTGCAGACCTGGAGTGTTTCCCACTGACCAATCTAAGCTTGCATTTGTGCTGTCTTATCTGGGTGGATATGCGGCTGATTGGTCCATAACCCTTATTAATAGGGATGATCCAGTGTTGCAGAACTTTACAGAATTCCAACAAGAGTTAGAAAATCTATTTGCTCGTTACACTCAAGGACAGGCGTTGGACAATGAGCTGCTGTCACTCAAGCAGGGCAATCAGGAGTTACTCGCATACGCGGCTACCTTTAATAGGCTGGTGGCAGAAACTAATTGGCCAACTGAGAAGAGGACAAAGTTATTTTATCGTGGATTGCGCAGTGAGTTGAAAGATGTTTTGGCTCAAGTAGTTAATCTGCCTGAAAATATCTCAGACTTCATAGACCTGACCATACAGTTGGATCATTGTTTGCAGGACTGAAGAACAGATCAAGCTCGTCAAGACAATCGAGCCTTTGTGGTTCACTCCAGAGACCCAGTGTTGAAATCAGGATCAGATACTCATCCTGAACCCATGCAGTTGGGCGGAATCTGAGGTCCAATTTTCCAAGCCGAGAGAGAGAAAAGACGTAAACTGCAGTTGTGCTTATATTGTGGCAAGGCTGGTCACTTTTTGAAAGATTGTCCAGTGAAACCTGCTAGGAAACCCTTGGAAGGTGTTAACCAGGACAAGAAGGATCAGATTGCAGAAAACTCCAGTGCCTGACAAGTGTAGAGGTCCGCTTGTCGAGCATGGAAAAGGTTGCAGTGACCTCACACTTTGTGTTTCCTATCATCCTTTTTAGTCATGAGACTCCCACTAAAAGGCATGCATCGATTGCATACATTGACTGCGGGACTATTGGCAATTACATGGATCTACATCTGGCAAGCAAATTGGGATTCTCCTTAAGGAATAAGTTAGAAGCCGAGAATGTTTCCGGGGTGGATGGCACCCCATTGGTGTCAGGTCCCGTGACGCAGTGCACTAACAATCTTATTATGCTTTGCCAGGAAGGACACAGGGAGAGGATCTCTTTTGACCTTATTCAAGCCCCACAATTCCAGATTATCTTGGGAATGCCCTGGTTGGAAAAGCACAACCCCCTAATCGATTGGCGTTCCCGAACTCTGACATTTGCCTCAAGGTGTCAGAGTTCATGTGTTTCAATGGAAGATTCAGTGATAACGGTGCAGCCTGATCCAACTACTAAAATTACCTTAGGTCTTATAGGTTTGTTACCAGAAGAGTATCGGAGATTCAGGAACATTTTTCAAGAAGAAAAGCTAGCAGAAGTTTTGCCCCCTCACAGAGCCTATGATTGTCAAATTGATCTAACTCCTGGAGCTCAGCTTCCGTGCAGTAGAATTTATGCACTTACCGAGAGAGAAAATGTCCATTTGAGGTCCTAACTGGATCAGTACCTGGCTAATGGGTTTATTAGGCATCCAAGTCACCAGCGGCCTCTCCTCTCTTTTTTGTCCCCAAAAAAGAAGGCGATTTGAGAACCTGCATTGACTACCAAGCTCTGAATCAAGTCACTGTGAAGAATCCTTATCCTCCTCCCCTCATCTCGACCTTGCTGGATCAGGTTAAACAGGCACAAATATTCACCAAGCTTGATCTTCGAGGTGCCTATCATCTTATTCGAATTAAGAAAGGGGATGAGTGGAAATCCGCATTTCGAAATGCGGTTTGGGCTCTTCGAATACCAAGTAATGCCCTTTGGGCTTTGCAATGCTCCAGCTGCTTTTCAGTCCTTCATGAATGACATCTTCAGAGAATTGTTGGACATCTGTGTAGTAGTATATGTAGATGACATTCTAATCTTCTCCACAAACCCTTCGGATCATGTGAAGCATGTGATGTCCGTACTTCAAACACTCAAGGAAAACTCTCTGTATGTCAAGTTGGAGAAATGTCTTTTTCATGTTCCAGAAGTAGAGTTTTTGGGATTCATTCTGTCTGCACACGGAATCAAGATGGACAACAGGAAGGTCGATGCCATTCTTACCTGGCCTGCGTCCACTTCTGTCAAGGGAATTCAAAGTTTTCATGGATTCACACATTTTTACCGGCGATTTGTCTCTGATTTCTCTTGTTTGGTTCATCCCATCACGTCATTGCTCAGAAAAAAACAGAAAATTTGATTGGACTAAAGAGGCAGATGAGGCCCTCAAAAAACGAAAAGAGAGATTTACCGCTGCACCAGTTCTCCAACATCCGCGACCCGATCTTCCTTTTGTGGCTGAGATGGATTCCTCGAATGTAGCCATGGGAGCTGTTTTGTCGCAGCTAAATCCCAACACCCAAGAACTGCACCCAGTGGCCTTTTGGTCAAAGAAATTCTCCTCTGCAGAATTGAACTATACAATTATAGATAAAGAGTTATTGGCAATAAAATGTGCACTTAAAGAATGGAGACATCATCTGCTCGGAGCGAGACACACAGTAACCATCTTCATCGACCATCGAAACTTGCAATATCTACACTCTGCGAAGGCACAATCCTCTAGACAGTTACGATGGGCCCCCTTTTTTGCAGAATATGACTTTATCGTTACATTCAAACCAGGAGTGCGAAATGGGAAGGCTGATGCCCTCTCTCGCATTGGAAAAGGGGAGAAGCTTACGTGCCTGTGAATCCTGTAGAGATAATTTCCGGGGAAAAGGTGCTTGGAGTTATGGACACCACAGATTCGACCTTTCAAGAGCTGAGACATGAGATTAAAACCAGCATCTCTTAGGACGAGTTGCTGAAGTGGGAGTCAAAAGGAGAACGTTTTGCAGTACAGAATGGGTTACCTTTTTATCAGGAACGTTTGTACTTGCCTACGCCCAAACTGCAAGCTCAAGTGGTTGCTTATTATCATGGAGCCCTGTTGGAAGGTCATCCGGGAATCACCAAAACATTGGAAAAGGTGAAGAGATTGTATTGGTGGCCTACTCGGCGAAGAAATGTCATTCAATTCCTGAAAACATGTGGTAATTGGGCTCAAAATAAGACTAAAAAAAGAAAGCCTGCTGGCCTTCTTCTACTATTGAGTGTGATACCTGCTCCCTGGCATACTATTTCAATGGACTTCATTACGGATTTACTTAATTGTGAAGGGTTTGATACCATCTTGGTGGTGGTGGACTTATTTTCAAAAATGGCACATTGTGTCGCATTAAAAGGATTACCTTCAGCATCAGTCTTAGCAAGAACCTTTTTGGAGAACATAATGAAGCTGCATGGTTTGCCTTCAAAAGTGATTTCTGATCGGGGAAGTCAATTTGTCTCTAAATTCTGGAGGAACTGTTGTGAATTGGCAAAAATAGACGTACGCTTGTCCACCAGTCATCATCCCCAGACTGATGGACAAACTGAGCGATGTGGGATGTTTTTACCCATGCATCCGAGCCCTACCACAAAAACTGTGCAGTACTGGCATGGAAAACATCATGATGGCCAGAACTTCCCAGAAAATGCACAGGGAAATGCATGAAGAATAGGCTGCCACCCATTTTTGCCTATGTTGTGAGCACAGAAGGGCACAGAGCCTAAAACCATTGTAAAAGGGGCAATGCTGATTGCCAAAAGCAACCCATAACTGGTGGGAATTCGTTTTCTTCAGGTCAAACATGGCTAATTTATGGGCACAAAATTATTTTACTGCAGAACTACACCAATGCCATTTGTTGAACCTGGACAATATACTTCCATGTAATATCTCTTGTTTGAAATGCTTGAATTCAAGACTGATCCAAAAAAATTGCATGCAGTACCAGCTTTTGACTGAGGGCGGCGCTAGCGTTCTAAACTCTGACAGAGAAACTGCATGTCAGGAGTTGCAGGAGAGGCCTTTACATCAAAGGCTGGGAGTTAATTAAAATCTTAACCACATGCTGTTCCCAGAAGACAATCTGATTTAATTAACAGGCCAAAGGCTGGGAAACCTCTCCCCTCCAGAGATTCACACCAGGAGTTAGAATCTCACATGACCTCTTGATTGATAGAAGGCAGACTGGCTGGGAGCCTCCTGGAGACCACACAATAGGCTCTTGCACTTGAATAGAATATGTTGATTTTGACTGTTTCCTGTCAACAAAGGCCTGCCTGCCAGAAGACACATGTGATCACTGACCCACCCAAGTCTTGGAGGCGGACTCCAACACTCTGAGAACTGAATTGAAAGCAAAATATATATTTTACAGAAACACTGATAACTCTGTGTAATCAAATGACAGGAATGTATAACTTTGAGAACCTTCATTTAAAAAATGTACCTTCGATTCAAGCCCAAACTCCAATTTGTGTGATGTTCTGGGGCAAAACCCTGCTATTTATGTATACTACAGACTCTGTGTTTAAGCTAGAGACATGGGAATTTACTGGAGTATGTATGGACAGGCTGTGTATATGTGTACAATTTTTAATGAAAAACCAATATTGCAAAACCAGTTAAAAAACGCAAAATGTTGCCGTTTCTGAATGCAAGCTCTTAGAAACATCAGAGTTTGAACGGAGTATACCTCATGTGATATGTGATGGGTGCATGTAATTTCAAACCACTGTGTATCTATGAAATATGTCTTTTTGATCAAATATAGATTTGTGTGCAATTTGACAGGGGAGTGTCCTTTCTGCAGGCCATATAATGACATCGCTCTGACACTCCACTTCTTTTCCCCAATCAAGAGAGAAAGGAAAGCTTGACCAATGGGCAGTTGAGAGAGGGGCTGGCTAGTGATGCTGCACACACACCCACTTTCAAAAGACATAAAAAGAGCCACTGGAAGCTAGAGAGGACATTCAATTCCATTTGCTGCGGAGCATGCTGACCGACGACTTCACATCCAGAGATCCTACACTTAGACTTTAAGACTCCAAAGAACTTGATTCAGAACTCAAAGCAAGGGCCTAAACCCACAACCTGAGAACTCTTCTCAGTAGGCCTCAGCATCCAGCAAACCTAACAGCGGTAGCAGCATCCAGGAGCCGTGCAGATCAGCGCTGGGTCCAGAGAAAGCTGTGCAGAAAGATCCAGAAGCAGTGCTGTACCCAGAGAAAGCAGAGCAGTATCCAGAACCAGAGGCCAGAGATCCAGAGTGACCCAGACCGCTGTTAGCAGAACCAGAGAGCTGATCCAGATCACTGTGAAGTGCCAAGACCAGAACCGGAGTCCAGTCCAAAACCTGACCAGATCCGTGGATAGGCCTAATTCAAAAATATATTGTGAGTACATAGCAGAACTGTGCAGAACCAATCTCTTAGTTAATCTCTTAGTTAAAATAATCTAATCCAAACTATTTTAATCTAACCAGAACTGCCTCCTAACTGTCACCTGTCATTTTCTAGCTGCAAGCTGTAACCTGTCGCTTTGAACATTTACAATTTCAAATCCGAAAAACTACCTTTATTTAATCGTCCGTATCTCTGGAACCGTTTGTGCTAGGAACTTGATTTAACTTCCCTCTGAAAGCTTAGAATCTACTCCTTATACTTTTGCCGTAATCACGATTCTCGCACTCGCAAATTTTTCCGCGATTTGCGATTTGGCCCGATTTCTTTACTTGTAAAAAGATAGCTGCTTTGGCCTGAACTGCTAAATTTCGTCTGCCTCTTAAGAACCATCCCTGAATCATTGCTAGAGTGAGCCTGAACTCATATTAACTAGATACCACTCACCCTGAACCTCCTGAAGGGAATTAAAAGCATTTTCTGCATATTTCTCACTGCATTGTCATCATATTCAAAGCCTTTTGCCTGTGTTTCAAACTTCTGTAGTCTAAGCTTGCTGAATTGAACTGAATTACATTTGATTGCATTCCTAAGAACTGTGTCATCTTCATCTTCATCTCCTTACATTGCATAAAAGGGGGGGTGAATTGTCCAAGAAAGTGATTACATTGTCTTTTGCTGAAACCCTATCAAGTTTTTTTTTCTGTACTGCATTTTCATTCCACCTTGCATCCATTTGAAACCATAAAAGTATTGTTGCTATCTTATCCATCCTATAACCACTCATCATTGATTATAAAGAAGTGTGCTAGTGTCAGACTATCCATTATTGATTACTGCTCAGATTAAGTGTGATATTCAATTATTAATTTATTATAAAGTGTGATATATATATATATATAAATATATATATATATATTGTTTAAATTCTCAAATAAACCTTTTAACTTGCAAAACAGAACTACTTCTTGGCTCAGTGGGGTCAGGGGGATTCCAAGAGAGGGGTGTTATATAGGGGTAGTCATCCAGAACTCATGAACTGGACATAAAGATATATCAATAAGGGTTTCCATTCAGTATCCCAGACTAGGCATTGGCTTAGCTGTAGTGCTGGATTGAATCCTCTTACAGCGAACTAATCAAACCCTGGAACAGTCCCTCAGATGTATGCTACATCAACTTGAAGACACCTGGCTAAATGTTTTGTGGATTTCAGAATATGCATATAATAATTCTGTCCATGCCTCCATTGGACTTAGTCCTTTTTACACCTTGCACGGACGGCACCCACGAACGTCGGCCTATGATCCACCTGAACCATTGGAGATGCCAGCTGTAAAAACTCTGCATAGAAAAATTACTACAGCCATAGCCCAAGCACGAGAACAATTGTCTTTGGCTAAAGAGTCTAAAAAGAAATTTTGCTGACGTCAAAAGATGTGATGCTCCAGAATATAAGGTGGGGAATTTGATGTGGCTAGCCACTCGGAATATGGCTTTAAAAAGGTCTCGAAAATTCCTTCCAAGGTTTTTGGGGCCATTTGCCATTGAAAAAATAATCAATCCAGTAGCAATGAAGCTAACCCTTCCAAAGACTATGAAAATCCACTCAGTATTTCATGTTTCCCTTTTGAAACCAGTTTATCCAAACACTCGAATCCAAGATGCTCCAACTCCTGTGGAAGTAGAGAATGATCAGCTTGAGTATGAAGTCAAGGCAATCTTAGACTCTAAGATTGTGCGCAATAAACTATTGTATTTGGTGGATTGGAAGGGGTACGGTCCTCAGGACAGAACATGGGAACCCCTAGAAAATCTTCATGCCCCTAGATTGTTACAGGCCTTTCACTGCAATAACCTGTGCAAACCTAGGAAAGGGAGTTCCAGCTTAGGAGGGGTTTTGGGGGGAATACTGTCATGACCACTGGGTTCCCCCTTAAAATTGCGCCCAAGGTGTCTTGGTTGGTTGCCTATCATTCCTCAAGGAGTAGGGAGGACATTGTGGGTTAATTAAGATTCAGGCACTTCCTCATCGCCCAACATGGCCGCCGGGTTGCCTTCCCTGAAAAGCGGCTTTGTGGTCTAGTTGTGGTTGCTTTCAGAGTACTTAAGCTCCTCCCCTTTGTTGTTCCGCGCTTCGCATCGTCTCTGCCGTAGCAGTGGACACTTACCACGGTTCGGCTTCCTGACAAGAATATCACAGTACTCTTTCACAGAATTCTGTAGTTAGCAGCCCTGTTCCTTTACTAGTTTTTTCCTCCATAGCTCCATAGGATTATAGTTTTTTCATCGTGCCCATATTCCTGTCACTTCTGTCATTTTAGTCAGTGAGGAATTCTGGCGTCATTCTGTGAGAGAGAGTTCATCAGGATTTGAATCTCTCTTCCGCCGCCAGCACTCCGCAAGTATTGCCTTTCTAATTAAAGTGCTCTCCAGTGTTTGTTGCAATTTAAGGTTGCGTGTGTTGCTTAATGGAGATTCTTCACGAGCGCATTTGTTTTCGAGTGCGCTCTGTCTGAGCGCTTGAGTTTTAGGAGTCCGTGGGGTGAGAAACAATCCCAGACTCTGAGGGAACAAGAGGTACATTGTTCTGTCACATTTCAGTCACGTTAGTAGATGAATGTAAATGCGCATTGTGAAAATACTTTGGCACTGAGAAAACATTGTTGTCTTTCCAGTTACCGTTCTGTCACATTGTTCGAGGAATGGGAGTTATTATTGTGAACCTCCATGGTTAATGGAAGAGCGTTTGTAGGTAGTTCATTGAGAGATTAATATAATCTCACCAGGTTGCTTTTTGGCATTTCTACTGCAGTTTTACAGGTTGTTGTAGCATATTCTACAGTCAGTGGAAAGAGTTTATTGGAAACACCCTCACGCACCTTAGGGAATTTAATAGCATTTTGTTTTATTACATCCAGTGCAAGCAGCCCATTGTTGGGGGTTTTGACAATCCTCCTTGCTCTTCATTTTGCCGGTTTCATTTGGCCACTTGTCACGGAAGGTTGTTCCCTCCTTGTCCATGGTAGCAGTTTCCCTTCTGCAGAACATGCGCCCCTGCGCAGAAGCAAGATGGAGACCCCATCATAACTTAAGCTAAGGTAAAGAGGGTGACAGTAGCAAAGGGAAATGGTTTTATAGGAATAGAGGTTCTACTCTCATGCTTTCATTATAGAATTAATTATTCAAAGGCTCCTTGTGTATTCCTCAGATTCCAGGTGGCATAGAAGAAGAGACTTAGTAGTGAGATTGCAACGCACCCCAAGAAGAGTTGTAGTTGTCCTCAGTAGTGGTGTCCCCGCAGGGTTTAAGGTAAGCGTTACACCCTGCCCCCGGTCCACCACGGGCATTTCTGATTTATCTATTGTGCATTTATGTAGCAGTGTGTTGCTTTGTGTGGCATCCGAGGGCATCCATTGTAGGTTCCAGCTGGGCCCATACAAGCTTGTCTCGTGTTTGTGTTTGTGGCTTGGGGTCCGGACACATATGCGACTCTTGCTTTCCCTTTCCATGGGCTTGCAAGGAGTGCAGCGTATGAAAGTAACTTACACAGCGACACTGGGCTTCATATGATATATGTGGGCAGTCTGACGTCCAAACTGTGTTATACACCCCAATTGTGATTCCTGATTTATTAGGCCTGTGCTTGGTTGTCATCCCAACTTTTTCTTTACGTTGTGCACCAATTATGCTTTTATTGTGATTTCAAAGGTATTCGTTTGCCTGTCTCCATTGCTGGCGGCCTTCATTCTGTTTGCACTTCCATGGAAACTTTAGATGGCAGAGCCACACTGACTATGGCAGTGTGACATGGGACACGTTGAGGCAGCTGTCATATTCTGATTGCTCGCTATCAGACAGGATCACTGTTGGCTCCTGTGTTTGTGGTATGTTCTACGGGGCAATTGATGTTCCAGGGAACATTTTTTTTTTGATTTGTGAGAGTGAGTTCTTTTGATTTGTGAGAGTGAGTTCTTTCAGGAGTACTTTCATTTGTTGTTCTGCACTTTGTGACAGTAGTGTTATGTGGTGGCCATTTATTTTTTAACTTTTCACATTGCATGACATGGCATGGTGCAGGCAAGGAGGTGACATAGGGATTTTGACGGTTCATGTTACATACCGCTATTTAGATGTGCACTTTTGCATGGGTTATCCGCGTACACCATCTTCCGTGTGTGCCTTATGTGCATGCCAGTTTGAGTAGGTTTTAGTTGTAAGGGATGCACACAATGTGGCACTTCCAAGGACACATTCTCAGGGTGTTGAGTTTGGGACATATGATTGTCCCTTTGTCATCATCGATTGTGACCTGGAATGTGCTAGGGCTGTGTTCACTCAACAGGGGTTGGATTTTAGGTGAAAAATTGTGCACAAGCTAGGTACGGGCAGCCTCGCCACATGCCCTTTCCCCTCCCATGTGCAGCCGCTGTGCATGTGGTTGTGGATACCACCATGTCCTCCTGTACGACACGCCGCATTGCAACGTTGTGCAGGACACATGCTGCCACAATGATCCTGCACACTACTGGTGGTGCATATAGTAGCTCCCCACCAGAGTGGTCGAGAGAGCGGAAGCATGACTTCAGCACTCCGAATGTGCGCTCCACTATGGCACGAGTTGCATTGTGGGCTGCGTTATTTCTTACCTGGTGGAGTGTTGTGGGGTTCCGTATTGGCATCATCATGTAGGTGCTCAGAAGGTAGGCACTGTCCCCTGTGGAGGTGACAAGGTTTGTCTGTGGTGTGTTTTGGTCTGTGTGAGACATGCATGCATTTGCAGGGACATTTGTAGTCACCAATGAACCATATATTGCCATGCCGCCCAGCTTCCAACGCCCGGTGTAGGGGTGACATTCTGAATATGAAACTATCATGGGTGGACCCGGGATAGTCGGCATACACAGAGGTTACGATTCCCTTGTCATTACATACGACCTGCACGTTGATGGAATGCCAGTGCTTGCGATTGTGATAGATGTGCTCTGTGGCCCTAGTTGGACGTAGGGCCACTTGTGTGCAATCAATGGCACTAAGCACTTTGGGGAATTGCACCACCCCATAAAAATCTTGGACCATGGTCTGCCTTTCTGCGAGTGTTCTGGGCATGTATATGTTCCTGCGGACTGAGGAGTGAGCAGTCGTGATTACCAACACCTGGTGTAGTCCGCATGACTGCGTGGCCTGTGAGATGCTGCCGACAATGGCAGTTGTCCGCTGAAATGACCCAGTGGCCAAAAACTGCAGGACATTGAGCCCCTTGTCCAAGCGGCTCAATGCTTGGGAGCACAGGGTGGGTGATGTGAGGTCATCTTCCCATTCCGTGATCAGGTCTAATATGATATGAGGTGGAAACCTATACCTGGCATAGACCTGGTCATCAGGCATCCCAAAAAGGCTGGTCCTGGGTAAAGAAATGCTGCGGTGTCTCACGATCACTGCTGTGAAAAATGGCACATTCATCGTAGCTGTATACACGCATTTGTTTTCGTGCAGTCTTTTTATGCATTGTTTTTGGTGCGTGGTCCCGCTTATGCCTGCTTTGGCGTGACGGATGTGTTTCCGGATTAGCGTGCCTTTTTCTGCAGCCGTTGAGCCCTGTTCGATTCCATGAATATGTGTTGTTAGCGCGCGTGTGGCCGTTGCGTCCATTTTACTGCAGGACTTCCCACATAACGCCCACATTTTCGCTTGTTGTTCCTCATTCCATGTGTTCCACCCCCTTTTTAGGTGACTGTGCAGGTCTGTGTGCGCCTTCACTGGGCGTCTTGCACAAGGTGTTCGTGCTGTCGCAGTGATGTGCTCGGCCCGTGCGGATTCAGCACATGTATCAGGTAAGCCACGCGCAATGTGTTCCATGAATCGGCAAGTGGGCGCTTGCGTGCGTTTTGCACACAAGCCCCCGTTTTTCCACGCAATTTTATTCCATGAATCGGGGCTTAATCTCTCTTTTTAGATAACTTGTTTATATTTCATGCTAGAGATACAGCTGTTGTTGGAGACTTTATTTGATCTTGTATTAGGCCTAACTGAACACTACCCCTCTTCAGACTTGTCCAGTTATTCAATAGAAGGCGATAGACATATAATTTTAATATATAAATCACAAGCCTCATAGAGGGCATCAATGACATGAATTCAATGGTTTGGGAAGCCCCTGCAATATATTCACCAGGTACTAGGATGTTCTGTATTAAACAGGGTATGTTTGACACGTTTTCATACTCTGTGATTGGGTATGGTTTCAAGACCTATATGCTCAAACTGTCACACACCGGGAACAGTAGCAAATGTAGCTTATTTGCCAAATATTTGAAGGCGATGATTATAGCAATACATGCATTCATCTTAATCCCTGGAACAATAATCCTTCTACATTAACATGATCTAGGGGCCTAAATTATAATGTAATACCCCATCCATCTATTTTAGCTCTGAGCTGTCCAGGTTTGCAGGTCTCCCCGACACCTCTATTCAGTCACTACCAGTGTGACGAATCAACTTCTGGGGCACCAGTGGTCCAGGGATGAATATCGGTTTCTAAATCATTGATCAGCCCCACACCAGAAGGAATCCGAACAGATTGGAACACAAGTCAATTATAAACCTCATTGTCCAATTTTGGTAATGTGGACGGAACGGCAGGCTTATCCCCTGCAAGGTCATGGATTGTTGGTTAGTTGCAACACACTGAAAATATAATTATTACCCATTGATAAAAGGGACTGTCCAGTCAAGGTTGTATACAAATATCTACTTTATTATGATTACAATAGACAGTTTTAGCACACTACAAAATGCAACCCACCCTGTAAAGGAACACAGGTGACAGACAGTTCCACAAAGGAAAGGAATGCACTCTGGATACTGACAGGAGGGTAGTCGGTAAAGAAATCAGTCTTAAATGTTCATGGTTATTTGGTTTCAGCACCAAGGGAGCAAGGGATCATAAATGTCACTAGGGGCCTCTGGAGAAGGATAAGGGCGACAGAACCACAATATACCTAGTGCTTGAGATGATCTTGATGTTCAACCGCGTCAAGTCGGTTCCAGGATGCCCTGCAGCTCCTGCGACAGAGTTCAAGATGGGAGACAGCTGTAGGTATCAGGCGGCAGGCAGTTCGGCAAGTGAGGCTGGACAGACGGCTTCAGGCTGGCATACATAGCGGCTCACGGTCAGGAATTGTTGTCTCTGTGCTGGTTAGCGGATCTGGGGTGCTGGTCAAGGTGTCTCAGTGATTTTAGTGATTCCAGCGTGACAACAGTCAGTGGTGCAGCCGGTCGCGATTCAAGGGCTCGACTGCCTCGAAAATGTCCTTAAAATATGGAGGCCGGTTGATGCTTGCTGTGGCACTCCCAGCTTCTTCACAGGGCTTGTGTTGTCCTTTAAGGCGGACGGCCCAATGCTGAGGATAGTGTTTGCAGGCAACAGCTGTGTCCTTTGTTCAGAGACTCTCTGGCACTTCCCACCTAAGAAGCTTGCTGGTAAATCTAGCAGGGATTGTTGTGTGCTGGCTGGGTACCAGCTCTGGAGCTGCTGGATGGGCCCTCCGAGTTCAGTATCTCCCTTTGTTCCCTGGGAGATGTTTAAGGGAGGGATCTTGCTTGACTCTTGTAAATCCTGGCCTTCCTTCACTGGCAGAAGCTGTAAGGCAGACTGTACCTTCAGCCAGGCTCCAAATGAGTCCTTCTTACTCCTTTCAGATGATCTACCAAAAGAGGGGCTCAACCCTCTTTTAAAGCCAAATGGACCACAATTGATTGGTGCAGGCTAAGCCTACCTTAATGAACCATTCCTGGGTCCCCATCGACAATCATCTGTTATATGTGAGGTTATAACTAGAATGCTTTGCAACAGAAAAGGCCAGGGGTGTCAACATGTACTACTAAGTCCCACCTAGCTTCATGTCTGTTATGGATCAAGGTGTCTCTCTGGTTAATTGAGCTCTCTGTGGCTCCTGATCAAAGCGCAGGTCTCCCTTGAAGTTTATGGTGAGAACAGACTTTCTGTCTCCATTAAATCACATACTTCTTCCTTCTGAATGGGTGTTCCCTTGCAGGGTTTGCCTACCGTAAACAGTTGTCCGGGACATGCCATTCGCTGCCTTTCATACAGATGGATGGGAGCTAGCTTCAAGTTGACACATTGCATATCAAAGATGATGTGGCTTCCTGTCCCCTTTTGTCAGTTCTGCGATCAGGCCTCTCACAGGCCTGTTTCAATTAACTCATCGGAATGCGCTGCGACCAGCAGAACTTTGACAATGAACAGGACAAATCCAAGGAGCCTTTGACATTTTAATTAGGCTGGCCATGGCTTCCTGAGATGCTTTGATGTACCCGTGGCATTCCAGCTGAACATGACAGGAGGACTGCGCCTGTAGGCTGTGTCCCCCAGAGTACACTTGACTATGGGCCTCGTTATGAGTCCGGCGGTAACCGTGCCTGAAATTCCGGCAGGTTACTTCCGGACTCGTACTACCATTCTGCCTCTGTGATTCCCGGAATTACCGGAGCATTACGACCCCGGTGACCCGGGAATTCCAGAGGTGGAATTTGATAAATCCCCATTCCCATTGAGTCTCATAGGACTCAATGGGAATGGGGAAGTGGAAACACCGGCACCATCTCGTCATGGTGCCGGTATTTCCACGTCCGCCTGCAGGCGGGTGGTGTTAAACCCGCCAGGTCAGACCTGGCGGGAATGACACCTCCGCCTGCAGGACTCGAGATCACCCGGTATGGAAACAACGGTGGCGGCGGGTTTACCGCCACCGTTATTTCCATACCGGGTAACTTGTAATGAGGCCCTATGTGTTTGTTGTGCTAGGGAGCACAGGAAAATGTGTGCGGTTTAGCCCCACACATTTTCTAAGGTTGATCTTCCATCATTCAATTTCTTAAAAAAATATCAATAAAGCGAGTGCACACCAGCTGTGTGGATGGTCGAATTTCTCACAACCTGTTATTCAGAGCACAGTAGTCAGTCTAGTTTTAGGCCTATTGCAGACAAGATTGAAGAATGTCTGTCTGCCAACTGGGTCTTAACCATGGATGGGTGTTTGTCTTTTGACTGGGTCTTTGTGGGCAATTTAGGGATTGGATGGCGCTGTTTGCCTGTAGACAGAGGCCTATGCCGGGAGCGTTGAGGATGGTGACATACTGTTTGAAGAGTGTTTCTTTCCTCAGGCACTCCTGGCAGAGGCATTGTTGAGTCTCCATCTCTGGTGTCTTTAGTAAATAAATGGACCTCCTTCACTGAGGGAGCTCTGTCCTTAAGAGCAGTGGTCGAAGAGTACAAAAAGAAGTAGTGGAACTATGTTCCCTGCTGGCCTGCACCCACTCCCCACAAACCCAACGCCACGCCGTCTCCCACACACAATACAAACCCCTAAACACTTGCACCTGTTGTTTAAGGGAATGTTCAGTGCAGTGCACTAAAAGTGCAAGCTGCAACGTCTTCCTACACTTTTATTTTAAAACGAAACCAACCGGAACGGTTTCTTTTTAAAATAAAAGTATAGGAGCTGAAAAACGTAATTTAAAAAAGTAGAGGAGCACCGCTCCCGCCCACTTCGACCACTGCTTAAGAGACGATTGCTTCACTGGCATTTTTTCACATTGAACAGAGCAGGAGCAGTTCTAATGGAGCCCTTGGTAGAGGACAAATGTTTATTTTCCTCTAGGAAGGGGAAAAGTTGCTTCTGTCTGTCCAAGAGCATTTTTCAGATCGTATATACCACAGGCTTATGAGTGCATGCAATAAAGGTGCTGACAATGTGGGTATTAAATACGTTATTTTCTTACACTTGCACAATCCTTAAACAACGATTTATATATTTTAGGACTGCTACGCCCACTGCATTCTTCAGGCATTTTACAAAATTCAATGATAGGAGCCAACAGAAGTGGACTCTTCCAGCAAAGCAGAGCTAGCTGTGTGGATCAGGGTCTGCCGATTCTGAAGAATATTGGAAAACATCATTAAGAAAAGTAGAAAAAGCTCAAACTGTACTACTAATCAATAGTCCTAGTTTCCTCCAAACATTTGGGAGTCTGTCCCATGTGACAGGACTGATGAGTTATGTACACCAACCATACTCCAAGACAAATTTATTTAGGCACAGAACTATTGCAAATACACAGGGCATGGAGCATCTGCACGCTGGGTCCACCTCCCAGCAACACACACCAGTTCATATTTTTCCTCCTCCACCATTCGGGCTTAATATAATCTTACTCATTGATGAAGGGAAGTATTTGTTGTAAAGGGGTCTTGGTCTTTATGGTGATTATTTAATTTATTATAATTATTTTATAGCTCAAAGCACTCTATCATAATATACAAATGAACAAATACAAATATCAATACAATTAGTTATGATAAATAATATACAGCTACAAATACAAGTACAAATACAAATACAGACATACCAGAACACAAGCTTCAGATTAGGAGCAATCATCATATACATTTGTGATATGTATTTATTTGTAATTAGTTCATAATTGAACTTTTACAAAATCAATGAAATATATATATTCACATTTATACAAATTCATACATAATACAATACGCACATACAATACAGACATACAAAAACTAAATATTCAGTATATTCCTAATTTAAAACTATCATATTTGATTAACTTTTACTTGTTTAAAATGTGTTTAAAAAGATTTTGAAAAAATACATACGCTTACTACCATAATATCTTTAATGCTTTCACAGCTTAGTCAATATTTGTTCAAAGTGTAATTTCATTTGACACCATGCTCTATATAGAGCTATGTGAGTTGTCATGCATTCTGTGTTCAAACAATAGGTGCACAAATCGAATGATTTTATGGATTCATAGTCATGTGTTATATGGCCTAACACCGTCATCTAAACAGTTTTTGAACACTCAGTTTAACATGTGTCTTATTGTTTCAATACATGCTGGGGTGTTACAAACCCTACATATTCTGACATCTTTAGGAATGTTCCATGGCCCACCCCGAATGGATCTCACAGACAGCTGGTTTGTACGCATTAGTAACCTAAAGCGTCGTACTGCCAGATCCGGGCAGAGCAACAGATATTTCTGAGGCTTCATAAACATATAATAATAATTTTGCATTTATATAGCGCTACGAACCCTCAGGCATCTGACCCTGCTTATTATTACCTATGGTGTGTGGTGCTCATTAATCAACCTCGGAAGGATGAAAGGCTGAGTTTGGCCCTGCTGGGACTCGAACCTGCATTGGCAGGCTCTGTGCGGATGTCAAAGGGAGCACTGTACTCGCTGTGCTATCTGACCGGCATACATATGAGAGATTTGGGCCACTTGATTCAATTATGAAGAGTCTGTAAGTGCTCATAATTATTTACCAATTCCCATTTTTGTAAACAATGGGAAAAAGCCTCTTTCAACTTCAACTAATTTGAGCAAAGGGCAAAATCAGGTCTCCAATCTAATTTGGCAAACAGATCTTTCACCAACTTCATATACCCGTTCTTTTTCTCGGGGTATGTATAAGGCAGTAATTTGCCCCTAGTTTGTTTAAGAGAGGGCATGCCGCAAAAGTCTTTGCTTGCATAAAAGTTTCTCCTCTATGCTTAAGTGCCATCGATTTTAAAGACAATAGTCATAACTCTAACCGTATACACTCTATAGAGGTAGCATGGGGAAGTCCAAGCACACTCCACCAGAAATACCCTCCTAACACCTCTAGCCACTCCAGATTTTGCATTTCCAATGCATCAAGTCCGTACAATATTATAGGACAAAACCACTGCTCATAAGGTTTTAAAATACCTCTCAGTGCGAACCCGGTATGATGGTACACAAATCGACGGACCATGTGTGTAATGTGTTTTGCTTTGCCCGTTTTACATGATATAATTACATGATACCCTTTTTTATTGGACATTTCAACTCCTAAATAGTTATAGGTTTCGATATACTCTATATGCCCAAGATCCGTAATCGGGGGAAGCTGTTTTACATGGCGAGTCGTAACCAGCATAGTTTTAGTTTTTGATAAATTGATCGACAACCCATGACCTTTGGCGTAACTCGCTAGAGCATTTATCATAGATTTTATACCAGTAAATAAATGATCGCAGATGACTAAGTCATCTGCGTAAAGCATAGCAGCAGCAACACATTGGCCAATTCGAGGGGGACACTTTGCACTGTGAGCAATCAAAGCCGGGAGATCTGCAATACAGAGATTAAAAAGTAAGGCTGCCAATATGCAGCCTTGCTTCACCCCTCTTCCTATTTATATGTCACACGACAGGATACCAGAATCACTAAGTCGAATCTGTGCAGTGGTATCTGTGTGTAATGCAGCTAAAGTTTGCAATAACCACTCATCACAACCAAGTGCCCGTAATTTCTTCCAAAGCAACACACGGTTAACCTGGTCAAAAGCTTGGCAAAAATCAATGTAGGTGATATAAACAGAAGGATTATTTTTAGTTTTTGCCCATTGTATAACATTATCCAACAATCTAATGTTGTGGATAGTTGATGAGCCTTGACGAAAGCCAGTCTAGAAAGTATGCTGAATTTGATTCTCGGTTACCCATGTTTGCAAATGCTTCAAAACAAAACTGGCAAAAACTTTGGCGGTGGAGTCAAGCATTAAGAGTAATCGACCATTTTCATGGGCTAGGCGATTTTCATTTTTAAACACTGGGACATAAATGGCTTTCTTCCATGACATAGGAATACATCTGTCACGGGACACACCTTCATGAAGATGTTACACAGTATATTGGCCCATAATTCATAATCGCCCTTGAGTACTGTCGATGAGAGACCATTTGGACCAGGTGCTCTGGAATTTTTTATCTTTTTTAAGTGGGTTATCATCTCAGACAAATCAAAGGTCATCAGTCAATTTAAACTTTTGCGATTAGATGTTACTTCTATAACCTTGTGTTCTTTCATTTTATCTTCAATGAGGGCAGTCCATGTTTTCTCTGAGATGGGGTTAATGATTAATCGTTTGGTAGAAGGTCTAGAAAGGTTTAAGATACGCCATACCTGTTTAGAATTGTTTTTACTCAGTATCTTAACCATCTTTTGCCACTATAAATTTATACCCAATCGTTTCCTATGTCTTAGCCAGTTATGATATACATTTTTCAGCCTGCGTGATTTAATGTGAACTTTAGTCTTCTGCAATCAAAAGCAAGTTCCTTAATCCTACCTCCCATTTCATCACCTGTGTACAAATCTAATGTACAATTAACAGTGTTAATTGAGTGTGTCATCTTTCTACACACCTTTTGGACGTTTCCTTCTGACCAGACCACCTGAGTGCCACTCTGGTTGGGTATAACTCCATCATTTGCACACTAATATATCTTCAGTTGATTTAACTCTAGAGATAGGCTAAGAGTAGCATGGTCACCGAATACATTATGTTCCACAGATACATTTTTAACAGTGTTAATCAGTGCAGGATTACCACTTAAATAATCTATGTTGGTTGTTGTAGTCCCACGATTCCAAGTCATTTTACCATGGATATCACCAGGCATACACCCATTCAGGATAAGTATACCACATTGTTTTAAGAAACAGGGCAATTTTTTACCCTTTGCATCCTCTGATTTTTGTGTCATCTCACTTTTCTCAGCAATGGTGGAGTATGACGCCTTTATCAGATGTTCACCAAATTTTTGATTAAAGTCTCCCTACAACAATATTAAATATATCTCCTCATTCGCAAACTAATTTACAATGATAGAATCAATTACATAAAACACTTCATCTGAGGCTAGCTGTGGCAAGGTGCATAGCTGTCATAGTGGGGTCTAAAATAATGTATTTTCATTACAGGCCTGGTCAGTGCATGTTTAAGGTTATCAGGGAAAAACAGTTTGAAAAGATGTATAGATAATTTGAATGATGGTTGGCTAAAAGGTTTTGTGAATGCTTTAATGCGGGTGTGAGCTCTATCTTGGAGTTAGCAGGTTTTATTGATGGAATATAGCCTCATTGTCTTGAATGTGAACTGTGGCGTAAGTGAATGGCCAAGAAGTGGTGTCCTCTGTAAGAGTGACGATTATGGACAACCTTTTCCTGTGTAACATTTACAGAGAGGAGGCCCCTTATTATACTGCCATTTTTCCAACAAAAATAATTCTGAATGTTGTTACACAAGTCGATGAAGGGGATTAGAGTTATTTGGTTGGCTGGAGATGTAAGCTCTGTAGCACTTTAAACAAACCTTTTCCTTTGTTTGAACTCTTTTATTGAAGTTCTTAAGAACAATATTTTGCCATATATATTGCCTGGTAATATTAGAACAGTCTTTTGTGTACACTATTCTATTTTCCTCATTCAGATGTGTTAGCCATTTGGTCTGCAGTTTTTTTACTGTGTCAAGGAACCAGGGACAGACCCCTGTATTACTTTAGCATAGTTTGACTGGTGCTAGCTTGTAAGTGGCTTCAACTGTGTTGCAGAAACCAAGTTATAGCAATTGCCAGATTTAGAATCAGTGGGCCTCATTATAAGGTTGCCGGTCCGGTAACAGCGCACCGGTAAGTTTACCGGTACCGTTGTTACCAGACCGGCAAACTACTGTTTGCGGACGCCTTTTCGCCCGCCAGGTATAACCTTCTCCTACGACTACATGGTTGCACTCTGCAAGAGTTAAAGGCTTTCACAAATGTGGATGTTGTAACATGTGTAAATTTGCATCTGAAACATCATTGGTCTCCTTTGGACCACGGGGCGATCATGATATCAATTAATTGATTAACTGTAACACCAAATTCGTGGTCTATTGCATTGTTTGCATTTGTGGTCTCAAATACATTGGGAGTACTATTAGACCACTTAAGATATCTGTGAACATCTGGCCACAATTGGTAGCCAGGATGCGAAATATCCCCTTGCCAAACATTGGCAAAAGTCACACTAACTGGATTGTAAGGATGACATCCGTTTTGTGGTATTAACCAAAGTTTCATTGCCTCCTAGGCAATTTAACTTTGAAATTACGGCAATTGGAAGCCAAATTAATATGTAAATACCGAACTGTGTATCATGGATTAAATTCAGATATTGAAATTGCTATTTTCCTTTAAATTATGTTTGATTTAATCTTTAATATTACTGGTGCCATTGTAATTCACTTTATTTGGATTTTTTGAAAATATATATTTTACTTGTTGCAATTATTCGCTTAGTATACATTTGGTTTCAAATTTCCCTTGCCTGTGTAGTAACTTCACTGTGCAATTCTAGTGGCATTCAGCAGCGCATTCATGAACAATGCTTCTAGCCTTGGTTAGGCTAATCACCCCCCTCTTTTTACACTTTAGTCGCCTTTCATTATTTGGCCCTCTTTATCTTCTCCTTCTTTCCTTTAACGTCCTAGTTAGGGCTCATCAATGTCCGCGCCACTATATACTTAATGGATTTCTACATTGGTACTACATCATAAGTACCTGACGACCTTTAATTCTTAAATTTGTATATATATTCATTTCCTTAATTGGTTTCTTATGTTTATATGGCCTTTTCTAATTTGTTTCCACATAAGCAGCTTTGCTTTTCAATTTGCCGCTGCTCCATTCAATCTACCTTCGCTTTATCTCCCTCACCCAACATGGCGGTTTCAACTGAGCCAGCTTTAACTCATATTAACGTTTCACACTACATTGCCTTCCTTTCGGTGGCTATGCCTTTATGTCCCTCATTCATTTCGTTGCCCGCACTCTGAAACCTTGTTGTTATTTTCTGATGTCCATACAGGTAAGACGTTTTTGTACGATCCCCGGGCTCTCGCTTGTTTAATCAAGACCCTATCATATATTCCGAGCACCTAATTACCCAATTGATGCCTGTTACCTAACATGACTAAGAGTTACGCGGCACGTTCTATTTTAAGTACTGGCATATTTAATAATTTCTCTTTGGTTGCCCCGCATTCCTCCTTACTCATACCGTATTTACACCGCATTACTTATGAAGCCCAGTAATTATTCTTTCTTGATCATTTGTCTTCTTCATTTTTAAATTTCACCCTTACCGCAATTGTGAAGCATTAGAGGTAGGCTTTTTTGGTAATTCTCAAAGCCCTTTTAATTGACTTTATTGCAATAACTACATTACGGTGTCTAGTTCCTGTCGATTCCTTCTTGGCACTGCCCTCACTCTGCAATTAGTCTTTTTCCAAATTTGAAGTCAAGGTAAAATCCTTTGTCACATACATATTTCATTAGAATTCTATTTCTACAAGGGTTTGAAGTAGCTCGTTTCTTGATTGCGCTGCTGTAGCCACTTTCAATTTAATTGTGTATTTTGTCTGTTTCTTCTTTTTTTCTCTCGGTTATTGACCATCTACCAATCAATGAATTTCAACTATGTGCGGTACTGTTCTTTATATTCATTTTTTTCTTCTTATATGCCCAATTTCCACTTAACTGTCTGTGCACATTGTTTTTGTACCCATTGCTGTATAACATGTGTCATATTGTCTTGGCAAACTACCCCTTGTATTGCCCCTGTGTGGTATGCCTTTCTTGTTATCTTTGGTTTGTTTTCTCATTTTTCAACTGCAATTATCCATTAATAATGCAATGGTTTTATACCTTTTGTTTGTGGCAATATAATATTCTTTTCTTTTGGTGATATCTCAGCCTCAGATGAAGAGCTGTTTTCAGGCTCGAAACATTTGTCAGGCTGTTCCTTCCTTTAATAAACATTTGGACTTCAATCCTAAATTTGCATACCTCCTTGGTGCCATGTGACTGGGACCTGCTCGTGTTTGAATTAGACTTTCTCAGTGGTATATTACTGGCAGTATAACCACACCCCCCAGACACCTGCAGCCTTGGGCCTCTTCCTTAATTCTTTAGAGTACAAGCGCTGTGGATCACTGACTTTCCCTGCCAATCTTTGCTTTTCCAATCATTGAGACACACTGTTGCATGACCAGAACCATTCCCATTTAAGATGAAATATGGGAGGCAAGGGTGGCAATACTTACGGCTCCTTCAACAGTAATAGCCATCAAATCCATGCCGGAAAGGAAATCGAAGGGTTCTGGCACTACTCCACTTTGTCCTTTGGATAAACCAAAAATGGACTTGGTTGTTGCAAAGGCAGCCAGATGTCTGTCCGCAAAGCATGCATTGCGTTTGATGTCTCAACCCCATAAGCAAAGTTTAAAACTTGAGATAATAGGCCATACGTTTTAAGCATTTGTATTGATCATTAGGATGACTAACACCCTTGCGGTAATGGCCCTGTATGACACAAAGCTGTAGCAAAAAAAGAATAGATTTGTGGAGCATCTCCTGGCAGATCTATAGGAAGTGGTGAGGGAAATAATCAAGAAACGAGCACACAACGGACTTGGATTGAAACCGATGGTACACAAATCAGTTCTCAGCCCAAGACTGAATGAAGTCTACAAATATTTGAGTAGAGTTTCATGCCCCAGTTCTTGGCATGCCCTTTGATGGGCAGTATCTCTTTGGAAAGATCAACAACTATCTCAAGGGCATTGCGACTCATACTGGCAATGCTAAATCCATCAGTTCAGTGAGAGACTGAAAGAGAAGACCATTTGGGGATCCTCCAGCAGATACAGGGATCTTCTGGAAGAGGTTATGGACTCCATTGTTAGATGGCCTTTAAATTGTCTTCCTCACTTTTCTATTTTTTAAATGTATTTAGTGTGATTGAGTTCATATAAACTTTTCACACTGTTAAAATTAACGTACAAAGGCAATAAACGCATTAACATACTTTATAACATTTAACCTATTTAAAAGTGAACCATTTGTTTCACTCATTTAAATAGATTTCAATAATCTATATTTATGTAAAGTGCTTAGGTATGTTTCCATACTCAGCTGATGCAATTCATCAGTGGTAGGTTGCCCTCTGCTGTCCAGATGGCAAAGTGCAACAGCTATCATTTTAACAAACAAAGCACGGTTCTAGCCGGTCACCTTCACTTTCCACTATCGCTAACGTTCAGAATAATCTCAAGTTACTTCTTTCCACCCCCACTCCTCTTCACACAGGGTACAGCAGTTCCGGTGTCAATGAACAGTTAATTACTGGCTCAATGCTGCAGTCTCTAAAGAGCGAAACACTGTAGGACGAATGCCTCCCCATGAGCTAAAACTGAAAGTAGGTGGTGTAATTATGTTACTACGCAATCTTATGCCATCACGGGGACTCTGCAATAGAACATGGCTGACAATTACGTGTCTACAAAGACACATCATAGAGGCCTGTGTAATCGGTGGAACTTAGGTGCTGTTTTTGTACCGCATATACCTCTCATTGCGTCTGATACTGACATGCCTTTCAAATTCAAAAGAAGACAATTACCTATACGTTTAGCATTTTCAATGACCATTAATAAGTCACAGGGACCTAAGCCCCCTTCCTGGAAGTGAATGGTGGTAATTCTGATATTTAAGAAGGGGGTTAGACATGACCCTATGCATTACCGACCAATATTGACCTCTAGGATCTGCTAGTATGGCGTATGTTATGCCGGGAACAGCTAGCATTCCATAATTGCATTATACATTTATCTTCCTGAAATGCAATATGACCAAAACATATCACTTTCAATCATAGACAGCCTTTTAAAAATGTACCCAAGTATTTAATATAATTAGTGTGTAAACCTGAGCACTGAGTTGCTAGATGTCTAGTGCTCTCAGTTACACCAGGCTCTAGGCAGATCCTACATAATCTTTGCTCTGTAAGTACACGCCTTCTTTCCTCGTTTACTAAATCTGGGGGCAGTAGGTTAAATCTTAACATAGCCTGTGCAGTTTTGGGAAAGGTGATTGTGTTAGATTCTGTGTTACTTAGCTTACCACTTCTCACACAAATATGGCTCTCAAAGATGGAGGCGAGGGTTGGGTCAAAGCAACAAGGAGGCTAGCACCAGGTTGGCATCTCTCTCCCATGAGACTCACATTCTGTGCAATTGGGTGCTGAAGGAAAAGATATTCATCAGAGCAGAGCACCTCCCAGGGATGTCCACTATCCTTGAGGATCACCTCTACAGAAAGAGTGCAAAATGGACAACAGACAACTTTAGAACATATTTGGGTGATGAAGTACACATACTTTGGCTCACTTTGTAACCAATACCAACACCAAATGCTGTGAGTTATGTGAGCCAGATTCTTTGGGAGCATGTTTTGAATTCTGTGGATATTTAAATTTCTCTACACATTTCCCCTAGTATCCTTTTTCACAAGAGTGATCAGGCAGCTACAAAAACAACCCTGAAAGGTAATCTGGCGTGTTCCGGTATACATGAAGAAGATGTGGTTCCTGAGGTGGATGGCGGCTGCAAATCCAATCAGCTTGATGGGACATCTGGTGCTATTCATGCGAAATGGTGGGAAGATGCCACATCGCAACATGAAATACCTGTGCATTGCTTGGCTCCTGAACACCACTGTTTTGACAACATGTATGTATTGGACATTTGCATGTCAATATTGGCAATGTTGAAAGCCCCAATAACATAGAAATCCTATGAGAAAAACTAGAACTGCTTTAGCTTCTGGTGTAGCAGGAATGGGTTGACCCCAAAGACTACCAAGGTATCCCTAGTTCCCCCTTATTTGTTGGAACTGGCGTGGTCAGGTTTGTCCCTGGCCGCAATCAAGATTCACCTATTTACGATTAATTTCTTCACCATGTGTCCACACTCACCATTTCTGTTCAGACCCTACAGTTAAGACACTCATCAGTGGAATGTTGCATTCCTTTCCACCATCACTGCGCCCTGTGCATGGTTTGCAAGTACTTAGAGCTCTCATGCAGTTTCCTTTGAAGCCCATCCACGAATGTAATATTAAATAATTCTTCCCTTTTGAAAAATTGCCTCCCTCATGGCTATCCTGTCATCCAGGTGAAAAGGGACACGCCAAGTTTTTTTCCGTCAAGAAGCCTTGTATACAACATTTTACATAGAGAAGGATGGAATGGTTTCAGAGCTCCTTCTCAGTGAGGTCATCTTGCTCCCGACAGTTTTGAAGGACACTCCATATGAGCCGAATGAACTCTAAGCGAGTGCTTAAAGGCTATCTGCAATGTACTACGGCATTTAGGTCTGATGATCACCTCGCCATACATTTCGGTGAGGTAAGAAATAGGCAAGAATCTCCTAACGAGGTTTGGTCCACTACATAGTGTCCTGCATTAACCATTGTTAGTCTACTGCTGGCGGCAGAGCCACAGGTATGGTCACGGCGCAATTCCCAAGGGGAAGAGCGGTGATTACAGCCTTCTACGCAGGATTGCCCATACGTGACAGCTGCAGAGCTGCAACTTAGAAGTTACTTCTCAATTTTGCTCTAAGTTGCTATGAGTGTGCAGACCTTAGAAGCGGCGCATCTGCCATATGTTGCGAATATTATTGCAGAAGAAAATATAAATATACGCGGCGCCCATACACAGATTAAAATAGGGCTTTGAAATGTTAGATCAGCAGTTAAACACTCTGCTGACATTCATGAGCTGTTGGTGGATGATGGCTTGCAATTTTTAGCAGTCACTGAGACATGGTTAGTGTAGGACTGCCCCATTATTGTGTATGAAAGCCTGTCTGTAAGGATTTGTTGCTCATTGTAAGAATCTTGCTAACAACTGTTGTGTGAGGAGAGGGCTGCAATCTTTTTCTCAAAACAATTCAGAGGCAGCGTATTGTAGACACAGCAGTTTTCTTCCTTTGAACATTTCACCATGAAGGTGATGGCATGGATGGATTTCCCAATATTAATAACAGATTTATATCGACCCCTAAATATGACATGTTTTTAGATAATTTTCATTCACTCTGTAAATAACGTGTCTATCAGCTAAGTGTATTGTTTTTGGTGATTTTAATTTACATTTGGATAACAAAAATGCACTGTTAGTTCGAGATTGTATTAACGTATTCAATATTCTTGATTTAGACAGCGCTCTGTTGGCACCACTCATTCAGCTGGCCATTTGCTTGAACTTTTATTTGATGTTATTATTTCACTTGCCGATTTATCTATTTCTCCAGTGTCCTGGTTAGATCATGCATTGATTGAATTTTCTTGTGATCGAGCTAGATACCTCACACCACCAGGAACAGAACAAAAAAACCAAGTGTTCCGTTTGCCCATTGTGTCTATGCAACTTCTATGTGATCTAGTGTTTTATTTTGGTTCAGGTCTGATCTGCGTGAAGCTATTATGGATGCACCTAGAACGTATTTTATTCCACCAGTTGCTTCTTATACAAAGATCGTCGGGCTTTAAGTGTTTTGATCTCTTGCCTAGTGTTGATATGATAAACAGAGTGCAGAATGTGAAAGTCTCTAGTTCATCACTGGACCCGCCTCTGACTAGATTTGTAAAATATCACATTTTGCTGTTGGTTGAAGACCCAGGTATATCTAGAGCCTAGAAATCCTCAAAATTTCAGGTCTACATCTAACCTCCCCTTCGTGAGAAAAATAATGACAGGAGAGGCAACATTTCAACTATCAAAATACTTTCTGGCTAGTTCTCGATCTGGTTTTCACACATTGCGCAGCACAGAAAGTACAGTATTTAAACATAAAAAAATGATTAGAGCTAAGAATTGGATGTGACCCGGGCGCACGTATCCATTTGGATTTGTCGGCACTCGGCAGTGTTTGATACGGTGGATCACAGTGTGAACATCTTGAGCTTGTAATGAATGTCACAGGTTATGCCTTAGTCTGGTTGGAATCCTATCCACAAGACTGGAAGCAGAGGGTTCAGGTAAGGAGCTTTCTTTCCTCTAGTAGCCACCTACCATGTGGAGTTCCTTAGGGCGCAGCCCTTCCCCTCTCCTTTTCAATGACTATATGGACTCTTCGGAACTACTTATAGAAAACTGGAATCTTGAATGCAAGCCATACGCTGATGACAAGCAAATTCTGATAGGCTGTCATGCGAAATTTAATAAAGACAAAGCAGCGGCAGAGTGATTAGTCATGGTGCAGCGCTGTGTGTAGGACCACGGCCTATGGCTAAACGGCTACAAGGAGGAAGTACTACTGCTTGGCCTTTCATCTGAGCTCCTCATCTCCTTTTCCTGCCAGTCTTGGAGCAGCTCCTTAACCTGTGGAGGTTGTTAGGAATGTGGGTGTCTTATTAGACAGTCAGTTGTACTCTACTCCACAGGTAGATGCATTGGTAAAAACTCCATATGTACACCTGCACAGGATCAGCCAGTGTAACAAATTACTAGTTGAGGAGCCCCATAAAACTCTAGTGGTCCTATCCGGAGTTCAGTACTCTCTATCCCGCTATCTTGTTATTTCTAAATAATCATTGCTTTAGCTTCAAGCTATCATAAGAATGTGAGGCTTGGTTGACTTTTTAGGCTGAGAAAATGTTACCATATTTCCCAGGCTTGTTCACTGTTGGCTTGGCTGTTAATATAAAATCAAATCCAAGCAAGTGTTCTCAGGCAGATTTGGAAAAGAGTGAATGGACTTTCTCACAAATAGCTATCCAACATGGCACAGCAATATATGTGGTTCCATGTGTTAAAATCGCGGCAAAAATGGCCGTGGACACAATATTGCTGGAAAAAATGCTGTGGTTTTGCTGCCGCAATCCATGTAAAGGATGCGCGAGACACCCCTGCAACCCCTGGACCCATTATATCATTTAAGGGGAGCGGGGGACACCCCTGCAACTCCCGCTCCCCTTAAATGGTGTAATGGGGTACACCTTGAACGGGTCAAACTACTGCATTTTGCAGTGATTTTTTTGTACACACAAAATTTTTGCTGCGATTTTATCACTGCATACCATTTATTCCAACTCGAGCTTACATCTGGCATTAGCACATTGGCGGGGCGCTAGCCAATCTGCCTGCTCGAACACGGTCTGTTTCCTCTGGTATAGCCTGCGTTCCAAGCTCCCCCAGTGCTGCACACCCCTCACACTGCACCTTCCCCTATTCTCCCTTCTCCCATTCTCCCTAATGCCGCCACACAGGTGCTAACGGCTAAAGTAAAATATTTGGCGTGCCCGGCCACTGAAGCTAAGGTCTTCACCTGTAGTCACCAAAAATGTGGCAGTTTGTATTGGCATTAGGGCTAATTTCCTGTATTTAGGCCAATGAGCTTCAGAGGAGTGACTGCAATGCCGACATATCCTTTGCTCATTATCCTCATTATATCCGTTTCCTTTTTCAGAAAGTCCTGGGCAATGATGGACAATGTACCAAACACATCACTTGAAAGAATCGGTCACAAGGCACAGCACACACAATATTTGTCATTGTTGGAGATAACAAATCCGAAACTCAAAGCCCTTGGGTGAAGCCTTTCCATGACCATGACCTCAAATACCACCATTATGTTGGCAGCGGTGTGAGACTTTACTGTGCAGAACTTATCAATAATTGCATGTAGGTAAATTCTCTGTATAGAAATGTGGGTGGTGCTTGCTATGGTGTGCAAAGTCTTGAAAGTGGCGCCAAAGTGTGGTGATGCATATGTAGTAAGTAGATTAGAATTTTCGCCATGCGTGTGTTACCAGATGGATGCTGACCGTCTCTTTGCCTTTTACAAAATGTACATTTCCTAGTTATCTAAGACAAACAACCTGGACACAATCTGTAAACCCTCTTCACTGCAGAAGAATATGAACCAAGGCCATCATTTGATCTAGCTTTCCTTTGTGCAATATGGTTGTAGGTTGGTTTAAGCCTTGTTTCGTATTTAAATTGTGTGTGGTGGTATGGATAAGATAAAGACCACTCTGACCGCTATTGTTTTTGTGCAAATAAAAATGAACCATGGCTTCAGCCCTGTTACTGGTGCTAGCTCCACAAGATTTCACCTTCCTCATCTTCAACCAGAGTGACCTCAACAGAAACTGGCGAATATTCTTTGTTGTCAGACACAGGACAACTACTCATTCCGGTGTTTCCTCACAACCTATTTTTAATGGGCCTCAGGGTTCCACCCAAGATCTCTATCCTAAGCACCTGAAATTGAATGAGGAAATGGTGAAAAATGGTCACTGGTAGTTTTTTCCATGACAAAATTCCCATCTTTATAGGATGTTGCACTTGGCTTTGGACTTCATGAGGACATGCTTGAAGACCAAAGCCAAGTGCAACTCCTGGTACACCTCAGACCTCGTCACCCTCAAACGCAAGTGCAGGGTGGCTGAGAGGAAATGGCGTGCTTCTGGTACATCCTCTGACAAACTGACCTGCAAAGGCAATACCGGCTCTCTGTCCGCACCAAGAAGAGACTGCACATCCAAGCCCGCATTTCTGTGACATCTAACAACTCGGCCAAACTCTTTAAAAGCTGCAAGGAACTGGCCAATCCTGGTGCAGTCTCTACCTCTCCTGTCCCTTCCCAGGCCCTCTGCATGGCTCTGGCTTCTCATTTCATCTCTAAAACTCAGGACATCCTTTCCTCTCTCTCATCCTCTACCTCTCCTCCCTCAACTCGCTGCTCTTCCTCTGGCCCTTCTTCGGCCACCTCTCCTCCCTCCTTCTCTGCTTGGAAACTTCTTGAAAAAGCTTATAAAGCTAAATTTATAGAAGCCAAGCTGACCCACAACAACAGTCAGATTGAGATGGCAGGAAATGAAACCAAGGAACTGTTCCATCTCTTTAGGTCATGGGAGAAACCAGATGTATTAAACCATAATATTACTCCCACCCAGGATGACTGTATCAGAACTCAGAAAGCTTTTGCCGATAAATTGCTATGTCTGCAAAATAAAATTAGAAAAGAGCTAGAGAGTCATAAATTAGACACAGCCAACTCCAATGTTGAGAGTGTGGACTCTAGTTGTGCGACTGACTCGTTGACGCCTAATGATAATGGCCTAAATCGGGAATCATCCCCGACAGGTTTTCAATTTCCTGAGATATCAGTTACTGAAACTGTTAATATCATGAAAGTTATGAACCCGACTAGCTGCCCTGGGGATCTTATCCCCTCAAAGGTAATTCTGAGTCATCAGGATTTCTTTGCACCATTTCTATGCAGATGTATTAATGCCATTGTATTGCTCCGCAAGCCGTCAAAGCTGTGGCGGTGACACCCTTATTGAAGAAGGCAGGTCTTGACCCTAAGGATGCCACTAATTTTAGACCTATTACTAACACCTTGTTTTTCTTGAAGTTGATTGACAAGGTGTCAACAACCCATCTCCAACTCCATGGGGTCCGTTGCATGGAAGACAATCAGGCTTTCACATTTACATGGTACGGAGAGTGCTCTGGTAGACCTCCAGACTTATATGTTGACCATAGTGGAGAAAAGTAGGTTAGGGCTGCTGATATTATTGGATTTGTCGGCAGCTTTTGATCTGCTAGATAACAGGATTTTGTTAAAGCGGCTACGAGACACAGGTGGTCTTGTCGACGGGGCGGTAAGCTGGGTCAAGTCCTTCTTGGAAGACAGAAAATCTAGAGTGTACTGGGGAGACTCTGCTTCTGAGGTGGAGATCATCATGTGTGGTGTCCCCCAGGGTGCGTGTTTATCCCCCCTACTTTTTAACATCTATATAGTGCCCTTTATGTAGAGAACTAGAAAGATTTGGCTTTTTCTTTATGAACTATGCCGATGACTTCCCGCTGTCCCTGGTGTTGTCACGTGATAATCAGGAGGACCAAGACAAGCTCAGAGAGGTCTACCTAGTCATAAAAAACTGGATGACCACAAATTGGCTGTGTCTAAATGCCGGCAAAACGGAATTAATGATATATGGAGCCAAGAAATCTATGGAGAATTTTGCCCCTACCTTTTCCAGCTTTCAGGTAGAGGGCAGCCATATAGAAGTTGTTAATAAGGTAAAGACCTTGGGCACATACCTGGAAGCTAACTTGAATGCAGGTGCCCAAGTAGACGCCATTGTGAAAAATGCCCAATATTATTTTAGAGTGCTAAGGCAGGTGGCCCCATTAATCTCTAAAGGCAACCAAACAAAACTGGTTAGGGCCATCATTCTTCCGCGAGTGGACTACCACAATGCCTTACTGGGTGGCGCTAGTAAGGAAGACATCTATAAACTGCAAAAAATACAAAATGCGGCCATCTGTATAATCTATGGCATGAAATGTAATGAACCTACCACCTCTGCCGGGAAGGAATTACACTGGCTGCCTATATCAGACAGGATCTCCTTTCAACTCCTGACTCTATGCAATAAGTGCATCTATGGATCAGCACCTAGTTACCTGAAGGAAAAAGTCTCCATACATAAATCTACTAGAGACCTTCAATCTAATTCAGCCCACCTCTTGAAAGTGGCTAAGGTCAAGAGAACACAGGGAAATGGATGCTCCTTCCCAGTTTTGGCCGCACATGCATGGAATGATCTACCACAAATACTAAGCGAACAAACGGACCACCTAACTTTTAGGAAATCTCTGAAAACAGCGTTGTTTATGTAAGCTTCCATCACAGCTTCCATGTCTCCTTTGTTTCTTATTTGTAAGTAAGCGCCTGGACGCCCTAGGGCTTTTGGCGCTATACCTATTCCTGGAAAAGCTGGCCATCTCCCAGCTCAATCTCCACACTGAATCTGTTGGTTGTCTTCATGATCATCAGTCTGGTTTCAGAGCTGCTAGAAGCACGGAAACTGCTCTCCTGACTATCCGTGAAGACCTGCTCTCCAACCTTGAGTCCAAAAACCCCTGTGTCCTCATTTTGCTTGACTTCTGCCTTTGACACAGTCAACCATGCCATCTTGCTCAAACGTCCCCGTGATCAACTGGGCATCACCGGTCAGGCCCTGGCGTGGCTAGCTTCCTTCCTCTCCGATCGACCCTCCCAGGTCCAACTTGGGTCCTTCCTCTCCTCTATCTCTATCTCTACCTGTGGTGTTCCCCAGGGGTTTAACCTCTCTCCCTAGCTGTTCAACCAATACCTGGCACTTCTTGCCCACCGCATTGCCGCTCTCTGCCCCAACTTCCAGTGCTATGCGGATGACACTCAGCTCATTTTCAGACTACCTTCAGCCACCTCTTCTCCTTCACTCATCTCTGACTGTCTGTCTGCTATCCAGGAGAGGTGTGCAGCCAATTATCTCTGCCTTAATGCCAGTATGACTGAGATTCTCCTCATCGGCACACTCGCTCCCTCCTTTCTTGCCAATCTCTGGCCGGCCTCTCTTGGCCCCCTTCCTGCCCCCACCTGCAATGCTAAAAACCTTGGGGTCATCTTCAACCCCACACTCTCCTTCTCTCCTCACATCCCTGACATCTCTAAGAAGTCACACTACCAGCTGCACCCCCTCAGAGGTATTCTTCCTTTCCTCTCCTTCCCCCAGAAGCTCACTGTCTCCAGAGCTCTGGTTCTCCCCAGGCTGGACTATTGCAACAGCCTCTTTCTAAATCTGCCTGCTTCTACTCTCCGCCATCCGCAACTCATCCAGAACAGGACTGCAAGACTTGTCCTTGGCCTCAAGCCCAGGGATCGTATCACTCCAGGACTGAAATTACTGCACTGGCTCCCAGTGGCTGTGAGGATTAAGTTCAAAAGCATCTGCATTGTACACAAGGCCTTCTGGGGCTTGGGGCCTCAATACCTTCAACTGTCTCTTCCTAAATATCTTCCTCCTCAAGCTCTTCACTTATCTGCCTCCAACTCCCTGGGGGTCAGTCGCTTCTCCAAGCAACACGTTGGTGGAAGATCTCTTTCTTCGGCTGGGGCCTCCCTCTGGAACAGCCTCCCTGCCTCCCTGAAACTTGAGGAGAACCATCTCCAGTTCTGGAAGCACCTTAAAACCTTTCTCTTTGCTTCTGCTTTCTCTCCCCCTCACCCCCTGCTGAATTCCTGGCTGAAACTGAAATTGCACTGGTTAACTGGCCACCTTTCTGATCTCGGGCCTAGGCCCCGCCAGTTGCACACCTGCACTGTGTCTCTGGCAACCCCCGCACCTGGGGACTTTTTCTGTATCCCTACAGTTTCCCTACCAGCACTTTTGTCTGCACTTACCTTGCACTTGCCTCCAGCTGGCCGTATTTTATTTATTTTTTATTTATCTTATTTATACTATTATCCCATGAACTGCACTGTCCACTCCCCCATCCCCCACACACGTTTCCCCTTCCCCCTTCCCTTGCACTTGCGCGATCTGAATGACACCTAGCCTAGTAAGATCGTTGTCTGTCTTCCCTCTGTTCCCCCCCTTGCCTCGTCGTGCCTTGAAACACTTGTGTATAGGCGCGTTATAAATGCCATATCTTATCATGTATGTTTTCTCAGTGGAGCTTCAATGTGTTCTCCCGTTAATGGCACTTCTAGTCTTGCGACTCCTTCCTCACACAGAAGATTTTTGTTTTTTGCAAAATCAGAATCTGCAAAAACTATGTTGGCTTCTCAATGCAGCTGACGAAGAAACTCTGACTGCTGCTGGACTTTGTTGGGAAGTTGATCTGTATACCCCACGAATGTCTTGCTGCTCAAATACTCAAATGTGTCTGCATCATTTTTGCAATAGATTTTCCTTCTGGCCGGCTTGTGCTTTTTACAGCAGCTCCAACTTTTTGTAATGCCCATATTTCTGTGTCTCAACTTGATTTTTAGTTTTCTTCCACACAAGGTTGTGATCAACTGATATCATATAGGTCAAGACATGACTGAATCTTAAGAGTCTGCAAAAACAAGAAACATTGCAGGCATTATTGGTTATATTAAAACCTGTAGAGGGAGGTGTATTGTGTAAGAAAAATAAAAATACTCACCTTTGGCGGCTGGATTGCTTGCAGGGGGGGAAAAAGGACATGAAGGGTTGAGAGTGTGATAGCGCACTGAAGTGACATAGACATAAAAGAAGGAATCTGAGGGGAAAGCAGTAGTGAAGACCACACAAGGGGAAGCTTGGAATGGGCTGATTATTTCTAGTCCTATTCTTTCTCGTCACAGTCCTTAATTACTTGAGGCATCCGCTTCCGAGACACTCTCCCTACCAACCTTTCCAGCTAACCTAGAAGGGAGCCCCAGCTTCAGAGGCTTAGCCAGGATACTTTAACAAGTTGGTCCTGAAGTTAATGTAGTTATCCCACTGTAAGGGGACTGCACAGAGGAAAGGAGGTTTGTTGTCAGCTGAATGTGTGAGCAAAGGAGCATAGTGAGAGGTCCGGAAAGACCCAAGGACGGTCTCGGGTGGCCCTCCACCTGAGACATTTTTAGAAATGATGGGTTAAAATGGTGCATTTTAAACACACTTTCTGTGAAAAATTTGATAAAAAACCACGCAGTTTATAATCCGTTTTGTAGGGTAAAACATAAAAAAAATCTGTTGGATATTCCAAGTAACCAACAGTGTACTGGAGCATTTTCATGATGCCTTTACCTACTATACGCCAATATATAAACATTTTCATGCTGATTGTGCCCATACATGTTTTCCCATATAAGAACATATTCATGTTTGCTTTGCTCATATGCCAGTAATGCAACCATAACAAAACTTCTTTGTGCTTGCATTACCAATCAATATATGTTATGTTATTGTCATTATCTCCACGTAAGAACATGTCCCTGTTGGTTTTTCCCACAAACCCAGCAAAACCCTCATGCAACAGTAAGAAAATATGTTCTTGCTGGATACACACATGCCCCTGCTCCTCAACCATGTAAGAGCAGTCATGTTGGATTTATCCTCGACAGCAGTAAAAAATGTCATGCCACAGTAAGAAAACATGGCTGTACAAATGTCTCTGTCCCATCTAAGATCTAAGAAAACCCATGTTGACATAGCCCTTAATGCAATTAAAACAAAGTTATGCCAGAGGAAGGAAACCACTCCTTGCAGGCTACGCAAATGCCACCCCACCAACATGTAAGAACACTCAAGTTGACTTTGCCTTTAACCCCCCTAAAAAAAAGGCACATAAGAAAACATCACCTCCTTGATTGCTGCACAAATGCTTCACCTGCCCCATGTAAGAACACATGTTCCCTTTGCCCCTAATCCTAGTAATAAATGCAATTCCACAGCAAGGAAACATTTGCTTGCTGGCTACACAAATGCCCCCACCAACATGTAAGAGCACTCACCATGTTAACTTGCCCTTAATACCAGTAAAAATGCAATGCCATAGTGAATAAACATGTCATTGCTGGCTGTACAAATGCCTCCTATTCTCACTCCCAATGTAAGAACACACATGTTTACTTTGCCCTTAATGTGCATGTCAGGTTGAAAAAATCAACCTTTAATAATACACATTTTATCATTTTATGAACATCTGAACAAAACAATTATATAAATATTTCATTACTATAAAACAATTTCATGAACATTCATGCCATCAAATATACACATTTCTTATTTGTGTCATAGCTTGTAAAACAACTCATATTAAAACTCTTCTACCTTCAATACGCTAATGACATTTCCTAATCATCTCATAGTTTAGAATACATCACATTAAAACTCTTAACTTCAGTGCTCCAATAAAACTAGTAATCCCAATCACTGTAGAGGTAGTGCGGCCAGCAAGACAATGTTGCCAGGCCAAGTCCTCATGGTTCCCTGAGTTATATTTAAAAAACGTTCCCAAATACAGTGTTCGAAAAAAGTTAATGCTTCACATTTCAACACCCAATGTTTAATGGTTTCAAGTGAATCTGTCTGTTTACAGAATCACAGATACTTTGGTCAGACGAGATCTTGCCATATACTAGCAGGACTTGTTTTGAGTGCAACAGGTACCATCTGAAAGGTAAGAAGAGCGTTCAAGTGGGCTTGTCAGGATAAATACTAAGGAAAGGAGCCAGAGCACCCTTCCTTTTGTAATCATTTCTCAAATGAATCAAGGATTGATATGAGTGTAATAAATCCATAGTTAAAAGGCAATCGTGTTGGTATAACAGAATCTTCACTCTTCCCGGGCAGTCTATCAGGTGCAAGGTATAACAACTTAAAGATTCTAAAATGGTATTACAAGTATCCTGAATAGATTTTAACCAACTGCAACATTGTTCTGCATAGATCTTCTTAAAATACCCATCATATGTGGATTCCTCTAAAGACATAACATTTTATGCAGAAGCATTAGAATTTTCCAGTGAACTCTAGCTCTAAGAGATGCAATACCAAGGTCTTATCTTATGGCAGCCACTGGAAAACTCTTTGGCAGATTCAGAATTGTTCTCCACATTTTTCCTTCAAAAGACCAATAAGTGATCCGACATGGCAAGTGGGTACATTTCAATACCATAATGCAGTTTGGGAATAACCTTGGTCTCATAGTATCTAATTACCGGTATTAGAGAGAACTGTCCACATTTTGAGTCAATCCTTTTCATTTACACCGACAACTTAAATCCCAGGCAGGTTATCGATTCAACACTTGAGACAACTGTATTCCCAATATGCCATTGGAATGTACACCTCTTTCTTGCCCCACTGGACTTTATCACTTTTCACTTCACTGGATTGACCATTAGAGCATGCTCTTCCATGTATAGAGAAAATTGTTTCATGAGACGGTGAAGTCCAATAGCAGTGACATCAAAATGAAAGAAGTCGCCCTCATATGCAAACCAACTAAATCGTAAGTGCTGCATTCTAGGGGCAATAAATGAGGCAGGCAGTAAGACATTCTCAATTTACGAGAGATATAAATTAAAAAGACAAGAAGCAAAAACACATTTCTGTCTTACCCCCCGACAAGTTGAGATTTTCCTTGATATGACTCCTGACTTGTTCAATCGGACCTGAATGTCAGTTCTTGAATAAACACCAATAATCAAGCTAAGAAGTCCTAATAGGCTGCCCCAAGTTAATCGTTTTTTCCACGATTCAAAGAGTCAAAAACCAAGTCAGGCCTAACGAGGCTCCATATATCATGCCATTCTTCCCCTCCCACCCTCCCAGGCCAAGTTCTGGACACTGTTTTATCACTAGCCCGTTGACCATTGTCCCCATTTTATGCCTGAAGCCAGTCTGCCATTTCGGGACTCTTTCCGTGCCAGCTGCCCATTCTTCCAAATGAGATAAAACAATCAACACAAATACTTTACTATCCGTGTCGAGTAGTGCTATCAGGCGATATCAAACGGGAGCTGGCAGGACTGGCTTGGTTCTCTTTTTTTTATAAATAGGGACAATGTATGCCATGGACCAGGTCCATAGAAAAATACCAGTCGACAGAATATTAGCAAAAAGTATGGATAAAGTCTTGGCTCAGGAGTACTTTTCTGACTTAAGTAGGAGACTTTTCCACCCATTTGGGCTTGGGGCTCGGGAAGAACTGATGGAAGTGATTATCCTAAAAACCACCTCTTCCCCGAAATCATCTGGAGTTAGCTCGGGGGTTTTCCATTTCACACACTGATCATTGCATTCTAGTGCATTTGGATCTGAATAGATCTCCCTATAATGTCGTACCCACTCCGCCTCCACTACTCCATTAATTTGTACCAGGGGCAGAGGAGCTTCATTATTGTTGATAATTTGCCAAAAAGCCTGTGAGTTTTTATCCTTAATACGCAGAAGCATAGCTTGTTTTTGATTGAAGTACCCAATTTCTGTAGACCTGTTTTATTTTTCTTATTCCCTCTCTTATGTCAGAGGTCCAGTGGCAGCCAGATCCTTTTTAACTGTGCAATCTTTCTACACATTTCCTTCCTATGTTGTACCAGTTCTTCATTGTACACATGAATGTGATTCTTATTTAGCCTCTCATTAGAACCCTTATCAGAGATTCCTCCCTGTTGTAATAATGATCCTATAAAGGTGGCAATGTTAGTGGATGTAAAGGTGTTAGCTGTGGTCCGTGGACTCAAGGCATCGACCCAATAGGAAATTAAATTTTAAGATTTTCTAAGGGTGCCAAAGAACCTGGTTACCAGCACTAGCCGTTAATAGGTTATCTACACACTTTGTCATTATGAGGAGAGAAGAATCCTGCTTCTTTCCGCTCCATACACAATCAAATCCAACCTCAATCATCACATGGTCACTAAAGGGAGTGCTTTTAACTACATATCTGGAACATTTCACCCCCAATCTTTCATTGACAAATACATAGTCTACGATTGAGCTACTCACACCATTATGTCCATGTGTGTTGGGATGGCACATTGCTATAAGTCCCAGTTAAAGATCTCATACCCAGACCTCCCATAGTCGATAACCATCACCTTCCATTCCCCCTTTTATTGTATTTGTATTAATTGTTTTATATAGCGTATTAATCCAAGGCACTTTACAATGAACAACAAAATATACATTAAACATGGAACAGTAGAAGCAATAACGGTAAACATGAGTCAAACCAGAAAATCAGCATGTAGAACAATTTACATATGAGTAAGAAGAGGAGAGGAGGGGGGTGGAGAATGAAGGGGGGAGAGAGAGAGTAGTCAGTAATGTGAATAGTAGGAAGAAGGGAGATTTAGAAGAGAAGGGGAAGATAAAGAACAAAGAGAAGGGTAGAAGAAGAGGGAAAGAAGGGTAAGAGCGGGAAGGCGATCAGGGAGGGGAATGAAAAAGAAGAGATTTCAATAAGGAGCGGAAGGAAGAATAGGAAGAGGAGGAACGGATAGAGAAAGGTAGGAAGTTCCAGTGTAAGGGGACAAGGAGCTGAAAGGAACGGAAACAAGAAGAGGAACCGGGGGATGGGGGAACTGAAAGTAAGAAGAGATTGGCAGAACAAAGGGAGTGAGAGGGGGTGTAAAATGAGGGAAGAGAGGAGAGGTAAGGAGGAGCAAGGTCGTGAAGAGATTTAAAGACCAAACAAAGGAAGTGAAATTTAAGTTGGGAATGGAAAGGAAGCCATCCTGGCTGAGAAAGTGAATTGAAATGGAGTCATGAGTAGAGAGAAGACAAAGGGTGCGGATGGCAGAGTGATAAAGGGATTTGAGGGGGGCAAGGTGGGAAGCGGGAAGACCAAAGCAGAGAGAAGAACAATAGAAAAGACGAGAAAAGATGAGGGACAAGATTAAAAGTTTGGTAGCATGGAAGGTGAGAGGGGAACGAACTTTGCGGATGTTAAAGAGATGATAGCGACATGCCTGAGAGGTGAGGGAGATATGATGAGTAAAGGAGAGGGAAGAGTCAAAATTAATGCCAAGATTACAAGCATGGTTGGAGATAGGGAGACTAGAAGGGGGGAAATGAATAGAAGGAGGGGGAGAAGGAGGAGGAAGTGTATTAGATGGAAAGAACAAGACTTCAGTCTTGTCAGTGTTTAGAGAGAGATAGTGAGATGACATCCAATTTTTAATGGCAGTAAGACAGGAAAAGACATTGAGATGTATGTCAGAGGTGAAGGAAGAAAAGGAGAGGAACAGTTGGGTGTCATCGACATAGAAATTATGAGAAATCCCAAAGGAGGAGATAATAGGAGCGAGGAGTGAAGTATATAGAGAAAATAAAAAGGGTCCGAGGACAGAGCCTTGGGAAACACTGTAATCGAGAGGGAAGGCAGAAGAAGTTCTTCCGCCCCAAGAAACAGTGAAAGAGCGGTGGGAGAGATAAGAGAAGAGCCAGTTAAGAACAGAGCCTTTGAAACCGAGGGAGGAAATACTTTTAATATTATTTTTATTATTATATTATTATTATTGTTCTATTGTTATTGTTGCTCCACGCTCCCCTACTCCCAATTTCTTCCCAGGTTTCTGGATCTCTACATTCAGAGTTGAGTTCTCCGACCAGCACTGCATGTCCCTCCATGACACTCCCACACCAGTCAAGTACATATTCAGAGATGCTCTCTAGAAGGGGATCCAATTTATCCATCTAAGGATGTACCATGTTCAAATCTGATGTGGGAAGCCAGCACTCCCCAGTTTATCTCAGAGGAGTTTACCATCTCCCACAAACTAGAAGACCTAATAAGAGTAAGGAATCCTTCTGATGGACGTCCCATAGCACTTTGCTTCGCTAATTGAAAACCCACATTATATACGTCAAATGCCGGTGGAAGAGTCAACCAGGTTTCTTGCAGAGCAATTATTTGAAAATCCTGTAGTTTATGCCCTGTACCCGAATCAACAAACAGATGTCTATGGCCCCTTGTATTCCATGATAGCACCATAATCTGAGCATCTTCAAATGGCAATCCCTGTGTGTTATCATTGCTGCTGCGTCACATTCAGCAGCCAACCACAGTTGTTTGTGGATTTTGATTGATCAAAGTTTTAGTTTAATGTTAAATTTGAGCCATAGGCCCTGTGGAACTTTCCTCCTTTACTTGTTTCTTATAGGGAGAGACATCATACCCCAGTACACGCAGATTATCACTTTCTTTCAGAATGGAGTCAAATACAAATCTTGATTTTAAGATTACAAGAGCACGTTCAGTATACCGATGCTCCAAAAAGTCCACTCTTTCTATATCTGAGGAAGCTATTCCAGACAACTCAGGGATTTTGGTAAACAGCTGCAGGACCATGGAGTGTCTCATTATTAATGACTTATTTTCTGGAAGGACGCTCTGAACCATTACAGAATAAGTGTGGTTACATGGATTAATCCAGGAACGATCCTGCCGCCGCCTGCAGCTACTCATACAATTAGATCTAAATTCATTTTTATCTCAGGAGTGTAAAGGACCCCTTGGAAATCTGTCAGGTAGTTCCCCACTTGCCGACCACTCACTTCATTTATTCTTATATTATGAGAGGCCAGAGGGCTCTCCTCCCCACCATTCGGGTAGTGGAGATTCCGCTCCGACATCAGTTCCTTTTGTACACCCATCCATTTGTTAGCCACTGACAAGGGAGCACCCTTCGGCTATGCTGTCTTTTGTACACCAAGGCCTCTATTGGCTAGTAACGGGGCAGAATACGGGGAAGGGATAGGGGTCCAACTTTGAGATTTAGCCAAACCCTGTTGAATAAGCCCCTTTTCCTACACAGCAGGACACGTGATTTTAGTCAATTTTCCCTTCCCAGCACCCTGCATAGGGTTTACGTTCGGAGGGCCCCCTAGGATTATTAGTTCTTTTTCCAAGAGGGTTTCGTTAGCATGTGCTCGGTATTCAGCCACAACAGATACCCTAATTTTGTTCTGCAGGGATTACTGATTCTTTTAGTTCCTCTCCCTGGAACACCCACCCCCCAGCTTAGTATTTGTATCCCTACTAGAGTTTCGGGCTAATACTTTTCTTACAGCAGGTTGTCTAAAGAAACTGCATTGGGATTGCTTGGTATGTTGTGCTTTAATGTTTTCAACTCTGCAGCTTTTTTATTTTTAGGTTGGTAAAGGACTTCAGTCTTGATCTTTTTCCTAGAGACATCGGTAACAATTGTTGCCACACAAGCTTGGACATTAACAGAAAAGGTGCCCTATTTCATTTGCTTCTGAGACACCGTTGAAGGAGACGGCCAGGATGTCTCATATATGACATCATCATCATCATTTGCAAGGGCTTTCTCCGCCCCAGACACATTTACAGATTCCGACCTTCCTTGATTACTATTAGTAACAGTTGGCCTTTCATCAACCCGATGGTCAGTACATTTTTGTGCATTTATTAAGGAGTGCATTAACTCATTTGGCACAGTACTTTTTTCCACACCTTTGCTTCTAGCACACAGGTCCTCATTAGTACTTAGATCATTTGAATTAGAGACAATAGCCCTTCCCTGAAGAACATTAGTCACACCTCTAGATTACTAACACATAGATCATGTACTATCCCCACTTTTGCTAACAATGTTTCAAGTAGTTCTGTGTTGGCCTTGATATCAGTTTTAAAACCCTCATAATGCTTAGCTAAAATAAATAATACTTGATTAATTTCAGGAAGCGATTGATTACTGGGCAGAGACTATCGGAAATGTGTTCCTGAAGTTCACAATGGGGGACTTCTCAATGTATCCAAAGGCTGTGGCGAGGCACAAAAAAAGAAACAATCAGAATCAAACCCTATTCTTATAGATCCGTTATGGTTTCATCATAAACACTCATGTTCATTAAGTGATCCGAGTCACACAACGAGATCTGGTCATCTTTATGGATGCAAAAAGATTAGGTTGTGTCGTCACAAGATGTTTGTTATAGCAAGCTTTTCCGGGTTGGCTTGTAAGTCAGTTGCCACAATAAGCTTTTCTTGTGGAAAGAAGTACGAGGTGATCACAGTGTTTTTTTGTTTAATCAAGGGGATAGTTTCCGCTGGTACTGCCAGGGGTGATTCTAACCCTAAGTCCCCCCTTAAGTTCCCATACAAGGGGTTTATAGCATGTTCACAGGCGTTTTCTGGTGCTGGCGAAAGTGGCAATGGTAGATTAACTGCCTGCAGCATATCTGTATCTGAGATATTGGCAAAGGTGATTTGGATGGGCAATCAAGCTTTACCACTCCTCAGGTCGCACATTAGTGTCGGATATCACACTACAGAGGCAGAGCGCTACAGAAAACCTTCAACCAGGGCTATTAGGCTTTTCTATGACCACCACACACTCCTGTGGAAGTATTCACTGCGGTTATTCAGTGTTCACTCGTGCAGACTATGGGGTTATTTGGAAATGCCCCACACTCCTGGACGAGCTTTATTTTTTAAAAAATGTTTTATTCAATATAGTTGAAATTACATCAACTTTTTCAATTTATACAATAGAACAATTCATAAGCATAAAATCCAAAAAGAAATGACATTCATATAAATTCACAAGATACTATAACAATGTACAAAAATGTTTTCAAAAATAAATAAAATCCTTACATACAAATTTATCGGGAAAAAGATGAACAAATCAATGCAGTTTTTTTTTTCATCATTCCATGTTCAAAGCCTTTAAAAAGTTAATAGTGGCAATTCATATACTCATACATTCAGTGGCTGCCACGGCAACCCATCTATTTCTGGGATCAATTTGTGCAAAATACGCAAAATGGTTGACAAAGTGCAATCTTCTTAAGGTGATGAGTGCTGGACAATCCAATATTAAATGTTGGAGAGTTTCTACAATCGTTACATTTTTGCAAAACCTACACCAGTTCAGGTCAGAGGGAATTTGCTTTCTTCTTGCTTTAACCTCACTGGTAGGCCAGATATTAAGCCGCAAACGAAGAATGGCAGTTCTTATGGCAGCAGATGGTGCCAAGCGTAGATAGGAAACAGTGTCTCTATAACGCTTGGGACCAAAAATTGTAGAATCAAAGTCTTTGTAGATTAAGCACTGAGTTCTAGTGTCAATCCAGTCCATCATATAGACTTTCTTCTTTGCTTGCTCCGGATGAAACACAAGAAGATCAAGTGATATGTCAGCATTCACCATGATTGTTAGAATTTTTGTGGACCAGTGTTTCGGGAATGCTTCTGCGGAGTTAAGCAAATAACTAGAGATGGAACATAGTGTAGAATTATCACTAATGGATAGCAAGCATTTGCGAAATAAGGCGCATAAACGCCACTTATGTAGGGCAGTTAAAGAAATTAATCCCAGTTCATAGCGTATCAACACACCAGGGATACACTGTGGTAGATGTCAAGTTGCACGCCAAAACTTAGCTTCTAAAACATTAAGAAACCCTAGGGGAATAATTAACTTTTCTAAGCCATAAAGGATGGTTGCTACAACATTCTGGTTCCAATATGTAATGGCAGCTTTGATAGAAAATTTGCCATATTTGGATACAATTATTCGTGTTTGGCAGATCGCTGTGGTTAACTTCTGTTTAATTTTGTTCAGGTGCGAGTCTAGTGTTGGACAGCTTTATATAATTGATCAATGTTCGCACATAAACCCACCTAGTATCTTGGAAAGCAGAGAGAGATAAGAAAGAGGGTTGTGCATTCACCCTTTTTGAGGTGCAAACTGTGTGATGATAATACGAGGCACTCCCCTCTTGCCAAAACAGTGACTCTCACACTGTGCGTGCTCCACGCTGTGTTTCTGTTTTTAAAGGAAGCAGGCACACCTCCATGCACACGTCGAGGTAGTAAACAGCGAAGAGGCACTTCTCTGTTCCAGCTCACAGGTCAAAATCCAAGTCGGAAAAAAAAACAGCCTTTCACCCTGTAAAACTGACACACACACATCGCACACTGCGCATGCTCTGCACTGTGTTTCCAATTTTAAAGGAAGCAGACACACCTCCAGGCAGTAAACAGCAAAGAGGCACTTCTCTGTTCCAGCTCACAGGTCAAAATCCAAGTCAGAAGGAGGGGGGCGCTGTTGCGCACTGTAAAAATGGCCGCCTGAACTCGCAGCTCCCACTCCACTGTAAAATCCTGCGCTACGTTATCCTGTTCAGAGTCGCCTGACAAGCTGGAACCAGCGGTACGGACAGCCCATGTGCCCGTGGGTACTCAGTGAAAATCCGGACAAGAAACTGAAAATGCCAGAGTTGTAGCTAGCTGAAAACTAACCAGCCCACCCGCCTGAAGCGATCCGGCACAGATAACTAGACATAATCATCCGAGAGCCGTGGATGTGGACAGTTGGAGGGCCACGGGTCGGAGGGGCCTGTGCCTGAAGCCTGCACCGTGCCTGAATCCTTGCTACGACGCGGGAGCGTGAGTTCGGATGGGGTGAACGGAGCTGAGGTGGGCTGTCGGACTGCTGGGAGCAAACCGGGCTGCGGCGCTCTCCCACCACTGGGCCCCAAGACTGGCCCCTGCTTCTGCTGTACCCCGCAACAAAGAGCAGGTGGCTGCACGGTGGCACTGCAGAGAGCGGAGGTCTGAGGCGGACACAGCACACGCCCTGCGGCAACAAGTAAGAGGGACGGAGAGGCGATGTGGGGGGAGCGTACCCCGGCAGACATGATCGATCGGTGCGCCCCAGCGGGCCCTTGCCATTGAGGGGCCCCGCTGGGGTGGCCGCTGACTCTTGGAATATAACATAGGCGCGGTGCACCCTACTGGATCCACGTTGCCTGTGGGTGCTTAGCCCCATACCGCATGGGATATACGGCTGAACTGGTACACAGTAAACACCCTGACCCCGGGGTGCCTCCCCTTATACGCACACAGATCACACCACGCATGAGAACACGCGACAGCACAGGGGGATCCTTGGATGGCGCGCTGGTGATGGTCCTCTAATTGCGCCATTACATATGAGTACATAATGCCTCGAGAGGCAGGCCGGAGCTGATCCTTTATAAAAGCACCTGGCAAATATTGTTGGCCAAAGATATTGGTTGGGTCAATACGCCACGTACTACCATGAATTTCACAATCCATCAATAGAATACGTTGGAGGACACAGGCCACTCATGGTACACGGGCACCAGCAGACCATAGCCTGAGATTGCTCGGAAACATCGCTCTTAACCTCAGGGTCCTGTCCCGGCCCCCTGAAGAGAGCCAAGACTTCTGGCAACAGGATGAAAGGCCCAATGGATGCTTTTACTGGCAGCCAAAATCAAAATCCTGCCATAGACGGCCACACTAGCACTAATGAGACCCTGGACCCAGAAATTGGAGACCAAGAAGACAAGTTGACAACAATAGTGCAGAACAGAATTCGTGCAGTGAACATGAAGTTGGATGATATAGTAACCACTATTGGCTCCCTCAAGGCTAGAGTTGACAAAGAGAGTGCACGTGTCACGGAAACTGAAAGCAGAATAAGCACCAATGAAAATACCATTGCGCACCACGGCCGCAACATCATCCAACTTAAAGATACCGTGTCCAAACTGCATAATAAATGTGAGGATCTCGAATCGAGATCAAGGAGAAATAACATCTGAGTAGTGGGCGTGGCGGAATCCTTTGGAAAAGGACAGATGGAGAAGCAACTTGAAATGTTACTCAAATCTTTGTTTGGGTCAGAGGCATTCTCCGAACACTTCTTAGTTGAAAGAGCGCACTGCACACTGGCGCCAGCACCTAAACCAGGCGCACCGCCATGGACAATAATTGCTAGACTCCTTAATTACAGGGACAGGGATGTAATCCTACGACTGGCGAGGGAGGCTGGAACTCTTCAATATGAGGAAAACCAAATACACATTTACCCAGATTTTTTTGCCGGGTTCAAGTGAGCAGAAGATCCTACGAGGCTGTCAAAAGACTCTTGAAAGAACCCCAAGTCCCATATGCCCTGATGTTCCCGGCCAAAATGAGGACTCAACATGCAGGAAGGGTGCCTTTTTTTTTCGAATCTCTGGCTGAAGCCATACAATATATTGAAACCTCCATACCCCTGCCTCCCAGAGGGGGCAGGCCGGTACAGAACAGGCCTCGACCGGCGGACTAAGAGTCACCAAATGAACGAGTACACGCTAAGGTACTATATCCTAGGGGCTGCAGCCTCGACTGATTAATAGTTAAGGCGGACCCTAGTCGGCGGCCATGTGAAGCAACATGGCTACCCCTGAAATATTCCATGAGTTCAGATGGGAACATCGTCAAGTTGGGGGTGATGATGAGGGTGGACGGGAGGGATGCGGGACTGGAATTGGTTATTCCTGTTTGGGAGGAAACTCATAATGGGTTAAGAGGGGGGGGTTGTGGCCACTTGAAGGTGTTTGATCCAGATGGTAGTTTGACAGAGGTTAACTGCTTGTTGAATGTTAAAATCATGGTTGCACTGAGACTGGCGCTGACCGGGTTGTACCAAAGTTATAATCCCAATGGTCGAAACAATGTCAAAATATCTCCCTATAATGCACTGGTGACGGGTTGAGGATAAAATTGCTTACGTGGAATGCAAGGGGATTAAATAATCAGATGAAAGTCAAGAAAATTGGTAATTACATTGCCAGACATGGCCCCCAAGTCCTGATGTTGCAAGAAACACACACAATGGGAGTCAGCAACATGCATATAATGCCCAAATGGGGGAATCTACGGTTCCACACTGACTACTCTTCTCAGTCTAGAGGGGTTATCACTCTTATTCATCAAAGCTTGGGATTTGGGCTGGAGGGCCACAAGGTGGATCAACTGGGCAGATACGTTGTTGTATGGGCAAGGGTCGCTGGCCAACAATTGTTACTGGTTAATACATACGGGCCCAATATAGACGACCCTACTTTCTATATGAATGTATACCAGATGATCGCTGCGTATGGTGTGTTCAATGTGATCTGGGGCGGAGACTTCAATGTAGCGCTAAACCCCGCACTAGATAGGTCCTCAAAAACCATTAGAGCTCCGAGTAAGACAGTCCAGACCCTGGGTCACATTCTCCCGCAGCTTCCACTGGTGGATGCCTGGCGTGAAATACACCCTGTAAGTAGGAGATACACATATTACTCTTCGGTTCATGACTCTGAATCCAGAATTGACTATTGGTTTCTCTCCTCGGTCATGTCTACTGCATTGCAGAAGTGTGACATTTTGCCCCGCGCGTTCTCTGATCATTCCCCAGTGATGTTGGAATTAACGCTCCGAAATGCCCCCTGTTCTGCAAGAAGGTGGAGAATGCCAAATGGGATGCTGGGAGACCCTGGGGTGTTGGAAGCACTGCATGTTGAGATAGCAGAATTTTTCACCAACAATGTGGGAACGGTGGGAAGATACTCCAGTGTGGGAATCCTTCAAGGTGTGGATCAGGGGAGTGTTGCTGTCTAAGTCTGTAGGCATGCTGAAGAGCGTACGTGCCAAGCTAACGGGCATTGAAAGCAAATTAGATAAACTAGAGGAAACCTACACCAATACACAAGATAGAGAAATACTGGCTGACATACACACACACACACCTACAGGAATTTGATAAGGTGGCCACCAGAGAGGTACGCTATGTGGCAGCCCCCATGCGTGCATGCAGACACGGGGAGGGTAACAAGGCTGGCAGGACACTGTCCAACCCATTCAAACGAGATAAGCAACCTAACTAGATCACTAGCATACAAACACCACAGGGGGAGGTACTCTTGTGGCAGGAGGAGATAAATATGGAATTTGTTAAATTTTACAAAGAAGTATACGCAAATAAAGATAAGAAATCACACACGGATATTAAAACATACCTTGCGGCTCGCGCCCTTCCAAAATTTCCAGATGAAGATTGCTTAGTGATGGACCAGCCGGTGACTGCCGAGGAAATTGTGGAAGCAATCAAAGCATTGTCATCGGGCAAGGCACTGGGGTCAGACGGGATAGGGGCCGAATTTTATAAAGAGTTCCGTGAAGAACTCGTGCCGATACTTATGCTGGTATGGGAGGAATCCCTCGAGTGCAATATATTACCCCCATCTATGAGCGAGGCAGTGATAACGGTGCTCCCCAAGCCTTGGCGACCACCAGAAGATGATTCGTCCTACAGGCCCCTGTCACTTATAAATACAGATGCTAAAATATTTGCAAAGGTGATGGCCAATCGACTTTTACCGGCAGTTCCTACTCTTGTCCATCCCGATCAAAATGAGTTCATCCCTACAAGATCCACGGCCCTAAACCTCTGCATGTTTTTTGCCACTATGGCACAAATGGACCCAGGGAGAAGCGCAGTGGCCATATCCCTTGATGCCGAGAAAGCCTTCGATTCGGTTTCATGGGTTTATCTCCTGGCTGTACTAGAGGCATTTAGGGTGGGTCCCAATTTCATTAGATACGTAAAACTGCTATACACTGAACCTGGAGCTCGGGTGTTAACCAATAGATCCATCTCCAAACAGTTTTTGTTGGGCAGGGACACCAGACAGGGATGCCCGTTCTCGCCTCTGCTATTCGCATTAACCATAGAGCCAATGGCAGCTGCGGTACGACTAAGGCATGCAGACAAAGGGATAAAAATGAAAGGGTCCACTCAGCTAATTTCACTGTATGCCGACGATACGTTATTATATGTCCGTGAGCCTGAGATAAATCTAGCACCCATAATGGCGGAAATACAAGAATTTGCAACTTATTCCGGGTATACTGTGAATGGGGCCAAGTCAGAAATATTTCTGCTCACACCGGCCACCAGACGCCCCGACATAATAAATGGACTCAAGTGGTCGGAACAGCACATCAGATATTTGGGGATCCTTGTGTCTAGGGATAGACTCACATTGTATTCAGATAATTACGAAACCACGTTACAGACTATAAATACCAAGCTTCAGATCTGGGGGCGCCTTCGATATCGTTATACGGGAGGGTTCGCCGTCCTTAGGATGGTAATCCTACCCCAGCTGCTCTACTTCTTTGTCAATATCCCCATATGGCCGGGCTGGACTTTTTTCACTAAACTCTGATCCATGTGTTAGGTGGTGGCATTCCTCTGGAATGGGAAGACAGCGAGGATAAACTGGGAAAAATGACGGAATCATACTCCTCTGGTGGTATAGCAGCCCCCGACTTTGAGCTCTACTATTATGTTGCTCAAGCGCAATTTGCAAAATATTGCTACAATGCTATACATGAGGCACCCCACACTTGGATAGAAGAATACACCACACACCCAACGAATATACAATCAGTCATTTTTGACACACAATACAAGGACACTTGCAAATGCAACCCGGTTAGCTGTATGGTCAGGGCATGGGAGGCTATCTACAAAAGACTGAAGTTGGAGACACCCTATAACCCAGAAATACCCTTATGGAATTTCCCAGGCATACCCCCTACACATTATGGCACTATACAGCCATCCTGGGACCCTAATAACGAAATGACCCTGGGGGAACTGCTGAGGGCACTGGGAGGTGGGCCACTTAGGACACTCCAATATTACTGTATGAGATCGGCATTTCAGAAAAGATTGCCACTATTCCCAGATGAGCCTTGGCCACACCTATGTGTACAGTTGGTAACCGCTACAGAAGGCCTGGGAATCTGCAGACTGTAGTCAGCAGGGCAGGCCCATACCCCCACAGTTAATTACATTAAAGAGAAATGGGAAAGAGACTTACAGATGCCCATCGAAGAAAAGAAATGGACCAGATACTGCTCACTCACTAAGAAGGTGTCACTAAACTCTGGGTTACGGTTAATCCAATTCAAAATATTAAATAGGCTACATTACATGCCGATTAAAATGGCAAAATTTGCCCTGGAGGTCTCTGGTGCTTGCCCCAAGTGCAATGTGCCGCAGGCAGGAGCCTTGCATATGTACTGCGAATGTCCGGTGGTGGCAGGCTTCTGGAAGGATGTGGCTGTGATGTTGGAAGAGATAACACAGGTCCCCCCTGACTTAACTCCTCAAAAATACCTATTTGGGGACATTTTCAAGCGCTCCGAGAAAACTAGAAGATTGTTTAATATATCATGTGCGGTAGCCAAAGAATGCATCCTACAAAAATGGAAAAGTACCGTTCCACACAGCATGAACCAATTTCTTCGTGAAATAACACATGTTAATGAAACAGAAGAACAATAAGTCTTGACCCAACCTCCGACATGTAGGCCCAAAGATATATGGGGTCCATTCAGAGTCTACCTATGCAACATGATCTCCGATGATGATTAGTCTCTGTAATTTCGTATGTATAAAATTACCACAAATGTATATTTATTGATTGTATGAGGTGCGATGTGGAAGGTGCTGTTTATCTCTTTGTGACCACTAATAAAAATAATTAAAACATTTTTAAAAAATCCAAGTCGGAAAAAAACAGCATTTCACCCTGCAAAACTGCACACACACATCGCACACCACGCTCTGTGCTGTGTTTCCAATTTTAAAGGAAGCAGGAACACCTCCAGGCAAAAAACAGCAAAGAGGTACTTCTCTGTTCCAGCTCACAGGTCAAAATCGAATTCTGAAAAAAAACTGTGTTTCACCCAGCAAAACTGTGACACACACGTTGCACACTGTGTGCGCTCCGCGCTGCATTTCTGTTTTTAAAGGAAGCAGGCACACCTCCAGGTAGGCGAAGAGGCACTTCTCTGTTCCAGCTCACAGGTCAAAATCCAAATTGGGAAAAAACTGCGTTTCACCCTGCAAAATTGCAACACACACTTCGCACAATGTGCACACTCCACGCTGTGATTCCTTTTTTAAAGGAAGGAGGCACACCCCCAGGTAGTAAACAGCAAAGAGGCACTTCTCCGTTCCAGCTTGCAGGTCAGAATCCAAGTGGGATAAAAAACTGCGTTTCACCCTGCAAAACTACATCACACACGTTGCACACCGTGCTCACTCCATGCTGTGTTTCCATTTTTAAATGTTTGCTTCAATGGTTGTGTTATGGAGCAGTATTTATGAGTTGTACTTATTATAATATACTTACTGTTTGGTTTGGTAACTGGAGTACATATATTCCTTGTCAATTTCTGTGATAAAAGAAAAGATCATGTTAGTATCGTAGTTTGTAAGGACTTATAACACTGAATAATAGACATTTTTTATTCATTTCGGCCCTCATATTTAGTAGATTACAAACCAGTGTACTCTGCAATTTGCTCAGTTTCTGTGTTTGTTGTTAAATCATTGGGTCTGTGGTGGAAAAAAATCCATGCTGGATTAAAAAACCCTTTCTTTTCCTTTTGGGTATAGTACATTTATTTTTGTGTTTTCAGTGTTTACTTGTTGTTTCTGGCTAATGTTGGCTTGTTGCAGATTGTTAGATACTTGTTGATTTGTAACTGATTATAATGTTTATTTATATTCTCAAGTTGTTAATCTATCTGTTTGGTTGTTGCAGAATCTTGGGGCAGTTAGATACCTGTTGGCGTATTATAACTGTTTATAGTTTTCTAATTGAAGGTTTGTTAATGTTTAAGTACAGATTAGTTATTACATTTTGGTTTTAAGAAGATTAAATAAGCATTTATAAGATTTGCTGGTAATCTCTGCTTTAGAGTAATGGTACTATCATTACATTCATACCATACACAATTCTTTTTTATATATGCAGTGTAGTGACCTGCATTGGTTGTGGCTCCTGCGTGGTAGATTATACCTATTGTTGTGAATGTTTTCTTACCAAGCGATACTTGACCATGTGTGAATCCAGTCAGCTTGCAGTTGTTTTTGGTACCATCTCCATTGTAACATAGAAGAATTAATATTACACATCTACTATGTGTTTGTATTAGTAAGGTGGAACAATTATCTCAATTGCAGGTAGTACATAATCTGCCATGGTTTGCATTTTGTACAAGTTGCTGAAATGGAACGGATTCACAGTTAGGTATGGATACATACACAAAACGTTCATTAGGGATTTGTTCATATTGCATATTGTTGCACAGAGTGCATGTATGTTTCTACATGTATGAAATCTGGAATATTTCATTTATAGGTAAGTTTTTGTTTTCCAGTACTTGTAGAAAGTACATTAGAAATTCTAGTGGATCTTCTTGTGAGTTTATAGTGAATTTCACCATTCCAGCACAGTAGTCCAATTCTTGTCTTATTCCATGAACACTGTAGGTGTTGTCAGGATTGTTGGTTGCATTTCTATGAAGGACTAACATTTGCAAACACAATTGGTCTGCACTGTGTAAGTAAATGTTGTCAATAATTGGTGGCAATTGAAATTGAATATTGATTGCTACATTTGCGTAGCAATTTACACCAGTTATATTTGAAAATTTGAATGGACCAGATAGTTCTGTGTCCAAGTCATTTTTTTGGAGTGTGTGTTGCTTCTTTGAAGAAGTACCTGAGTTACTTTGAGTAATAGATTTTTCTTTGGTTGTACTAATTAATGAAGCATTAGTTTCTTTTACTCTCTTTGGAGGATTTGTAGTGACATCCTGTTGCATTTCTGTTTGAACTAGTTTTCTTTTAAAACGTTTTGCTTTTTGTGGAACAGGATATGTTTTTAGATGGGGGGTGTATTGTGAACATAGTCTATTGTATTCTAAAATGCAAGAAATATCAGTGTTTACTTTAGTTGCATCAAAGTTGATTAGAAATAGACCGTCAAGTGTACTTAAGCGTTATAGTGCTATGTAGCTCATGCTTTCTTTGAAGACTGTAAAGGACACACTCTTGATGCCATCTTTAGCTCCAACACCCTGATTCATCTAATGCCGCCCACCCCTATCATCTGGTCCGATCACTTCATTCTCTCGTTCGCCATCCACTCACCCAAACCCCTTCCCGTACTCGTATCGGAACCTCCAAACATACGCAAATGCTGGAAGAAACTAATAATCACCCCAGACCTAGCCGAGGCACCCCTCCAGTCTCCACCACCTACCTGCCATCTCAACAATCAACTAACCCCTGAGGCCATTGATTCATGGCTCAGCGCATCTCTGATGGGGCTCACCCCCTCGTGCAAACCATCAACCCGCCGTGGCCTTTTCCCCAGATGGTTCACCCCTGAGCTGAAGACCACTAAACGACAATACAAATACCTCGAACGCAAATGGCAGAAAGAGAAAACCCATGAGAGCAATACCTCCTTGGCCCGACACCTGTATCGGTACAAAGCCGAAATCCGGAAAGCAAAAAAAGCCCACTACAACTCCCGAATCCTAAACTGCAAAAACCCAAGCAAAGAACTTCACAAAATTATCTCTGAATTCACCAATCCGGCTTGTAACACAACCATCCCGACCGCGTCACAATCACTGTGTGACTCTCTCTCCCTCCACTTTTACTCCACGGCTATCGAAAGGACAAAAACTCTAACCACCAAACTGGCTCTCTTACAGCCACCAGGAAATCCTCCGCCCGTACCAGCCAGCCCATCAGCTGCGACCTCTACGCAACCAACGTTCGAATCCTTCAATCCAATATCACCAGAACAATTTCTCAAACTCCTATCTGCCCGCAAACCATCTGGATCACCATCGGACCCCTGCCCAGCCACAACCCTAAAAGAAATCTTTGCCTCCACCTGCGCAGGAGAACACGCAAGATGTATCATAAATGCCTCCCTTTCTTCCGGTATCTTTCCAGACACATTCAAATTGGTGCACGTCAAACCTCTAATTAAAAAACTTTCGCTCGACCCTCTCGAGCCCAAAAACTACCACCCCATCTCAAACACCAGGTTCCTTGCCAAACTCATTGACCGAACCGCCTACTCCCAACTAAATGCCTTTGTTGAAGCCAACAATCTCCTAGACCCCGCCCAATCAGGATTCAGAACCCGTCACGGAACTGAAACCACCCTAACCTCGATCTGGGATGACCTTAAAATGACAGCCGACTCCGCGGGATGCACCGCAATAATCCTTCTCGACCTATCGGCCGCTTTTGACACAATCAATCACTCAATCCTCCTTGACCGCCTCCACTCTCTAGGAATACGTGGAACCGCCCTTAAATTGATAGCTTCGTTCCTCAAAGACAGGCACCAAATAACGACACTCTCCAACTTTACCTCCCAAGCCCGACCAGTCGACACAGGAGTCCCACAAGGAGCATGTCTATCCGCCCTCCTGTTCAATCTCTACCTGATCACCCTCCCACCAATAATTCGTTCACACAACATCCTGTGTTACAATTACGCCGACGACACTCAACTAATTCTAAAAATCTTGAACGCGAAACCCAACTCCCGACCTGATCTGGCATCCTGCCTCCTTAACATAGAACGCTCGATGACCCAAAGCCACCTCTTATTAAACCCATCCAAAACAGAAATCATGGTTTGCGGCAACTCCGATCTTCTTCCGCACCCACTACCCTGGCCACCCGCCATGGGCAACTCACCGACACCCTCCAACACAGTGAAAAATCTTGGATGCACCCTTGACTCCGACCTAACACTCTCGCGCCAACTCAACAATGTCTCAAAGTCCTGCCACTACCACCTCAAAAACCTTAGGCGCATCTTTCCATATCTCTCATTTCCCAACAGAGTTTCCGCGGTCCAATCAATCGTCATATCAAGACTGGACTACGGAAACCCTCTATACCTCGGAATTCATGCCTACCAACTGAATAAACTCCAAAGAGCACAAAACGCGGCGGACAAAGTGCTACTTGCGCTCGGTCCAAGAGACCACGTATCCCCAGCCCTCAAGACACTGCACTGGCTTCCAGTAGCCCGTAGGGTGGCCTTCCAAACCTTATGCCTCACCCATCGAGCACTACATAAAACTGGACCGCAATATCTTCAAGAAAAGCTAATACCTTATCACCCCACTCGCACCCTTAGATCAAGCTCAGCCGGCCTCCTAGTAATTCCCAAGACAAACTCAGTCAGGTTAGGCGGAGCATCATTCTCAGCCCTGGCCCCAACCCTATGGAACTCGCTCCCTCCCCACATCCGCCTAACTGAGGACTTAACGGCATTCCGCAAACTACTGAAAACCTGGCTCTTTCCCTAAAACCAACCGGTTCCAAACCAGCATCATCAATCATCACAATAACACCGACCCAGCAAACCACCAAAAAAAATAAAAATAAAAAATTAAACAAAAAAAAATAAAAATAAATAATGTACAGCTAAACTCACCAGACTGTAACCTACAATGACAAACAGAACTAAAACGAGTAATGTAGATCTAAACAGTGAAGTGGATAATAGGAATAAATCACTGGGAATGTAGAAAGCGTGGAGAGCGGATGAGCGTGGAGAGCGGAAGAGGGTGGAGGGCGTGAGCGGATGAGTGTGGAGGATGAATGCTGTTGGCGGATGAGTGTCGAGGACAGTTGAGTGTGGAGAGCGGATGAATATGAAGAGCAAGTGAATGTAGAGAACGGAAGAGTGTGGAGATCAGTTGAGTGTAGGGAGCGGTTGAGTGTGGACAGCGGTTGAGCGTAGAGAGCGGAAGAGCGTGCAGATTGTGAGAGTGGAGGAGCGTGGAGAGCAGAGGCGCGTAGAGAGCAGAGAAGCATGGGAGCGACTGAGTGGGGGGAGCGACTGAGTGTGGAGAACGGATGAGTGTAGGGAGCGGATGAGTGTAGGGAGCGGATGAGTGTCGAGAGCGGATAAGTGTCGAGAGCGGATGAGTGTCGAGAGCGGATGAATGAGGAGGGCGGATGAGTGTGAAGGGTGAGAGGGCTGAGTGAGGAGACCGAATGAGTATAGATGAGTATGGATGAGCGTGGAGGATGAACGCTGATGGCGGATGAGTGTGGAGGGCAGTTGAGTGTGTAGGTCGATTGAGTGTAAAGAGCGGACGAATATGAAGAGCAAATGAATGTGGAAGACGGATGAATGTGGAGAACACATGAGTGTAGAGAGCGGTTGAGTGTAGAGAGCGGTTGAGTGTAGAGAGCTGAGGAGCGTGGAGAGCGGATGAGCATGGAGAGCGGATGAGCGTGGAGACCCGACGATCGTGGAGAGCGGTTGATTGTGGAGAGCGGATGAGTGTGGAGGACGTGAGCGGATGAGTGGGGAGAGCAAATGAGTAAGGATGAGTGTGGATGAGTATAGATGAGTGTGACTGAGTGTGGAGGATGAATGCTATTGGCGGATGAGTGTAGAGGATGGTTGAGTGTGGAGAGCGGATGAATATGAAGAGCAAATGAATGCAGAGGACGGAAGAGTGTGGAGAGCAGTTGAGTGTAGAGAGCGGTCGAGTGTGGAGAGCGGTTGTGTGTAGAGAGCAGAGGCACATGGAGAATGGAAGAGCGTGCAGAGCGGAGGAACGTGCAGAGCGGAAGAGCGTTGAGAGTGGAGGAGCGTAGAGAGAGGAGGCGCGTGGAGAGCAGAGAAGCATGGGAGCGACTGAGTGGGGGGAGTGACTGAGTGGGGGGAGCGACTGAGTGGGAGGAGCGACTGAATGGGGAGAGCGACTGAGTGGGGGGACCGGTTGAGTTGTGGAGAGCGGTGGGGGGAGCGACTGAATGGGGGAGCGACTGAGTGGGGGGTGCGGATGAGTGTGGAGAGCGGATGAGTCTAGAAAGCGGAAGAGTGTAGAGAGCGGGTGAGTATGGAGAGCGGATGAGTGTCTAGAGCGGATGAGTGTCGAGAGCGGATGAGTGTTGAGAACAGATGAATGAGGAGGGCGGATGAGTGCGGAGGGTGAGAGGGCTGAGTGGGAGACCGAATGAATATAGATTAATGTAGATGAGCGTGGAGGATGAGCGCTGCTGGCGGACGAGTGTGGAGCGCGATGAGTGTGGAGGTCGGTTGAGTGTAAAGAGCGGACGAATATGAAGAGCAAATGAATGTGGAAGACGGATGAATGTGAAGACCACATGAGTGTAGAGAGAGGTTGAGTGTAGAGAGGGGAGGAGCGTGGAGAGCGGAAGAGCATGCAGAGCAGAGGACCGTGGAGAGCGGAGGACCGTGGAGAGCGGAGGAGCGTGGAGAGCGGAGGAGCGTGGAAAGCAGAGGAGCGTGGGGAGCGGCTGAGTGTGGGAGCGGCTGAGTGTGGGGAGCGGCTGAGTGTGAAGAGCGGGTGAGTATGCGGAGAGCGGCTGAGTAGCAAACGAGTGTGTGGAGAGCAAACGAGTGTGTGGAGAGCGAACGAGTGCGTAGAGAGCGAACGAGTGCGTGGAGAGCGAACGAGGGTATGGAGAGCGAATGAGTGCGTGGAGAGCGAACAAGGGTGTGGAGAGCGAACGAGTGTGTGGAGAGCGAACAAGTGTGTGGAGAGTGAACAAGTGTGTGGAGAGCGAACGAGGGTATGGAGAGCGAACGAGTGCGTGGAGAGCGAACGAGGGTGTGGAGAGCGAACGAGTGTGTGGAGAGCGTACAAGTGTGTGGAGAGTGAACGAGTGTGTGGAGCGAACGAGTGTGTGGAGCGGATGAACGCATGGAACAAATGAGTGTATAGGTGAATAGTGCATAGAGCGGATGAGAAACAAAACACATAGAACGGACCTGACCGCTCAGAATTGCGTGATGTGCATATTTTGTTTTGGAATGCAAGGAACCTTTGAAAGAGCATACTTCATATCACACCCCACGCTTACTCTCTCCTTACACCACCATTCAACTAGAACACAGAGATACTATGACACCATTCGGTATAACTGTTCTCATATCAACATCTGCCGCTCACCCCCATCACTCTAAGTAAACATGGCTGGTCTCACACCCCCAGCCAGGCGTTTCTCCTCAGGCCGAACGCCGCCACACTCGGTCTGGATAATTCCGGCCAGACCGAACACATACCCCTGATCTCTCAACCACCACACCTACCGCTAAGAAGCAGCTACCACATGAATTCCGCACCAGCTGCACACATACCGGTGCGCACACGCACCTTTGGACTCTCTCTAATCTCTCCACTGACCCGAACTTCGGTTCCCAAGGGCGTTCAACCTACCAGCATCTTCAGACCATACCAATGGTATATAAGGCGCTATATAAATGCAAAATAACAATAACAATAACAATAACTGTGTTCCCAATATCTAACAATGCTTTATCTAAGGTAAGACCTTGTGATTTGTGAATGGTGACTGCGTATGCTAAAGTTAGAGACAACTGCTCTCTTGCGTACATACATGTCTTTGAAAAGAAGGTATCGAGCTGTTGAGTGCCCGATCCTTTTTACTTCTAAAAGTTTGTCAAAGAGAATATTGGCAAACTGAATGTTGTTGTCACGTGGGTATGTTTGAAAGCCAACAACTGTACCCAGTGCTCCATTAACTAGTCCTTGCTCCACGTCAAGGTTAAGTGTAAGCATTACACTACAGTTTAAAGATAATTTTAATATTTTCTCTAAACCAGCTGTGTTGGAGATTGAATTTTTTAAGGTATTTAGTCTTGTTGTGGCTTGTTGACACATGGGTAGTGTCATACCATGTATGTCCAGTTTGTCTGTTGTGGAAATTTCAATTATTGGTTGCATTTCTTTTTCCAACATTGTTTCATTGAATTTGGAACAGCTTGCAAGAGTTGGCATCAAGGACATACAATTGACATTTTTGTGTGCTAATTGTTCCATGACATCAGTAGCACATGAGTTATGGCCATAAAGTGCATGGATGTGCCGGGTTTTCAATATTGCTTGTGCTTCTTGAGATAGTACACCAACTCTAATACTTTTTAAATGTTGGCGTAGGGGAGGTCTGCAGACTGTCACAGGTTTTCTGTTAATTCTCTGTATTGGAAATGTTGCCAAAGGTTGACATTTCCTATGCTGCCAACAGTTTTATGGCAGAGTTTGTGTCCTAAGGTTTTAAAAATAGGTTCACCTTTCACTGGTGTCAATTGAAGATCTCCGAAAACAATAATGTGTTTTCCTCCAAAGAGCTCTCTGTAGTTTGTTTTAAGTACTTCTTGTAATCTGAGGTGAATCAAAGCCAACATTAGGTTGGAAACCATGCTCACTTCATCTATTAGTAGCATTTTCATTTGTTTTAACACTCTGCGTAGTTCCATTGCAGCTTCTGTGGAAAGTTTGTAATATTCTAATTTGTTTTGGTGTTCTACTGGCAGGAATAGTAATCGATGTAAAGTGACACCGCCTATGTTGTAGGCAGCTAAACCTGTGGGGGCAGTTACAACAGCTGACAGTTTGTTGTTTGTCAATTGTTGAAGGAACTTGCTGATGATTTTGATTAAGAATGTTTTGCCTGAACCAGCTTCACCACTGACGTATAATAGTATAGGTTTGTAATTTTGGCAGGTACATTCTTTTTTTTCATGTTGTACACCATGTGCAATTTCTTTTGTTACTTCTTGAAAAATGCTACGCTGCTCATTGTTTAGTTTTGATTGTAGTACAGTTAAGTCTTCTGTATCTTCATACTGACACATGGTGTTTTCTACTTATGTCATAGCTAATTCTGCCTCATTTGCTATTAGTGGCTGTCCCAGTGGTTCTTGGCTTCCTGTTACAGAAGGTTGACTACTGTCGGGAGTGTCCTTATCTAGTTGGGCTTGGAGTTCTTCTTTGTGTTGCTGTTCATTGTGCAACATTGTTTTGTACTGTGTAAAGTTTACATTGGTTATAGTGCTTTCATTTGCTTTGAAAGCGTCTTCATAGGACTCATAGTTATCTAGTATCTCTTCTTCTTTTCTGCGTGGTTTAAAGAGTTGTAGCAGGGACATGTAATAGAGTTCTTTATATTGAGGAGTTTTTAATGACAATTTGATATGATTAATTAAACTTTGCTTGGTAAGTTTTACTAAGCTGCCTTCACAATTTCTCACTCTTTATCTACCTTTTTTTTCATCGGGTTTTATATTATTTTTGTATGTGAAGTTTTGGGCTATGTGGTATAGACACATGGTTTCCAAAGTGGTACTTTTGTTTGGGTAGTATGTGTCTAGTAAATAGTTTTTCAAAATGTCTTGGCTGTTGGGATCATTTTTGGCTATTGTTTCTATGTCGTCGTATGATTTGAGAACTCTTTTTCTAGATTTAGCAGGACCAAGACTTAACCATACTATATTTTCAGATTTTCCATACAAAGCAGTACCAGTTAAACGATCTGCAGCTTCATAGCAGCCACATTCTCTATGGGAAAGCATTTTTATGCCTAAGCTGTACAATTTCTGAGACAGTGTTTTGTCTGATGACTTGTCATTCCAGAGGTCCTGAAGCTCTGTTTTTTCTGCTTTGGTTAAGTAGGCTGTAACATATCGTGCAACTGCATTGGAATTGTCTGCAATGTACTGCACATATATGTTTGCATTCCATAATAGGACAATGATTGCATTGTAATCATTGATATATTTTGCTTCTTCTGTTCTTTTTATGTAATATGTATTTTTAGGTGATTTACCTTTAACACTATGTCTAACTGAAGACATGGGGCCTCATTACGACCCAGGCGTTAACCATGGCGCTATTAGCGCCATGGTTGATGCCGGTACCTTACCGATTGCGCCATTGGTGAATGGCGGAATTACCGCCCCATTCCAAGGTTGGCGCGGTGGTAATTCCCCATTCACCATTGGCCCTTCCCCATTCCCATTTTGCCCCATAGGGCTCAATGGAAATGGGGAAGGCAGTAATTACGGTACCGCACATTGCGGTACCGTAATTACCTCCAAGGTCCCTTTGCGTGTCCCGTCCGAAATGGCTGGTAAAACCAGCCGTTGAGGGAGGACCCGCAAAGGGACCTTGGAATTGGGCGGTAAGGGATTACCGGCACCAGTGCCCTTACCGGTACCAGTAATCCCTTACCGCCTGGGTCGTAATGAGGCCCATGAAGTTGTTCACTTCACCTGTTTCTGTAACCGGTCTAGGGAAACCAAAGCAGCATTTGGTGTAGTATTTCCCTTTGTTTTTGTATTTGCGATGACAATATTTGCCACATTTGTGTCTTTGAAATTGTACAATTTGTGCATGAAGATCACTATTTGTTGTTTCTGATGGAATTCCACAAGTGACATATTTTTTGATAAACTGTAACACAGTGGCATCATGTCTTGACCTAATTTAGGAGCATCTTTAATCCATAAAAGCATGTGGATATGTGGTGCTCCTCTGGCATGGTATTCTTTTCTCCAAACGAAGTGTTGCACTTCTCCGAGGGGAGGAACAGTTTTACTACAAATAAAGTGTAGCATAGCAATGAAGCGATGATTGAAATATCTTGAAACATTAACAGGATCTGGAGAGCAAAGTTCTCTAGGTGTTAGTATATCTATGTTTGTTTTGTTTTTGTTTGATATGCGTAGGAAATCATGTAAATCTTCCCTTGCACATTCTGCACAACTTAATGTAACAAACCAAGTAGGTGGGCCAAGGTTTCTTATCATACAACGTACATCTCCGTGACGTTGGAACCAGTACTCTTTAGTACCATGCATGTTTGCTAATAGATTTGTAATGCTTGATTGTAAAACCTCATCTTTTTCTTGCACGTTTTGTAGTAATTGTATAGCTGACATATTTTGAAAGTGGGTTCCTGATTTTAATGTGTGTGCAACTCCGTAACATAGAGTTGCTAGTTCACTTTCAAAGAGTAGGTGGAATATGTATTCCACATTTTGTCTAAATCTGGGATCTTCAGAATAAATCCGTAACGAGCAGTATTCTGATGCTGTTATTTGAATAGGTCTATCATCGTACCTTCCTCCTTTGCCAGTAGGAAAGAGTAGAGGAAAAGCACGTGCTTCTATACTTTTTTCCCATATGCTGATTGGTGATCCCTTCGTTTGTCGCATTTGGTACGTTTCTAGTGCATCTTCTATGGTGTCATTAGAGTCTAATGGATGAATTGTATAATGGTCTAAAATATTGGATACTGTAGCAGGATCTAGAAGTTCAAATTGACCAGTTTCTGGTGACTCTTGAATTATTTCTGTTGTTTCCTTTAAGTTTTCTTCAATATTTATTTCTTTGTAGTATTCATTATTGTCTTTTTGATATTGCAAGGCTTGTCTTACTTTATGTAAGTCTACCAGTTGTTGGCAATTTTTTTTGTCTTTTGTAGGTACACCATTTACTAAGACAATTAAAGATTGCTCTATTGGACGTTGCACTCCCAAAGTGTGCACATTTTCTTTTAGATCTAATGGTAATTACACCACATTGCCACAAATGCCTTACACCAATTCAGGGGGAGGTAATGTTGCTGTTTTTGGTTGAAGGCGTATTATTGCTTGAAATGGGTGCACTGTTTGAATTATGATGCTCTCATATAAATTGAGTTGTTGCAGGGGTTTTGGTAGTGGGAATAATTCCAAATTATTTGTGATAGCACGTGAAGGAGTTTGATTGTTGTCAGGTTTTGTAGTGCAGTAACTGCAAAGTATTAAGGGGTCCGTTATTTGGCATTTGTTTTCTGCTATAAGGTAGAGAGCTAATTCAAACAATTTGGAATCTTCATTGTCTTCTATTTTGTATGTTACGTCTATAGTTTTTGTGTTATTTTTATAAAAAGTTCTGCAGCAACACACACACATATGGCTTGGTACTTCAGCGGATGTGCTTTTCAATTTTAGTATTTCTTTTTTGTATGTGTGTAGTAGAAGGTTGCCATGTGCAGAATTGTTGCTAGTCTGTTGTAAAGCTATTGCATTTTGTAAGTGGCTTTCACTTCCAAAATATTTTCTCTGGATATGGTTGATTTCTTCGAGTAGGTCTTTGGCTGTACCATGTAGAAGATTGTTATTTAAATTGGCTAGTGCTAAAGCAGGACTTTTAGCATAGTACAGTTTATAGACTAGATTTCTTATAGTTGAATGATGAGTTGATATCATTTTGATATGATGGAAGGTGCTTTTGCAAATAGGTCCTGAAAGGCAGGCCAATGAATGTCCTTGCAGTCCTGTGTGTTTGCGCACTGGACAGGTATCCATATTTTGCAGCAGTTTTATTTTGAGTTTGTCTTTGCCTTTCACATATTGATTGAGAAACTGGCGTAAAGATTTGAAAGATTTTTTGGGCATGTTACACATTGACGTGCATGGCCATTTGCATATTGGACGTTCTGGTTCAGTCGAATGGAGAATTGATACTGAGTTTTCTGGGGATATTTTTGTAAGCAGTATTTCTTGTTGCATTATGGTATTAAGTTTTTCATAACCTCGTCCACTGCTATGTATGGCAATTGTGTTTGTTTGATTTTGTTTGTATGCTTCTTCATTAAAATATGGTTCTGTTCTTGTGGTGTGACTCCATTCACCTCCACAGATATTAAAGGAGTTATTTTTGTTGACATTTCGTTTGAGAAGTCTTTTTTGTAATTTAGTACTTAGTTTTGTTAGTGATTTCATTCTGTTTAACACTAAAATAAATAACTTTCTTTTGAGAAGGATTGCACTGTCTATCAAAGCTTCTAAGATTAATTTTCTACAGTAGTTTTTAAGGGTTGTGCATGATTTGTCTCCTGTTTTTAGAAGATTCTGAAGGACTCTGTGGTGGAACATTTTTGCTATTATATATTTTTTGGTATGGCTACTTCCTACTATATCAAGATTTATAGGAGCAGTTTTAGCAGTAGTCGTAGCTGCATTCTTGTTAATCATTTTCTGTTTTCTTTTACATTTTGATAGAGGAGGCAATGTTTCTGTACTGGAAGATTGTTTTGTTTTGCTAAATGACTTTATTAGCTGTTTTGTTTGAACTTTTGTTTACAAACTCTGCTAGAGATGGATGCTTATTTTGGACATTTTTATTTTCATTTGCTCAATTTCTGCATTGCTTTCTACGGACTTGCTTTCTAGTAGGCATTCTGTGGGGTCTGTTAAAACAAAAAAATAGAAGGTATGGGTTGGGCTGTTGTGCAATGTATGTGTGCTGTATGCATGAGTGTCTGAGTATGATGGTAAAGATCTATCTGGTGGTGTGTGATTGTGCATTGGGCAGCTACAATTAGTTGGGAAGGGTATTCTATTTGTGTGTTACTATACTCAGGTTCAGATGACCGTAGAAAGTGAGATAGTGGTGAGGATAAGCACTAATAGTAAATCAAATGGTATAAAATTAAAACAATTCTTTGTTTTGTAATACTATCATTCTAGGGGCAGAGTTATGTTATTTGTGCTCCGAAAAATGGGGATTTGTGTGGCATTCTGTGTGCTAATCCCTGTTTAATAAATGACGATTTGTGGGCATAATGGTGCACAAATCTTTGTTTCTTGGGTGCACAAATTACATGAATCACCCGCACAGAGTGTTTGAGTAACAGTAAGAATATTTGTATTTGTATTTGTATTTATTTAGTTTATATAGTGCTTTACGCCAAAGTGGTGCACATTTTAACAACAACAGGATACATATAACAATTAACATTATAACAGTAACAGTAGAAGCAATTTAAAATTGAGAACCAGAGCAACAAAACAGTAAGTAGAGCAATTAAAGTGAAGGGGAGAAGGAGAGTGGTGCAGTAGAAGTGAGACAGAGAGGGAGGGGTAAGGAAGCGGAGGAGGAGGGAAACAAATGGGGTGAAGGGTGCAAATGGAGGAGGGTGAAGGGGGAAGGAGGAGGGGTTTCATGGTGGGGAATGGAGAAGGAGATATTTGAGGAAAGTGCGGAATGAGGAAAAGGTAGAAATAGAGCAGAGTGAGAGAGGTAAGGAGTTCCAGTGCAGGGGGCTAGGAGATGAAATGAGCGGAAAGGGATGTGGCACAAGGGGAAGGAGGAACAGTGAGAAGAAAGTGGTCAGCAGAGCGAAGGGAGTCGGAGGGAGTGTAGAAAGAGAGGAGAGAGGAGAGATAAGGGGGAGCAAGATCGTGGAGAGATTTAAAGACTAGGCAGACAAAGTAAGGTAGTATTGTACTTACTATTTGATTGTGGAATGAGCAGGTTTCTTTGGAGCTGGTGTTTGTAGTTCAGATGTTGCTGTTTTCCAGGAGCGTGGTATTCACTGCAATTGTAAAAGAAAGAAGTTAGTAATTTCGTGTGTTTATAGCACTGATGTTAATTGAGAGGTTCCTTTTTATGTCTTGTAGTAGTATTCTTGTTTGATTTCTGAACATAGTGTATGCATGCAGTTTCATTTGACTATGTGCAGCCTTTATATTTTATTTACATTATGTTAGTTCAACATGCTTTGCAAATGAGTAGAATATTAAGTGTATAAAATTCACTTGGTTTTTTAAGCTGTGTTATAGAATGTTGGGAGAAAGAATTAATGAAATATTTATTTTGTAATTTTTATAAGGTAAATGGCAGAAACTATACAGAAAAGCATGGAGTATGTGCATTTGTGAAGGTGTGGGTAATAAAGCAGAAGGATGTGATTTACAGGTAGTAGTGTTATTACAGCTGGGAGCTTTTCAATTATAGTGTCTATGTGTGTGAGTGTGGGAAGATGCATGACCTTTTGCTGGCTGTGTGTAATTTTATGATACACTACTAAGTTTTTTTCCACAATTATATTGTTATTTCTTCCATCTTCTAATATTATAATTTTTTAGATAGGTTTGTGTGTAAAAACAATTTAGATGGACAGGTTTGGAAGTGACAGTTTTTATAGCATATGGAAAAAATGACAGTAAGTTCATTTTATAGGCTATTCAGGTTAAGTGGCTGTTACTCTGTTTATATGCATTCATAAGAGTTGTGCATGTACTGTGCAGAAAATATGCATACCTGTAGTTTGTATTCGTGCATGTGCATATGCATGCAGCTGCAAGTAGACATTTTGGAGACTTGAAGAGTAGTTTTTGTAGTAGGTGCTTTCCAATGATATGAGAACAGTACATTTGAAGTTCTGAACTCTGATGGTGGAGTTAGATGTAGAGGTCTTGGATGTGATTGGTGGATGGTTGTGTGACTGGTTAGCTGTATCCGATGAGGGAATGGCACAGTGAGTGAAGTGGAAATGGTAGAAGGGCTGTCCAAGTTACGATATATCCGTGGACATGGCTGTTGTCCGCAGACACCGCATATTACATATGGGGATTTTGGGGTGGAGAGGCATGCAAATAAGAATGAGCAGAGCAAGGGATTGGTTAGTAAAGTTTAGTGGCTGTGTTGTGTAAGGTGAGAGTTTGTCAGAAAGTCATTTTCCTGAGAGAAGAACAGTTTGCTATGGCTGTGTGTTTCAGAAAACAGATTATCTGGATTTTGAGAGACTCATGGATACATTGGTTGGAGGTGCATGCAGATTGCTGTGGAGTAGCTGCAGATCTTGGATTCCCTCATGTGGAAGTGCACTGGCATGGAGTGCGTGGAATGAAGTGGTTGGACTTGGTACCTCTCTGCGCTAGTTTGGAGACAGAGCTTCATCCAGACATAATTATAATTCATTGTGGAGGGAACTGTTTAGGACATGTGTCAGGAATTTCTTTGCAATTTGTGATGTAAGAAGGACTTGGGAAGGTCATGGACATGTTTCCAACTTCCCAAGTAATTTTTTCTCGTATTGCGCAGAGACAAATATGGCTGCGTTCTTCTTCATTTGGTCCACAAATGGAGAAAGCGAGGCGGAATGTTAATAAAGCTGTTTGTGCCTTTCTAAGAGATGTTGGCATGTCCTCTTTCCACAATGAAAATATTATGTTTCATAGCACATACATTTTTCACAGAGATGGAGTCCATCTTACTTATGCTGTATTTTTCTGAGAAATATACAAAATGCATTGCGTCCTTTTGTGGAATTACAGCCATCCATTTTGCAGTAGGTGTTGAGTATTTCAAGTTTTTCAAACACAAAAAAACACCACCAAAAGGCTCTTTTCTGAGCCACCACTTCCTCCCAGAGAAAAGTGCAATGGTTTTGATAGGTAGCACCCCAAAATTTAAGATGTCCACGAACTGTTCGCGGACTTCTAAAAAATGCACAGGGCCCTGCTCCATTTATTTGTCACTTCTATTTTTTAATGACACCCTGCTTAATTAAATCAAATAGCAGTATATAAAAAGCCGAAATGGTGAAAATTGTGGTCTTCTCATACGTGACTCAGAAGTTGCAAACATTCATTAAGCTCTAGATGAAGATAATGGTGTACCTACACTTCCTTGAAAGTCCCAGAACAGAGAACAGGCTGCTAGGTCAACTATAACGAAGAAGCCTTGTCTTAGGGCCTGACCAATGAGAGATGATGGACTTATTGGGCAAGTGGTTAGTAGTCTGACGTGCTGCTAACGAGCTAAAAGTCCAAGTTTGGGAGACAATGCCAACCAATCAGAGGGTCTATGTAGCAACACGCTATACAATGTTGCACAGGCCACCCCGCTGCTGTTATTCTGCTATAATCTGTATTATGCGTATTTAGAGGGGGTTCAAAGCTTTCCTACTAGATAAGGGGCATCTAGTGATATTACTAATACTTATATGATATATAGGTACAGATGTTCCCTTAACCAATCCTTCCCTTCGATAGGTTTTACAGTTTGTCATGTAGGATGACATCATAGCTGATGTACATTGAGGTATAAAACCTTTGTGTAATCAAAATTGAAGAGTGAGTGCATGGACTACAGTTTTTTGTTTGCCAGATTGCCCTACTTTATTTGAACTGATAATAAAGTAGTACTTTTCCATATTCTTTGAGTCTGTCTGGTTATTTGGGTCTGAGATAATTATTGGTAATTCCATCTAGCACATGAGATGCTTCAAGGTGCTAGAGCACATTGTATTTAAAACTATCTAACAAGGTGCATGCGCCAATGGTCATGGAGAAAATAAAAACAGCACTTTTTTTTCACAGTCAACATAAAGTAATAAAGGTTGTGTAAGCCATTGTCATATTGACCATCACGGACATGTTGTCTCAGGCTAGTCTGTTGAAAATGGTCAGATTAAAGAAAAATAAGTAATCGTCCTGCTGGCCACAAGCGGCCTGTCTTCTCACATCATTTTGACACATCTGCAACTTCAAACTGCATACAATGTTTAGCAAGGATCTGACATGATGGGTGCCCCTCTGGTCCTGGACGGAGCAATGCTGGCCCTCATTTCAGTCAATTGACAACACAAAGGAATAAAGGTTTATATGTCATTCCCATTCTGGCCACCTTTGAAGATAGTCTGAAAAAAGAAACATATGTCAGCGGTCCTGGTGGCCACAAGTGATCTCTGTCCTCAAATCATTTTGGCCCATTCTCCAAATTTAAAATCTAGACTTAGATGGTTAATTTAGCAATAATCAGACAAAATGGGTGTTCCATTAGTCCTGGAGGAAGAGAGCTGTTTTTAGTTTTTTTTGCTTTCAATTAAGAAATAAAAATTCAGGCTTCTATGCCATTCCAAAAACCGCACATACCAACATCATTGAAATGAAATGTCAACAATAATGTTAGCCACAAGTAAATGGTCGACTGGCATCATTTTGGTATCATTTCCCACTTCGTAGACATATCATATTGCCCTTCTTAGTCATTGGGGGTCATTACGACCCTGGCGTTAAGGGTTTAACGGCGCCGTAAAAGGTGTCGGCGTCGTTAAACCCTTAACGCCTGATTACGAGGTCCCTTTGCGGGACCCGACCTTAACGGCTGGTTTCACCAGCCGTTAAAGTAGGGTGCCGCAAAGGGACCTCGGTGCTAATTACGGTACCGCAATTTGCTCTAACCCAACATATGTGCCGGGGGTACGATAGTGGTTGTCCCAAGTACAGCCCCACCCCCACCATATGTCACACCCCCTGAGGTATCGACCCATACAGCGCGAGAGACCTCGAGGTAGCATTGGCCTCCACTAGCACAGAATTGGCAAGGTTGAGAGCAGCATGTGAAGCAACACGGGTGGCAGAGGTTCCAATGTTGCCTGCAGGAGCAGCCCCACAACTGCCTCGAGACGAATGGAAGTCTGGTGACTTCCTGTTCAGAATAGACAGTACACCCATAAGAACTGTCCTGGTAGAGCGGGATGGAAAAGCAGACAGTCTGGGGTATGAGAATGTAGGGTCCAGAAGAGGGGACAAGGAGTATTGGAGTGACTTCGATGACACAGAAAAAGATATGGAGGGAGGGGCCGAACAAGCACCTCTGACTACACCAAGAGTAGAAAGCCTAGGGGATGGACGATTAAGTGGAAGGTTTGGTAGCATAGCATTGGCATGGAAGAAGGGAAATGCTATTAAGGGTGGGAAAGGAAAGATGAAACTGCAAAGGCCATTAATACCAAGGGCGCAGGGCTACTCCATTAGGTCCATTGGGCGCAAATAGACAAAAACAATCTCCTTAAGGCCCTCTCACAACTTACAGTGGGAGCAGGGAAATGGATTTATGCATTCGAGAAAAACACTGCAGGGGTACACCTAGCCATAGGGGACTTTAAGAGCTTGCTAGTAGCAGCAGTGGGAGATCAGACAGAGACAGTGTGGATTAAAGCTGGGTAGCCGGGAGTAACACTGAGTAATGATGCCCATGGTGGAGCATCATTCAACAAGATAAGAGCACAAGTATGGGATGCACTGCACTGCAATGAACGTTCTGAGACACCCCAGACTTACAATCAATAATGCAATGCACAATGGGGGATGAGGAAGATGATGCACAGTATATTCTCAGGGTTTAAGCGATGTGGAAAGCAGAAACGGGCAGCGCCTGGGATCAATGTCCTTATTATATTTTATTGTGAAAAGAGGACTATCTAAGGAAGTGCAGAAGGCGCTCGTAAGATAGCTGGGGTAGAAGTCAAGGGATGGGCGAGATTCAAAGTATCATAGTGCACCATTGTAGGAGGATCAAAGAGCGCGAGAAGGAAACTGTTCAGAGGCGGCAGGTTAGAGGAAGCAAAACTAGTTCAAAATAAACTAGTGAAGTTAGTAGCAGTATCGGCAGTGCTGCCCCCAGAAGAGACAGAAGAGGAAGGCTGTGCCTCCATCGCAACACAAGCGAGGATAGCAGCAGTGTGGGCAGACAACGGACAAGGACAGTGGGGAGGAAACCAACACTTTGCGGGGCCCCAGTGACAAGGAGGGCAACAGCGAGGACAAGGTGGCAAAGAGGAGGGGGATTTTTTGGAAAAGTAACAAGGGTTAGTGTGCCAGGACAGTGCTGGTTCGTGCAGACGGTGGGTACACTTTTCGAGAGAATGCCGTAGCATACAGAGGAAATTATAACTACAATCAGCAACCCTATGAGTACCCTCACCCAGGTAGCCCCCAAGGGCCTGTTAAGGGAACGTCCTTAATCCCGTATGAGATTCACCAGGCATATACGCCATTGCACCCCAAATCCCCAGACCTTACCACCCACCACCCCAGCAACAGACTGTGCTGCCACACCAGCCCCACCCCAACCAACAAGCCGTGGAAAGCAGGCACTCATTTGCAACTGAGCCAACTAGAGCAGTGGCCCCATATCAGGGAGCAACGGTGGTAAGGGGGAATCCTTTCTCGTTCCCTGGGACAGACGCATACCCCGACTATGACAGCCCACAGCGAGCACTTGTGTGTCCAATACTGTGGATGACCTTACATCCAGAAGATGAACCACTGGTGGGGGTAGAGATAGGAAATAAACAATTCATCTTCATGGTGGGCTCGGGAGCAGAGAAGTCATGCATTAGTGAAGGAAACTTCCTGTTATCAGGAAAGGCTCTCGACACACAGGGATTCTCTGGGGATGATTTAACGGTTCCTAACACAAAAGACTTAGACTTCAAGGTGGGGAGGGAAGGTTGTATGAGCACGCCTCCTTTATTCAGAGAGCTCTCCTGTAAACCTATTTGGTAGGGATCTACTTAGCAAATTAAACATGACAATATCCTTCACAGACAGGGGGATTGTCTGCACCACCCCTGGCATGTGCTCCCTCTGAGCGATGCTGGTAATGCATGTTGTTGCCAGCTAGGCGGTAGTGAGGGGCATCCCTGTCAACCCAGACATGTTCGTTTATGGCATCAAAGTACTTGCCTGAGCTGTCCCCCAGATTACCAGAAAGAGTGGAGAGTACCCGCAGACTTCATTTTCTGACCTGTGGTGCTCCCTGAGGTGGTTGCCAGCACAATCTTGTCATTAGATTTGGAAGGGTTACTTGTGTCTGCTAAGAGGATTTTAGTGCTAGGAACTGACCCCCATGGGTGCCAATGGCGCACCTTGCTGTTCTCTCTGGAACAGCCTTCCTGCCTCCCTGAAACTTGAGGAGAACCATCTCCGGTTCCGGAAACACCTCAAAACCTTCCTCTTTGCTTCTGCTTACTCTCCTCCTCTCCCTTGCTGAATTCCTCACCGTAATTGCACTAGCTACCTGGCCACCCTTTTGATCTCTGGCCCAGGCCCCGTCAATTACCCACCTGCAAGGCCTCCCTGGCAACCCCTGCACTTGGGGACCGTTTCCTGTACCCCTTCAGTCCCCCCCTACGAGCACTTATGTCTGCACTTCCTTGCACTTGCCACTAGCTGGCTGTTATGTGTCATATTTATTCCACTTCCCATGCACTGCACTTTCCCCTCCCTTCCCCCTGTGCACTTTTCCTTTTCCCCCCTTCCCATGCACTTGCGCGATCTGAATGACACCTGGCCTAGTAGGATCGTTGTTTTGTCCTCCCTTCATCCCCCACCTTGCCTCGTCGCGCCTTGAAACACTTGTGTATAGGCGCGTTATAAATGCCATATCATATCATATATCATTTCGATCCCAATGTACCTCTACGAGAAGTGACAGACAAGGACCTTTTTGAGGATGGTAATAATAATAACCTGTAAAGATAACACTCAAACCAGGAGACATACTCCCACGGGTCAAACAATACCCCATGTCCAGAGAAGCAGAAGAAGGGATTCAGGAAACACTGCAGGCCCTGTTACAACAAGGGATCATAGTGCCCTCCACCCTACCATGTAATACAGCTATATACCCTATTAAAAAGGCAACAGGGGGCAGTTGGAGGATGATTCAGGATTTAAGACCCCTTAATGACATTGTACAGAGAGAATTTCTACTTATTCCCAACCCAGCATCCATTTTGTGTAGCATTCCCAAAGAAGCCACCCATTTTGCGGTAGGTGATTTGAAGAATGCGTGCTTCTCAGTGCCCCTCCATCCACACTCGCAGTACCTTACAGCATTCATCCTGGGAGGAAAGCGCTATGAACACCATCGCTTGCTCCAAGGGTACTGGGAAAGCCCCAGTATTTTTAACAGAATACTACATGAAGATCTCGGGAACATCCAAGTAGCAAGCACGATCATTCAATATGTAGATGACCTGGGGCGGGCTCAGCCAGAGTGAATGAGGGACAGATATGTATATCTGAGGACCTCTCACTTCCCAATTTGTTCAGAAGCTGAAGTTGAAACTTGAAGCTGCTTATCCTTGAAGCCCAGCTGGAAGAAGAAGAATTGCTGCTGCTTTCCTTGGAAAACTCTAAAAGCTGCTGAGTCTGTCGAGGACTGATCTGAGAAAGGACATGGCTAGGAGAACTCTCCCCGAGCTACAAGGGAACATTGTGCGAAAAGCTGATCTTGATCGAATTACCCTGGAAGCCAGTCCCGAAAGGCTGTCGACCGGAGACAGGGTCCACCGAGAATCTTGAAGTAAAGCACCAGGACAATGAGGCCATTGAAGTCCATTGCCATTGACCAGTGTTCAGAGGATTTTTGCAACCGTTGGAAGCCAGTTGAGTCGTGTTGCCCAGAAGCGGGACAGCTTGACGCTGTGCTGCTCGACTTCCCGAGCAGCAACGCTCCACCTTTGCCTAAGAACATTAAATTAAGTGCTCCCTTGCCATCACCGTCGATCGCTTTGTCCCGCCGTAGAAAGTCGAGGTTGTCGGCTACCGAGGAAAATCCGCCGGTGGGTTTCCCATCACCAGAAGCCGACAAAGACGTCCCGAGGACACTGATGAAGTGAAGATCCAGCCCGTGGTCGAGTCCCGATCGCCAAAGCTATCCCAGGGTACGTGCTGCGGCTGCAGTACCGACAGGCCAGAGGACCAACGCCCACTGCTGGGCCTATATCCATCACTGAGTCTTCTTTGCAGCACCGAACACTTTGCATCGAGGTGGACCGCATGCCTCATCTTCACAGGACTTCCACGCTCGATCATCGAAGGGCACCGCAAAGGTCGACAATGCAGTCTCGACATAAGTATTCACTTTTATTCATGGAATCTCAAAGGCCTGTGGCTCCAGCTTTAAAGTGTGTCCACTATTGAGGGATCCGTCGACGAACCATCGAAGAAACTCATCTATCTCAGGTACATTGAGGTACATTTTAACCAGGAAACAAGATGAATGGACTTGGCTTGTTAATACTCTTTATTACAGGTTGCCCTGGTGGGGGGGGATCCTCACTTAGAACTGTGTCTTAGTAGCTAAAGAAACATTCTGCCATTATCTAACCCAACTTGCCTTCCTTCCTATGATCTATGCTGTTACACCTTGCTGCATGATGTGTTTGCCATTATAACTGTCAGCAGTTGATGCATTTTAAAGGAATCAATAGATAAGAGTGGAACCACATAGACTTTGTATATATTTGCCATATTATTGAATTGAATTGATATTTTATTTATATCGTGCTCATACACAAGTGTTTCAGAGCCCGACAAGGCAAAGCAGGGGAACAGGGGAGAACAAAAACAACGATCTTACTAGGCCCAGTGACATTGAGAATACGCAAGTGCATTGGAAAAGGGAAAGGGGAAAAGTGCATAGAAGGGGGGAGAAATGGAAAGGGTGGAACAGAGGAGAAACAGATAAATATTAATAAATAAAATAAATAAATAAATAAAGGCAATAAACAGTCAGGGTCTGTCTGATAAGTGCAGAAGAAAAGCGGGTAGGGGACAGTATGGGTACAGATACAGACCCCAGTGCAAGGGGTGGCCCAGAGGCAGTGCAGGTGGGTGGCAGGGTGAGCAGGTACCTGGGCATGGAGGACAGAGCGTGGCCAGATGCACAGTGCCAAGATGGAGAGACAGATCAGCAGGTGGGAAGGGCGGCAAAGGCGGAAGCAAAGAGGAAGGTCTTGAGGTGCTTTGGGAGATGGTTCTCCTCAAGTTTCAGAGTGGCAGGGAGGCTGTTCCAAAGGGAGGCCCCAGCCGAAGACAGAGATCTACCCCCAGCTCGTTTCTATGAAAAACAACTAACCCTGAGAGAGTTAGACGTAGAGGAGCGAAGGGGAGGTATTTACGGAGGGATAGTTGAAAGTATTTTGGACCAAGGCCTGAGAAAGCCTTGTGGACAATGCAGAGGCTAATCCTTGCATCCACTGGGAGCCAATGAAGGGATTTGAGAGCTGGAGAGATACCATCCCAGGGCTTGAGGCCAAGGACAAGTCTCGCAGTCCTGTTCTGGATAAGTTGTAAAGGGCGGAGAGTGGTGGGAGGTAGATTTAGAAAGAGGCTGTTACAGTAGTCCAACCTAGAGAGAACCAAAGCTTGGGAGACAGTGAGCTTCTGGGGGAAGGAGAGAAAAGGCAGAGTACCTCTGAGGAGGTGCAGTAGGAAGTTTGAATTTTTAGAGACGTCAGAGATGTGGGCGGAGAAGGAGAGTGTGGGGTCAAAGATGACCCCAAGGTTCTTAACCTCACAGTTAGGGGTAGGAGGAGGGCCAAGGGAGACCAGCCAGAGAGTGAGGGGAAAGGATGGTGAAGGTGTACCAATGAGGAGGATCTCCGTCTTGTTGGCATTTAGACAAAGATCATTGGCAGCACACCAATCTTGAATGGCAGTTAGGCAATCAGAGATGAGAGAAGGAGAGGAAGTGGCTGAGGGTAGCCTGAAAAAGAGTTGAGTGTTGTCAGCGTAGCACTGCAAATTTGAGCAGAAAATGGCAATACAATGGGCTAGAGTTGCCAGGTATTGGTTGAAAAGCCAGGGCAAGAGGTTAGGCCCCTGGGAAACACCACAGGTAGAGAGGGAAATAGATGATAGGAAGGACCCAAGTTGGACCTGGGAGGGCTGATCAGACAGGAAAGAGGTCAGCCAGGCCAAAGCCTGATCGGTGATACCCAGGTTATCACGTAGACGGATGAGCAGGATGATATGGTTGACCGTGTCGAAGGCAGAAGAGAGATCGAGTAAGATGAGAACAGAGGGAATGTTAGAGTGAAGGTTGCAGAACAGATCTTCATGGATGTTCAGGAGAGCAGTTTTGGTACTTCTGGCAGCTCTGAAGCCAGATTGGTGGTCATGGAGAGAGCCAACAGAATCGGAATGAAGGTTAAGCTGAGAGATGGCCAGCTTTCCCAGGAGTTTACCCAAAAAGGGAGTAATGGAAATTGGGCGATGGTTAGCCGGACAAGAAGGATCCGCTGTGGGTTTCTTGAGGAGAAGATGCACAATGGAGTGCTTCAGAGGAGAGGGGAAGGATCCTGAGGAAAAGGAGAGGTTGCAAAAATCATCAAGGGCCGGAGCGAGGGTATCAATGTGGTCCTTGATGGTTTTAGAGGAACAGGGATGAACCTGTTTTGAAGAGGTTTTCATAGATTAGACTTGTCTAGCGACCTCATCATGGGAGAAAAGGGGAAAGGATGAGAAAAAGGGTGGGGTGGTGGCTGAAGGAGGATCAGCCAGTGGAAAAGGAGAGGGGAGAGGAGGAGCAGAGGAGGAGAAGAAGAGGAGAGGGTGGACAGGATGTCCTGGGCTTTAGAGATACAGCGAGAGGCAAGGGCATTGCAAAGAGCCTAGAAGGCAAGAGGATGGGTAGAGACTGAACCAGGGTTGGCCAGATCCTTGCAGATTTTAAAGAGTTCGGCCGAGTTGTTAGATGCCGCAGAGAGACATGCTTGAATGTGAACTCTCTTCTTGGTGTGGACAGAGAGTCGGTATTGCCTTTGGATCAGGCGGCATGCTAGTTTGTCAGAGGATGAAAAAGAAGCCCTCCATGTCTTCTCAGCCACCCTACACTTAGGTTTAAGTGTAGCTAGGTCAGAGACATACGAAGAATTGCACTTGGCTTTGGACATCAAACGGATCCTCATGTCAGGGGCAAGCGCATCAAGAGTAGCAGAAATAGAGGACTAGAGCAGGGACAGGGCTGTGTCAGGGTGCGAGTCAACCATGGGCAGAGGGGAGGGGGACAGAAGGTGGCAGCGAAAGCCTCAACTGACACACGCTTCATTGGCTTTGGACTTCAAATGGATCCTCATGACAGGAGCAAGAGCATCAAGAGTAGCAGGCATAGAGGAGTAGAGCAGGGACAGGGCTGTGTGAGGGTGCGAGTCAGCCATGGGCAGAGGGGAGGGGGACAGAAGGTGGCAGCGAAAGCCTCAACTGACACACGCTTCATGGGACTGATGTCCGAGAAGGCAGGTGGCAATCTTGGGGGAGGCTTGGGGGAAGAGGGCGAGAAAAGAGGAGAGGAGGCAATGATCGCTCCAGGAGAGAGGAGTGGTCAGAGGAATAGAGAGGGGGAGGCCAGAGGAGATCAAGACATCAAGTGTGGGACCTGCAGAGTCGGGCCAGAGGGGAGGACAATGAGGAAGAGGGAATCGCAGAGGTCGCGAAAGAGCACAGATGAGGGACAGGGAGAATCAAGATGGATGTTACCAAGGAGGAGGAGTTGAGTGGCTGAGGCAAGGAGGGAGGAGGAGAGGTCTGCCTACTCAGAGAGAAATGAGGTGATTTGACCAGGGGGCCGGTAGACAGTAGCAACAGTAATAGAGTGGCTAGGCGAGCGAGAGAGCTTGCAGACAGGGCATTCAAAAGAAGAGTACATCTGAGTGGCGATGATAGAGGCCGGAATCCACTCAGGAAAGATCAGGGCTGCACCTCCTACGAGCCGTGCGGATCTGGGCACGGAGAGGATCTTGCAGCCATCAGGGAGGAGAGTGTCAAAACTCGTGACTGTCATGCCCCGTGCCGTTTTGCCTATGATCCATAGGAAGACTTGGAAGTTGCCTTGGCACCTTGCGCAACGCCATTACAGAATAAACTACATTTCCCAGCATTCCGGGAAAAAGAGAGGTCACATGATTCGCCTGCTACGTCTGCGTCTCTCTGCATCATTATATGCAGCTCTGGGACACCGCTCGAGTGCTCCTTAACAAGTGCTTTTCAGGTTGTTACGTCGTATTCTTGTTACTCTGTTTTCCTGTTATGCGAATCCAGTTTACCGTTTTTGACTACGTTTTTGTGGATTACCCTTCACTGTTACCTGATGCTCGGTTCCCTCCCCTTCTACTGCTTACCTGGTTGCCGGAACCCTGCGCTTCCAAAGGACTGTGTTTTCGCCTACTCCTAGATTGGATTGTCATTGCTTCCTCGAACTTGTTATCAGCCGAACAAGTAGCTCAGTAGTGATTCCTCTACTAGATCACGACAGATTAAGGAGCCTTATTTTTTTTGCCTATCGGTATGGAAACCGGGGCAGATTCCATGGCCACGCTTATGCAAGCATTCGCTGCTTTACGCACCGATATGGCATCTGCACATGCAACACTCCATCAAACGGATGGATGTCCTACAGAGCTTTGTGCACCCTCTACCTCCTGAGGAGGAGTTTGGAGATGCTGCAGACGCCGCACCCCCTCCGGTTCAACTTACTCCTCCCCCTGCACCTGTGGTTCTTCCCGGGCCTTTTCCGTTTGCTCCCCCGGAGCGTTTTTTGGGTGACCCCAAGTCTTACCGGACATTTATCAATCAATGTCGCCTGCATTTTTTGTGTCGCCCATTGGCCTTTCTTGATGCTACTACGAAGGCTGCTTTTGTTCTATCCCATTTGGGAGGGACAGCAGCAGCCTGGGCCAACCCCTTGTTGGAAGCCGATGACCCTGCATTATATGATTTTGAGGCCTTCCTACAGGATATGAAATTAGTTTTCGATGCTAGGTATAAGGCCCAGGCTTCGGACTTGGAGTTCTTTGCTATTAGCCAGGGTAAGCAAGGACTTTTGCAGTATCTCACTCGGTTTAATCAGTTGGCTGCAGAAACAACCTGGCCCGAACAAAAGAAAGCAGCCGTCTTTTACAAAGGACTATACTAAAAGATGCTCTGTCCATTGTGCCCTCTATTCCATCAGGATTTCCAAAGTTGATGGAATTAGTCCTACAAATTGATGCTCGACTGCGACAACGTAAGGGTGAGCGCAGAATGCCCGAATTGCATTCTTCCAGACCTGACTCACCTTCCTCCGCCTCGCCCGGAGATCTGGAGCCAATTCAAATCGGGGCTGTGCGAGGTCCGTTGGCGAAGTTGGAGCAGGAAAGGCGGTTAGTGAACAAGTTATGTTTCTATTGCAGACAGTCTGGGCATTTCATTCGGTTGTGACCCAAGAGACCCCAGAAAACGGTGGGAAACGCCACGACTCGTCCTTGAACCGAACCGGGAAGATGAGTCTGCCTTTGGACGGTTCAGAAGGGACTTCAATGCATATTTACCTATGTATGTATTTTACTGTGACAGATGGGGTATCTTTTTCTTGTCCAGTTAGGCTGGACTCTGGGGCAAGCGGCAACTATATGGATATCCACTTTGCTAGGGATCATGGATTGTCCACTTTCTCTAAGTCTACACCGGAGGAGGTACACGCTGTAGACGGATCATGCTTGGTGTCAGGACAGGTGACCGAGAATGCTGATTCCGTTCTTATGTCCACGGAGGAGGGACATTCGGAATGGATTACTTTTGACCTGATTTCCACCCCGCAGTTTGGGGGTGATTCTTGGGCTTTCCTGGTTGCAATTACATAATCCTGTCATTGAATGGGTGAAGCAAACAGTCCGATTTTCTTCGGAACATTGCACCAAACACTGTTGCAATCTTGTTCTGAAAGCAACTTTTCAACTTGTTTAGCCTTAGTGGCCAATGCTCCTTCGATTAGTGCCACGCTTCAGGTTTCTACTTCTGCATTGCCTTTGGAATATGCGGGCTATGCCGATGTTTTTGACAAGGGGATGTCAGAAAAGCTCCCTCCTCATCGCAGTTACGATTGCCCTATTGACTTGGTGCATGGAGCAATCATTCCGCATGGCCGCATTTACTCACTGAACCAAAAAGAGGAGGAACATTTGCTTGAATACGTGGAGAAGGCTCTATGTTTAGGTCACATTCGACCTTCCTGGTCTCCTGCAGCCTCTCCTATATTTTTCGTGCCTAAAAAAGAGGGGGATCTACGTCCATGTGTGGATTATTGAGCCCTTAATAAAATCACGATTAAAAACCAGTACCCTTTGCCTCTTATTTCAGAATTGTTGGATAGGGTTTCTTCTTCCACTATCTTTACGAAGCTTGATTTAAGAGGTGCATATAATCTGGTAAGGGTTAGTCACGGTGACGAATGGAAGACTGCTTTTAAGACCAAGTTTGGCCTTTATGAATATTGTGTAATGCCTTTTGGGATATGTAATGCCCCGGCTACCTTCCAACACTTTGTCAATGATATTCTTCGGGATATGTTGGATTTATATGTCGTAATCTATCTAGACGACATCCTGATATTTTCTGACACCCTTCAACATCATGTACAACATGTTATCTCTGTCCTACAATGCCTCCAGGAGCACTCGCTTTTCGCTAAACTAGAAAAGTGTGTTTTCCATGCTCCTTCAGTGGAATTCCTTGGTTTTCGTATATATCTACAGAAGGGGAACACATGTGCTCTTCCAAGGTGCAGGCAGTACTGGATTGGCCTGTTCCAACTTCGGTGAAGGCATTGCAATCCTTCCTTGGTTTCTCAAACTTTTACAGATGGTTCATCTCCTCCTTTTTGGAAATTGTGGCCCCCCTTACCCATCTCACTAGCCCCTCTGTCCCTTTCTGTTGGGATCATCGGACCAAATCGGCTTTTCAGACCTTAAAGGAGGCCTTTACATCTGCCCCAGTCCTGCAACATCCCAATCCTTCTCTTCCTTTTATTGTGGAAGCCGATGCATCTGCCATTGCGGTGGGGGCCATCCTTTCGCAGATGTGTCCTGCCACGCGACAACTACATCCAGTGGCTTATTATTCCCGGTCTTTGTCATCAGCTGAACGTAATTATACCATCATGGAAAGGGAATTATTGGCAATCCGAGCCGCTTTCAAAGAATGGAGGGATCATCTTCTGGGTGCCCGGCACCCGGTTATTGGGCCTCATTACGACCCAGGCGGTAAGTTACCGCCTGGGTCGTACCTTTACCACCATGGCGTAAACTACGTTTACGCCATGGTGGTTGGCGGACTTACCGCCCCATTCCGAGGTCGGCGGGCCGGTAAGTCCCCAATCCCCATTTACCCTTCCCCATTACCATTTTTGCCCCATAGGGCATAATGGGAGTGGGGAAGGCGTTAATTACGCCACCGTAAATTACGGTGGCGTAATTAACAACATGGTCCCTAAGCGCCATGGATTTTAACACCTGCTAAAAGCAGGTGTTAAATCCGCCATGGCGCTAAGGGACCTCGGAATCAGGCGGTAAGGGTCGGCGCTGTTTACGCTGCCGTAAACCCCTTACCGCCTAGGTCGTAATGAGGCCCATTGTCTATACGGATCATCGCAACCTGCAGGCGTTCTCACATGCTAAGTGTACCAGCGCCAGACAGATTCGTTGGCATTTATTTTTCACTTTGTTCAATTTCACTGTCACCTATCGGCCAGGTCCATTACATGGTAAAGCTGATGCGCTATCTCGCATTGGGGTTGATCTGGACACACCAAAACCACCCATCCTACCTTCGGGGTCAGTGGTGTGTGTTTGTTCCGTTTCCCCCTCACTGTTGGACTGCCTAAAGAAATGGGCCAATGATCATGTTCTTTCTCTTGAAAGTCTAGGGGTCAGGCTTGTTTCGGGTCTTCCCTATGTGAAAGATAGACTGTATCTGCCTGATATTCATACCAGAGGTATGGCCTTAAAATGGTCACATGATGCACGATTAGCTGCACACCCAGGTCAATCAAAAACATACGACCTGTTACATCGCTGGTGTTGGTGGCCAGGTGTGAAAAACAATGTCAACCAGTATATTTCCCACTGTGCGGTTTGCGTGCAGTGTAAAAAACCATCTGGTAAGCCAGTTGGTCTTCTGATGAGAAAGCCCCTTCCTCCGTACCCATGGCACACTGTAACTCTTGACTTCATAGTTGATTTACCAGTAATCAAGAACATGTCAACCATCCTGGTTGTTGTTGATGTCTTTACAAAGATGGCACGCTTCATCCCCTGTCAAGGTATTCCTTCTGCAACTCGTTTAGCATCCTTATTTTTTGATCATGTGGTACAGTTTTTTGGACTCCCTACGGTGATGATCTCCGATTATGGCTCACAATTCACGTCTCGTTGTTGGCAGTCCCTGACTCGGTCATTAGATGTTGATGCACGTCTTTCTTTAGCATACCATCCTCAGACTGACTGGCAAACGAAGCGCACCAACGCTACGTTGGAACAATACCTCCATTGTCTATGCCTGCAACATCAGGCGAACTGGCTCTCGGTACTTGGTGCGGCTGAATTTGCCTACAACAATTCGAGGCATTCTTCTATAGATTGTTCACCGTTTTACGCGCTATACGGTCAACACCCTCGCTCTCTTCCACCTGTATTGCCCTCTTTGGAAAGGGTTCCTGCAGCTCAAGATATACGGGACACTCTAGTGTTGGTTCGCAAATTGGTCTCTCAACACCTGTTCACGGCCCAATCACGGGTGAAAGTTCAGGCCGATAGACACTGCTCTCCGGCTCCCTCTTATCGCCCTGGCGACAGTGTGTGGCTCACTACAAAGCACCTTTCCATACATAGTAACCGCAAATTGTTGCCATGTTTTGTGGGCCCTTATAAAATCACACGTTGCCTTAACCCAGTGGCTGTGCGGTTGGATATAAAGGAGCGTTGGAGAGTACATCTTGTATTCCATGTGTCCCTGCTCCATCCTTATGCTCCTGGGACTCGCCTTCCCACCGCCCCTGCTCCTGTTTCTGTACAGGGTGAAGATGAGTACGAGGTTCAGGCTATTTTGGATACGTTTCTTCGCTTGGGCAGGAGGCTCTACCGGGTGGACTGGAAGGGATACGGGTCAGAGGAAAGGTCTTGGGAACCTGCCTCTCATCTGCATAGCCCGCGCCTGTTGCATCAGTTTTGGCAGCTCCGTTCTCGGGGTGGCCGCTCTTTGTGGAGGGGTACTGTCATGCCCCATGCTGTCTTACATATGATCCATAGGAAGACCTGAAAGTTGCCCTGGCGCCTTGCGCAATGCCATTACAGAATAAACTACATCTCCTATCATTCTGGGAAAAAGAGAGGTCACGTGATTCGCTGGCAACGTATGCGTCCCTCTGCATCATTATATGCAGCTCTGGGACACCGCTCGAGTGCTCCTTAACAAGTGCTTTTCAGGTTGTTAAGTTGCATTCTTGTTACTCTGTTTTCCTGTTATCCGAATCCTGTTTACCGTTTTTGACTGTTTTTGTGGATTACCCTTCACTGTTTCCTGTAGCTCGGTTCCCTCTCCTTCTAGTGCTTACCTGGTTGCCGGAACTCGGCGCTTCCAACGGACTGTGTTTTCGCCTACTCCTTGATTGGATTGTCATTGCTTCCTCGAACTTGTTATCAGCCGAACACTGCTGGTCTCTGCTGTATGTTGCAACTCGCCCCACACTCTCTGGAAGTGTGCCGTGTTCGGAGACTCCGGTTTTGCTAACCGCATGCAAACTTTTTGTCCTAAGGTTTCTTTTCCTTTTACTGCTGGTATCTGTTTTGGGAAACGCAATGCCGCTTTCAATTCCTTCATCCCCACTAAGCAACTTTTCTTCCAAGTGACATTGGGATGCTCTGCTGACTCGTTACTTGGTCACCCCCTGGATTTCACATTACCTTGCTTTTGAAACATTCTTTGGATGCTCTGCTGAGGATTCTTGACCTTCACATAAGGACACTCCTTTGGGATTGCTTTTTGGGACGCTCTCCTGTTTACCTGGGATTTTGAACGCTGGCTAGTTAGTCGCGCCCTCGTGCTGCCCGGGTTAGCTAGTTTGAGACTTTTGCCTTTCTGGGAACTGTGGAACACTCACCCATTTGCTGCTTCCTTCACTTCTGGAATTCAGTAGGTTTCCCGTTCTTTTCTCCACCACTGCAGGTAAGAGTGGGGTTACTGAGGGTGATGCGGCTGGGAGACACTGGTTGAAACCTTTATTTACGGTATTTGTACTTTTGTGTTTTTTCCTTAGCTCTGTTGCTACTCCTGACTTTTCAACCAAAAACTCGGTCTGTCAGGTGTTTCTAGTCCTGCAAGCTGTGATCTTGGGGGGAAGGTTTATTTTGTCAACGGTCTACTATCGATACTCCTATCTTCGGATAAAGAAGTAGCTCAATAGTGATTCCTCTACTAGATCATGACAGTGACAGAGCTGGCCGTGAACCATGTCTCGGTAAGGCAGAGGACATCAAGATCAAGTTCTTCTAAGAGGTGGCAGATGTCAGAGAAGTGTTTGACAGCAGAGCGAGAGTTGAGAGTGGCCAGATGAAGAAGGTTGCCAGCCTTGAAGACCTTCCGGGGAGGGGTACATATCAGAGGTATGCCCTGCAGAGGTGTAGATGGAGCCCGAAGAGGGGCATAGGTGGAGGTAAGAGAGGGAAAGGTAGCCAAGGGAGGAGAAGAGGGGACAACAGGAGAAGAACGGAAGTTGTTGCTGAGAGGGAAATGCTTATCGAAGAAGATGAGATTGGCCTGAGGGCCTTGGACTATGACAGTGCCATTAAGGTAGACATTAATGCTGACTCTGGAGGAGTCTAAGGAATCCATGAGGACTTCCCAGCGGGTGCCACCATGAATGGGAGAGGAGGAGACAGGACAGAGCACAGAGATCATATGAGGGGTCCATAGATTTGGTGAAGAGATGACAAAGAGGATGTCAGTGAGGGTCTTTCTGGAAGAGGTGCTGGAATAGGTATCAGCAATGGGGAAACCAGGGTTGGAGGCCAAGATATCCTTCTTCTTGCCAGACTTAGTGAGAAGGGAAGGACAGTTGATAGAGAAACAGTTGGAGTAGATAGGAGAAATAGATAGCGCCATGGGTGAGTAGAGAGAGGAGGTAGTGGGAGGGGTATGCAAGTACAGCAGTATGGAACAGTCACTGAGCCAGCAAGTAACAATTTATGGCCAAAGGCAAACAAAAACACACCCACATTTGACTTTCAATGTTAAATAAAAACACACCCAAATTTGACTTTCAAAGTTAAAGGAAAAACACACCCAAATTTGACTTTCAAAGTAAAATGAAAAAACACACCCAAATTTGACTTTCAGCATCATAGGTAAGGAAATGAGGTATGAATCAGAAGTAAGAGGTGAGTGCCAAAATGAATGCAGTGAAGAGCATGGCAGGGAGAACTGTTAGAACAAGCAGAGAAGAGAGTGAAGGTCCCAGAGGGGAAAGAAAGGGTAGTCAGTGGGAGGGAACTAACGCAGAGTAAGTGAATTAAGAGTGTCTTGGTAGTCCAGTCTCAACATCGAGAGCGGTAGCAACCTCAAGGAGGGTCGGGTTGTGGCAGTAGATTCATTTAGTGTCCTGGTAGAGGACAGGGAGCAGACAGGGGCCTTTGGAGTGGGGGCCGGCTAAAGCCTAATGGTCACCTATTGGCCATAAAAAGAATTCACCAGCCAATTGCAGCGGAGGATGGGAGAAGGCAGTCCAGACACTCTGCTTCAAGCAGATAACATAGCAATGCGGCCATGCTGGGAGCAGTGCATGGTGGTCACAGCGTGTGTAGGCAGAAGGAGACAGAAGATCAATTGCACATTGCAGCGGGGCGCAGAATGTCGGAAAACACTGTCAGGTAGCATGCAGTAAATGCACTGTGATTTCAGTGAAGCTAGACCAAAAAATAAACTTTTCATGAAAATTCTGATTTTGCGAGAATATTGCTTTGTTTTTTTCCTTTAAGGTGCAGTGGTCTCACAAATGCACCTACCTGATGGATAAGGCTGTTTCAGGCCGGCACGACCAGGAACATCAGGAATAGCAGGTGGGAGGCTGCAGACCTCGCGCTCCGTAGCGAATAAAGGGTGAAAATGAATTGCCAGAGTACAAAGTGTGTTATTAATTGATGTGTATATCTTGAACCTTATTTTTATATAAAGAACTGTGTTAGCACATAACATAGTGTGTGGACATTCCTCCTTTGTGGGGGTTTGGGGACTACACTGTACTTAAGAACCAGCCTGCATAACTTCCTGAGAGCTTAAGCCTTGGTTGCTCGTCTATACTAACATATGGAGAATCTTGGCTGGGGTACTCAGAGCTTCTACTCTGCCATATAGAGGGCAGGGGTACAGATACCCCCTACAGTCTTTAAACTTAGTATAGGACCTTTTCAAGACGCCACTAGGACTGTTCTATTATTATTTGATGGTCGTAGCATGCTTCCATCTTAGATTTAGGCTTAGATTAGGTGTTGTTCCAACCCGCATATACAGTTTTATAAACACCCTTGAACTGTGAGCACTTGTCTGTCTTTACTGTTGCCACCATGACTTCCTTACAGAGTATGTAGCGCCATAGCCCGCCCCTACCCAGCGGTTTAAGACCACTGATTGATTGTCAGCTAGCGGGTGGGTCTCCTGGAGTAAAGCTATGGATATTATCTTACACCCCAAGTAAGATTTCACCCTGTTCCTGTGAAGGTAAGCGCCCAGGCCTCGCAGATTCCAGATCAATATTCTGATGTGGGCCATAGTTGTATTACATAATACATAGCCATAGTGGTGCGCATGTTACCTTCCCCCCAACATGTCACATCAGTCTCACACAACCCCGCCCCCTGCAGAGCAGCCATAACTGGTAGCCAGTGTATTTGAAATAGCTACGAGTGTCCCATACTCGCACCTTCTGTGCCCCACATTCTTCCAAAAGCAGTACCTTGCGAGACTTAATACATGGATTAAACAGAAAAATAACATAGAAAACAAAACAATGAAACATTGCCTAACAAAAACACATTGGTCAGGCATTCCTGTACCTTTGAGGCCAAATATGGCCATTGTGTATCACGTAGAGGGTCCAGCAACAGGCAGGCACCTAGTATCAACTTTGAGCAGGAGGTTAAGTCCAAAAGTGGGTAACCAAGCCTTTCCCCACTGGAAGGAAAAAGGACATTGTTTGCGGCTTTGGGCCATTTGTAATGCAACATCATTCAGGGGTCTCAGGGTTGTCACACCAGGAGCCATGGCCCATTCATATAGATGTGTCAAGTGCAGTACAAGGTCTCTGTGCCAGCCAGCCGTTTCACCGCAGGTCGCCCCCTCCTCGGCGAGGGGGAACTCAAAAGTACGAGGGTGTCAAGTAATGTGGTTAGACCTTATGGAGTCGCTCATTGTTTCAGGTGTCAGCGCCACTCTTACTGGACAACTTGTTGTGCTCCATCCACATGATCATTGCCACTGGGCTGTCAAAAAAGTGTGATTTGCTGTTGTACAGGATCTTTAGCCTAGCAGGATACATGAGCATATATTTAAGTCCCAGTTGCCTGAGCATCGGCTTGGAGGGTGCGAACATGTTTCTGGCCTTTTTTTTTTACTGCAGGCGTATAGTCGGGGTATATAGTGATCTTTGAGCTATTTCTTAGTATCTCGCCCTCCTCCCTAGAATATTGTAGAATTACTTCCCTATCGTGGAGTTCAGGATTCTGGCTATAACCGGTCTGGGGTGGGATTTTGGTGGAGGTCTCTTCTGGGGGGATCAGTGAGCTCTTTCCACTGCAAAACCCTGTGATTGCTTGCCAGGACCAATCTCCTTTAGTATAAGGTTCTTGATATAGGAGGTTGGTCCTTCTGTACCCTCCAGAAGTCCTAGCACACGTATATTGTTCCTGTGGGATCTACCCTTGGCATCCTTCGCTCGTAGTTCCAGTGTAGCATTTTGTGTTTCCAGTTCTTTAACCCGTGCAACAAGATCTTTGGTGGTAGTGGTAGTCTCCTTCAATAGTGATTCCGCAATTGTAACCCTTTCAGCCAGTGGCCCAACATCTTGCCGGAGAAGTTGAACATCTATTTTGACCTCGTCAATTTTAGTCACCAGTGAGGATCGCTGGGCAGCTATCACACAGAGAACCCGGTTTTCTTGTGGGTTCTGTACTGCGGTCCGAGGTTCTGTCTGCTCTTTGTACTCAGCTCGGGTGGTGCTGTGATGTTTACCTTGGCCAGCGAATGAGTGCATAATGGTAGTCTTGCTTTTATTCTTAGTAGGTGACATGATAGGTGGTTTGGTTCAGGTGCAAGCTGGAGTGCGCACCACAGCGGCGTGTGGGCCAAAGTAAGAAGTTCCCGCTGGAGATGCATGAGATAACTGAGCACTGTCGGTGCAAGTCAGATGGGCACCTCTTATATAGCTTTAGTTGCAGAGGGAGCACCCCCAGGTCAGATAAGTAGCAGTAGCAGGGATTCACCAGAAAGGTTACTGTCACTATAGGGAGAGTGTTCGGGTAATGTAATAGTTAGTGGTCTCACTCCTCAAGGGCCATGTGAACAACAATCCCAAGGGACCCAACAGCAATTTATTAGCGTATGTGGACCACAGGGTAACTCCCAGTGAATTCCTAGGGATTCATGCCCCAGCGCTGCCCAAAGGAGTCACAAGGGCAGTGTGCAAGCGGCAAGGTCAGGTCTAGAGGGTTCTCTGTTATCAGGGCAGTCATGCAGTTCAAGCATTCAGGGCTGCATACCTTAATGCATTAGTACCCGGCGTTCCGCAGCTTCATTCAAGGACCTAATGGTTCCCTTCTCGGAGCGCAGGCAGTGGATAGCAATCCAGTTCTGCAGCGTCACAAACCAGCACTCCTTAATAGGGGTGAAGACCAGCTTACCGGGCAGGCAGTTGTTTTGGGAGTTCAGCGGCTGACTGCATTTACCACACGTATTTGCCCCATTGGTAGTGGGGCACCTATCCCAGGCTGCATACACCACAGCGCCAAAGGTCGAACCAAAGTATCGGCACGGCAGTCAATTCCAGTCACTGTTTCCACTGGCCAGTATGTCCTGTGAGCGAGGCCTATGGGGAATATCTTGTCTGATAGAAGCGACACAGCCCGCCGTTTCTGCAAGCCGCCGGAGAAGCCTCAGAGTTGCTGAAGCCGCCATCTTGGGGCACACAGGACCCGGACTTCGATTCAAATCACTTAGCGTTCCTGGCTCTGATTCTTGTCAGGGAAAAAGCTGCCTATGTAGGCACTGGTTTCCCCTGTCAGGAAATGTCGCTAGGTGCAGGCAATATTGCCTGTATTCACCACTACAAGGATCTAACATAGGATCTCAGTGGGAGCTCCGAGCAGTCACAACCTTACTGCATGAGCTCAAGCCACACCTCTGTGACAAGGGCTTAAGTCATACATTGAAAACGCATAACCATAGATTTTAAAGGTGATTGGTGTTTTGGTGTTGGATTTTATAATTATGTCATGGCTTTATATGGACTAACAACTGTAAATACTTTTCTAATATTGAGTCCCTCATTTTATGAGGAAAGTGGAAGATGAACAAATGCCCATCATGAAAATGTTTTTAAAGAAATTACATTGATAGCATGTAATCTTACATGTTACAAATTAACATAATTATGCATTGAATACAAAGGATGGTGTTTATGCACAGTCGCACTTTATTCATATGATGCTGCTAATACATTGTTGCATTTTATATAGACAGACACCGTAGCCCATGAAAAGGCCCAGGCAGAAGATGTAGCCGTGTGGGACTGATAGAGACATTGGTGGGGGGTCATTATGAGGAGGGCGGTAAGGGGTTAACGCTGCTGGTAAAGGTGCCGGAGCCGTTAATCCCTTACCGCCCCATTACCAGGTCCGCTCGCGGGACCTGCGAGCGGCCCAGCATGCTAACAATGGGCCCGTCATAAACGGGCCTGTTGTTAGCATGCTCCCCATAACCATTGAGCCCTATGGGGGTTCAAATGGGAAAGGGGATGGACCGGGTCCGGGTTCCCTGAATGGGGAAATACCTGGCCCTCCAAGGTCGGAATGGCCCGGTATTTCCGCATTCAGGGAACCCAGACCCGGTTTGGGGGTAGCCATGCCCTTATTACGGGCATGGCTACCTCCAAACTCGTAATGGAGCCCATTATATCTCAACATTCATGCGGCACAATGAAAAATGTGGTCAATACATGCAATATAGCGTTGGATTTGAATGATGCGGCCGATATACAATCTGGACCCCAAGTGACATAACATCCCAAGGTGTACATACACATTTGTGGTACAAAATACAAGATACATGCAGAGCGATTCTAATTGGAACAACTATTGCATCATGCCCTTTATATGAACATGCTGTTCAATTCTGCTGCTAATGCATGATTGCGCTTTAGATGCAACCCAACGTATGAGGAAATGTATATTAATGATACATGCAAATTGAGCATATAACTGCATTAATGCATTTTGTATGAATAGCTGGCACAATATTTCTGTTTCTAATGCACGAATGCACCTTAGATGAAAGCTAATGTATATTAACCATGAGTATTGAATTCAGTAGACTAGCTATTGTATAAAGGCAATATATGGGAAAATGTTAAGGACATGCTGTCAGATTAGACTGCTTATGCACACTTGTACTTTAATCAAAATGTGGTTCTCATACGTAGTAAATGGCACATGAGCTCATACTGATTTTAATGTATATGTTTGTATCAATTATGAATAGAATAGAGTTGAGCATGCACGAATGCATTTTAACCAAGAATGACATGATATATTAGTAGGTACATCATTGTTTCCCGTAGAGACATACCATTGGATATATGGTCTATACAAAGGGACAATCTATTATACATGTGCACCAGACCACAATAAGATGGCATGACACTGATTATGCATGGGTTAGCATATTCATTCATTCATTCCTAAAGAGAATATCGTAATGCTATTAAAGCAAAACCGAAGAACCATGACATTTCTATTAAGCACACGAGTAAAATGATTGGGGGGGGGGCAAAAACGACTGTCAAATTGCCATGAATAAATAAAAAAACATCCCCTGTCCATTCGTGATAGCTGGCAACATACGATTTGACCACAGGTAAGACCCACGAGGACTAGATTAAAGTGCATAGAACATTCATGCAAGAAAAACACTAGGCTAAAATGGCACTCCACTTTAGGCTATTGTTAAACATGAAAGTATTGGGTAGAACAGTAGAAAGCGTAGAGGGACAACTCTCCCCCACACAAACAGTATAAAACAAAAAAAGTGTTTTCATCTCACTGGTGTTTTCAATATTTGATCTTTTTTAACTTTGTGAGCTTGTCCCTTAAAAAGAAAATAAATGTGAAACATACAACGTGACCTGTTGATTTTTTCAATCCATATTGTGAATCCCATCGAATGGAGAAGAGAAATGATCGAAACCTGTGAGTGTGGAGGCGAAACGGGGAATATTGATTTTGCAGTCCTCCCCTGGACTGTTTTGTGAATATATATATACATTACACGGCCCAAGCAAGTAGCCGTGTAGTTATAGTTAAGTTGCTAAACCCATAGGAGGAGCACTTTTTGGGTGGCTTACAACTTTGCTCCCCTTGGACGAATCCACACCAAACTTTGCAAAAAAAAGTATATGGCCCACTCTGATTTTTTTGCAAAGTTTGGTGAGGTTTGGTCTGGGGGTTAGGGGGCAAAGTTACAGGGGGTTCCCAAAATGTCTTTTTTTCCCATAGACTGAATGGGGAAAAAACTTTGCTCACGCCTACAGCCCAAACCGCTGGACGGATTTTCCCCAAATTTGCAACAGGAGCAGCAGCTTGGTCCCAAAAACGTGCTTTTGTAAATTTGGTGAAAATCCGTCCAGTAGTTTTTTTCAAATTGACCAAAAAGTAGGTCACAAAAAATTAGTGATATCTATGTCCGCTGCACGGACACACTTCCCTGTTCGCTCCGCGGCCAGGACATCGATTGGTTAATCGGCTTGCGTCATGTCTGCGGACATGCGACGTGTTCACTGATTGGATGGTGAAGAGCGTGAAGTGCGTCCGATTTTTGGAAACGCCCGCCATCTTGGATTCGCGGACTTCGCTGCTGTCCGCAGACATCGCGGTAAAAACATATTAAAAAACACATTGCACTTGTCAAATTTAGCAAATAATCTCTGGGGAGGTGAGGGGTGATGAGGATGGGATGGGATGTGATATGGCTCCACGAAAGTCCACGAACAGTTTGGATGTTCGCGAACAGTCCTGAAAAGTTTGCGGACACCTCGGGGTTGGTGAAACAGTCCTGAAAAGTTTGCGGACACCTCGGGGTTGGTGAAATGCAGCTCTTGGATGGCTTATAACTTTGGCGCCACTTAATGGAACTGCATGAAATTTTGCATGTATATTTCTGAGCTGATCCTGAGTAAGTATATTTGGTGGGATTCTGTCATGAGGGGGCAAAATTAGAGGGGGGGTCCCAAAATAATATAAAGGCTTATAAATGAGGTGCCATTTGACGAATCTACACTTCATTTGGCAAACTGATAATAGATCAAGATATACATGTTTTTACGAAGTTTGGTGGGATTCTGTCAAGATGGAGCAAAATTTGAGGGGGGGTCCCAAAATATTGTAAAGGCTTATAAATGTGGTGCCATTTGACAAATGGTTCAGTGATGTCATCAATGACATTTGTGATGTCAAATTTGATGTCCTGGGTGTTAGTCTTAGCAATGGTGGTGGCGCGAGTTATGGTTGTTTAGTTTACCATAACTGGTGAATTTCTGTTTTTTTTTTCTCGATTTTACTTGAAACCATAACGTCCCTTTAACAAAGTTTTTTCTTTGAATTTCATAGGTTTTTATTAGTCCAACATAACCATAACGTCTCTTTAACAAAGTTTTTTCAGTGAATTTCAAAGGATTTTATTAGTGCAACTTAATCATAACGTCCCCTTAACAAAGTTTTTTCATTGAATATATATATAATACACAGGCCGTGGTAGCGGCTGTGTAGTTATGGTTAAGTTGCTAGACACATAGGAAGAGCACTTTTTGGGCGGTTTAGAACTTCGCTCCCCCTGGAGGAATCCTCCCCAAACTTTGCAAAAAAATTCAGAGTGGGCCTTATACTTTTGCAAAGTTTGGTGAGGTTTGGTCTAAGGGGGGCAAAGTTATAGGGGGGGGGTCCCAACATTTCTTTTTTCCCCATAGACTGAATGGAGAAAAAATGTCTGTCGCGCCTACATCCCAACCGCTGGACGGATTTTCACAAAATTGGTCCCGAAAGCATGCTTTTGTAAATTTGGTGAAAATCCGTCCAGTAGTTTCTTTTAAAAGGACCAAAAAGTAGATCTAAAAAATTTAGTGATATCTATGTCCGCGGACAGGACACAGATTGGATAATCGGCTTACGTAATGTCTGCGGACACACAACGTGCTCTCTGATTTTCTGAGATGACGCATGAGGTGCATCAAATTGTTTCAATGCGCACGTCATATTGGATGCACGGACATGCACTGGAACTGAGCTTAAATCCAATTTTGGGGAGTGTGTTGGTGTGTATGAGTGCTTGGAGAGGGTGCGGGAGTAACAAATGGGTCAAATGCTGTATTTGTTTAGGTGGGAGAAGGCCGTGATGTGTTTGCTGTGTCCACGGTCACTGCGGTTGTCCGTGGACATACTGAACACTGGGCGCACTACTGGCTATTTTAGTTTAGTATGATGTTGGTTTTGGGTCGTTAGAAGAGCATTGGGTGAAGAGGGTATTTATTGAAGAGTTTGTACATTGGTTGTAATTATTTTTTAGAATGTTAATTGAAGTGCACAGTTTTGAGGTGGATGTATTATGTTTTTGGGTTGTGGTCATTTGGTAGGTGTTTGTTTCTATGAGTGTGTTATGCTTTACTGGTTGTGGCCAGGGCCTAGAATCTTGGGTGCATGGCCAAACGCCGAAGGCCATGCACCCATGACTCTAGGCCCTGGCCACAACCACAGCAGCATAACTCTACAATGATACCAAACATTTTGATTGTGGTATGTGGGCTGCTTAGGGGAAATGTTTTAAAAAATGTGAGTACTGATTGGTGGCAGTGTAATAGTGTTTATAGGATAGTGAGATGATGTGTGGATTGGTGAGGGGAAGCACTTTTTTGGATGGAAAGAGTAGGTTTCTTCTGAGTTCTCGTTCGTACTTCAGACGCTGTTAATGTAGACATGGATTTATTTGTTTTTGCAGTAGTAGTGCTTTCTGATAACTGTGCATAGCATGCACATGCACTTTTCCTTGCCTATGTGTATTCTGTATATTTTATTTGCAATCTGTTAGTTGAATGTGCCTTACAAATGAGTACAATAGTAAGTGCACAGAGCACACCTGGCTTCGTAAGGCGGTGTTATTGGATGTTTGGAGATAGAAGAAATAATTTTATGCTTGATTTGCTATTTTTAAAGGGTAAATGCAGGAGCTGTATGGAAAAGTATGCAATGTATGTATTTGTGACGGTGTGGGAAATAAATCAGAAGGATTTGATGGGGGCAGCTGCTTATTACTCAGTATGTGATTACTAAAGTACTGGGTGATTCTGTGGTGCTTGGAGATGGGAGAGTCTGAAATAAAGTAAGGGTTACAAGGAAGGACCAGGTGCTTGTGTTGCAGACTGAAGGGAAGGGGGGAGATGTTGTATGTCTTGCTTTACAACACTGTACATAGTTGTAGATGATGTGATTGATATGACTGTACCTCTGCATAGTTGAATGCTGTTGTGAAATCTAGAACGGAATGGACAACCAGCTGGAATTAGAGAACTGTGTAGATTGGAAGAACAGTTGTAGAGGCAGTGGTGTTGTTTTAGCTGGGAGCCTTTCAAATGATATTGACTATCTGTGTGAATAAATAAAGATGCATGTACTAATCCTGGCTGCGTGTAATTTTATAACACACTAGAAAGCCTTTTTCCATAATGATACTGTTATTTCTCCCATCTTTTAACATGAAATGACACTTTGTTGGATAGCTGAGTGTGTTGTGTCTGATTACTAATATAGTCATTTGTAAAGGAAGTTGAAATGATAGAATGTATGTGAAATATGGAGAATGTATAGAAAGGAATTTGTATGTAAATCCTATGCACTTTAATGCATTAAATGCTATCATGGTTGAAATGTGGTTAAATACGTGGCAGTGGTTACAGAAATGATAGAATGAATGAAGTAAATAACAGATTGCACATTGTAGTTAATAATATGGGTAAATAAAAATGTGGAGAGCAGACACTTGATGATAGTAAATGGGAGAAATGACAGTAAGCTTGTTTTACAGGTTACACAGGGTAAGTGGCAGTTACTCTGTGTATATGCATTTATACATGAGATGTACATGTACCATACATGCCAATCCTCCTGATTTCGGCAGGAGACTCCTGATTTTTCAGTGAAAAATATTGTTATTTTTCACCTTCTGCAGCCGAAAATATATCTTTGCCCAATGCATTCTTGTGACACAAATGTTGTCTCTCAATTTTTCGGAGGAAATGTCCCTCACAGGTGGGTCAGAAAGTTGGCATGTATGATGTACAGTACAAAAAATATTCATACCTGTACTTTGTGTTCATGCATGTGGATATGCATGAATCTGCAAGTAGAAATGTTGGAGAGTTTACTAGTAGTTGCTGTAGTTGCTTTGTAGTCGCAGCGCAATTGTACTCAGAGTGATCAACAGTACATCTAAAGTGTTGAATTGTGATGATGGAGTTAGATGTAGAGGTCTTGCATGTGATGAGTGGATGGTTATGTGACTGCTTAACAGTAGCCAATGAGGGAATGGTGCATAGAGTGAAGTGGAAAGGGTAGAAGGGCTGCCCTAGTGATATGCGCTCCACGGACAACGTGGCTGTTCGCAGACAGGGCATGCCACATCCGGGGCTCTCGAGCATGCAATGGGAGTGTATTTTGAGGATTAGCCAATCAGGTGTTGAGCATCTGCTTCGTATTGACAGAGGCTGTCTGTAGTGAAGATGGCGGCGGTGGAGAAAGTTAGGGTGGTGGTGCTTGGAAATATGTTTGTGAATGGTTTGGAGCAGTATGCTAAATTTAGGAACGTGGCTTAGCATTTTGACACAAAAGGAGTGGAAGTGGTGTGGTGCACTGTGCCTGGTTTTAATTTGCAGGCAATGCTAGAAGTTTGTCAGGATATGGCTAGGTATTATAGTCCACATGTGGTTGTTCTGCATTGTGGTGCTTTGCATTTGGGCCATGTCAGTGCCCCTACTTTGTTGCAAGATCTGAAAACCTTGGTTCAGGCAGTCATGAAAGTGCTTCCAAATGCTAAGGTTATTTTTTCTGCTTTGGTATCTAGGGCAGTATGGGACAATAGTACTGTTTTTTTTCCTCAGCAAAATGTTGGTAGGTGCTTAATCAACGGAGGCAGGTTTGCTTTTATGACTAGAGCTGGCATGTTCTTTTGCAGCAATGAGAAAATTGACTCTGGTAATGTTGATTACTTTAAAGAAGATGGCATGTCTTTATCTTTTATGGGAAATGCCATGCTGTTTTGGAACATAAGGGTTGCTTTGGAGAAGCTAATGTGAAGATAAGGAAAGATCCATGTGAAGATGGAGGAAAATAAGAAATAAAAATACAAAATAAAAGGTGTTTCTGAAGCATCTGCAAAAAAGCCAAATAAAAGGCTCTTTTCAGAGCCAACCTCAAAGGGGAAATGGGGCACACTATTCCAATTTTAATTCCCCATGCTAAAATGTTTTGATACGTGCTGTCTGCGGTTGTCCACGGAAAGCACATATTACATACGGGGAATTTGCGGCTGAGTGGCATGCAAATGACACTGTCCAGAGCAAGGGATTGGTCAATAGGGTTTACTGAGTGTGATGTGTGAGCAGAGCGTTTGTCAGAAAGTCTTTTTCCTGAGACAAGAGGAGATTGCTATGGCTGTGTGTTTCAGAAAGCAGATTGTCTGGATTTTGGGAGACTCGTGGATAAATTGGTTGGAGGTGCATGCAGATCACTATGGAGTGACTGCACATCTTGGATTCCCTCATGTGGAAGTGCACTGGCATAGAGTGCGTGGAATGAAGTGGCTGGATTTGGTACCTCTTTGTGCTACTTTGGTGACAGTGTCATCCAGACATTACTATTATTCATTGTGGAGGGAACAGTTTAGGACATGTCTCTGGAATCTCTTTGCAATTTGCAATGAAAGAAGGACTTGGCAAAGTCATGGACATGTTTCCAAAGTCCCGAGTAATTTTTTCTCGTATTGCACAGAGACAACTGTGGCTGCGTTCTTCTTCATTTGGTCCACAAATGGAGAAAGAGATGCACAATGTCAACAAGGCTGTTTGTGCCTTTTTGAGAGATGTTGGCATGTCTCACAATTATGTTTCGTAGTACACACATTTTTCGCAGAGATGGAGTACATCTTACTTATGCTTGCAATCAGATTTTTCTGCAAAATAAACAAAATGCATTGCAACCCTTTTTGGAAATATAGCAATCCTTGTAGCAGCAGATGTTGACCATTTGAAGTTTTCGAAACACAAAAAAACCCCACAAAAGGCTCTTTTCAGAGCCACCACTTCCTCCCTGAGAAAAGTGCAATGGTTGTTACAGGGCAGCACTGCACAGATTTTAGAGGTCCGCAGACTTCTAGAAATGCACAGGCGCTTGCGTATTCCATTGACACTTCTCTTTTTTTTGTTTTTTTAAACACGACACACAAGGAAAGGAAGGGTCACCAACCACGGGGATAAGGAAGGGCAGGTGGAGACAGGAAGATGTAGGGTGGGCCTTATGCAGGTAGGTAGCAGTTCTTCTGATGCTCCTTGACTACAGTCTTGAAAGCACTTCGAAGGTTCTCCCCTGCAGAGTACTGCATCGCAGTACATGCACAATAATGTGACCCTCGAAAGGTAAGGATCAACAGCATCATGTATGGCCGGCGAGGCAGCTGGAGGGATGCACTGCCCCACAGGAGTGTCTCTTGTGGTGGCAGGAGCGGAGCAGAGGATGCTGCAGAGGAACTCAATCTACTACGTTTATCACAAGGTACAACCTTATGAATAGCCCCAACATGGAACGATTTTAGGTGTCGCTTCATTGAGGTAGTACCATAGCTGTACAAATCCATTTTCCAACGACACAGCACCATCTTGCACTGATTGCAGGTCACCTTGTGTGCACGTGCTTTTGGTACTCCATCAACAGTGGTAAATAACCTCCACTCCCAAGATTCACAGTGAGAACTAGTAGTAGGGACTTCCACTACCTCATCCTCTTCATCCTCTTCATCACTCTCCTCTGTATCCTGATGCCTGTTCCCCTCTGCAGGCCCTCAGGAGGTGTAGTGGTGGAGGGGTTGGGGGTGTTGCTTGGACAGAAGTAGCACCAGCAGCAGCCATGGATGGCATGGGGACAGCTGTTTCAGAGAGCAAGAGCAATCCAATGCAACAAGGAGCAGTATCTGTCCTGGAAGCCCAAACACAGAATAAGGAGCAGCTTTCGGGTGTTGCCTTTTATAGGGGTGCTGGGGTACGCTTCGCGGACACCCACGCTGTCCCAGGACACTTTGCACACTAAGAAAGGGCTAAAAAAATCCAAAAAGTATGCAAATTGCCAGGGACATAGTGTGGGACATGTGCAAGGGTGAACTTTCCCAGGAAAATACCTTTGAAAAAAACACTTTTTAGGTGTCCAGACAGTGTTCGTTACGCTTAGCGTGGTCACATGGTGATGTCGAGGACATGATGGCGAATGGGACAGCTGTCCATAGGACATCAAATGCACGGGGTCGGGTCTACGCTTGCGTGCTGCTGTTCTACGGACAATGTGTTCCAGTCCCCGAACTAATTAAAAGTGCAACACACGTGCGGCGGACAGTTGTGCACAGGCACGATGTTCGTAGAGGCAAGGGTGTGCTACGCAGGCGTGCGGGTGTTCCACAGACAGTGCTCAGATCCCCAAACAAAATAAATGTGCGTCACAACTTTGCAGACAGACGAACAGGCCATGTGTTCTACGGACATATTCATTCTGGTTACGGACAATGCAAACAGGGGGAATGTTCTTAGGACACTTTATTTTGCATAACTACGAACATGCGGACGTCTTTAGTGTTCTGCGGACACCCCCATTTTGACTACAACCAATTCCAACAGATATAGTGTCCTTAGGACACCCCCATTTTGGTTAATTACGGACAGGCAGACATCTTGTGTGTCCTAAGGATACCTCCATTTTGATTGACAACGATACAAACAGGTATAGTGTCCTTAGGGCACCCCCATTTTGGTTAATTGAGGACATCCCGGACAGCCGTGCTGTCCGCGGACACCCTAACAGCCTTTTTAAAAAAAATAAGACACAGAGGAATATACTAACAACACACTTAATATTTTATTATTGTATAAAAGTATAAAAATTGTCGAAGAGAGGGGGAACCAGAAACTGAAACAAATACAGGGGAATTAGGGGTTTGGACATGATGGATGGTAGGGGAGGAAGGGAGTGAAGTCTCATCGTAATGTTTTTCTTGCTGAGGAGGTTTTGGGAATAGTTGGCTGGGACATGGAGAGGGGAACACATACATGTGGGGCAGTGATATTTAATGTTCTGTTTTATATGGTCCTCCACAAAGATTCTTAAAAGATTGACATTTTTCATTAACAGATCCATTTTTAGCTCCATTTGCTGCAGAGGATTTTCTAATGTCTGTTGGTATATTATTTTTAATGTCTGTATGGGCTGTTAAAAAAATAAAATGTGTTAAGTAAACATAAAGTAATGGTTATTAATTGGCTCATATAGAGAAGTGTAGTGTCTACCATTAGTATCACTGTCTTCACTCATTTCATCCCGAGGAAAATTTTCTTCCAGCCATTCCAAAATACTGGATCTTTCTGTGTAAAAAAAAAAAGAATTTTAGTTTTAGTGTACCTAATACAGACATTTTTTAAATATATACAATAAATGTAGTGTACTCACTAGTTTCTTGCTAAATTTTGCTGTTACTGCTGCATTGGTGTCCTGTTGATTTTTGTTCTGCAATTTCTATGAGCTAATTCTGTTGCAGGCATATTTATTGTGTTTTGGTATAATCCACTATGTTGGATAAGGTATGTAATAGTGTTTTACATACACAGTTTCACTTCTTATTTATTATTCAATGTAATTTATTTATGTGCTGCTTTTTGAACATGTTTAGTGTTTTTTTGGATGATATAACAATGTAAGATACCCCCTGAGTTTTCGGATAGTGTTGATGTTGTCCGAGTCCATCCGCGAACAGGCGCATGGCCCGCGGATATCAGACCCACTAGCGCAGGTAGGGGGTTCAATATGTTCTATGTTATATCTATATAAAATAAGGGCATCATAGTAAACATTTAGCAAATTGACATTATTTATACATCTATATTTAGTGAAAAAACTTTGCAACATGAACGTTATGGTTAAGTGGCGCTACTAAAGACCTATGAAATTCAGTGAAAAAAACTTTGTTAAAGGGACGTTATGGTTCCAAGTAAAACCGAAAACCCCCTGAAATTCGCCAGTTATGGTAAGCTAAGCACCATAACTCGCACCACCACTGTACATTGCTAAGACTAACACTCAGGACATCAAAGATGACATCACAAATGTCATTGATGACATCACATGTCTGGCTCCCTCTTTTTTTGTTCACTGACATATCTAGGCCAGGTGGCTTTCTTCATTGTCAGTCAGGAATTTAAACGTTAAAAGTACTATGTTTGAATCCCTTACCCTTCTCATATGTTGTTACACTACTTTCCTTAGGGTACAGTCATGTCATATGGTACATATACATAGGAGAAGAAGGAATCCTGAAATACAAGAATCTTCTCTGTGCATGAAGTTATTAGTTAGGTTATGAACACTTTCTGGTAATGTTGCAGTTTTTTTGCTTACTTTACTTTCCCTGTATATGCTTCTATTTCTATGCATTGTGGTCTCTTTATGTTTTGTGTGTAGCAGTACAATTATGCAGTAAGTGAAGCATTGGTAGTTACTTATGTTTCACAGTATACAACATTTTGAAATAAAGCATTCATCATTTTACTATCCAACATGGGAAGATTTTGAACATTGCACCTCTATGGCGCATGCTGCAGACAAAGCCTACGTTCCTTCATGAGTTTGTTCATGTACTGAAAGTAGTCAGTAATGCAATGGTATTTATAGCAATGCATTGCTTAATGAACATTTGGCATATGATAGTTCTTCAATGATCTCTGATACTTTTCTGGCAACATTATAATGACAATCCCTTGTGGAGGCTGTGCATGAAAACTAAATGCACACGTGATGTCATCAGGGTGTTAGTCTTAGCAGTGCACGGTGGTGGCGCGAGTTATGGTTGCTTAGCTTTTTCGGTTTTACTTGGAACCCTAACGTCCCTTTAACAATGTTTTTTTCACTGAATTTCATAGGTTTTTAGTAGCACAACTTAACCGTAACGTCCCTTTAACTATGTTGTTTTACTGAATATATATATATACATATCAAAAGAGGGGAGGGCTAGGCCATTAGCAAATGGCATACTCCAAAGAAAATAGCAAAAAGAACACCATGTAATGGATACAGATGTTAATTTTAATAATTAGAAAAGGCAAAGTTGTACAAAAGATAAAAGGCACAACAAGCAGCAACAAGAAGACAGACAGAGGCATGATGCCATGGTGCACGACCTGCAAACAACGCGTTTCGTGCTACACTGAGCGCTTGATCATGTAAGGGGGGGAGAAGGGATAACTGACATAAATATCATCCATGCAAATGGTCCTTCTACTCTGTTTATTAATAAAGCATGCTGGCAGCCATGATGGAATGGAGTAGAAATGCATGCATGTCAAAGGAAAGCCAAAAGATTGTGCAAAACCACATACTTAAAATCATAGTGCATAAGTACTGGCATGTGTAAATGACAAAACGGTGATAAAAAAGAACAAATGGCTGTCTAATGTAAAAATACAAAAATTATGTCAAAGTGCCATAGATACACCATATATACACAGTCAACCAATATGGCATGTGTAAGGACAAAATGTGGCAAAGTAATCCCCAAATTTAGTTTGCATGCATTTTGACAAAGAAATACCTCATATTACAATTGGCCAAATGAAAAGATGTAAAAATGTGAAATATAAAACCGCATGGTTATAAAGCAATAAAATGCGGTTTTACCTGTAACCATAACGTCCCTGTAGCAACGGTTCTCCATTGAATTGCATAGGTTTTTTAGTAGTGCAACTTAACCATAACGTCCCTTTAACACTGTTTTTTGTTGGTTTATTTCATAGGTTTTTAGTAGGGCAGTGGAACCAGAAAGTTCCTTCAGTATACATTTTGCAGTGAAGGTGGTAGGTTTTTAGTACTGCAATTTAACCATAACGCCCCTTTAACAATGGTTTTTGTTGGTTTATTTCATAGGTTTTAAGTAGGGCAGTGGATCCAGAAAGTTCCTTCAGTATAGTTTTTTCAGTGAAGGTGATAGGTTTTTAGTAGCGCAACTTAACCATAACGTCCCTTTAACAATGTTTTTTGTTGGTTAATTTCATAGGTTTTTAGTAGGGCAGTGTATCCAGAAAGTTCCTGTAGCATACTTTTTTTTAGTGAAGGGGATATGTGTTTAGTAGCGCAACGTAACCATAACATCCCTTTAGCATAGTGTTTTATGAGAAGTTGAAAGGTTTGTGGTAGAGCAACTGAACCATAACGTGCCGTTAACAACATTTGTGCATGGAATCCTTGGCTGCCTTCATGATGAACTTGTTGAAATCCATGTGTATGTGTATGTATCCATTTGTGATACCCCTTCCCTTTGCTAACAGTGTCTGTGTATCTTAGAAATTGAAGGTGTACATGTTAAATGTTGGGGAGTGTGTGAGTGGTTTTACTTTTTCTGTTAACAACGCATGGTCAGTCTATGGCGCACAGTACATTATCAGATGGCTGCAGAGGAGTAATATGGAGGTTTCCTGGTGAGACCACACCTGGCTGGCCTATGTGCAATCACAATGCAAGTTTCCGTAGGACTCCAGTACTGGACGCATTTTCCAATGCACGTTTCAGTAGTTGTGTGAGTGCACGTCTGTCTGTTGCACAGCTATTCACATGCGTAGGGCATCCTGTGTGTGCTGGTAACATTTCCCCTGTCGCCAGGCCTACGGATTCATATGGTAGGCTACGGCATTTCAAGAAGTCATGGCGAATGTGTGGGTTGCTGTGCAGACCTACCAATGTATGGCTGCAGCTTGCCTGGCTCTATGAGGCCCACTGGAAAGCAAGGAATAGCAACTTCCAATGTACGGTGGGCATGTTAAATGTCACATTAATTTGATTGATGTGCTGCTTGCCTTTCCATGACCCGTGAAACTGACACACCGTCTCTGCAGTGAGCACTGTGACAGAAAGTGTGAAGGGTTTGCCGGAGGGTCGAGCAGTTGGAGTAAACATTTAATTGCAGGTGTAACAGTCTGCAGTGAGTCTGCAAAATGGCAAAGCTGGTAAGGCTTGGTCACTCACATACAAGTGCATGTAAAGACAAGTAAACAAACAGCACATTCTTCGGAGTGCAAAGAATATCAGTGGTGGTTAGAAAAGTAGTGTGGCAGCATGGGTCTCGCTGAATACTTACCTTCCTGCTCCACGCAATGAAGCTGCGTTTGACCTTGTTGTAAGCATTGTTTTATTTCAGAATGTATTCATGTCCGCGAATACTGGTCCTACGGCTAATGGCGTACCATGAAGTGTCTGCACTGCATGTGACGAACACAGAAATCGAAGCACAAGGCACCAGTGCGCAGGTTACTGCCCTTCCAACAGTGCACAAGGACAATTTAATGTACAGCATTCTGCACAGCTGCTCCGGCCACCAACAGGAACAGTTGTGCATGGCAGCAGATCCTTAAAACATCCTTGCACACCATAGGCTGCGCTGCAGACCCTTACCTGGCAAAGAGCATCCTATTGTGTATGCACTTCGACACGCGACTCTACAAAGGGAAAGTACTTGGAAGGGCTTGGGAAGGGTCGGTCCAGGAGCATAAGAATGACTGACGGCTTTTTAAGCTATTTCCCTCTCTTTGTGCACTTCCCCTATGTTATCCCTGTAGGTGGTGCCCCTTCCGTACCGGGCCTTGCCTTCCTTTCCTTCTGTGTGGGGTGTTACAAGATAAAAATAAATGGAAAGCAACTGGAAGAGGAGAAAATGTCAATGAAAAAAGCTGCTTTTAGAGTTGGAAAGGCACAAACAGACATCTTCACAATGTACTGCGCTTTCTCCATTCCCGGATGAAATGAAAAGTAACGCAGCCACATGCGTGTCTGCGTAATGCGATAACTATGTATGCATTAGATCGGAAACATACGCATGACCTAGGAAAATGCCTCCTTCATCACAAATAGTATGGAAACTCTGGTAACATATTGTGCACTTTTCCCTCTACAATGAAGAACAATAATGGTGGCATGATTGCGCGTCACCAAACTCTCACAAACACAAACCAAAAGCAGTCACTGCATTGCAAGTATTCCATACCAGTTCAAATGCACATAGTGCAATCCAAAATGAGCAACCAATGCACGGTGTGTTTCATTCACTTTCAATCAATGTATTCCGAACTCCCCCAAAAACCATACACTGAGGCGAGTGAAGCACACAGCCATACCCGCAACTTCTGCATTTGTATCGACAAATACACTTTGTATCACAGTTTGTGCGTAAAAACCACACCCAGAGACCTTATTCAGCAATGCCGTAGCATACACATGGCCATTGCTATGGCCGCCATCTGCAAAAGGGCTGGATGTGGCATGTGCAACCTTGTATCCAACGCGATGTCCGCTGATTTATCGTGCTGTGCGCACAGGAGTGGGTAATAAATGTCAACCAGGGTAGGGCATTTCGTTTGTAGTGGTGGCTCTCAAAAGAGACGTTTTGTATTTTTTTTAAAGCTGATTCCATAGAAACAATTTTTTTCTCCAGATTTTATAAGTGTTTTTGTTTGTTGTACTTCACCTCACAACCTTACAATAGCGTCTTCAGTGCAGCCTGTAGATTGGAAAACAAAATCTCATTGCAACTGGGCGACAAAGAAATGCCATTTCCATTGAGAAGGTGCACATATCGATAACCAATGTTGTCATTCTCACAAGAGTACATCCCAGCAGCACGCAAGAAGTTACACATGCTTCTGTTCATAAGACGCCTTCCGACCTCTGGCTGACGACAACATTCTTTGGAATAGTTATACAATGGACTTGGTGGTATACATGACAAAAGCAGCTTCGCAGTGGGAAAAATTTGCTTCACCGCTTTTATCATTTTATTGAGTTGACGGTACACAAGTGAACAAGCCATGGAACCCAAAAGCAAGTCCCCATAGTGCACGACCACAACGTGTACAGTTGCGCAAGTGGCCACTTGTCGACATTCTTCAAGCAAGTGTCCGAAACTACGCACATCCACATCGCACCACAAAGCCTCCACTTCCACAGTCGCATTTCCATTGGCCAACAAGGTGAGAAGCACAGATTGTGGCATGTGTGCAGTCATCTGCATACATACCACACCCAGAAACGTTGCACAATCCCTAAGCCTCCAGAGTCCCATTTCCCTGGCCACCATTCTGAAAATCCCCAGATGCGGCTTTTGTGCTGCGTGCGTGTGTGGGGGAAGAAATGTCAACCAGGGTAAGTGCTTTCGGCTGTAGGGGTGGCTCTGAAAAGAGCCGTTGTGGGTTTTTTATTTTTAATTTTTTTATTTTTCATTCTCTGCTTCCTCAAAAAGAGGTAGTTTTCAGCTTCATAGAGTAGCGTGTTTTCTATTATTCGTCCTCAGATTCTTACAGGAACCTTTTGAATGCATCTTGGAGATGAGCAAACAAAACACCATTACCAATGGACGACAACAAAATGCCATTTGATAGCAAGACCTCCGCATTTGCAGAACTTGTTACAGAAAAACATGCCACTGGCGCACAGAAATTCAGACATGCTTCTGTTACTCAGACACCTTCCAGCCTCCGGCTGGTTAGAACAGACAATATAAGAGGTCCATATTCTTCTTGGTGGTATGGCGGAGAAAACCACCTGGACAGTGGGAAAAAGCCTCTTCACTGCATTCATCAGCCTCTTGAGTCGACGGTGCAAACGTAAACAAGACACGTAACTCAAAAGCAAGCCACCATAATGCATAACGACAATATGCACAGTAGCGGAACTGGCCAGGTCTCTGCAAAGGTCATGCATATCGGCTAAACTGAGGTCATCGACAGCACACCACAATGCCTCCACTGCTTCCAAACCGAAATTGCCATGAAAGTGTCTTTCCTGAGCATACTTGTGCAGATCTATCACAAAGGCATCACCCAAAGTTAACACAATGCATTTCTCCGTGTCTGCCAGCGTCACTGCGCACAGTATTGAATACCAGTATTACCGCCTCTTCCAGTGACCCACACCATTTCCATTGGCCAACATTGTGAGAAGCGCAGATTGTGGCATGTGCGGTTCCCAAGGTACTGTGAGGGCCACGCCCCAGTAAAGCACAAAGAGTCCTTCTTCCCTTTCCACTATCCTCTTCCCACCACATTCTCATTGGGTATTGTAAAGTAGTAACACACGCATCCACCAATGCCATCCAAGACGTCAGCATCTAACACTGTCAGTTCTTCACAAGACGTCATATGGACCGTTACAAATTCAGCCTGCAAGTGTGCTGTTATTGAAAAGCATGTCCAGTGGAAAGTTCAGTGAAACATTTCAGGATTTGTGCATGCCCATTCATCCACATGCGCGCCCATCACCACAAAATAAAGGTATGAAGATTCTTTTGGCAGTATATTTACAACTCTGTTGTAAGTGCCTCTGCGCACAATATCTGCCACTAGGCATCCAGTATGTTTTTGAAAAGCATAGTGGTTTTTTCCCCCATCTCCTACCATGAAGTGGCACTTCAATGGTATCGGCTTGCAACGTTTTCATTTGGCCATATCATACAGTGTATTAGCGAAACAGGAACTCTCTTCTTTTCTTCCGACAATGCTATGAATGGTGTTTGCCACTACCCCATCTCCTACCCCTATAGCCGGTCAAGTGGCACAGCGAGTAGAGCGCTCGCTTTGACATCCATGCAGAGCCTGCTAACGCAGGTTCAAATCCCGGCGGGGGCAAACTCAGCCTTTCATCCTTCCGAGGTCGATAAATGAGCACCACACACCGTGGGTAATAATAAGCAGCGCTCAGATACCTGAGGGTTTGTATCACTATATAAGTGGCAAATTATTATTATTATTATTATTATTATTACATAAATATAAAAAATATGGCACTCAACCTAAAGGCAGTTCCCAAAAGGTCAGTGTGTGCACGGCTGTGGTTCTTTGTACACTGCACTATTGCCACAGACTCTTTTTAAATCTGACAGCTTCTACTCTAATCCTCAGCAACTCATCTATAATGATAATGATAATGATGTGTTATTTATATAGCACCTTAATCCAAAGCGCTTGACAGAGCAGATATTTACATACAATATCACCCAACCAAAATTGGTACTCATTTATCGACCTTGGAAGGATGAAAGTCTGTGTTGGCGTTGCCGGGATTCGAATGCTGCGACTTGCAGATCACGCTCAGATCACAGCAGTGAGCGCTTAACCCGCTGAGCTATCTTACCGGCATAAGAGGACTGCGTGACTTGTCCTTGGTCTGAAGGCCAGGGTTCGTATCTCTACTGGACTGAAATGTCTGCAATAGCTCCCAGTAGCTGCGAAGAATAAAATAAAAACCCTGTGCATTATGCACAAGGCCTTCTGGTCCCTGGGACCTGAGTACCTTCCACTCTCACTTCCTAAATGTGTCCTTGCTCGGTCTCTCCCCTCATCCGCCTCGTACTCTCTCAAGGTCATTTGCTTCTGCATGCAAGCAGTTGGAGGTAGATGTCTTTCTTATGCTGGGGCCTCCCTCTGCAACAGGCTCTCTGCCTCCCTGGAACTTGCAGAGAACCATCTTAGCGTCTGGAAGCACCTCAAAACATTTCCATGTGCTTCTTCTTTCTTCCCCTCCTCTCCCCTGCTCACTTCCTGCCTAAAACTGCTTGTGCACTGGTTTCGTACCCACCCTCCAACCTGTGCCCCAGCCCACCTCCCTCTCGATAGTTTCACCACTGCACTGCCTTTCTGCCAACCCCCTCACTTGGGGACTGTTTTCTGTAACCCTAACAGTCTAACCACCACTTGATGTCTACGCTTATCCTTGCACTTGCCAGCACCGGCCGTAGTGGCACTTATTGCTATTTTTTGTTGTTCTCATGTACTCCACTGTGTCCTCCCCCTTCCCATTCACTTGCGTACTCTGTGTCACCTGGCCTAGTGGGATCAATGTCTCTGTGTGGCTTCTGTTCCGCCTCCCTTTCTTCGTCCTACCAATGCCACAGCATACCATATCACAGAATGTCATATGATACACACACTGCATTCATAACAACAAGATGCCTCCCACATACCTTGTAGACTTCAGAGAATGGTCTTTCCACTGTAATCCATATACTACAAATGTTGGAAAAGTGCTCCCACAAAAACAGCACGGAATGTATGTTAGCTTGTTAAGCAAGTGCGTGCAGTGCATGCATACAAACAGGATGCCTGCCACTTTCCTTGCACACTTTCGCCATACCCTCCTATATTTCTCAGTACAAACAGACTTTCTGCCACAGTGTTTGTGTACACACCACAACCAGCTACCACATTGTGCAATGCCTTAGCCTCCATAGTGCCAATGCCATAGCTGCAATCCTGAAAAGAGCCGGTTGAGGCACGTCTAATCCTAAAAGTACTGTGGAATCTCTGAAAAGACTTATTTGTGTTTGGTTTTTCTTTTTTTTCGTGTTTTCTCTCTTTCGCTGACTGTTTGCTTCTCCTCCTGACATTTCTATCTACTGAAGGTCAATGCTTCTCTTACATTTCTACAGGATTCTCTGCAATGCTTTGTGCAGAGTGGCAAACAAAACAGCATTGCCAATAGAGGCAAAAAAAAATGCCATTTCCCTGGAACCACTGGAAATCTTGCTGGTTATTAATGCTTTCATAGGCGGTGCAGAACATCCCAGCACTGCACATAAAGTCACACATGCTTCTGTTTATCCAACACCTCCCGACCTCTGGCTGTGGACAAAGTACACCGGCATGGTCCCATACTCCTCTTGGTGTTATCGATGAGAAAATCACTTTGGCAGTGGGAAACATCTGCATCACTGCTGTCATCAACTTCTTTAGGTTAGCGAACAAACGTGAGCACGAAATCTACCCCAAATATAGTGCTCCAAAATGCACGACCACTACATCAACAGTACAGAAAGAGGCCACACGTGCAAAGGAGATCCATGCACCCGAAACCGCACTCATAGACTTTGCCCCAAAAAGCCTCCACTCCTTCCAACTGAAAGTTAGCAGCAAAGCCTCTTTCCATGGCATACATGTGCAGATCCTGCACAAAGGTATCACCCACGATTAGCACTCTTTGTCTCGCCATCTCTGCCAGCATCACTATGTCCTGTACAGGGCAACCCATAGCAAACGGAAATATTAAGAAATTGGTCCCTAATGTACAACGTGTTCACTGACCTACACCATGCGCTAGTGAACGCATATTACCCCCCTTTCATTTTACATCAAGTGTAATTGCCTCTCTTTCTTTTACCACAGAGTGTAAAATGTTCTCAACAACCACTCTTCAAATATCACCGTCTTCGGAGAGATGCACAGTTAACCCTGTGTGGCGACTTTATGTGGTGCTGGGTGTGCCCAAGGCCTACTCGCTTGGGTGTACTCCTTGCTCACACCCAGCACAACATATTGGCGCCAGGATTGGGAAAAATTGCCACGTGTCCAATCCTCAAATGTCCCATAAGATGGGTGGTATAAAGGGCAACCAATACCAAAGACAAATGGCGACATATGGCTACCTACTGTGCAATACATGCAATAATGTACACCATATGGTACTGTACTTTAAACTGCATGCCTGCATTATGGTGTCGTGGCTACGGTGTAAGTCTAGGCTCTTCGGTGCCTGGCCTATGGCCTTTCACCATGCACCCACCAGTGTAGGTCTTGCCCACACCCAGCAGAACATAACAGAGTCATGCAGGTGAACAAGTGGCCAGGTACATACCGTGTAATACTACCACTTCTAACCACCCAGTACTTCACCACTGTACCAGTGGACACACTACATGACGGGTCACTCCATGAGGTCCAGGCATACAGTAGACACTCTACGATGTGCTACAAAAGACTCCACCCATGGAACTAACATTGTATACATTGCTCTGCCATCACCACGGAAACAGGTTGCCTCACCAGCTACGGTACTGTAACACAGACTTCCTGCAGTCCCCACACAGTCGCCTGTGGAGGTAGCCGCAAATTGGTGCAATACGCATGGATACTGCAGACACACGACCATCTACTTCCGCCTACTGACATATATCACATCAACCACTTCCCATTCCCCCACCCTCTCCTTCCCTTCTTCCTACCACCACATGGCGTAAAGTATGTTTGTCAGTCCCTTTGACGCACAGCATGCGTCCCTCCAGCCAACCACCGGCCACGTCCAATGTTCGCCGACAGCACGGCGTACCGCAAGCCAATGAGACTTTGCTCCACAGAGCGAACAGGTAAATGGGTCCACAGAGCGGACCCAAATATCAGTAATTTTTTGGGATGTACATTTCTGTTCTTTGCAACAAACATACTAGTCCGATTTCCACCAAACACACAAAAGCACTCTTTCTGACCCAATCCCCCACTCCTGCCGCATATTTTGTGAAAATCCATCCGGCCATTTGGGCTGTAGCCGTGCGCAAAGTTTTTGCTCATTCAGTCTTTGGAGAAAAAAAAATGTGGGACCCACCCTAAAACTTTGCCCTCCCTGCACAAAACCTTGCCCAACTTGGCGAAGAAATTCAGAGCCGGCCATATACTTTTTTTGCAAAGTTTGGTGAGGATTCCTCCAGGGGGAGCGAAGTTATGAGCCGCCGAAAAAGTGCTCTACCTCTGAGTTTAGCAACTTAACCATAACTATATATATATATATATATATATATATATATATATATATACATATATATAAACAGTGCCAAACAGCTACTTCTAGTTATTTACCTGAATCAACTGACACGTCGCTTGAGGGTCAGGTATGCTATATGACAATCAACATTTTCTTTCTTTTTCTATCATTCTGTATGTTGATACTTTTATCAGTGCTATTATTCTATGGCAAATAACTATATTCTCAACCACTCGATCTTAAGGTCACTAACAGAGGGTTCTGTAGTAAAAATAGACCCCGGAAGCAAAATCAACTTAAGAAGGGAGGGGGCTTTATCTTCGAGAAACTCCCTGAAAAAACATCTTTCTGGGAGTAACTTTGGTAAAGATCCAGAGTCCCTTATAAGAACCCCCTTCACCATTACAATTGGCAGAACCGAAGGTTGGGGCAGGAAAGTGGTAATGCAACAAGGTGCATCGCCAGAAAGTGAACAAGCCTCTTTGTGGAATTGGCTGGCAGAAGCACTGGTTTTGAAAACAAGAAAGGACTAAATAGACCAAACGATTCTTGCAAGAGACTTTGTTTTGGAATGCTGGAACACAAGTGGTTTTAGTCATCTCTTTGGCAATAATGATTTGAATTACAAGTCTTTTGATATAATACGCCTTCAAGAAACTTGGTTTACATCAGTGGCGGTGCAGGATGGGTATACTATTCATGTCAACCGTGCACGTAAAGGCCTTAAAGGGAGACCGGCACCAGGCGCTCTCAGGTAATTATGTCCCCATACATAATGTCGCCGGGAAAAGCCATTGGCGACACTATACATGGTGATATTATGTATGGGGACGGGTTGCGGGGATGTTCCGTGCACCCGCTGTTAACAAAAAACAAAATAAATCGGGGGTTGCATGTTCAATGTGATAATGTCCACGTAAAAAACAGTGACTTTTTTGTCAGGGGACATTTTTGCGGAGACATTATTACAGGGATTAATTGATAAGTCTTTTGAACTGTTGCCAGACCAATAATAATGATATGCAGAGATCTAAATATGCATTGTTAAAATATAAAACTGTTTCTTCAACCCAGGCGGAAAGAAAGGGCCAGGCTAGTAATTCTCGGGCCCCTGGGCCAGATGGGCTGACAAACGCTATGTTAAAAAAGATCCTGATCTTTGGGGTACTTTCTTTTGTAAATTATTCACCTGCCCAAACATTTTTCAAAAATACTGACTTCCTGGAAATCCTCCATAGCGGTACATTTTTTTAAGAAGGGCAACAGGTCTGATCCTAAAAATTATAGGCCTATCGCCTTCCTTGATGTATCAGCAAAAATATTTGCCACTTTGATTTTGAAAGAACTTTCCAAATGGGTTATGGAATCCGGTCATTTACGACCCGTTACAATCTGCTTTGTAAAAGATGTGGGCACAGTGTTCAAGGGATTTTTGATTCATATTTTGAAGACACGTATGCTGAAAAATAAATGTAAGGTGTTCCTGGCGTCTTTAGATCTGGCCCAAGCCTTTGACTCTGTTGACCGAAACTGCCTTTTAGCTAAGCTAAATAAGTGGACGACATGCCCAGTGGAACTCCTGGAAGCCATAAGTGCCCTACATACTGGGACACCCTTAAAAATAAGACTGGACACGAAGGGTCAGCCCTCTGGTCCAATTAAAACAGGAAAGGATCTTAAACAGGGCTGCCCACTGGTGCCAGCTTTCTTTAATCTATTCATTTCAGACTTAAAAGAAAGTTTGAGGAAGGCCAGGAGCTTCCCACCAACATTTTTAATCGACTGCTATATGCGGACGATTTAGTCCTAATTGATCAAACACTGATCGGGCTGAAAAGCTAACTAAGCGCCCTTCAGGACTACGTTGACCTCAATGGTCTGAAGATCAATGCAGCCTAATCAAGGATATTGATTTTGCAGTCGGCACAGGGAAAAAACAAAAGTGTTGAAACCTCCTGGCAACTGAACAATGAGACCCTTATGAGGGGTGACTTTTTTGTCTATTTGGACATGTGTTTAAATATCAGCCAGAATGATGGCCCTAGATAAGCCACCCTGCGAGCAAAAGTTAAACATCTGGCGGGCCAAGGAGGGGTTTTATTGAAAAAATATGGCAGGTTTTCGCTTTCCCCTGTTATCATCTTCTATCATATGAAGGTCATCACTATACTAACCTACGGTGCAGAGGCCTTTTTTGCTCCCTGAAAAAATATGGCCGGTTCTCGAGGACATCTTTTTGAAAAGGGTCCTCAATATTCCAAAGTACATTCCAATACAAGTTTTAAGATTGGAGCTTGGCTTACTTTCATTGTGTGGGATTGTTATATGGAAAAGTCTGGCTTTGTACCGTGAATTTATATTGCCCGAACCAATATGCAGTTTTGGTATGATAAAAGAAGCCATTGCGAAAGAGCACATTTTGGTTCAGTGCAAGAGAGTCTGTTGTTCAATTTTGGAAAACCTGGTTACTTCTGAAGCGATCTTAGACTTAAACCCGGTAGCCATAAAACATAAATTATAGAGGCAAGATTAGATAGATACGTAGTCACAGAGGCAACGCTACAAGTTGTATTCCGAACCCTGTCCAGTTAGTAGACAATACAACATCCTTAAATATTTGTCCAGGTTTCCTAATAGTCATTATCGTTCTCCGTATATGCGATTTCGTTTAAATCTCTACCCAACTAGGGAAGTAGTAGCGGTACGAATTTGCCATGGCGATTGTGATACCACTTGCAGACTCTGTAAAATCAAGGATGTTAAAGAACCTCTTTATCACCTCTTATTGTCCTGTTCCGCATTAACAGAATTAAGGTCTACATTTCTGTGGACTTTTTTGTGAATCAAGTTTGTTATCAGCAGATGAGTGGTGGTTAATTTTTATGTGTGGCGAGCGGACATCTTTAATTTTAGCTTTGATTAATTTTCTGAAGGAAGTGTTTGAATTGTTTAAAATCTTAGGTTTGTTTGAATTAATTGGGTAGGATGGGAGTCTTAAAGTGTTTTTCTTTTGTTTTATGCTCATGTGTTCTGTATTTATGCTGTGGTTGTTCTAAACTGTAATCATGGTGAAAGGTTTCATTTAAGCTTAACACCAATATAAAAAAAAAAATAAGAACTTTGCTCACTTATCTATTCACTTCTTGAGGGTTTTGTGGTGGGCAGTCTTCTTTTTGGAACGTATAACGACACCATGGTGGTAATGTTTGCTTAGTGCATATGTATGGATAGGATTTATAGGTTTGTTGAAAGCAACCATGTCACTATCGAACAATACTGCTCTATTGGCTTATGACAATGCATATCACATTGCTTTTTCCCCCTGTGTCAGCAGTGTGCCTTTTTTCACTTCACTGATATTTTCTTGTTTCAAAGGAGTCTAACTGTATGTCAACTCTTATGTCAGCACTATATGACAGAACCCAAGGAGAACAGGTGTACCAGATGTATTCATTTTGTGTTTTTCATGTGATCCTTTATCCAAGGCTACAGTCTGACATCATAGTGTATGTTAGTTTTAATATATAGAGCACTGCCCTGTACTTGTGGTGTTATTCTTAAAGTGCAAGTTCATTCCTTTTACAGAAGAATGAGGATGTGATGGCAAGTATTGATTCATGACCACACAGCACCACGCAAGGAGCACAGGTGTTACATGCTTGTTTTATGTTATTATTTTTAAACTTTTCTGTTCAAAGGATTTTAAATGTGTATGAATTGATAATTTGCAGTTGATTGTGAAAACATTGTTTTAAAAAACAGGATGCAAAATATCACATAGAATGAAATTTAAAATTGAGTGTCATCTGCATATAGACAATGTACAATGCTCGTCTAACTTTCCATTATTGTTATTATACCATAAGACGCACAGGGTCAGCTACTGTTTCCCAGAGCATCAACAAAAAAAAGAACAAGGCTCGGGTACATAGGATTGATGAAAATACACCACTGTAATTCGATGTCTCTTTTGTATAATGGCTTCTAAGATGCGCTCGGAAATCAAGACTTTGCACAGCTATCTTGTGGGTGTTTACGATTAGCACTGACCCACCATGCTTAACATTGTATATCCCTTGAATTGGAGGCTTAGGAAACAGAACAGGGAAACCACACTTCAAACAAGGGATGATGGACGTCAAATGATGGTGACTTGGGAAGAACTGTTGCTGCAGTTTTCTGAACCTAGACCCAATTGTCATGATGGTTTCCCGTGTGCAGTGGCTGGAATTTCAGTTGAACACCACCGTTGTGGAAAGTAATGAAGGCTCATTGCTACTGCACACCATGTCCTACTTACCTGCCACTATGAAGAGTAGAGGCAACAACATTCTGTGTGGATCAAGTCACGCAATCAACAATATCGAAAAGCTATTTAAAGATACTGAGGCATTTTTCCCTGCTTTACCGATGGAATTGCAGAAGCCGATTCAGCCCTGTTGGAAATGACCAAAGCAACCTCAGAACTCACTGATGAAAACAAACACCCTGACTACAGCATGCCAAAGGTGGAGGAAATCTACATCACCTTTGAAGCAGAATAAACTGAATTGCCAGACAAGTGGCTTTTGTGGGAACCAAAATACATAGCATTTGACTGCTTCCTGATTGCCATTTTCAAGAACACATTGACACTGCGTGACGTTTGTGGCAAACCTTTGATATATTTTAAAAGACAATGGGCCCCATTATGACATCAGCGGTAGCCGTGCCTGTAATACAGGCACGGCCGCCGCCGGTGTCATTTTTTTTACTGGTGCCCTCGAATGGGCAATTACCGGGTCATTACGGCCCTGACCGCCAAAATTATAATGAGGCCCAATGAGATGGTACAAACATGGCCATTCAAGAAAACTCTGAGGAGGAACAATGCAGCCTTTCTTGGAGTTCCTTGAGAGAAACTCCTATTATAAATACAAGCATAATTACTTATTCTCTGAAATTCATGATGCATGGAATTAAGAGCATGTAGCACTGGACAAAGCTCTCGATGGCTAAAGGATTTGCCTGGCATGTGATGGACAATGCAACAGTCCTGGATTTTCCACAAAGTAATACACTTATCACCTCCAGGATTTGGTCTCTCAAAATAATTGTAAGCTCTGTGGTGGTCCAGCTGACTGAATGTACATCCTTTGTTGCAATGGAAAAGCTTGATTTTGTGAAATTGATTGAACCTCTTCAATCAAGAGAAAAGAATACAAATCGCAGTAATAGCCACAGTCAGACATGTGGGCATTGCCAAAGTCATGCGAGAGAGGTTCCCACAGATCAGCCATCAATTTGTTGTTCGATATTTGTCAAAGCTTGTTGCCAAGAAAATCAGGCCTGCAGGGGAAAAACAGACTTTGAAAAATTCATGAAATTATCTCAGTTCCCAACAATTATTTCTGGTGGAGTTCTAGATACTGTGAAAGTTCAGTGGACATAATGATGGAAATATGGCATACATGTATCCATCTTGGTGCTAACAAATAGTCATTGGTGAAACACACACTATCATGCATGTGAACATCTGCCTCTAAGCGGCGAAGAGAAATGGAGGAAAAGTGGATGAAGCCTGGGGCACCTACTCATACAACCGTTGTACAGCTCGTGTGTGACAAATTACTAACCAGAGATATGTAGTGGCCTCATAGAATCTGGCCACACAGGGTATTTGTAAGTTTTCCACTTGTGTTTCAAATAGAGGCCCAAACAATTTCATTTCGGCATAGACAGTATGGATACTCGTGCATGGCTAGCTGTGCTTGCTCAAAATGAGAACATTGGTAGGTAAATGGCTAGAACTGCTGATGTTGCAGACAAATTGCATTATGTGCTGACTTTCAAAAAAAGAGTAAAGCACTTGGCTGCCTTCAAATGAATGGGATTTTCGTTCATGAGAGATCTCACTTTGACAGTCTTGGCGATGGAAACACACGGTCTAAGAACAGGTTTTCTACCACGTGCAGACTCTATGCCCAAGAACATTGCTCCAGTGGAATTTCCTCCCAAGTGTGCCATTGTAGCCAAGCTAATCGGCAGATTTAAATATGAAAGGCTTATATATAGGTGTCCATTTTTTTCTATTGTAAAATCATCCTGTTTAAACATCGCTGTTTCAATTAAATGTATATCATAAATCTGTTTTCATCTGGAATCAATAATTGTGGTCTGTTCATATATCATAGGCTTTTCATGTATGCATAAGGGTAAGTTAATTGTTAGAAATGTATTACTTTTAAGTGATGATTGATAACAGGTCAGAACTGTGGTGCAGAGATGTTTGAATAATAAATGATCAGGCATCAAGTTTGCCTCTTGTTAGTTATCCCCACACAGCAGCATCAATGAAAGTCTTCAGTTATCACTAGCGTTGGTTGTTTGCAAACAAATTCTAGCACCATTATGTTGCTCCTGATTGGTCCTCTCTGTTTTACGTAGTGATAATGTACACTGAGTTCCTCATAACTATTTAAACTTTTCAATCTCACTTTTAAACCTTTTAGAATTGACACTATATTTCTAAGGTGGAAGTTTCAACATTAATCAGGGTCATTTTAGTCAAGAAGACAAGGGAATGTATAGTAACTTGAGAAAATAATCTACAAATTCAAACTGTAATGGAAAGTATGACACCATGAGGCAATATCAGAAGAGATATGTGAAAAAGAGAGAAACTCACCCAGTAAAGCTACGGTGGAGTATAATTAATGTATTGTCCTCCATTGTTTCGTGTTAAAGGTGTTTCATTTAGGCAGAGGTGTTGCTAGGAGGGAGGGGGAGCTGAGGGGGCTATAGCCCCAGGTCTTTTGGTTGTAGCCCCGGATAGAAGCTCAGGGACTACAACCAAAAGGCAATAGCTAGCCCCGAATCCTGCCTGTTCTGACATTAGTTTAACCCCTGATCTTTTCCAGACCTAGCAACACCCCTGCATTTCGGCATGAATATAGACTATGCAAAGCCATAGGAGACATGTACACTCATTCGGTCTTGTGGTCTACAAATTCTACAGCTCCTACCAGTGGAATGGTGCTAAAAACTCTTTTCATGGTCATGCATGTTGCTGCTTCCTCATCTACTAGCCTCCTTCCTCTATTCAGCCATTTAGGTAACATGGTGGCCCTTGCTGCCAACACGCTGGATCATGAAAAGCAAGCAACCTTACCAATAAAACATTAGAGCAAATATGATATGTTTTCTTATCCCACCTCAGGACAGTAATGCATGATCAACATGAAAGTAAACATCGTATTAGTTTAAAGTACATTTGTTTCATGATTATCTAAGAATCAAAGGTATGGTTTTCGTTTTTGCACTAAAATGTATGTAGCAGGTGTTTCAATTGATTTTAAGCCCTTCAGATCACAGTAAAAGTATATCAAATGAATCTTCAACTTATCGGGCTAAATTCGAATGAAATTAGGAAGGTTGTGATAAAATCTAATTTAAATGGGGATGTGCGCTGAAATTCTAAAAAATAATAGAATGAATCACTTCATTAATCTGATTAATTAAGACTTTTAGTTCTATGAAGGGAGTTTCGGACATAAAAAGTAAGAACTGGAATAGGCGAAGCAGGTTGTGGAGGTAATGGCCCATGTGAAGATCCTGTTTAATGAATAATGCAAAAACAACAACTGTTAGCAATATGAATGTACTCAGATCGTTCTTTGCTTTAACTTAAAGTCGAAAGGAGGCATATGGAATGCATAATGTTTTAATTGTGCATAGTTATTTCACAGGGAGTTGGCAGGCTAGGAGATCATAAGCATAGGGGTTCGCACAATTTTAATGATGATACTACCATATGGTCAGATGGTAACTTTATGGTAGTACAATTATTAAAAGAAATAACTAGCAAAAATAGGCTGAGATAAAGCAAGCATGAATGCGACTACTTAAGAATTACTGCTTGAAAAATGTGAACGGTCAAAGTATTCTAGTCCATGTTAAGCCAGTCAAAAGATTGAATTCGGCCTCATCGGTCTGCCCGCTAAAAACAAATTGCCCAACAATGGATCAATGATACACGCCTGGAAGGATTTGAACCACAACTTAGACTCAGCAAAATCCTTAGGCTACACCATTGACAGCAGCCTTTCCTTCCAGAAACACATAGCCAAGAAGCCCCAAATAACCTGGCTCAGAATCTCTACCCTTTGAAAAATCCAACCCTTCATCCAGCCGCAGGACTTCTGGACCGTAGTGCAGGCCCTTGTGGTCTCGCACATCGATGAGGGAAATGCTCTCGTGACAGGGCTCCAAGCTGCTTACTTGGCTCCCCTAAAAGCTGTCCACAGCGCTGCAGCATGTCTTATTACAGGAGCACGGAAATGTTATGAATTACCCTCATGATACGCAAACTACATTGGCTTCCACTCCAAGCCAGGATACTGTTCAAGACTGTGTGCATCATCCACGAAGTAGTCACGAGTAGCACACCAGCGTACAAGGTGACTAAGCTCCACATATCTGGTGGCACATGCTCCTCGCGCAAACAATGGACCAACCGGATTGAATCACAACTCGTCTACAAAGAGAGGACCCGCAAATAATCCTTCTCTTGTCATGCACCCACCCTCTGGAACTTGATCCCGGTTTCGGCTCGGAATGCCCCCACAATTCTGCAATTTCGCAAATCTCTCAAAACATGGCTCTTTCAACAACACCTGACCAAAGACTAATTACAATGTACTCATATACCAATGCAGAGACCTAACAGTACTGCGCTACTGTTAAAAGGTGACAGACCAAATTCTGGCTACCCACACACTGTACAGCACTCCGCTGCTCTCGAGATAGATCTGTGCTTTAAACAATGAATATGAAAAATGAACGGAATCTCTATAAAAGACAACCATAAACATTTACAACAGAAAAGGTTTTATTTTTTTCAGTAGATCTGGTTGGAAGAAAGTTGCTTTGCTCTTTTCTCTCTATGCATCTTAAGGTTCAATTTAGGGTCTAATAGAAAGTCTAAAGAATTTACAACTTCTAAAAAGATAGCTTGGCTGGCATAGATCTCAACTGTTCCTGTGTAACCGTTTTGCTATTTTTAGAGTTAAATATCATAAATATGTTTAAGATGTATTTAGCCTCAGAGAAATAGCTGCCATACAGTGCTCATTAGTCAGAAAACTCTCCAAGGGGTGGACGTCTGCATCCGACGACTCTATGAGATATAGTTGAGCAATAATGGTATATTGAGGACAGAGACCTCCCCCAATCCCCCCATCCCACCACCAATCTCCCAGTGGCTTATGTATAGATTAAAAGCAGTGGAGATAGAAATTAACACCGAGGCCCCCACAGACAACATGGAGAGGCGGGAATCAAGATGTTTCCACTTACACAAATTGTGTCTGACTGATGAAAAAGATTAAAACCAGTCCAAGACTTTCCCTGCTGTACCCCTCCGCAGATCCAGTGTCTGAAAGCGTTTCTCATGGTCCACAGTATGAAATGCCACCGAAAGATCCAGCAGGGCAAATAGGCAGGCCTCACCGCCATGCAGCACTTGAAGCACATCATAACCCACCTGGAGAGTTGCTGTTTCCTTAAAACATCTTTCTCTGAACCCTTTAATCTAGGAAATTGAGTTGGAATGGGTGACCTGGTGATTACTGCACTGGCACTAAAGCATAAACGGTATGTGATTATTCTGACACATAAACAAGATCACATGCTAAATGTGTATACTCTACAGCTGACTCTTATGACAGGTGGCAGTGGCCAGGATCTCAATAGGGACACAGACTCTAAATGTCATCAACGTATATGTCCCTATTAGGCTGAGCTCACATTTGGGGAAATTAGTAGGAAGTAGTTGAGTTTCTAGCTAACCCTTTACCAACTGCTTGGGTCTTCATTCTACCTCTTGGCTCGCTCTTAGATTGCGGAACATCTTCACTGTTTGCAAAATCACACAGGCCTTTTGCCCCAGCATTAACTGATACTACTCCAACCCAGACAATTCATGACAAACATCCATGTAGCCAGATCTCATACAGTAGGACATTGGTATCAGATTGCTTCCTTACTATGCTCCAGTTTGGTGCACCTGCGATTGGGCACTCCAAATGGCCCAGTGACTCCTCTCTAATAAAATAGGAGGCCGGGTTGAGCATCAAAATGCACCTATTAAATGTATATTCCCTAAACCCTTGAGCCTGACTCTTGCCCTCAAATCAGGTCAATGCTGGCAAGACCTCTTTATGAGGAACACAGATGTGCTACTATCCATAGGTAAAAACGTGAGTAGAAAAACGTTGTAGATCTGGTAAAGGAAGTAACGGCAACTGAATAGCTTTAGCGTTCCAGGATATGGGAATACTTAAAGTCACTTATTAGACTAAAATATTACCTGAACTTTCTTTATATCAAAATGCTACTATTGTTTTATTGAATTTGCATCGACGTTCCACCATGGCAATAACAAAAGGCGCAGACTCCTTGCAGCAGACTTAAAATGCAAACATGACTGTACTAATGTCCAGAAAACCAGGATGAGATGGGGGGGCTGGTCTCACTGATGATACCCAGGATGCAGCAGGGTTTGCCAAATTCTACAGATCTCTGTACTGCTTGGAGATTCCTCCCACAGAGCAGGGACTAAACAACTTTCCCAGATATTCCATTTCACATCATGTAGAATATGGAGAAAGCCATACAGACACATGACAGAGCTTAGGAGCCCAGCCTTAATGCTCTAGCTGGGGAATGTTACTCCGCGTTTGCATTAGATCTAACTCCCCCTGCTTTTACAGCTATTTAAGGTCCAGATAGAATGAGGTTATACTAATGGCTCTTTCGTGGCCTATCCATGATTGTTTTTCCCAAGCAGGACCAAGACACCACTAAAATCAATAACTGCAGCCACATTTGCTAATACAGTATGAGTGCAAATGTAGGCAAATCTCATTGCAAATAGAATTAAAGAATCTTTAATAACGCCTGACCCAAGACATTTTTGCAACATCATTCACTCAGCAGCTGTTCTAGAAACGCAAGTGGCTGTTGCCTCCATGGATGGCAAGACGCTATTTGGTGTTCTGGAGTGTTGTTTTTCAGTCGATTTGAAATCTGCATTTTCAAAAGAATTAGCTGTTTCTATTCCATACCAAAATCCATCATTGAAGTCAATAGGACTTAAGTAGACTGCTTTATCTTCATCAGGTGACCACACAGGGTTGCCCCTTATAATCAATTATTTTAATTTTGGTGCTAGAGCGCATTTTGATGTACATCGAATCTACCCCTGCTATCAAGGGCCCCTCAAGTGGGAGACATGAACACAAAATGATCAACATTTGCAGGTTATGCTATGCTGCATATCACAGACTCTGTGGGTAGTGGCCTTCATGTACTTCATAGTTGACTATGCTAATAACTGGGACACAAGCAAAGCTCTCGCACTAAGTTGTACATCGTATCTTTTTATCCTGAGCAGACATTCTTGAAATAAGCCATCTTAAATATGCAGACACACCTTTTACCTCGTCTCTAGAAAAGACACTTTCCTTGAAACCCTCAGTCCCAGTAGATGGCTCAAGGGAACATATTAAGAGAGTGCATCCTCTACACTTCGTATGGTGGGGCAGATTGGAGACTAATGGATGGTGCTGGTCCCTACGATACTATACGTTGGTGATTCCTCGACTCCCCTTGCCTGAACCCTTCTTTAGGGAGGGCAATAATACCAGTTTCAAATTCCAGTGGTTCGGAAAAACGTCCTTCCCAGATTACACACTTTACAACTCAGACACTTTCCCATTCTTGATGAATACCACGCTACTTTTATTTTTCGATATGTGGTTGGATGTGAAGCAGCAGACAATACTGCTCCTCCCCATGGCACATTGATCAAAAGGGCACTTACATTTCCAGTTTCCCTCAGATATCTTCTGTTTGCCCATATAAATCACTCACATGTTGAGAGTTTAGTTATGTTTAGTTTCCATTCAAATATTTAAGCTTCTTGCTGACAGAGTTGCAGGTCCTTCCGAGGACTCGCTGTAGTCATTGATTTTTCTACTGGCGAAGCTGGCTAGACAAAGGGATTTAATTTATTCATCAGTGTTTGGTTGGCAGTCTAATGAATCCTTCCAAGAGTGATGCAAGAGTTTTCTCTTCATGAAAGATGGATATGTGAATAGTGACAACTTAGCTCAGTCCACGCTATTGCAATTCTCCTGGTCTTCAATTATCCTGGTCAATTATCCTGGTCTCCAACCCAGGCCTCCCTATCACTGATAGCTACACCAGTGCTTCCTCCAGACAGACTCTTACCAACATCCTCTTTGGCATTCCCTCTCCAGGCCTATGGACCCCCTATATGGCCTCTGCTCTCTCTCCTTTTTCCTCTTCTCCCATTAATGGTGACACCCTTTGCTAGGCCCTTCTGGCCCCCTTCCACTCCTGTAAGACCGTCATTAATGTCGACTTAAATGGCACCGTCTTGGTCCAGGGCCCACAGGCCAATCTCCTCCTTTTTTATAGACGCTTCCTGCGTCTTATCAACTTTCTTTCTTCTCCTGATATCACTATTTAGCCCTCTCTGGCTCCTCTGCTGATTCCTTTCTCTGCCACCTGTTGGGCACCCACTGCTGCTTCTCTGGTGACCCTGTTGGCTCCTCCCTCTGCCACCTCTCGGGCACACTCTTCTTCCTCTCTGACTACCCTGCCTTCTCTTCCTTCCTCCTCTGCCCATCCTCAGGCACCTCCAACACTTCCGCACAGCATACCTCTGGCCTGTAGCCCTCCACAGAAATCCTTCAAATGTGCCAACCTGTTCCACATCGCTACTCTCAACTCTTGCTATGCTGTCAAACATTCCTCTGACATCTGCCATGTCCTTGAAGAGCTTGATTTGGATGTACTCGGTCTCACTGAGACTTGGTTTACGTGCAGCTCTTTCAAAAGTTTTGACACTCTCCTCCCCAATGGCTACAAGATCCTCTCTGAATACAGAACCAACCGTCCCTGCGGGGGTATAGCCTTGATTTTCCCGAAGTGGATCCCTGCTTCTGTCAAACCAATGCAGGACTACTCCTTTGAATGCCTGGTCTGCAGGCTCTCCATCTCTCTCACTGTGGCTACTATCTACAGGCTGCCTGACTAGGTCGCCCTCTGCCTCTTTGAGTTGACTGACCTCTTCTCCTGCCTCCTTCCCGCTACCTCTCAACTTATCCTCCTCGGAGACCTGAACATCCACCTGGTTGCAACTAGCTCCTCTTTGGGAATCTTTCGCAACCTCTGTGACGCTCTCTATTCTTCCCTCTGGCACGGCTCACTTAGAAGGGCACACCCTTTATTTTCTGACCTCCTCAGACCTCCCCCTCTCTAACCCTCTCACCACTACTCTCTCTTGGAGCGATCACTTTCTCCTTTCCTCCCACCTCTCTCTCTCCACCCCTCAGGTCAAGCCGACTCCAGCACTGCCACCTACCTTCTCAGTCCCCGACCCATGAAGCGTGTGTCAGTTGAGGCTTTTGCCGCTACTTTCTCTCCTCCTCCTACACCTTTGGCTGACTCACACTCTGACACAGCCCTCTCTAACCTTCATCTCTCTATCTCTAACACTCTTGACTTCCTTGCCCCTGTCATGACCCGTTTGAAGCCCACATCCAAGTGCAACTCTTGGTACGATTCCAACCTCGCCACCCTTAAACGCAAATGTAGGGTGTCTGAGAGGAAGTGGAGGGGATCAGGTGTACCCTCTGACAAACTGGCCTGACGCCTGCTCCAAAGGCAGTACAGACTCTCTGTACTTTCTAAGACGAGAGCCTACATCTAAGCCCGTATTTCTGCGGCATCTAACAACTCGGCCTAACTTTTCAAAATCTGCAAGGAGTTGGCCAATCCTGTTGCAGTCTCTACCTCACCTGTTCCCTCCTAGGCCCTCTGCATGGCCTTGGCTTCTCGCGTCACCACTAAAACCCAGGACATCCTGTCCACTCTCTCTTCCTCTACTTCCTCTACCACCCCTGCCCCGCCTGCAGCTGTTTCTCCTCCTCCTTTCTCCTCCTTTCCCCTGACAACGTTCCCAGACAAGTCTGATCTATGAAAGTGTCATCAAAGCTGCTTCTCCCCTGCTCATCCAGAACCATCAAGGACCATATTGACACCTGTTCTGGAGGAGAGGAATTCGCTGATGGGCCCATTGGGCAGCACTCACCCTCTAGAACATGTAAGACAAGATAGCTGCACCATGTGAGGACAGGGGGTGCAGGATTCACTTACTCCGAAACGACTCAATAACAAGGACTCAATAGATTGGCAAAGGGAAGTCCGTTTAATGACAAGTACATCAAACAGGGAAAAAAAAGGGAATCAGTTGTAGTGCGATCACCTGTCTCGCTCTGACTTCCTCGAACTTCAGTTGAACAGCTACTTTTATGCATAAAACTTGTCATCATTGACGTCTAACTTTACAAAAATCATCATGCAATATTATTGGTTAGGAAAGGTAACTTAAGTATAGGTGTTATATCTGTATATGATAATAGGGCATGCGGATTGGATAACTCTTATCGGGTGCGCGTCTACGCCCATCCCTCTACATCATGTGAGATAGACGTCACTACAACTACGAGGTTCTGTTGGTTACAATATCCATAGGACTCCAAATTACTTGGTCAATTGTGATTGGGCAGGTTACACCGCTAGACATAAGTTTCCACTTTTAATTAGCAGCATACAGAATGGACACCCCTGTGCCTGGGTTCCCAAGTTTCACCCTGCCTCCCTTCCATCAATCAGTGTTTTAGGGCGACATGTCAATTAGTTGGCTAAGGGTGGCCTCAAAACTGTAGTCTCTCATCGGGAAAAGGTATGGCATCCTCGGGTCTTGAATGACATAAGGCAATGGTGCTTCTTCGCGCCTGGCTGGTCACGTGTTAGTTCACCATGAATCTGCTTCAGTTTCCAGCTTTTAGTGCATTTAATTCTGTGTCGGCCTAGCCACCTGCATGGGCCTCCCCCTTATCTTGACCTTCATGAGGCAGGCTGGTATGCTCTGAATCTGGAGTCTTGTGAGCTGACACTCTCCTCCCCTTCTCTGGTTGACCTCCATTTCCTAGGCATGAGCTGCTCTTTGTTGAGTTTCGACTCTGCTCCTTTTCTTGCCTTTGGCTGGGTTTCGAAACTTGGCCTGTCAGGCCTCTGGCCGCCTGGGTACCTTTCTGCTTTTACAAAATGGAGTTACACTTTTATAATGTGTCTTATTGAGGTAGATATATGGTTGGCGCTTGCCACTCTATCTTCTACTAAGCATTTGCAAGCAGTATCTATTTCTTTGCATCTTGCGTTTCAAGCCTATTTACACACGTTTAACAGGACGGTTGCTTCCATCTTGTCTCGTAACACTGTTTCCTCACGTTGTAACATTGTCTCCTCTCTGTGCCTATTCCATTCAATTTCGTAGTTACTCGCACTGGCGTGTTATCTTCGATAGCTGCTTTTGTTCATTCACGGATCTGTTTAGGCCCTTGTGTCATTTCCACTGGCCTTACATTAAGGCTTTTGGGGTCTCTTCGTGGACCGTGTGTAGGTACTCCTCATTTCGTATTAGCGGCTGGTATGGCTGTCTAACAGGGTACCTAGCTGTCCAGGGTTGTCTGGTTATGGGTGCTTCAACCGGATGGATCTTCTGATGTATACTGGGCCGAGTTCCAGTGCAGCTCTTTGTAGCTTCATTTGCTCTTCATACGTCACATACCTTGGCGAGTACGCTCCTGGCACCTCGAAATGAGGGGAAGGAGTGCAGGCCATGTCTGGGCCCTCCTCTACACTCCCCCCTCTGGTCGGTTCATCGACCACTTATGCAATCTCCTTTGCATTAATTTCTTTTGCTTCTTCAGTGTCATGCTCATCGTCCTCTGCGTTGGTACATGATGGTGTGAATGTGTGAGCCTTTGGAGTCCCTATTTTTATCACTCCCTTCAAACTCCCTGCTGTCTTCACATGTTCGTCTATGTTCCATGTCATTAGCTGACATTGTCCATTTGGGCTGCAGTAGATCCATTTTCCTTCATACCTTCTTCATTTCTTAGGGTATGTGAACTTTGTTCTCTTTGGCGCAAATTTGCTGGCTTTCACAAAGTCTCTTATTTTTTCATCAGTCAGGTCTCTGGGCTTCCATCCTGGTTCGACATCGATCATTATTTTCATCCCTATTGCTTTCTTTGCAGTTTTCTGGCACTGTGTAATGATTATCTTGATTACACAGAATCCTAGCAATACCATTTCTAGTAGAGCTCCCAGAAACTTGAATATATCTGCCATCCATTGTGGAACCCACGAGAATAGGTCTCCAAACCAGATGTCATCATCTACTTCGTCACTTTCATCGATCATCTGGTTTTTCAGGCTTGTCATCATACTTATGGCCTCTGTTAGGGTTCCATTTTCTTCATCGTGTGATGGTACAAATGTGCAACAGGATTCTCTGATTTTTGCACAAACACCTCCATCCATCGCAGTGATCATGTCAAGCACATATCTGTTTTGGAGGGTCATCAGTCTGATTGCTCTTAGCTCTTCTTTGATTGCGTTGAATCCTTTTATAGTGGTATTGATGGGCTGCAATAACTCCCATCTGGTTATCTGCATCCATTTAGCATTCACTCTAACTTGGATGTGGGGCAGGAGTAGTGTTGTGAATACTGTTGAGGTGAGGCTGAACAGCCTATGTTCGTACGGGATTGCATGGAATGCCTCTTCTGATTTGGGAGAAAAGTAATTTTCCCTCTTCATCCTGGATACCAGTTCCACAGATCATCTTCTTCTTAGATGAGCATCTGCTTTCGGGAAACTGTCCAACTTTAGGTCATTCTTAGGGATCGCCAGTGCGGGAACGTGGACATTCACTAGTGTGCATATGCCTCCCCAGTTTTTCGGCAGCCTTATGTATGCCTTGGATCCACCCGCCCAGTAATGGTCCATAATAACTGCAATTCCTTGTGTCATTCCCGGAGCTTCAAAGATTTGTCCGCAGTTTTGGTTGGTTCTCTCCCATCTTCCTTGTGCCATTGTTTCTGAAGCATAGTTTCGGGCTCTCCAGTGACACTATCTGTAGGGGTCCCCCTCTATCTTCGACCCATGTTAGCAACTTTACTAGCTTTGGCCACAGAGGTTTGCATAACCTCTGCAAATTTTCTATTGCTTCCTTGCAGGCTCCAAGGACCATCCACGCTCGGCAGATTACTACTCCGTCTTCCCATCCATCTGGGGAGACCACTGATGCCCAGATCTGCATTTGGACTCTGTTCTTCCAGATTTGAGCCTCCTCTGCAGTTTTTCCTTGAAAGTTCTCGTACCTGATCACATGATTTCTGGTGTGCGCTCGGTTTCTTGTTTTAATGTCCTGGACGTAGCCATCTTCATCCGGGTAATCCTTTTTGTTGGCCCATATCAACGAGGCGTCTCTTCCTATAAATTGTCCTCTGGTGTTGCACATTGCTACATGTGACATACAGTGTGCTGTAGGGACATCGATTTCTACAGCCATGAAGATCTTGGATTTTCCCATGCTGTATGGTTGGAGTGCACAGATGAAGCATTCTCCTTCTGACTGCCTTCATCCTACTTCCTACATGTGCTGATACCATATGTTGTTTCCGAGATGGGCTGTGCTGTCCAGGTAATCATTAAGTTCATTGTTATCTTCATGAGGGCTTCTCTTGATTCTCAGCGTTCTTCTGTAGTTTGCTATGACTACGTCTCTGAATGCATCTGTGCTACTTTTCCACTTCGGGTACCTCGATGGAGCAGGCTGCCTCGACTGCATCGCTGTGGTAGGAGGAGGATTTGTGCTTCCTTTCCTTCCCTTTTGTAGTCTGCCATAAACTTCCCGTGACCACCATTGGTTCACCAACCTCCCAACTCGTGGCTGTGTTGTAGGCCTGCGGCTTGTTCCTTGCGTTGGAGCAGGTGTGCTTGCTGTTATAGTTTCTATAGTTCTGTTTTTCAGCTCCTCGTGTAGTTTCTTTGCTTGGACTATGAATGGGAACACATACTCTATTAGCATGTGTGTCTTCTCTGTGAGTTCTTTCGCGGCCACTTCTGTTCTTTTGAGGGATTTTGCTATTTCCTCCGTCTTTGGTAATTCACTTGGCTTTTCTTGGTTATCTCCAGTATTCTCTGAAATTGAATGTTCAGCTGGCAGTCTCTCCTTCTCTGCTGCCTTCGTTGGAGGCCTTGTAGCCATTGTCACTTGCCCTTGTCTGTGTGCATCCTGTGTGTGGGTGCGTGCAGTGGTCAGTGCAACATTTTCATTCATTCCATGCTGACCCTGTTTCCAGCCTTTTTCCCCATTCATTACCTGAAGTGTATACGTATCACTGCTAATTACATTCAATTTTAAATAATTTGCTTCATCATTAGCTTTTCTTGGAACTGGAATCACTATATAGGGTCTGGGTGCTTTTGTGGGATTCTGACGTTCATTATCCTGTGGGCGTGCTGATAGTGGGACACTTCGTGCACCAATAAAGAAAGCAGTTCTGATTGTTAATGACAGAAAGACAATGATGATCACCACACATATACACATGATATATTTGTAAGACATCTGGCAGCATTTTCTCCCAGGAAAGCGGGGGCGCCTTTCTGTTGTGGGTAAAACCAACTTACTGTTCTGGGCCCCCATTTCGAATGAGTTCATAGTCAGTTATTTATTCCTTCTTTTGCTCTGGTCTCGTATTTCGACAGTTTGTTACTATTAGAGGGACGAGTGCTTCTCCAAATGTCCCCCCTCACATGAGTGACGACAGTAGTCTCTGGGTCCTCAGTACAGTTCCTGTGCTAGACTACGGAAAAGGGTTAGGCTTGCAGTTCTGATACATCACATTTATACATGCCTAGGGGCATTTACTGCAGGACTCATATATATTGTACCTGACCCGCAACTCTTGTAATATTGCACCTGCCATTCAAAGTCAGTTGCTGTTGGCGCTATGCCTAAAACCAGCTTTCATTGTTAACCTGAAATGCTTGTCCTACTGTTCACTGCATTCCAGCCCTGTTAACTAACTACTGCTCTGCCCACTAATGATTACCATGCATTGACACTTGAACTATGCCTGTATATGCTGCACTGTCCATTACCTACCAGGACCACATCTGACGCTAACATTAGGATATCTGTATAGCCGAACTCTGTTGTGCCTCACAACTTGAACTTGAGTCTGTTCGCCCTCAATTGCTACCAGCCTTAGCACATATGTACTGCCTAATTTTGTACCTACTTGCCTGTGCCTTACATTTGCCTCATACATGACACTCCTTTTGTGCCCTGATTGCTAAAATCGAATTTAGGTGACCCTTTGCCTATGCACCCTGTTAGTGACCTATGCTTTTGTGCCTTGAGTGCTAAAATCGAATTTAGGTGACCCTTTGCCTATGCACCCTGTTAGTGACCTATGCTCTTGTGCCTTGAGTGCCAAAATCAAATTTAGGTGACCCTTTGCCTATGCACCCTGTTAGTGACCTATGCTCTTGTGCCTTGAGTGCTAAAATCGAATTTAGGTGACCCTTTGCCTATGCACCCTGCTAGTGACCTATGCCGTTGTGCGTTGATTACTAAAATCGAATTAGGTGACCCTTTGCCTATGCACCCTGTTAGTGACCTATGCTTTTGTGCCTTGAGTGCTAAAATCGAATTTAGGTGACCCTTTGCTTATGCACCCTGTTAGTGACCTATACTCTTGTGCCTTGAATGCTAAAATCGAATTTAGGTGACCCTTTGCCTATGCACCCTGCTAGTGACCTATGCCTTTGTGCCTTGATTGTTAAAATCGTATTTAGGTGACCCATTAGACTAGACCTTACGCTACCGGACAACAACTACACTGTACTAGCCTTATCTTGCCAATATCACAATGTATCTCCATGCGCTTTATACAGTGTTACTGAGATCAATACTGCACATCTTGAACAGCCAATACCTAACCATGCTACCCAATTTACCAGCACTTGAGCCCGCTTACAACCCATTCACATTAACTGAAATGACCTCCACAACTTGCCCTGTTCTCATGAGGAACCTTAGATTACGTGCCAGGCTCCCAAGGCTCTATGACCCTCTATCTAAACTAGCCCACAATAAGGTGACTAGGAATCCATCCCTACACCCTCTTCAATTGAACAACAGACTCCACCGTGAGCCCATCCGTGACCAGAAAAGTACGCACAAATCTGTGTCACTACCCCTAAACCCAGCAGATCTCGGGACTTAGGGGGCACTAATAAATGCCCGCTCCATGGTAACCCATGCATCAGACATTGCCGACCTGCTATATAACGAAGAGTTGGACTTCCTAGCGGTCACCGAATCTTGGCTCCACCCGACGGCAGGTCCTGCAATTATGCTAGCAGTACCAGATGACTACACGCTATTAAGACTTGATCGTACCACCTCTAGAGGCGGAGGTCTTGCCATCATAGCCAAAACTAAATTCCCTATTACAATTGAATCACCCACTAATGTTACTTCCTGTGAATCTCTAAACGCCAAGTTAACACTATCTAATACTCAATCCATCTCTATTCACCTTATCTACCGACCACCGGGCCCTCTAGGGTCATTTGAAGAAGACCTCACAGACATCTTATCAAACAATCTTAAAAACTCCTCACAACGCATCTTACTAGGAGATTTTAACCTAGGATTTAGCGACCCCGCAGACGCCAATGCCAGTACAATTAATAACACCCTAGAGGAACTGGGCTTCACCCAGAAAATCACTGAGCCCACCCATATCAAAGGGAGAACTCTGGACTGGGTAGCTGTGCACAATTGCCCAGTCCTAGTCTCTGCCATACTCCCGCAGCCTTGGACAGACCATTACTTGATCTCGTTCACCCTAGAGGCAACCCCAGCACAAGCTAACAGCACAGCTCCAGCTGTCCAATCCCGAAATAAAAAAAACATCACCCCTGAAAACTTGATCCCGTTGATCACACCAACTTTGAATGCCATCCCGGATCATACAGATCCATTCACGATGGTGGACATCTATAATAAAATCATGCTCTCATCCCTTGATGCCATAGCCCCTTTGAAGCTAAGCCCCGTAAACACATCAACTCCTTGTTTTCGCCTTATCTTAAAGCCCTCAGACAGGAAAAGCGACGTTGTGAAAAAATCTTACCCCTCAGAAAATAACAAAAAAAACTTGAGCAGTCTAGCTTCCCAATATAAAAAATAAATTATATTGGCCAAACAAACGTCTTATAGTACGCGAATCTCACAAGCTAAATCTAATACTAGAGAGCTTTTCAAAATACTTAAAGAGGTTGAATCCCCGATCCAAGTGCCCGACTCGTGTATCAAAGATAAAAACTGGTGCACGGGCATACAAAATGCCCTAGCGAACAAAATCTCCTCCCTTAAGACTAAGATAAGCATCAAAAAAGAATCTCTGCTCTCCTCTACTAAGCCGAGTACCGCCTCCCATAAAAAGGCTCACCTGACTCAACCATCCCCCTCAGCGCATAACCCCCCCTTTAACTTCCACAAAGTATCCACCAGAGAGGTAGAAAATACTATTTTCACCCTCAAACCTTCAAATTGCCACGGAGACCTATGCCCCGCTCAACTGATTAAGGATGAAGCCCGTGATCTCGCACCATTTATTACCAAACTAATAAATGCGCCTTTCACATCAGGCACCGTACCTAATAATTTGAAACAGTCTTGGGTCCTCCCTCTGCTTAAAAAAACAAATTTAGACCCATCCACTCCAACTAACTACCGCCCCATTACCACAGTACCGTTCCTTCTTAAAATCATTGACAAAATAGCATACCACCAGATCCAACATTACCTTGAGCACTTCCATCTCCTAGGCGTCCGACAATCGGGCTTCAGGTCACAGCATGGAACCGAAACTGCACTTATAGATCTCAAGGCACAGATAGACGAGCTGAGAGACCAGGGTAAGACAGCACTATTGCTACTTCTTGATCTCTCTGTGGCCTTTGATCTGGTCGACCATGAGATCTTGTGCAACCACCTACAAAAAGCTGCCCACTTCTCTGAAGAAGCAACCAATTGGATCCAATCCTTCCTCAATAACCGCACGATGAGAGTCTTCTCACTGACAGCAGCAGCCGACCCTACACCTATCACTTGCGGCATGCCTCAAGGATCCTGCCTCTCCCCTACACTTTATAACATTTTCACGAAGCCCCTTTTCGATGATCTAGACGATCTGGGTATCACCTACACCAATTACGCCGATGATACCCAGATCCTCATCCCGTGGATGGCCTCACACAGTCTATGCCTGAATAATGACAAGATGGAACTCCTTATTCTAGGCTCTACACACTACCTCAACAAACTGGGCCACAAATACTCATTGTTCATAATTGACGATAACAAGATCAAGGTAGCTAAGGAGGTTAAAACCCTTAGCTTCTATCTAGATTCCACCCTTACCTTCAACAAACAAGTGAATGCAATGGCCTCCGCCACCTCCTACACTTGCAAACTCATTAGGGCAGCCAAACCCTTTCTCTCCCCCACCAACTGTACCACCTTGGCCAGGATGCTGATCCTGTCCAAATTGGACTACTGCAACACTCTATATGTAGGTTGTAACAAATATATCTCAAATAAAATCCAAATCCTCCAAAATAATGCCCTTAGAGCGGCCCTCAGTATCCCGAAGAAAGCCCATATCTCAGATTCCAGAAGATCTGTCAACTGGCTATCAGCCAAGGACAAGATTTTCCTTAAATCGGTATCTCTGATTCATAAATGCCTCCATAAATGCCTCCACCAAGCGGTCCCTCAGTACCTCATCGCCAGATTTACTAGACCCACCCTCTCTCGCCCCTCGAGAACGGCCAATTCCAACCTTCTTCTGGTGCCCAGGTTCAAACGTACAATGTCTGGAGGCAATAGCTTCCCAGTAAAAGCAGCGCAATTCTGGAACTCCCTTCATCCTACCTGCAGGGAGGACCTACCCTACCACCAATTCAGAGCCAGGACTATCCACTGGCTCAAATCTCTCGACTCACAATGACCCTCCGATGCCCAGATACGCCACTATCATGTGGCTCCTTACCTCATTGAATGTAAATATGTATATAGTGCTGCCTATAGTGTTTATGTCCTACCCTTCCTATTTGGCGTGATACGTCCAGCACTGTAACCGCAGCTGGACATCACCCTACTGTATGTAACTAAGTTTTGCAACCCTCTTGATGCCTTTGCGCCTGGCTACCCCTGGGTGTGGTGCGCATTCTAAATAAATAAATACAAATACAATACAAATGCGTATCTAAAGTAGGTGAGGTCCCAGTGGATGCTGCGAATTTGCCTTGGTCCTGAGGACATGCTGGTGACAGTTCAATGCGAAAGAAGAAGCTGAAAGGACTGCTACAAATTACACAAAAATAGGATGCTTGAAAAAATAAAAATAGAATAAAAATAAAAGTGAACGTGTGGCAAAAATAGGAAAAAATGAGCTAATCTTACAAAAATAAAGTTGTAAAAATAGCAACAAAAATAAAAAATAAAAATGAACATTTGGAAAAAATAGAAAACGAGTCAAAATCGCTGACACACATGAACAAAAATAAAAGCAGAAGTCAATATATGAAAAAATAGAAAAAAGGAGCAGGATGCAGGAAAGGAGAAATAAGATGGCGAAGTTCTTGTCTGCTCCTTTCGTTCGGGCTCTCGGTGACAAGTTGAAGAACAGTGTCTCTTTTCTCTATCTGAACCAATGATGACAAAGTTCTATTTTGGATTTTCTCCTTTTAAGGCTCAGCAGAGGATGTCCATATTTGCTTCTTAGTTGCGCTACGATAGAACTCAGGACCCTGTTCAATTGCGCGTTTTTTGTTGGATCTCTGAGGATTGCGGTTATGTCGACATTGCTGGGTCTACCCACTAGTTCTGGAAAGTTTTCAATGAGGTGGAAGAAAACACAGTATGGATATTGGCTGTCTTCTGGTGTTAATGACATTTGCTATGATTGTCTGGCCTTTAGGTCACAGGCCTTTCTTGCAGCGTGAACAGTCTTTGTCTCCTCGATCTGTCCCTCGGCTAAAGGTCTCACTGGAATCTCCTTAGGAATCTCCTTAGGAATTCTCTCTGGAAGTTGGACAGTTCCACTTGGAGTATTATGCTATGCAGAAGTGTGCCCATGTGTGGGGCGCTGGCCGGATCTCTAAGGAAGGTGATGACGTCAACATCTGGAGGCCTTCCTACCATTTCAGGATAGTCTGTGACTAGTGTGAGCATGACATTGTGGGCTAGCTGGGTATCTGCAGGAGTCAGAGACATCTGCCTTGTTTGCAGGGTCCTGATCACAATCCTTTCTTTTGACGTGCACAGTTTTTACACTTTCCTGCTCCGTGGATTGCAACCACATAATTTAATTTGTACCACACTTGGTTTAGGAATTCGTTGTTTCTTGGATCTCTGATGAAGGTTAGGGTATCTGTGGTTCTCCCGACGAGTCCTGGGCATTCCTCACTGATGTGGAAAAATAGGGTATATGTAAGTTCATCAATGATCACTTGTGGTGGAAGCATCTGTACCCTTATCACTGTACTCTGATAGTACAATGAAGGCTTCCGTGATGACAGTCAGTAGTTGCCAGATTATTTTCTTGTTGGCCGGATCTTGGATAAGGTCTGTGACACTGTCTCCTCTCCCTATGAGTGATGGGTATGATAGCACCACGAGTTGGAAGTAGGTTAGCACATCCCACTTGAGACTTCTGCCGGAAGGCACCATAAGTTCTGTGAACAAAGTCTCAACACTGATTGCTTCAGGATACTGTGTTACACCCTCAGGCAATGGGCCTCATTACGACTCAGGCGGTAAGGGGTTTACGCCGGCGTAAACAGCACCGACCCTTACCGCCTGAGTACGAGGTCCCTTAGCGCCATGGCGGATTTAACACCTGCTTTTAGCAGGTGTTAAAATCCATGGCGCTAAGGGACCATGGAGTTAATTACGCCACCGTAATTTACAGTGGCGTAATTAACGCCTTCCCCACTCCCATTATGCCCTATGGGGCAAAAATGGGAATGGGGAAGGGCAAATGGGGATTGGGGACTTACCGCCCCGCCAACCTCGGAATGGGGCGGTAAGTCCGCCAACCACCATGGCGTAAACGTAGTTTACGCCATGGTGGTAAAGTCACGGCCCAGGCGGTAACTTACCGCCTGGGTCGTAATGAGGCCCAATGTCTTATTTGAAGTCTATCAGAGTCTTGATTCTTTGTACTAATTGAGTATGTCGTGCTTATGAACGCTCATTTTATCAATGTTGTTGTGGCCTAGGATGTGCTTCTCTTTACCCTGCAACTGGGATGTACAGAGTGTTTGTTAAGTCTTTATTTCCCCTTGCTTGGGGAGCCTGTCCCGTTCTATATCACACTTTGCATCCGGGTTCTTTGTCTTGGTTTTCTGCTCATGCGTCCTTCTTCTTCACCATGGATCTTGTTTGCACGTGCTGATGTTCTTCCCAATTGTCCGTACCTAATAATTTAAAACAGTCTTGGGTCCTCCCTCTGCTTAAAAAAACAAATTTAGACCCATCCACTCCAACTAACTACCGCCCCATTACCACAGTACCGTTCCTTCTTAAAATCATTGACAAAATAGCATACCACCAGATCCAACATTTCCTTGAGCACTTCCATCTCCTAGGCGTCCGACAATCGGGCTTCAGGTCACAGCATGGAACCGAAACTGCACTTATAGATCTCAAGGCACAGATAGACGAGCTGAGAGACCAGGGTAAGACAGCACTATTGCTACTTCTTGATCTCTCTGTGGCCTTTGATCTGGTCGACCATGAGATCTTGTGCAACCACCTACAAAAAGCTGCCCACTTCTCTCAAGAAGCAACCAATTGGATCCAATCCTTCCTCAATAACCGCACGATGAGAGTCTTCTCACTGACAGCAGCAGCCGACCCTACACCTATCACTTGCGGCATGCCTCAAGGATCCTGCCTCTCCCCTACACTTTATAACATTTTCACGAAGCCCCTTTTCGATGATCTAGACGATCTGGGTATCACCTACACCAATTACGCCGATGATACCCAGATCCTCATCCCGTTGTCGGGGGATTACGACAAGGATTTGGCCTTCGTTAATAAAGTGTACCTCATCATCCAGGCATGGATGGCCTCACACAGTCTATGCCTGAATGATGACAAGATGGAACTCCTTATTCTAGGCTCTACACAGTACCTCAACAAACTGGGCCACAAATACTCATTGTTCATAATTGACGATAACAAGATCAAGGTAGCTAAGGAGGTTAAAACCCTTGGCTTCTGTCTAGATTCCACCCTTACCTTCAACAAACAAGTGAATGCAATGGCCTCCGCCACCTCCTACACTTGCAAACTCATTAGGGCAGCCAAACCCTTTCTCTCCCCCACCAACTGTACCACCTTGGCCAGGATGCTGATCCTGTCCAAATTGGACTACTGCAACGCTCTATATGTAGGTTGTAACAAATATATCTCAAATAAAATCCAAATCCTCCAAAATAATGCCCTTAGAGCGGCCCTCAGTATCCCGAAGAAAGCCCATATCTCAGATTCCAGAAGATCTGTCAACTGGCTATCAGCCAAGGACAAGATTTTCCTTAAATCGGTATCTCTGATTCATAAATGCCTCCACCAAGCGGTCCCTCAGTACCTCATCGCCAGATTTACTAGACCCACCCTCTCTCGCCCCTCGAGAACGGCCAATTCCAACCTTCTTCTGGTGCCCAGGTTCAAACGTACAATGTCTGGAGGCAATAGCTTCCCAGTAAAAGCAGCGCAATTCTGGAACTCCCTTCATCCTACCTGCAGGGAGGACCTACCCTACCACCAATTCAGAGCCAGGACTATCCACTGGCTCAAATCTCTCGACTCACAATGACCCTCCGATGCCCAGATACGCCACTATCATGTGGCTCCTTACCTCATTGAATGTAAATATGTATATAGTGCTGCCTATAGTGTTTATGTCCTACCCTTCCTATTTGGCGTGATACGTCCAGCACTGTAACCGCAGATGGACATCACCCTACTGTATGTAACTAAGTTTTGCAACCCTCTTGATGCCTTTGCGCCTGGCTACCCCTGGGTGTGGTGCGCATTCTAAATAAATAAATACAAATACAATACAAATGCGTATCTAAAGTAGGTGAGGTCCCAGTGGATGCTGCGAATTTGCCTTGGTCCTGAGGACTTGCTGGTGACAGTTCAATGCGAAAGAAGAAGCTGAAAGGACTGCTACAAATTACACAAAAATAGGATGCTTGAAAAAATAAAAATAGAATAAAAATAAAAGTGAACGTGTGGCAAAAATAGGAAAAAATGAGCTAATCTTACAAAAATAAAGTTGTAAAAATAGGAACAAAAATAAAAAATAAAAATGAACATTTGGAAAAAATAGAAAACGAGTCAAAATCGCTGACACACATGAACAAAAATAAAAGCAGAAGTCAATATATGAAAAAATAGAAAAAAGGAGCAGGATGCAGGAAAGGAGAAATAAGATGGCGAAGTTCTTGTCTGCTCCTTTCGTTCGGGCTCTCGGTGACAAGTTGAAGAACAGTGTCTCTTTTCTCTATCTGAACCAATGATGACAAAGTTCTATTTTGGATTTTCTCCTTTTAAGGCTCAGCAGAGGATGTCCATATTTGCTTCTTAGTTGCGCTACGATAGAACTCAGGAGCCTGTTCAATTGCGCGTTTTTTGTTGGATCTCTGAGGATTGCGGTTATGTCGACATTGCTGGGTCTACCCACTAGTTCTGGAAAGTTTTCAATGAGGTGGAAGAAAACACAGTATGGATATTGGCTGTCTTCTGGTGTTAATGACATTTGCTATGATTGTCTGGCCTTTAGGTCACAGGCCTTTCTTGCAGCGTGAACAGTCTTTGTCTCCTCGATCTGTCCCTCGGCTAAAGGTCTCACTGGAATCTCCTTAGGAATCTCCTTAGGAATTCTCTCTGGAAGTTGGACAGTTACACTTGGAGTATTATGCTATGCAGAAGTGTGCCCATGTGTGGGGCGCTGGCCGGATCTCTAAGGAAGGTGATGACGTCAACATCTGGAGGCCTTCCTACCATTTCAGGATAGTCTGTGACTAGTGTGAGCATGACATTGTGGGCTAGCTGGGTATCTGCAGGAGTCAGGGACATCTGCCTTGTTTGCAGGGTCCTGATCACAATCCTTTCTTTTGACGTGCACAGTTTTTACACTTTCCTGCTCCGTGGATTGCAACCACATAATTTAATTTGTACCACACTTGGTTTAGGAATTCGTTGTTTCTTGGATCTCTGATGAAGGTTAGGGTATCTGTGGTTCTCCCGACGAGTCCTGGGCATTCCTCACTGATGTGGAAAAATAGGGTATATGTAAGTTCATCAATGATCACTTGTGGTGGAAGCATCTGTACCCTTATCACTGTACTCTGATAGTACAATGAAGGCTTCCGTGATGACAGTCAGTAGTTGCCAGATTATTTTCTTGTTGGCCGGATCTTGGATAAGGTCTGTGACACTGTCTCCTCTCCCTATGAGTGATGGGTATGATAGCACCACGAGTTGGAAGTAGGTTAGCACATCCCACTTGAGACTTCTGCCGGAAGGCACCATAAGTTCTGTGAACAAAGTCTCAACACTGATTGCTTCAGGATACTGTGTTACACCCTCAGGCAATGGGCCTCATTACGACTCAGGCGGTAAGGGGTTTACGCCGGCGTAAACAGCACCGACCCTTACCGCCTGAGTACGAGGTCCCTTAGCGCCATGGCGGATTTAACACCTGCTTTTAGCAGGTGTTAAAATCCATGGCGCTAAGGGACCATGGAGTTAATTACGCCACCGTAATTTACAGTGGCGTAATTAACGCCTTCCCCACTCCCATTATGCCCTATGGGGCAAAAATGGGAATGGGGAAGGGAAAATGGGGATTGGGGACTTACCGCCCCGCCAACCTCGGAATGGGGCGGTAAGTCCGCCAACCACCATGGCGTAAACGTAGTTTACGCCACGGTGGTAAAGTCACGGCCCAGGCGGTAACTTACCGCCTGGGTCGTAATGAGGCCCAATGTCTTATTTGAAGTCTATCAGAGTCTTGATTCTTTGTACTAATTGAGTATGTCGTGCTTATGAACCCTCATTTTATCAATGTTGTTGTGGCCTAGGATGTGCTTCTCTTTACCCTGCAACTGGGATGTACAGAGTGTTTGTTAAGTCTTTATTTCCCCTTGCTTGGGGAGCCTGTCCCGTTCTATATCACACTTTGCATCCGGGTTCTTTGTCTTGGTTTTCTGCTCATGCGTCCTTCTTCTTCACCATGGATCTTGTTTGCACGTGCTGATGTTCTTCCCAATTGTCCGTGGTCTCTTTGCAGTCGGATGCAGCAGGAGGGCTCTCCCCTATGTAGGGCTTAATGTCATTTATGAAGATCCATGCCCTTCTGCCCTGGAGCTTGACGGCGGAGGGGGTGCATTCATATACAATGAACGGGCCATTAAATCCTGGCTCGTCCCACCCTTCCTGGTAAAGTTCTTCACCAAAACGCTGTCACCAGGGAAGACGAGGGGCGCATGTACACCTTGCTCGGTGTCTGCTTCAGCACTTCCTGCTGTGTTTTGTGCTGCGCCACCCCCTCTTCGCCGTGCTGCAGCTGGTCTGAAATGACAGAGGCACTGGATGTCAAACCGTTTAGGTACTTTTACATCTCAGTTCCCAGAACTTCCCTAGTCGGCTGGGCATCACAACTAGCTCTATCTCTGGGGGTAAGAGGGGTCCTCATCCTTCTGCCTGTAACTATCTCTTGCGCGTGAGGTGATTTTCGGAGCCTGGTTGGTTCCGAAGTGCATATAATGCCAATGGTAGACAGTGCAGCCATCCCTTCTTTAATGTGAGCTTCAACTTGGCTATCCTCTCCTTAAGCAAGCCGTTGATCCGTTCACATATCCCATTCCCCTCTGGATGATACGCTGATGAGAATGTGTGCTTTATACCAGGCAATTAACTAATCTGTTCAAACACTGAATTTACAAAGTGGGCCCCATTAGCTGATCTCATTACCTCGCACACGCCCATCTAGGGAACACTTCTCTCACCAGGAACTTAGCAACACAGGCAGCGTCGGGGTGTGTACAGGGACCTGCTGCTATCCATCTAGAGAATGGACACAACACCACAATTAAATACCTGTACCCATTGCACACTTGAATCATGTCGATGTAGTCAGTATGTAAGTGCTGGAATGGTCCGTTTGGTCTGGGAATGATTCCTCTCACTACTTTTAATGTGTGCCCAGCGGTGAATTGCTGGCAGATAATGCAGTTCACCATGAAAAATGCAACATGCTCTGCCAAATTCTGTGTGAACCAGTCTTCTGCGAGCGTTGCAGCAAGATTTTCTTTTGTCATGTGGATGGGGTAGTGCAGTTGTTCTAATGCTACCTTTACGAGGGCGACAGGCATTACTGGTTTACCAGTGCTGTCTTGCCTCCACTGCCCGTCAGAGGGGTTTAAGTAACACCCTTGACGCTTCCATACATTCTTCTCCTCCTGTGGTGCCTCCGCCTGGAGCTCCATTAGCTGAGTCTGCCCCATAGTACTATAGACTTCCGGTGTGGCTCGCACTACCATCATTCGCTCATGGGTACGTGCCACCTCCACGTCCATGATTGTTTCATTCTTGGATGCCATGCGCTTGGCTTCCATGTCCGCTTCATGGTTGCCACGTGACACAAAATCTGTCCCCTTGGTATGAGCGGCGCATTTCATGACCGCTATGCCCACTGGGAGCTGTAGTGCTTTCATCAGCTTGTCCAATACGGCTGCATGTTGCACTGGCGTGCAGTCTGCTCGGAGGTAGCCCCTCCTTTTCCAGTGCGCTAGACCTGCATGTACTGGGGACGTCACATAGGCTGAGTCACTGTACACAGTTACTTCCTGGTCTGCATGATTCTCAATGGTGAGTATCAGTGCCAGCAGTTCTGCAGCTTGTGCAGAATAGTGAGAGGGTATTCGCGCACTGACGAGTACTCAAAACTCTCCATTCGCTAGGTGCTTTACTACGGCCACGCCTGTATACCTTGGTCCGTCTTCTTGGTCAATTCATGAAGAACCGGCAATAAAGACGATTTCTCCACCTGCCAGGGCATTTTCTTTTACCCTGGGGATTTCATCATAGAATTCCTCATAGTTCACACAGTCGTGTATGGGTTCTCCCTCTGTGACTGGCTCAGCTATGAACGTAGCAGGGTTTACAATTTTACATCGCACTATTTTGATCGATGGATTAGAGATAATCACCTCATAGGCGGATGCTCTTTGAGATGTCAGTGTTCCCTTTGGTTTCTCTAATATGGCGAGCAGCGAGTGTTGAACATACAATGTCATGGAGCACCCCATCACAATGGATGACGCCTTCTCGATGGCGAATGCCGCAGCAGCTAGATTTTGTTTGCATGGGAAGTGGCCTTTCATGACCGGGTCCAGACCCCCGCTGTAATATTCTAGGGACTTGTACCCCAGCGAGGTTCGCTGCACGAGCACTGCCGTCATAAAATTGCCATCGGTTGTGAGAACAAGTAGAATTCCTCCGCGTAATTAGGAATCCCGAGAACTGGGGCCTTACAAATTGCCCCCTTGGGTTCTGTAAACCCATTCTCCATTGTTTCATTCCATTCAATTTCTTCTTTTGTTGCCTGGGCCTTTTTAAGGGCCTGTAGCAAATGCTTGGTGTACGAGCTGTAGTCAAAGACCCATTCTCTGACATAATTGCACAGGCCTAAGAAGCTTTGCATTTGTTTTATCGTGCGCGGCTTGGCCGTGTTCATGATAGCTTCTTCCCTTCATGAGAGATCAGTTGCCCTATGTACAACACCTCCTGCTGGCAGTACTGAAACTTATCCTTGTCTACTTTGTATCCCTTCTCAGCCAGTATAGTCAATAGCTGGACAGAGTCGCACCTGCATTGCTCTTCAGTGGTGCTGCAGATCAGAATGTCATCTACATATCGTAAAACAACACTGTCCAGCGCAATATTGCTTAGGTCCATCTGCAGGACTCTGTTGAAAATGGATGGAGACTCACAGTACCCCTGTGGCAACCTCGTACTTTTCAGACGCATTTGTCTGAAAGTAAATGATGTCAGGTCTTGAGAGTCACGGTGCAACGGGATTGAGAAGAACACATTTTTCAAATCAATCACCGTGAAATATTTTGCCTCAGTGGGTATGTTGCACAGAATCGTGGATGAATTAGGGACTAGAGGGAATTCGGCTTCAACTATATTGTTTAATGCTTGTAAATCTTGGATTAAACGCCAAGACCCTCCTTTTGATCTTTTGACAGGGTAAATCACTGTGTTGCAAGTTGATTCTGACGTCACTAGGATGCCCTGCTCCATCATGGCGGAGATTGCCTTCGCTATCCCTTCATCTGCCTCTCTAGACATGGGATATTGTCGCGCTGGTGGTAAAATTGCTCCTGCTTTCAGTTTGATTTTCACTGCACCCGCCCCTTTCAGAAGACCTACGTCATAGGGCCCTATAGTCCATACTGCGGCAGGCACTTGGGCCATGTCGTCCTCAAAGTATTCTGGGCGTAACAGTGCCAACAACATTCTTTGTGGCACCTCTCGTTTGATCATTTTGACCCAAAATATGAGACTCACCTCCCCCCTTGTCTCTTCTAGGTCAGGGTATTCTTCGAACAGATCATCATCGGTGACGTCAGTCACTCAATACCCTTCTTCAATGGCAATAATCACACACCATTGTCTGCCTTCATCGTCATATTCTTCAACCAATACCTCTTTTCCTCGCACTGCGGCAGATTGTGTCACCAAGGGAAATACTTGTCCCTCCTCTTCGTGCATGGGTATTCTTGGTCTGAATAGAAACTCATCAGGGGTTCACATAGTTTTGTCTGCGAGGCCTGGCAATCCCGCCATGAGCACCCGCACCCGCACCCCATATGCAAAGACTTCTGGTTCTAACGGTATAGCTCTCATAGCTATACGTCCTGAGTATGCTCTGATCATTTCGCACACGTTTGAATAATGCATTCCTGGGGTGGAGCATACCATACCATCCTCGGTAAATGAGATGGTCATGTTTAATTTAGTCATCGGGTCCCGACCCAGAATATTTACTGGGGTCTGGCGTGAATATAATAGAGGTACATTCATTTCGTGCTCTCCCACTGAGACTGGGAGTGCATCTCTGGGTATCTATGGCCTCGCCGGACAAGGAAAATGTGCCTTCTCGTATGCATGAACGCATTGCACCCGTGTCAACTAAGAAGGAACATTCTTTACCCCTATGGTGACATTCACCCTACGTTCCCTATTAGGGTCTGGTGTCACTGATAGGATAGAACACATCAGATTCTCCCGTGAGCTGTCCTATTTCATATATAGGTTCGGTCCACTGTACACTTGTGGGTTTCCCCCATTCCCAGGGTTAATTCCCCCTCTGGGATTATTGCCCTGAGCCATCTGTGGCGGTGCCTGCTGGGGTTGTCCTTGTGGCATATTCCCCATGTTTGGTGGTTGAACCACTTGCTGTGCACCTTGCTGCAAGCCTGCCGCCTGCTGCTGTAATTTTGTGCACCGCCCTGTTGCGGGATGGCAGGTTGATTCGCCATGCCTGCCCCCATCCCTTGGTTATTTTGCCACATGCCATGACTTCTGCACATGCGTGCCACGTGTCCAGTCATTCCACACAGCCAACATACTGGGGGTGGTCGGGCCATCTGTCCATCTGGCATAGTTGGATTGCCCATCTGTGTGTTCTGGAAGCCACCTTGAACATTCTGAAAACCTCCTTGGTTACCTCGCAACCCTCCCTGATTATTTTGCCAACCTCTTCCTCCAAAACCTCTTCCTCATGGGTAGAATCCTGCATTACCCTGATTATTCTGTGATGAGTTAGTCACGTGTTGTGCACTTGGCTTGGCTGGGCTGGTGAGCATGGCTCCCTCGAGAGCGTACTTCGAGAGTTGCCTTTGTACTAGCTTCACCTCTTCTCCCTTACGAGTTGCCTCCTTTTTCCGATTCTTTTCTTGCAACAATCTACAATAGTGGGCAATTGTCAACTGTATTTAGGCCCATGGCTTAGCTTCAATTCCTACCAATTTCTTGAGCTGCTTTTGCACCGGTTCTGGTAACCTATGGCACAGTATATGGTAGAATACAGGGATGGATTTCGTCCAAGATTCATGAGTTTTGAGCACCCACGCGTCTTGAAAATTCTGGATATAAAGTAACGGATCCTCTGACTCCTTCATTTTTCGAGTCATTATAGCTCCCATATCAGACGTGTCTGGATATAGCTTACGCAGCGCTTTCCACACTGCTGCTCTACAGTTATTAAATGGCGCTCCGTCATGGGAGGTGTCAGTTATAGTTACCCTAGGGTAGCCCGCCCTTTTCCACACGTCGTCTGCTCTTTCACCAAGTATAGCAATTAGGAGCCCCTTAATGTCCCCTATGGCTAGGGTGACACCCACGTCATTTTCTCTAACTCATGTATCCACTTTCCGGCTCCCGAGATCAGCATTGGAAGCTTATTTTTGAGGTTCTCTCGGTCCATGTGTGGCCATGGAATATATTGCGGTCTTGCTCCCCCCTTTTCTAGCAATGGGAATTGGAATGCACAGTCCTCCTTCTCCTTCCCCATACCTCTCCGGTCTTTTGCCAGGGTTGCGTTCCCACCCTGCCGTTGTAACGCTCACCTGGTATCCACGGGGGCGTCACTCAGCCTGTTCTGACCTCTTACGACCTCAAAGCCTTCCCTGGAGGCTATTCAACTGGAGACTGGGCCTGAAACACAGGATTGGTAGAGTTTTCCTCCCTATTGTCTCTGTGTGCTTGAACCCCTTCTTCCCCGGGGTCCAACCCTTCCCTTTGATCCACAGCTCACCTTGTTTTCTTGGATAGTGGGCTCTCCGTCCTGCCTTCAGCGCAGGGGCACATTGATTGATGCGGGCTCGTTGCTGCCTAGTTACTTCACTGGAAAGTGTCCGACAGGAAAGTATAATGAGTCTTTTGAACAGTTCTCTAACTTCGTTCCTTTCCTTCCTTAGATGATGGCCGGCGTCCGGGGATGGCGGCATGCTGCTGATATGAGTAGCGCTGAAGGAGAGTGAGAGCGCGATGCGCGATGCACCCCTTTCTTATTTGCATTGAACTGACTTCTTTTTCTGTGTCTTTTAGGTGCTGTGACATTTTCAGCGTGGATGCCGGTTATGAAGAACAAATGCGGTGGGTAAGCACGGTATGCGGCGCCTCTAGATGTTTCCACGCTAACCTGGAGTGTCTTTTCCCTCTTGCAGATGGATGAGAAATTCCAGAGACAGAGTTCCCCCAGAGCGGCTGGGATTCAGGTAAGCGTTTGAAGCTTGTACAGTATTTAAAAATAAGCGAAGATTTGCAGAATGCTTACTAATGCCTTTTTTCTGTTCTTTTCCCTTTTCCTTAGGAAGCGGCGTGCCAGGATGGGAATGACACCGCCGAAGATGCCCGCAGAACAGAAGGAGCGATGACTGATGGGCAGAAGCGCCGCAAGGTAAGGCTGTTCCTAACGGTGTTCTTGTTCTTGCAGGAGCTGAGCGCAGAAGAAAGATGCAGGCCTACTGGAGACCGATCCGAACACGGTGAGTGTCACGCTGCAGGTGCAGAAAACGCAAAGCCTGTTTCACAGCCTGGGTGTGGCTTAAATAGTCTCTGGGTATCCCAGGTGCCTCTGGACTGACCCACACCCAAAAGACTAGACCGCACATGCAGTTCTGGGAACCGAAATATATGGGGGCATCCATCTTGTCCCCATCAATGCACTACAAGTCCAATTCCCCAATGTTATCCTATGGGAGTGAGTGAGTCTGGTGCAACAAGCGCCAAGTCTGACTCCAAGTGGGTCTTTGGAGGGATGGAGAGGCCCTTGAGGGCCATGTAGGTGATCGTGGCCTGGCTCCAGCCTGACATCTTGGACGGCTGGGGACATGAGAGGCAGGAATCATAACAGCTGTCTACCTGGCAATGCCCTTAACCTGTCCGCATAGGCAGGTGCTGACACCCCCCCTCCCACAGTGGGGTGTTTCTTCATGTCGGCTGGACTGTCCAGCGGACTTCGGTGTCCTACTTGTGGACCCGCTAGCATCTGACCATCGTACCTCTCGGTCCCTTGGGAGCCGTTTTTTGCACCGTCTCCCTTCGTCATATGCCACTTCCTCGGTTTCCCCACCGGAGTCCGACTCTGAATACTCCCAGTTTACGCAACTTCTTGCATCTTCTTCGTTCTGCCCAATGTCTAGCCTGTTAATGTCTAGGGACAGTCCCCTGCTCCCACTACTTCGGGTGACATCCTCAGTGTCATATAGCTGAATGCTCTCTAAGCGCTCATCCTCCCTTCCCCCTTGGGAAATTAGTTCCAGCCCCATCTCATCATAGATTTTTTCAATCGTTTCCTCAATGCTTCTGGTGTCGAAGTCATCTTCAATATTCTATGTCTTCCCATTCTACAACAGGATTGGGTTTTTAACTTCCCGTTGCAAATATTCTAAATCTTGTGCCCTCTGTCTGCACGTACGTTCTGCTTCCTCATCTATTTCTTTTTGCTTCTTCGCTTCTTCTCTAGCCTTATCTACTTCCCTCCTCCGTTCAGTTCTGTGTTCTTTTGCCCTTCTACTTTCCTCGTCTTACCGCTTCTTTACTTTCCTTTCTTGCACTCTCCTTTCTTCCTCTAACTTTAGCATGCTCTGCCTGTACTTTTCATAGGCATAGTATTATGTGCGACTGAGCGGTATTCCTTGCTCTTCCCTATATAGTTTTTCTCGCCTCAACCTATCCTTCTTTCTTACCCTCTCATCTCTCATGTCCTTTTCTTTCTCTTTCTCCTTTCTCTGTGCTGCATCGGACCGTTCACTCGGCCTTACGTCATCACTTCCTTTTCCATCTAATTTCAATAGTATCTGTCCTCTCATCCATTCGTCCTTTGCGAATGTTAACTCATCGTTCCCTTTCCGCTTTTTTCCCTCTCTCTCTTTCTCGAGAGATGTTCTATTCTGTGCCTGATCCTTTCATTCATCGCTGCGTCTCTCCTTGTCCCTCGGGTGTATGGAGGCAAGATTACTTTCCTGGTCCTTTTCTTTGATGTCGTCACTACTGTATGTAGGCGACTCACATGCCCGGTTGCTGTACCCCGTGGCTGCCTTAAGTTCTCTTAACGGGTAAATACCCTGTGACTTACTCCCTTCAATTACTGGCTCAGGTGGGGCAGGTGGCGCGGTAGACGACTCACCCCCCCCCTCTGTACATACATTTAATATCCAACCTGCGGGTGGTTCTTCCACCTTCGTTTCTTCAAACATTTTCCACAACTCAAGAACAGCAAGACGTTTCTCTAGCTTCTTGCCAGTATATGTGGCGTGTAGGTATCTGGTCATGTGCTGTAAAACAGCCTTAGAAAGTGACCCGTTCTGGGGCCACGGCATAAACATCTTATTAGCGGTACCCTTAACCCACTCATGGCTATATTTCTTCAGTTTTATTGCAGGCTTGGGCAGTTGCTTGCATAAATGTGCAAGCGGGGTAACTTCCTCCATTCCTTCTTTCGTCACCACAGGGATTATATAATTCTAAGACCCTTCAATAGTATGAGCGAGCACCAAATACGCAAGCTCCAATCCAATCTTTTCCCGCCAAATTTTATACCAACAATTTACTCAAAACTCATCAATTCAGTGGCGATTCCCTCTTAGTTACGAAATCGCGTAAAGCCAAAATGCATTTCAATCAATCATCAATACAGTAATTTCACATTTAACATACACAGGACATATATGACAGACGCTTGACAGACTAGACGGACATCAGCTGGTCACACATATACCTGCCTTCTAATCAATACCCCACCATGGGATGTGACGAACCCCTTTGTGACGTCATTAATCGTCACCGTAGCCTAAATTGTCCCCCCACTGTGGGCTCTGGGTTCACGTTCCTTCTGACCACTCTTTAAAGCGCAGGAACAAGGCAAATCTTTACGTTTTTGCTCAGGTGCCGCCCTGGTATTCCTTACGTTTTATTCTTCTCGGGTGCCCCCCCGGTATTCCTTACGTTTTACTTCAGGTGCCCCCTGATATTCCTTATGTTTTATTTCAGGGGCCCCCCTGATATTCCTTACGTTTTATTTCAGGTGCCCCCCTGATATTCCTTATGTTTTATTTTAGGTGCCCCCCTGATATTCTTTACGTTTTATTACTCATGCTCGAGTCATTATCCCCTATATACAGTCTTCTCTACTTCTAACTATTTTATTGTTTCTCCACCTCCCTCCGTTACCTTTCCCTGACTTACTCTAATGCCTACACGACATTTGCCAAAGTAACGAGTCTGTTGTTTTACTCACCGATCGCATCATTTCCTCTCCGGAGCTTTGGGATCACCGCCCCTTCCTCTTCCTGCTTTTAATATTTTTGTCCGATCCGCTGCCCGTGGGAATGAGATGGGTTATGCTTGGAAAGGCGGGTTCCTTCAGACCAACTGCAGATTTTTGAATTATTACTCTATCATTGTCCACGGGGAGCTTCTCAGTCTACTCAGCCGGAATGGCGAAAGGACTTGTGATTTTACCGAAGGCCTGGAGTTACTTTGTGCCGTTGGTTTAAAGGTGTCTTATAACTATCAATCGATAATCAATAATCGATGGCCGAAACCATCCTCACGCTACCAAGTGTTCTGGAGGAGAGGAATTCGCTGACGGGCCCATTGGTCAGCACTCACCCTCTAGAACTTTTAAGACAAGATAGCTGCACCATGTGAGGACAGGGGGTCCAGGAGGCACTTACTCCGACACAACTCAAAAACGAGGACTCAGTAGGTTGGTGAATGGAAGTCCGTTTAATGACAAGTACATCAAACAGGGAAACAAACGGGAATCAGCTGTAGTGCGATCACCTGTCTCGCTCCGACATCCTTGAACTTCAGTTGAACAGCCACTTTTATGCATAAAACTCGTCATCATTGACGTCTAACTTTACAAAAATTATCATGCAATATAATTGGTTAGGAAAGGTAACTTAAGTATAGGTGTTATATCTGTATATGATAATAGGGCATGCGGATTGGATAACTCTTGTTGGGTGGGCGTCTACGCCCATCCCTCTACATCATGTGAGATAGACCTCACTACAACTATGACGTTCTATTGGTTACAATATCTATAGGACTCCAGATAACTTGGTCCATTGTGTTTGGGCAGGTTACACCCCTAGACATAAATTTCCACTTTTAATTAGCAGCATGCAGAATGGACACCCCTGTGCCTGGTGTCCCAAGTTTCACCCTGCCTCCTTTACATCAATCAGTGTTTTAGGGCGACTTGCCAATTAGTTGGCTAAGGATGGCCTCAAAACTGTAGTCTCTTATCGGGAAAAGTTATGGCATCCTCGGGTCCTGGGTGACATCAGGCGATGGTACTTCTTTGCGCCTGGCTGGTCACGTGTTAGTTCACCATGAATCTGCTTCAGTTTCCAGCTTTTAGTGCTTTTAATTCTGTGTCGGCCTAGCCACCTGCATGGGCCCCCCTTATCTTGACCTTCATGAGGCAGGCTGGTATCCTCTGAAGCTGGAGTCTTGTGAGCTGACACTCTCCTCCCCTTCTCTGGTTGACCTCGATTTCCTAGGCATGAGCCGCTCTTTGTTGAGTTTCGATTCCACTCCTTTTCTTGCCTTTGGCTGGGTTTCGAAACTTGGCCTGTCAGGCCTCTGGCCGCCTGGGTACCTTTCTGCTTTTACAAAATGGAGTCACACTTGTATTATGTGCCTTATTGAGGTAGATATGTGATTGGCGCTTGCCACTTTATCTTCTACTAAGCATTTGCAAGCAGTATTGATTTCTTTGCATCTTGCGTTTCAAGCCTATTTACACACGTTTAACAGGACGGTTGCTTCCATCTTGTCTCGTAACACTACGTTGTAACATTGTCTCTTCTCTGTGCCTATTCCATTCAATTTCGTAGTTACTCGCACTGGCGTGTTATCTTCAATAGCTGCTTTTGTTCATTCACGGATCTGTTTAGGCCCTTCTGTCATTTCCACTATAATATGCAATTGTCAATGATGACTTCTTGTTTGACATCTTTGCTTTGATTTGCTATTGAATGTCACAATTTCATTCAATAGATGAGCCTTTATATTTTTCAAACAAAGATGTGTGTGCATCTCCTTGGTGGGCTCTAAACCCTGCACTGCCTGTCTATTAAACCATGAGTGAGGCTTTTTCTGAATAGCTCATACTGCAAACTGAATCACTTGTAGGGGAACCTAATTTTGGCAGGTAAGGCACAGTTAGATCAGGATGGGAGACCCACACTTTTGAGATTCAGGATAATTTTAGTTTAATCTCTGAATTTTGGTGATGATACATATAATATATCACTTGTTATAGCTAGACGCTTCTGCTCCGGTAACCAATTGCTGGCGCCATTGATTGATGCTACCGCCATCTGTAGACCCCGGTTCCAGATACGGTTCTTTGGACTAATTCCATCAGCAACAGTGGCCACTGGGCCACCGCCTTCACCTGACTTCCCGCATGGTTGAAGACCGTCAGAAGCCTTTACCGCCGCACCGCTTGTCGGTTCACGATACCCCACGGACAGTGTTTCATTCCTTCACCTCCATCCTGAAAAAGGCCCAGTCACCTACAGTCAGTCTTCGTACCCTGTGGCCGAAACAGTGTCGATCTATGACAAAACTCCACCCGTTGCATACTTGTACACACCTGTTGTTGTGTTTTTTTCCCTATGACAATACCCATGCACCAACTGAGGTCCTGGGCTGCATTCACTCTTGTGTTGTAACTGTGTATCCAAGAGATCTTGAACCATCAGAACGCTGTCACCCTCCACACTCTTGAGGGTGGTACCTAGTGGTACACCTACATATCAAAAGTACAACTGTCCGTGTGTCTGTTATTATGCTAACAATTGATATATTATATGTATCATCACCAAAATTCAGAGATTAAACTAAAATTATCCTGAATCTCAAAAAAGTGTAGGTCTCCTTTTTGTTTGAATATACGTTCACCCTCCTGGGCATATCAGGACCTAGCCAGGCACCCTGTATTATTACCAGGCACAGTGAGATTACATGATCGCAATGTATTTAAGTGGACAATCCAGAATTTGAGCCTAACCTGAAATAGAGGTACTTGATCACACATCCAAGTTGCCTCACATAGGTGTTGAAGTTTGATTTTGAATGCCTAAATATGACTATATTACTAAATATTAATTTGTATGCAGATTACTTAAAAAATTCACAAATAATAAACCAACTCTACAATGTTTACATAAGTGTAAAAACGTGTTGATGAAAAAAAGTAGTTAAGGGTAGTGGTCATTTTGTTTTGAATACTAAATTACATGAAAGAGACCACTCCCCACTGCAATGTTTTGCAAGGGTACCCCAACAGGCAATTTAATTGTTTCCTCCAAGAACTGGAAAAGTAAATAGTAAAACAACCAAAATCCCCTTTTCATTTTTCCACTGTGTCTCTAGAAAATTGTAAATCCCTCCCACAATTAATGATTGTGTCGACCATCTACAGTGGATTCCTTTGGAATCTGCCTGCTTTTACCAATAAAGCCTGCGGAGAGGAACAAGCAACAGTAAAATGCTTTTTTCGAAGTCCTGCGGCTTTGAAAAAGTGGTGCTAATACTACCCCATATGATTGTAGCTTTATTTTCCCCATCGTAAAGGGAAGCCTACAAGGTCCAGCAGGCAAATTAATGTGAACTCACAAAATATCTCATACAAACACAAAGTGAAATGACATCCATGACAAGGGCATTGTTTCACACAGCTTGTTCTGTACCCACATAATTTCTAATCACCCAACGATCACACTTAAATAGCTTATGAAAACAGTATGTAATTTTAAGAAAAAGTGCCACAGCAATGGTCACAAGTAACCTTTTTCAATCTCAAATCACTTCTTGATGTAAATAATCTGCTGCTGAGACATGATGAATAGATAAGGCCGCACTCAGAGGTCCTGACTTTGAGGGGAGAAAGGCAGAGCAGGGACTCGCAATACACATCATGCACTTTGTTTGCATACAAGCACTGTTAATAGTTACTCAAACAGTATAATGTTGTCAAGTCAGTACTCATCATGAACCCCACTGATAATGCATGAGAAGATCTGAAACTGGTCCATACTTTCCACCCTAGCCTTGACATGTTCAGGTAGGGCCTTGTTGGACCAACTCAGTGAAGTGCAGCTTGATTCTCTATGCCTAGCAAGTAAGTCACCTACATCTGAGCATATTCACTTTCACTTAGCATAGCCAAAAGGATGGGCTTTTGAGTACACATACGGCAAGCGGTTTGCCAGATGTTAGGTAAGAATTGATGTAGTAACACTGTGTGAGGCTACACAACACTTATCTGCTTGGTATTAGGTAACCCACCTTTTGGTATATGTCTGTACTACACAAGTAGTACTACACAAGACCCTACCCCCATCCTGTGCTGTGTCCCTCAAGGCTCATGTGTCTCGCCAACTCTATACAACATCTTCACCAAGCCCTTGTTTGATGATCTGGACCGTCTGGGTATCACCTACACTAACTATGCAGATGATACTCAGATTCTCCTCCCGCTTTCTGGGGATCATAGTAAGGACACAGAGTTGGTGAACAGGGTATATCTTAACGTCCAGGCAATATTATCTCCTACTATCTCCTACTCGCCCAATATTCCCATTTGAACTCTGTGCCACTATTTGTAAAACTATGTGTAACTTATTCTATTTTTGTGATTCAGTGTATTCTATTGCAACATGTATTTGTATATTCTTGTAACTCTGTAAGCCTTGCATTTTCGTACTGCTGCACCCTGTTACCTATGGGTCTGGTGCGCATAAAAAGTGAATAAACAAACAAGCAAACAAGCAAACAGCAAACAGGTTGGTAGTGTCACTGAGCAGCCAGGCTTATTTCAAGAGCGGTAAATGAGAGGTGTAGAGCTGTAGCAATGAACTTCGCAAATACAAGTAGCCAAGTAACACTTACACTTAAGGTTTCAGTTATAAATAGCCATTTATTTATTTAACATCCATTTTTTTTAAATAAGCTTTCTTTAAAAAGGGGCAAAATATGTAGCAATCAAAATATACTTAAAAATACTTTTCCAGAATCAGCACAAGTTTAGTGGATACTCTTTAGATATGCTTTTTACACACTTCGTACACCTGGAGGTGACTTCATTCACAAGGACAGTAATGCCATTTATATATTGCTAGTTCTACTTTGCAGATTCTCCGGTTGCATAAAGGAAAGGTTAAAGGATGGAAAAGGTTAAAACAGGTTCTCATGGCATGTGAGTGTACTTAAATCTTCCAATGAAGTCTAGACAAGCCTTCCCCAGCAATAACAGTCTAAAACAAGTTGCCATCTATGAGGGACAGAAATATCAAAGTCAATGGCCTAGAAAAGTCCGCAGGGAGCCAGGACAGCCAAAGTCAATTGGAGCACAGTCTATGGAGCAGAGGCACTTCTTGGATACAACAAGTCTTGCACAATGTTAGAGAGCTTTGTAGAAATCACTTGTAGGGTCACAAGCTGTTAAGCCTGTGAAAAGCAGAGTTGGAATCAACTGTAGGGTAAGCCAATGCAAGTCTCAACTGAGAAGAGCACAGCTCAAAAAGACTGATGTAAGTACCCCAAGTCTAAACAGTACCTCTGGTTTGAAAAAGCGGGGTTCAGCTGGATTCTGTCCTGTTGCAGTGATGCAGATACTGGGTTTCTGAGCCTTAGTCGTGGGGACAAGAGGGAGGACATCTGCAGGACTCCTGCAGCAGCAATTTGGAGGTTGTCGGCAGCTCAGCTCTTTTCGGATCAGCGGCACTTCGCGGTTTCATCGCTTGGTAAACAGCACCACTGCAGATCATGGATACCAGTTGGGTTTCCTTCACTCCCTGGGTCCTGCACTCTGGTAAGGGGACTTGGGCTCTGGTCATCCTGCTTCTGGAGGGTCCTTAGGAGAGTCCTGGAGCTTCTGGCCGAATTGCAGACGTTGCACTCGACTACAGAGTTCTCGACCCCTGGCACTCGGTTCTTGCAGTAGTGAAGAAGTACAGCCAATCAGGGAGGATGGTCCAGTGGAGTTCGTCTCGGGTTAGTTGGTCCTACTAACCCAAGGGAAGAAGTCGTCCCTTCCAGAGCTTCTCTTGTTGATCAGAAAAAGGAGTTTCAGCACAACAGCAGGGCTTCACTGGGCAATTTGTTTTTATTTTACTGTATATGGTTTACAAAAGAAACCTTTACAGAGGAAAAAAAGGGAAAAAAAGAACATTCATTGCAACTAAATTTCATTGATACAGACAGTGTTTTTAGAGTAATACCTTAAAAACATAGATCCAATTTCCAGATTTAAGACTCATAGTACAAGAAACACATTTTCAAAGATTCAGTGCAATTAGAATTCAACAAGTAATTTAGAATTTAAAATACATTTTCAAATAACTAATAAACAGCTTTTACCAAAGATGTCACAGACGTTTGAAATTTCATGTAAACAAACATAATCAGGCAAGGGGGGTGTACAAATCTAGAGCTTCAATAAAACCCGCCACAGCAAGCCCATCCTTAGTATTAGTAATAGCAAGACACTGTGACCAGATAATATTATCAGCCCCAAATTGGCCCAGTGTGTTAAATCTAACTATTTGTCCCTTAGACTTTTCAAAGAAATGCATTCTAGAAAGAGATGGCGAGAAGACTCAATCACCCCCGGAGTTTTACAAAAGCGGCTGGTAGGGTCTAAATCAGAAAACTCCTTCCTTTTATGTAGAACTTCCCTGGTGGGAAGAAGATTCCATCTAAGCTTAAGGAGAAGTGAACGGTAATAGCGATTAGGGAATTGAATCAGAATAAAAGACAGCAAGCCTCTTTTCTTATGATCAAATTGTAGGTCACTGAGAGAAGGATAGGTATGCAATTTTTCCAGTGTGTTGCTCCAGTCATGACTAAATAGACACTCCTTAACGTTATTGGGATTCGTTAACAAAGTATCCCTGTCAGTAGTAATATCTGAAAGGGCCTTATCACAAAGATCACTGAATCTATTGAGCTATAGGTTACGATCCATAGGTCCCGGTGAGAAAATCGTATGGCCCACATCAATGTAGAGGATACCAGGTTTGGGAGAGAGGAAAGCAGATAAAAGAGTAAGGACTCTCCAGAGAATCCTAGCTTGCAGTGAAACTAACCCTAGTTTGTATCTTATGGCCACAGTTGGAACAGAGTTCGGCAGTTTCAAAATTTTCCTCCAGTAGATACCCTCAAGAGAATACCACAATGTCAAAAGTGCCAAATAATGGAGTTCCATTCCATAAAGTAGCTTTGGGGTAACCTTTCCCTTGAAGAAATCTACTACAGGTTTAAGGGAAAACATGCAGTATTTATTGTCTAATCTTATGGATTGGGAGATGAGCGTGAGCAATTTGTGTGTAAGAAAACGTCTTAATTCAATCGCCGAGTGTGGGCCTTTTCATTAGCCAGCTCTGGATCAAATCTGTGAGGATGAGATTTTTTGGAGACGCCCTTCCTAAGCAGACCATAGATACTGTTATGGAGAGCTTTAAGAAAACTGTAAAAATAGACAGTATTGAAAACTGCTAATTTCCAAGAGAAAGAGGTATGATTAAAGGAAGAAATCAGTTTACAGTTGAGCAAGCTGATATTTGTAGTTGACCAACGTACCCCTGTCCCTTGTCCCACAGTTTTGTTTTTTAAATTTGTTTATTTATAAATCCACACACAGGAGAAATTATACAAGAGCATTACATGTAGCATCTCAGGTCATGTAACCCAGAGTCCCCATCTCCCACCCCTTGCGTTCCCCGGCAAGCATAGTTCTCAGGCCTTAGTCAGACTGACTTGGCGGCAATGGCGGGTCCTCCATAGCATGAAGGGCCCTTGCGATCAGGCGCGGTTTGTGGGTCAGGGCCGGATAGTTCCGGTCATACTCTAGCACTGGCGCCCAGATATCCCGAAATCGATGAAGCAGTCCCGCCTTGGCTGCTGTGACTTTCTCGGCTATCAAAATATCCCAGAGTTTGACCCAACAAAGGGCCTTCAAGGGCCCGTCCGCAGACTTCCAGGTGCGGGCCACCGTGATTTTAGCCGCTAACAAGAACTGGGACACCAGGGCAGCTCTTCTCCCCGACCGCGGGTATGAGCCTGACAGTGGAATCCCTAGAAGGACCTGTTCGGGCGTGAGCGGAATGGTCACCTGGGTGACGTCTTTTATGGTAGCTAAGCAGAGAGGCCAAAACTCCTGCACCCGGGGGCAGGTCCACCACATGTGAAAGTAGGATCCTGGGAGGCCGCAAAGTTGCCAACAGTGGGGGTCTAGTGCTGGTTGGAAGTGATGAAGGCGTAGAGGGGGGTAATACCAGCGCAGGAGTAGTTTATGGGCACACTCCCGGTTGGTAATACAGCGGGAAGTCGTCCGCGTTCTTGTCCAAATGTCCACCCACGTATGGTCCACAATGGTGTGTCCGAGGACCGTTTCCCATTGGGACATATAAGAAGGCCTGGACTGAAAGGGGTCCTCCTGCAGCAGTCTATACAGGGCTGAAATCTTCCCCCGGGCCGATAGGTCGCTCACCGTCAGTTCCAGTGAGGTAAGGGGTCTTGTGGCTGCCGCTCGGGTCTGTGGGTGGGAGCACCAATGCCTGAGCTCAGCGTAGGAGTACCTATCCGTTTCCGCTAACTGGAAAGTCATCTTGCAGCATTCAAAGGTTAGGGGGGAGTCCCTTTCAAAGAGTTGCCCTAAAGTGGCGAGGCCCCCTGAGACCCAGTTTCTAAAGTTTTGGGGATGGGCCCCGGGGGAGAAAGGTGGGTTGAGGAAGATTGGGGAGAGCACACTCAAGTCTCCTGGGATGCCCCGGTGTCTGCGAGCCCACTCCCAGGCCCTAATCGTTTGTTTTGTAGCTGTAAGAGTGCCCGGCCAGCTGCGGCGTAAGGCTGTGGGTAAGAACGGGAAGAAGCGAAGGGGGAGAGAAAGGCAGGATTGTTCAATCTCCACCCATTTCGGTCGACCTGTAGCAAGCCCCCAGGCTTGGAGGTGGGTCAGCTGTGCCGCCATATGGTATTTACGGAGGTCGGGAACCCTCAGGCCTCCCAATCTCGTGCTGGCCATCATTGTTCTACACGGGATGCGCGCTTTCTTCCCCTTCCAGATAAAGTCCACCATCTTCCTTTGGAGCCGCTGCAAAGGGGGGAGCGGAATGGTGATCGGGAGAGCGGCACAGGCATAGAGGAAGCGCGGAAGTAAGTTCATTTTGCACGCCGTGATCTGGCCTAGGAGGGAGATCTCTTGGGGTTGCCAGCGGGTCAGATCCTTTTCTAGTTCCTCGAAGAGTGATGGGAAGTTATCCCGGTAAACTTTCGTTGGGCGTGCGGGGATCTGAACACCAAATAGGGGATCGATTTGATGCTCCACTGGAATGGACCTCTCTCCTCCAGGGCCTCCCGTTCAGCTGGCGTCATGCCCACTCCCAGCGCCGCCGACATTTGAAAGTTAATCGCGAATCCCGAGACCATCCCAAAGTTTTGGATTTCGGTTAAGGCCTCGCTCATGGATCTCTCAATGTTTGTAATGGTGAGCAGAACGTCATCCGCATAGAGGGCCACTTTATGTTGCGCAGAGACGGTGCTCAGGCTACTGATTCAGGGGTTTTCCCGGACTCGCTGAGCCAGCGGCTCCATGGCCAAAGCGAAGAGCAGAGGGGATAGAGGACATCCCTGCCTCGTTCCGCACGTGAGGGAGATTGGGTCCGACAAGCGACCGTTGACTCTCAGCCTCGTCTTGGGGGACTGGTAGTTTGCAAGGATCATCCTCTGAAAGGTCGGACCGAAGCCAAAGGCCCCCAGAGTGAGGCACAGATAAGACCAGTCCACCTTGTTGAATGCTTTGGTTGCGTCCAGCGCCAATAAAGCTAGCTGTTGGGAATCCCGAGTGGCTATCTCAATGAGGTCCAGGGCCCTGCAGATGTTGTCTTTCGTCGACCTGTGGTTTATAAAGCCTGTTTGATCTGGGACTATAATATTAGGGAGGATAGGTGCCAGACGATTGGCCAAGACTTTAGAATATATGTTGGCATCCAGATTCAGCAACGCAACAGGTCTATACAAGCTAATATCATGAGGGTCTTTCCCAGGCTTGGGGATAAGGACTGTGAGAGATTCTTGCATTGTTGGGGTGACCGTTCCAGTGGCCACGAATGAGTTGAAGAGGCGGGCCAGGGGGGCCACTAATTGGGGCCGGAAGATTTTGTAGAAGCGAGTGGAAAATCCATCCGGGCCCGGGGCTCTAGATTTTAAGCTCTTAATGGCCGCCTCTACCTCCTCGGTTGTAATCGGGGCTTCCAGGTCTTCCCTGGCCGCCGGGGTCAGGTGTGGGAGGGCCGCCTCTCGAATGTATGAGTGCTGCTTGATCGGACCCCTCGGGGCCGCCGTCATTATTTCCAGGTGGTGGGCGGTTGCCAAGCGTACTTTCTCATGGTCAGCGTAGTGGATCACCCCCTGCGGATCACGGAGGCCTAGAATAGTATTCCTGCTCTTCGCCTTTGCCAGTTTGTTAACCAGGAGCGTGTTGGCCTTATTGTTGTGGGGTAGTACCATTGCTTAGACTTGGTTAGCAGGTTCGCCGTAGCCTCAGCGTAGTGGGCTTCTAGCCGTTTCCTGGCCATTTGCAGGATCCTGTAAGATTTGGAGGCCCAGCCCTTCCTTTTATGTGTAGCCTCAGCCTCGCGGACTGCAGCTTCCAAGGCGGTGTGCAACGCCCACTTTCTTTTGTAGAATGCGGAACCCTGGGCAATCAGCTCGCCTCTGAGGACTGCCTTCATGGCGTCCCAGGTGTTGGCCGGGGAAGTGTCCTCGTCTCGGTTTTCAACTAAAAAGTTCTTAATGGAGTTGGCGATTGAGTCTCTCACTGCCATTTCCCTCAGGATAGGGTCATAGAGGCACCACCGGTGGCGTGGAGGGGGGTCCGGGTCATGAGACCACAGGGTCAGAGTAACTGTGGCATGGTCCGAAAGGATCCCGGGGCCAATTATCACATCATCAGTGAAAGGCAGGATCTATGGGGAGGTCAAGATCAGGTAAATTCTGGAAAAGGTACAATGCACATATGAGTAGAAGGTAAAGTCCCGTTCGTCCGGGGACAGTAACCTCCAAGAGTCCACAATGTTCAATGTGCGAAACAGGTGGAGCAAGCCGGTGGCCAACTTCAAATCTCTAGAAGACGGGGGGTGAGATCTGTCCTTGAGAGGGTCCGGAGCCCCATTATAGTCTCCTCCCATGACGACATGCCCCTCGATGAATGGGAGGAGAGAGTCCTCAAGGTCCTGGTAGAAGCTCTCCTTCCTGATACTCATTCAGGGCGTACACCGAGATGAGGGTGTAGAGCTGACCATGGATGGAGCATTTGACTGCAATGAAGCGACCCTCCTGGCACCGTAGTGAGTCAAGGATCTGAGGCCTCAGGTCTTTCGCGATAAAATAGCGGTGCCACCCTTCTTAGTGCTGTTAGAGGCGAGGAATTATAGCGGAAAGAGTTGGCTTCGCAGGTGTGGAAAGTCCGCCGGAATCAGGTGCGTCTCTTGCAAAAAAGCGATCGAAGACCCGTCGTCTTGTAGCCTCTGTAGGATCGATTTCCTCTTCGGGGGGGGAGTTCAGGCCCCTAACGTTCAAGGTGGTGAACTTGAGTTTCAGGTGAGGGGGTTGATCTGGGCGATCCTCTTGCTGAGGGGAAGGGGGTTGTGGGGGAGTTAGGCCAGCCATGGACGTGAGAGCATGATTGAGTTGGAGTCTCCTGTGGTCGAAGGTTTTTAACTGATCTAACTGGTCTCCAACGGGAGAAAAGCACATTCAAAAATGACCTCCAACGGGAGGATCAAAGTGCGGATAGGGGGGTCGATTTAGAACTATCGACATGGCCCATAGGCGCCAGGGCTGTCAATCGACAGCGCCAACTTGTTTGAAAGTCTCTCCAAGGGTAAAGTGATGACATCCACCTTGGAGGGGGTTATGGACCGCATCGGATCTGCGGCAAAATGTAAAGGCTTCAGGTCGTTCCAGAGTCATGGCTCCGGTGCAGGCATTAAGGCGTTTCATTTAGGTTTGCGATTTCTCTGCACTCTGGACCATGGGGTCCGTTTCGGCTTTGGGGAGATTGCGTCTCTGGAGCGGAGGGGTCTGAGGTCCCAGGGGAGTCCAGACGGAGTACTCTTGTACGAAAACTGTAGAGCTGTAGGAAAGAGCCATCGATAACGGATCTGCTGATCCCGAAGAAAGAGTGACAAAAGCCGGAGCATCCTGCGCTTTTGAAGAGTCAGCGGGGAGAGGTCTTGGAAGATCTGTATCGGGATTCCCTGGAATGAGAGCTCGTCCTTAGAACGGCCAATCGCTGCTATGGCCTCCTTGGTGGTGTAGAAGTGGACCCTAGTAATCACACCCGGGGGGGGGGGTCCGTATCAACCCCTCGGCGAGGGCGCAGCCTGTGGGTCCGATCCAGCAGAAGTTGAGTCTCATCCAAGTCTGGCAGGAGGGACTGGAAGAAGGTGCTAACGTATTCCGGGAGCTCCCGATCGGAGATCGAGGTGGGCACCCCGCAAAGGCGTAAGTTGTTGCGGCAGGAGCGGTTCTCCAAGTCCTCCTGTTCATGTTCAAGGATTTCTGTTCTTGCCACCAGCGAAAGGACGGTGCATTGAATTTCCGTTAATGAGGTGGAGTGGCCCGTGGTCAGGTCCTCGCCAACCCTCTGTTCGATGCCGGCTACTCTTTGCTCGGTCTGCTCCAGTTTGGCGGTGAGTTCCGACATACATGCTCTAAATTCCGATTTGATATCGCTCATGAAAGCTTGAAGATCCTCCTTAGTTGCAAGCGTTCTGCCGACGTCGGACGCCTTCTGGGGGGTAAGCTTGAGGGGGTCCGCTTTCCCACCCCTCCCCGAGGCCTGCAGCATAGCAGAGATGTCGGCTGATTTAGGAGGCTTCAGTGCTTTGGCCATAGCTCTGAGGGGAGGGGACGTCGCCCAAGGGTGACTCCCGTGTTCACGTTTTACGAGGGGCAGAAGAGGGCGGCCAAATAGATGTGCGGGGTGGGTAGACCCCGGGGATCCCAGGCGGTGGAGCGGACGGGTTAAGAATCCAGCTTCTCACAAAGCAAAACGGTTCATCGAAGTTAGGCAGTCCAGCGAGCTAGGCGGCCGCCTAGGAAGATGGCGGCGGAGGTCGGCACCCCTGGCCGGTGGCCAGAAGACGTGGGCAGGGGCGCCCCAAGAAGTCGCAGGGGGGGACTCACTCCGTATGGGGTCAGAGTAGGTGGAGCTCGAGGGCCCTCCTGGCGGGGATAGTAGGCGCCCAGAGGGGGTGTTGCCATGGGCCTCAGGGCAGTCCCGGGGGGCAAAGAGCAGGTAGCAGAGGTTTACCCCTTAGCTGAGGGGCCAGAAGTCACAAAGTCACCTCAGGGCGATATGTGTGGCTCCACGCAAAGCGGGTGCACGCTGTAGCTGGGGGTCTCCGGAGTGAAAGATGGCAGGGGCACCTCAGGAATCGGGGGGGGTGCTGGGGCAGGACTGAGGGGCAGCCCACCTCACCTGGGTGGTGTGCGTGGTCGTCCTCCAAGCCGGGGCCATTCTGCAACAGGAAGGCCTTCGATGGTAGCCGGGGAGGCAGGGCCCTACCCCCGAGAGCAGCAGACCGAAGATGGGCAGGGGCGCCCCAGGAATCGGAGAGGGTGCTGAGGTAGAGCTGAGGGGCCGCCAATCTCAGCCGGGCGACGTGCGTGGCTCACACCCGAGCCGGGACCACAGGGGGCCCTCCAGTGGTAGCCGGGGGAGGCAGAGCACCTCCCCTGGGAGCAGCAGGCAGAAAATGGGCAGGGGCGCCCCAGGAATCGAGGCGGGGGTCCGCAGAGAGAGCAGGGATACCAGCGAGTCTGCCGTTACAGGCGGGCAGTGAGCGGGCCTCCGGCTCCAGAATCAGTCCAGGGACACAGCCACCGCAACCAGCGGGAAGTCGCCGGAGCCCCAGGCTGCCGTGGAGGGGCGATAGAGCGCAGGCCCCCACCTCCGGGCAGGGCCAGGCCCCCGCGCGGCCCCAGGAGCCTCCACAAGAAGGACGGGTAGGTGCCCCCAGAAGGCCCAGGGGTGAGAAGTTAGGGTCCAGCAGGATGGAGTCGTGGACCCGAAGCTCCAGGGTCCACGAGTGCCGGCGGAGGAACACACCTCCAGGAGGTGGCGTCGGGAGCACCCGCCACCCCCGCAACAAAGGGCGTCCCCACGCCGGTCCCCGGGCCCCACTCCCGACAAGCCCCCCGAGTCGGGTGATCACAGGGGGCACCGGCAGCAGGCCTCGCAGCGTCGAGGATCAGGCACAGGGGGGGGATGCTCCGGTGCAGGGTGTCGGGTGGGACAAGCCTCATGCGTGGGCCCCCCGCCACCAGGCGCGGCTCAGGGACAGATGATGACAGCCAGCCTCCAGCCTGGAGCGGGTCGCGGAGATGCGGCCGCCATTTTGGCCCGTGTTACGGGAGCGGACCCTCAAGCTCCCCGTCGCGTTTTCGCCATCAGTAAAGGCATTATGCCCCCAAAACGCTGCTATCGATAGCCCGGGACCACAGCAGCTGAAAGCTCCCCATCACGACCAACAAACTCAGCTGGACACAGGCAAAATTAAAGCTGAACCGCGGATCCGAGCGGAGGCCATCAGAGGAGCTGCCTCATCGCTGGCGCTCCAGGCCACGCCCCTTGTCCCACAGTTTTAAGGTGGCATGCCCCCCCAGCGGGCAGAAACTTCATGGGAAAAGGGCATAGAAAAGAAACCCGCAGAATACCATGGTCACTCCATGGGTTAAAAAAGACCTCGACTTCGGACGAAAGAGAAGTCAGGGAATGATCTACATAGACATAGTCTATGGTAGATGTTGACAGTGTTTTACGCCATGTAGGACAAAGTGAGGAAGTAGCATCATAATAGCCATTAAGACATATTAGACCAACCGAATCCAAAGCAAGATTCCAAAGACGACCCCAGACACATTTCTGACCCAAGCGAGAGTCATCCTCCATAGCCAGACCCAGGTCATCATATTTGGATTCAGAAAAGATAGAGCAGTCAGAGTTAAGATCACCAGCCAGTATCAATTTCCCCCTAGGGTGTAGAGATCTCCAAGAAAGAAGCGTATCCGTTAGCCTTTCCAGAAACGGCTCAAGTGCAGCAATGCCCTTGTGCCAATATACATTGATCAAAAGGAGATTAACCATTTGATCAAGAGAAATAACCTCCGAAGCCAAGATACCAAAAGGCATATCCAGAAGAACCTTATTCATAAAACCAAAGGAGGTTCTAATTCCTATAAGAAGACCCCCAGAAGCCCTCCCTCCCAGACTAGGTTTAGCATTTTGAGAGTAGATATCAAATCCGTCTAAAACGGGAATTGAAAGCATCCAGGTTTCCTGTAGAAAAAAACAGTGTGGAGCCCTAATCATAGTTACAGTGTCCGAATTCGTAAAGAGATGGAAATTCAGGAAAGAAACGCAAAGCTATTCAAGGGGAGAACCTTAGTAGGGAGTTCAGAGTGATTAGGAAAGTACTCATTTCCACAGACCTGAGGTCACCTGGGCCCAGTTTTGAGCATTTCCATTGAATCTGAGCGTGAAATGCCTCCGTTGGTGCTGTGGAGCTCTTTCCGGATGATATACCATAGGAAGGTTTCCCCTATACGCCTCACACCCTCCATTTTTGCCATAAAACTGATTGGATACTAATAGGTTTACTTCAAAACCAAGCTGCTTTAACCCTTCTCTGTGCCCCATAATCAGTTCCAATACCACTCTTGATTTAAGAACAATATTACTCACATCTACCCGAACCTGAATAGGAAAGAAAATCCTTTCCATATCATAGCTAGAAATAAGTGAGAGCGATGGTAGTTGGTGAAGAATTTTTCAAATATTACCACGGTTAAGACACATTGGCATATCTTGACCCCAAAGACTAGTAAGCTGCAAGATATCAAGGAGATCTTTGGCGTCTGCTGGTTGAGGTAAAGAATCAGTAATCTTTTTAGTGAACTGACTTAAGGAGTCAACCTCCAAATCAGTGCCTTTTGCACCCCTTAGTATAGTCCTATTTTAGATTACGTTAGGACCCACAGGGAATCTTTCACACGATTTGAAAGAATTTCTGTATTGGGCGGAATCAGGCCCAGGACGAGCACCTCCATGGCCCATAATAGGGCCAACATTTGGCATACTAGAATGAACTGAGTTAAGAGAGTTGGGTGCATTGAGATCCCCCACTGGTCTGACTCCCATACCACAATCCCTCATTGTAGGCTCAGTATTGGCAGAATGACCCTCAGAAACGAAAGAAAGATGGGAATCCATAGATAAAGAGGGAATAGATGGAGCCCCATCATGAGATGGAATTTTAATTGAATGAGACACTACACCATTAGCAGTTTTAGAAACAAGTAGCTCCTGAAATAGATGTTTAACCATATCAATATTGACCAAGTTTGCCGGAATCGGAGAAATAGTGATCTCTGGATGGAGCGGATCTACCCCAGGTAAAGAGTTACATGGTATAATTAAAGATTCTACGGCCAAGGAGGATTCATGTGGCTTGATAACAGTATTGATGTTCGATTCATCAGAAGCATTGGTAGAAATCGGCTCTAGTAAAGTTGAAACTATTTTCGGAGGGCAAGAGACAGAAATGTCCTCATCCCCCACAAAAATAGGCACCACTACTGGAGGGACAGTATTAATGGTGATAGAACCGTCTACCGGAGCGTCAGGTGGACCGGGTAAAGCTGTCATAATAGGAAGTGAATTCACTTCGACCGGAGTGGCCACCGTATTAGGAATAGAGGTCACAGAAACCGCTAATTCAACAGGGTTCACAGTCCCCTTGGAAGCGAGAGAGGGGGTTGTAGGAGCCGAAGTATTTGCCAAAAATAGATTTTTTAAAAATTGCTTAGTAAATGAAGTGATTTTTTTCAAATTCTTCTGATTTTTTGTTTTCTTTATTTGCTGATGAAGTTTTTTTTCCTATGCAGACAAAACCTTTTTGGTGTATCATATCTTTAGTAAGGTCAATAGGATCAGATGGATTCTCCAAATTGGGAACGGATATAAGCTCCACAGAGGAGGCAGCATAATCTCCCTTAAGTGGATCGACCAGCTCTGATGTCATCCCTACAAAGGGTAATCCCTGAGGGATAGGATTAAGAGGATAGCCGGTGGGTCCCTCTTGGACTTTCTCCTCTATTAATTCAGTAATGACATTTATATGAGGGATTGGGAGTTTTACCTCCATGCCAAAAACCTCTAGAGCACCCACAGAGGTCATTGAAGGAATCATGGGTGGATGATCACATATATCCTTATCCGAGCAACGAGGGTCAGTGGTACCCGAACCCATATCTAGAACTTCTCCTTGTATACTCGACATTTTCCCATTGAGAACTTTTTAACCAAATGGATATCAGCAGTTGGTTGGTTAGAAGAAATAGGATCAGAGCAGTGTGTTGGCATTATGGGATTATCTTCCTTAATTATTTTTACTAGCTCTTCAAATCTATCAAGTCCCTGTAACCTAGAATTGTAACGCTCACCTGACTCCCACGGAGGCTCTGGTCTAGTCTGGGTTGCTGTGGCCTCTTCGAGCGTGATGCGCAGAACTCGGAACACCGACTGAACAGGACCCTCAAATCTTGCTTGTCTGGCCCGTAGGAATATCCTTCTGCAGATGAGAAAGGGGATTAACAGTCTGCAGAATAGTATGCTTCCTCCCCCCTTACCCCCTTCGTTCTTCTCTAACTTCCTCTGAAATCCCCGGTTGAAGCTCACCTTATGGTTTGAAAGGATGAACTCTCCATCCTGCTTCTGGTGCAGGGGCGCGTGTTTGTCCAGTTACTTCACTGGTTTTCAGAATGGTGCTGGCAAAATCCACTTGACTTTTCTGAGCGGAACGCTGTAAGTATGAAGATTACAAAAGTTCAAGTGTTGAGCCTCCTTTTCTGTTGCCTTCCTAACCTGTGATCTGTCCTTTATTTCAGGTGCAGAATGAAGGCGATGCGTTGAGGGATTGAATTGCCGATGGTAAACTCAGGTGAGTTAGCGATGGGGGCGATCCCTCTTAATGTCTTTATATTCCTCCAGTAATGTCTTTTGTCCTTTCCCCATAGGGGCCGGGGTGCGGTACCTGCCAACGAAGCGGCGCCGACCCGAAATGAGGAATGGTCCACCAACAGAAGACCGGTAAGTGTTATGGCGGAAAATTAGACTTTCCTCATATGTTCCTTCTGCTCACCTTTTGTCTCTTCTTCTCTCCCCTAGGCGCAGAGATGTGGCGACTGGAGCAGAAAGTCGCGGTGGAGCCAGAAGAACTCCAGAGGACAGGTGAGTGAAGCACAGCGCTGCAGCGAGCAACACGGTGCTTTTAAATGAAAGTCTTTTCTCAGGAACGCTGGCGTGAAGGTTCCGGATGCAGGTAAGAAGTTTGATAAAATTCTTGGTTTTCACCTTTCTCTTCTCTTCTTTCCTTACAGGTGTTCCAGGATCGAGGCGGGCGTGGCTGGAGACCAGATGCAGGAGCAAACATGGTGAGCGTTCAGCTGCTTGGATGCAGAACAACGCGAAGCGTGAGCTACTGTCTGGGCGTGGCTTAAATAGCCCCCAAAGTAGTTCCAGGTAAGTATCCTTCCCTGGCCACGCCCGAGTGGCAAAATAGTCCCAATGAAAAAATAGTCCCTTTTAGGTCTCAGGGAGGCCTGAATCTTGCATCATGGTCTGCATCAGGTAAGTGCACAAAACACCTTCCTTTATGAGCCTGGCGCCTATGGCGCCAGGACTGATGTCCAACATGAGCCTGGCGCCAACGGCGCCAGGACAGAGTCCAAAGAGCTCTTATAAGGGGCCGCTGGGCTTTTACCCGGGGGCATGATGCCTGCTCCCGGGGGTGCTGGGCCTGGCCTGGTGCTCCGGGGGTCAGCATCATGACAGCACTCCCCCCAAGGCCCCACCCAAGGTCGTTCCCTCTGGAGGTTTCGGTTTGTTTGGGAAATTCCGATGGAACCTTTTTACCAACCGAGGTGCATGTACGTGGTCGCTGGGTTCCTAAGTCCCTTCCTGAGGCCCGTACCCTTTCCAATCAATTAGATAGAAAAGTTTTGATTTTGAGATCTTAGAATCCAAAATGTTCTACACCTCGAATTCAGGCTCCCCATCTATCTGGATTGGTTCTGGTGGCTTTATTAATCTGGTTCCTGGTTGCACTGGTTTCAAAAGTGACACATGAAAAACGGGGTGAATCCGCATGTTAGCTGATAGATCGAGCTTGACTGCCACTGGGTTAATTATAGCTTTGATCGACTAAGGGCCCAAAATACCTTGGATTAAAAGTTCGAGGTCCCTAGAGCAATAAGTGTTTGGTAGCCAACCATACTTGATCCCCTATTTGGTATGGAGGCGCCTCACTCCGATGCAGATCCGCATTCTTTTTGTATTTGCCTTTCGCTTGTTGCAAATGTGCAGTTGCATCCTTGAAGGCTTGAGTTATCGTGGAATGCAAATGGTCCACTGCGGGCATATAAAGGCTCAGAGGTGAGTCCAGGTCTGAGTCCAGGTCTGAAGTACGAGGGTGATGTCCATATAGGGTATAAAAGGGGCTTTGTCCAGTTCCAGAGTGTACCGAGTTATTGTATGCATATTCAGCCACCCATAAAATATCCTTCCAATTACCCTCTGATTGGTGCAACATACATCGTAGGTATTGTTCAAGGGTCTGGTTCGTTCTCTCCGTCTGACCATCGGTCTGTGGGTGCTGGGTGGTTGAGTCTTACGTTGATTTGTGCCAGTTGACAACACTTTCTCCAAAAATGAGAAATAAACTGGCTTCCCCGGCCGGAGACTAGTATGGACGGGAATCCATGCAAACGGATGATATTTTCGAGGAATTCCTTGACTAGGACAGAAGCTGAAGGTAATCCTTTCAACGGAATAAAATGGGCCATCTTGGAAAATAAATCCACCCCAACCAGAATAGTATTGTATCCATTACAAGGGGGCAGGTCCGTGATAAAATCTAGTGACAAGGTGTGCCAAGGTGCTGGTGGAATGTCTAAAGGCTGAAGAAGATCGGCAGGTTTTATCTTTTGGCCTTTGTTTTGGGCACAAACTCCACAGGACATCACGAAAGACTTAATATCCTTTCGCCAGGAAGGCCACCAGAATTGTCGTTTAATTTTTTCCTCAGTTTTGGCAATGCCAGGATGTCCTTCCATCAGGGTATCATGATGACGGGAAATAACCAGTTCTTGCAATTCCTTTTCTGGCAAAAATAAGCGTCCTTGGAAGTAAGGTAGGCCATCGTTGACCGAAAAGTAAGACCCCCTTTGGATCCAATCCTGCAAGGCTGTAGAGTCCAGGAGTTGTTTTACCCATGCTTGAATGTCTTCAAGGGTTTGTAAAGAGGTTATCCCCAAAATTCTTTGTTCGGGAATTATCGGCACAGGTATTGATTACAAAATCGAACTCAGCAAAGAACAAAGCCCATCGGAGCTGCCGTGACGATTGAGCCTTGGCAGTTTTTAAATATTGTAAATTTCGGTGATCAGTGATCACGGTGATGGTATGCCTGGCGTCAAGAAGATAATGCCGCCAAGCCTTAAAGGCGGACTTAATGGCTAATAATTCCTTGTCGGTGATTGCATAATTTACCTCAGGCGGCGAGAACTTTCTGGACCAAAATGCTACGGGGTGCAGTTGGTTGGTTTCAGGGTCTCTCTGAGACAGGACAGCTCCCATGGCTAAGCTGGACGCGTCGGTTTCGACTATATAAGGGAGATCGGGACGCGGGTGCTTCAAAATAGGTGCGGACGTGAATTTAGTTTTCAATTCCGGAAAGGCCTGTTCGGCTTCCTTGGTCCATTCGAAGCGTTTATTTTTTCGCAAGAGCGCAGTGATGGGTTGTACCACACGTGAAAATTCCGGGATAAATCTGCGATAAAAATTAGCAAAACCAAGCATGCTTTGGACACCTTTCACCGAACTAGGTGATGGCCATTTGAGGATGGCATCCACTTTGCGTGAGTCCATTCGGACCCCTTTAGGTGTCAGGATGAATCCAAGAAACTCAACCTCGTTGGTATGGAAAACACACTTTTCCAGCTTTGCAAACAGTTCGTGCTGGCGCAATTTCTCAAGGACGGCCCTGACGTGCTTTCTGTGATCAGATTCCGAAGATGAGTACACAAGAATGTCATCGATATATACGACAACACAAACATCGATGAGTTCCCGAAGGACATTGTTCATGAAGAATTGGAAGGCAGCAGGCGCGTTGCACAACCCGAAAGGCATCACCTGGTATTCGAATAATCCATATTTTGTACGGAAGGCCATTTTCCATTCGTCGCCTTGTTTTACTCGCACCAGATGATAAGCCCCCCGGGGATCTAACTTGGTGTATACGCAAGCGTCCTTCACCTGGTCAAGGAGTTCAGGGATCAGAGGCAGAGGGTAACGGTTTTTAACAGTTATCTGGTTCAATGCGCGGTAGTCGATACAAGTTCTAAGGTCGCCTTCTTTTTTGGGCACGAAGAACAAAGCAGAGGATGCCGGAGACTTTGACGGGCGAATGAAACCATTGGCTAGGTATTGACCTAAATATTGTCTCAAATGCATATTCTCAGGTTCAGTAAGGGCATAAATCCTGCTACAAGGGGGTTGTGCACCGGGCATCGATTTGGCAATCGTACGATCTGTGGGGAGGTAACGTGTTGGCCTGTTCCTTTTGGAAGACGTCCTGAAAGTCTTGGTATTCCGGAGT